>NC_059440.1:24396409-24996409 GCF_021028975.2 Sphaerodactylus townsendi
CAATCAAATGATCCTGGCAAGCTATGGGACAGCATATTTTAGAAGGATTCCAAAAGGATTCCAAAACCAAGGATCCCTTGGCCACCACGGGACCCTAGAACCAACCGCGTAATACATATGACCTATTATGCCACATTTTATAGTGCTTAGATGCAAAAGGCAGCTTTCTCCACAGCTAAGACGTGTAGTTTCAAAAGATCGAATGCACTGTAATACGGAACCCAGATTTTGTTTTAAAACTTCACAGTGCTAAAACTTTTATTTAAATTAAAAACAGAGAACTATATTAAAACAATCATTATTTCCTTTTAAAAAGTAACCTTACTTTTAGCTACACTCCTATTTGCTTCCCCTGACCTACCTAACTCAAAGAAAGAAAGATAAATCACAAAAACATATCTGAGACCTCAGTTTATATATTCCAAGCTGCAGTGGACAGCAGCAATAACCAAGAAAATGAACAGCATCTGGACTTTTTAGCTTTGCCTAGTGACAGAATTAACAGACTCTATTGCTGAGCAAATTTTTTAAATCGCTGCTGCCTTAAAACCATTTTTCACTAATCCCCAAGAAACTACCTGCAAGCAGCTTTGCCCTATATTATGCATAACCTAGATTTGAGTTCTGTCCCATAAATGTAGTCTGAAGCGCATCACACTCCTTCAACCACCTTGTAAACCACTGAAAGTCCTTCAGGTGTCAGCTGCCTTATTCTACTCAATCATAACGGCTTACATTTCCCCAATACCATCTATCATCTACACACCGTCACGCACAACAAATACCCATGTTAACTTCCCTCGACAATTTTAGGGGATTTGATTTATGACATACGGGGAATACATAGGGTTTCATAAAGGCATCAGTTCCAATTCAAGGAAGACTACAAGCAGTAAATATTAAGATAGGTTTTGGACATGTTTTATCCTGCAGAAGCATCATGTCACCATGGGCTGCTTAATTTCATCTACCCTTCAAAAGATCACTAAGGCTTCCATATCTGTTGTGTGCCACACAGTAAGGAAGTTGTATCTAATATCTAACAAACCAAATAGCACAAGCAGACACAGGACAACACACCACCAGTACATGACAACATACCATCTACAACAGGAATCAGATTGCAAAAATACAATTCTGAGAAATTAGTTTATATGGCTATCTCCTTGTTCATGGCAGAAGTAAACTGCGCACGTTAGTGCATATGTGCAAGCTTGAACAAAGAACTAAACTGCCTCTATTACAGATTCTATAAAGATTTCACTCCACTTGTATGATGTGTGCTAGCAGCAATTCTGTTTCTAGTTGTCAACACTCCTAAGTAGCACAAACGGAGTAGGATGTCTTGAGAATCAGTGACCAGAAACCCCCTTCTGAACACAGAAGAAGAGGAGGGCTATCAAGTAGTTATACACAAATCTTTTGTTCCTGTATTTGCCATCACAACACTGAAGTCATTGGGGAAAAATAGAAGAGTTGGGATTTATATCCCCCACTTTCGCTCCTGTAAGGAGATTCAAAGGGGCTTACAAACTCCTTTCCCTTCCCCTGAAAGAAGCTATCAAACCACTTCACCAAATAACCCCCCTCCAAAAAAAACCACCCCTTCATTCATAAGTCTTCAGAATACTTGTGCAACAAGCTTGTAACACTAGCCTGAAGTCTATCCAGAAACCACACCCACAGATGTTGAAAGTAGATGACTGGGACAAGGCACTTTGAGCATGCTCAAACACCCATCCCTTCAAATATCTGAGGACCTGAACACCAATACAGGGACAGCAGTATCAACATCCTCTTACCCCAAGGATGTCTAAGGATTTTCCCCACAGTATTTTCTCCACTTCTCAATGTTTTCCACAGTCTGTCTAGCATTATCCTTGATATAATATCTGGCAATTACTTGCAAAGCGCTCCACATAAATAATCTCGCTGTAATCCTTAGATAGAATCAGGTAAATGGTCTAAAGGCAAAATCGAATCAGGTAAATAGTCTAAAGAGGAGACTGGAACAAAAAAGCTTGGCCGACACAAGAGAGATTTGAACCAGGGACTTTCCAACTTGTAGTTCAACCTTTTCATTACCACAGAGTGGACCATTGCTGCCATTCACTATTATGCCACTTCATATACAAATTCCAACTCTTTGAAGTAAGATATTAATTCTTTTTTCTTTTGCAAAAGTAATGGGTTTTAAAGCCATAAACAGTGGATTTTTAAAAATTCTTTTGTTTTAAGGAATATGTTTTATACCATCACCAGACTTAGATCGGTACTTGCAGTCATAACACGTTGAGATGTCACTATGCTGACGTATTTGATTTTTATCCCAAACTTACTCCACGGAGCTCAGGGTGATGCACATTGCTCTAGCATTCCCACATTTCATTCTCACAAGAACTCTGTGAAGTAGGTTAGACACAGAGAGAGAGTACAGTGCAACCTCGGTTTTCATCGGTTTCGGTTTTCATCGATTTTTTCAGTGAAAAATTTCATTGATTTGTTTTTCATCGGTTTTCATCGATTTGCAGTAAGGTGCTGAGGTTTGTGGAGAAAAATCACCTAGACAAAGCTGTTGCAGGCCATGTCTGCAACTTGTTTAATGACAATGTCTTGCCCCATTTCAGACAAATCTTAAAGAGGCATCAGAAACAGACCTCTTTGGACAGCTTTCTGGTGCGACATTGGTCCACTGGCTCTGAAGCTGGTTCTAGGGTTATTGTTTGTTACTGTTTTCAGCATTAAACACTATGTTTATTCACCAAAAAAGTGTTTTGGTTTGTTTTTTGGAATGCCTAGAACGGATTAATTGGATTTCCATTGATTCCTAGTTTGCCTCTGTTTTCATCGGTTTCAGTTTTCATCAATTCTTTTCGGATGGATTACCACCGAAAACCGAGGTTCCACTGTATATGGGTTTGAAAGGTCACACAAGGTCACACTGTGAGCTCATCTAAAGACACAGATATCTGAACCCAATTCTCCACTTGACTCACTACACCACACTGCTTTCTGCATAAAGCATTCTCTTCCAGCCTCCAACTGTTATTCATGAAGCCATCAGGAAGCAGAAAGGAATGCTACTCTCATGTCTGGATCCAGTTCAGAAGAGAAGTCTTCTTCTCCTCATTCAGCTTTCTACTACTTCCAGGCATTCTTCCACCATGTCTCAGGGAAGCTCCATCTAACAACCCCATCCTGAAGAGACATTATATGTATTATTTTATCCCCAGATAAATACCAGCTTAGGCAGAAAAACAGGATTTTAAAAATATAAACAACCCTCTACATGCATCCAAATATTTAGAACACATGACAGTTCATTACAACCCTAAAAGATAAGAGTCAGGGTTGATAGTGCCACCTGACCCACACTGCAAGTGAAGAGCTGAAACTGAAAACATTTTTCTCATCCCACCCTGCTTCCAAGGGTCGCAGGGCAGTCCTCCCTTCCATCCTTACAACAATCCTGCTTAGTTGATGGGCAAGCAACCAGCCCCACGTCACCCAAACGTTAGCTGCATAGCTGAACGAAGGAGTCAGTGTGAAATTAGGGACTAGACTAGAGCACTAAAGCTAGGATCTGAAAGAGCCTTACTCTGCCATGAGACCAGTCACACGCCCACTCTTGGCACAAGGTACCTCAAAGGTTGGGAGGAGGAAATGGGGATGGAGGAACATCCTGTATGCCACACTGAGCTCTGCAGCATATAACAGATCCAGTGGAAGACACCTTTTTACTGAATGAAGGTCAGAGTTATGGCAAGGGCAGCACGATCTACTCTGGCTTGGTCTTGAACAGACACCCTGTTCATTAGGTTGTTGGGGGCTTTCTGGGTTGTATGGCCATGTCCAGTAGTGTTTTCTCCTGACGTTTCGCCCGCATCAGTGGCTAGCATCTTCAGAGGATCCTTTTCACTGCCTACTAGCTAATCAGTTTAACTGAAAATACCAGGAATGGAACCTGGGATCTGCCACAGGCAAAGCACAACATCTTACCACTATGGTGGCACAGCCACTCCCCCATGGACAAGGGCTCTCAGACCCTTCAGTCCTCAGGAAGGGCCCAGTGGCTTTGCATGCCGAATATATAAGTTTCTATCACCTACAAAAGGTAAAGGCAGTCCTACGAAAGGTAAAGGCAGTCCCCCGTGCAAACACTGGGTCATTACTGACCCATGGGTGACATCCCATCACCATGCTTATTAGGCAGACTGTATTTATGGAGTGGTTTGCCATTGACATTGCTGGGGGTAAAGTGCAGACCTGGGAAGGCAATCACCAACATCTCCAATTAAAAGGTGTGTGAGGTAGCCAGAACTCTACCTCTTGGCCTATTCTGCCTCTTGGTCTATGCCGCCTCTAAGAGTTAAAAGGGGAATGAAGGAAGACACCTTGAGGCTAACCACTACACTAGTGTGGTGTAGTGGCTAAGGACACCAGACTGTAGTCTGGAGAACCCAGGTTTGACTCCACACTCCTCCATGTCAATGGCAGACTCTGATTTGGTGAACTGGATTTGTTCCCCCACTCCTCCACATAAAGCCTGCTGGGTGACCTTGGGCCAGTCATAGTTCTCTCAGAACTCTCTCAGCCCCACCTACCTCACAAGGCAACTGTGAGCCGCTTTGAAACTCCTTATGGTCAAGAAAAGCGGGGTATAAATCCAAACTCTTCAACTTTTCCTTTTAAAGGGCAGGATAAAAGAAAACCCCTGCCAGCCAGAGCAGGCAATACCATCCTTCACTGATTCACGGTCTGACTCCCATGTGGCAGCCCAGGCTCAAGGGGGGGGGGTGTCTGGGAACTCCGGGTGGAAAAGAGTCAAGACCACCATCACCCCTCAACAAGCGAAAGGCGGGGGGGGGGGGGACAGCAGTCAACGCCCAGCAAGGGGCGACGAGAGCGATCACCATCACCCCCAACCCCCGTAATAGTGGCGAATTAAAACCGAAAATAGAGGTGGGGGAGGGGAAAGAAAGGGGGGGGAGCGGAGGAGGGCAGATCGATAGGGCCGGCCTTGTTGCCTACAGAGGCTGAAACGCGGCCGAGAGGCCCGTCCCGACCTCCGTCCACAGCAGGGAACCGAGCTCGTCCTCCTTCGTCTTCCTCCTCCCTCGCAGAGCTTCCGGTCACCCCTCCCCCACCACCACCAACCGCTCTGAGAAGGGAGCCGTTACCTCCCCCCTCCCCATAATATTAATTCGACCGCGGGGGGGGGAGAAAACGACACCCCCCGCCCGTTTATTCCGCCCCCCCCCCCCCGCCGTCGCCTCGCCGGCCTTACCTCACACAACTCGGCTGGCCCTTTTTCCTCCCTCTCGCTCGCCCTCTCTCTCTTCCCTTCGCCGGGCGTTGGCAGCTCGCTGCGGGGTCTCCTCGCCTGCACAGCAAGGGCGGGCGCAATGATGTCACCACGTTCCCTGCAAAGGCGGGGCATCGGAAGGGGGTGGGGGAAACTTTTCCCCTCCTTGGCTGAGGGAGGGTTGAACCCGTGGGCGGATGAGCCGCGCGCGTCTGCGCCTGCGCTGTGTGGTGCTCTTCCAGCGGAGGGGGCAGTGGATAAAACGGGGGGGGGGCGGCGCTCGGTTTAGATGTTTGATGTATTTTACACTATTTTAACACGTCTTTTCCCCAGCTTTGAAAGATTAAAGGAGTGGGGCGGATAAAAGAAACAGAGTTTTTGGGTTGCCAACTTCCAGGTGGCGGCGGGAGATCTCCCGGAACTGGAAATCACCTCTGACCTACTCAGATCAGTTCCCCTAGACCACAGGTCTAGGCAGGGGATGGTGGGGACTGTAGTCCATAACATCTGGAGGGCTGCGAGTTTGACACCTATGCCCAGACAGAGGATGCTTTGGAGGGTGGTCTCTGCCATTTCAACCCACTGAGATCCTTTCCCTCCTTAAGCTCCGCCCTTCCCAGACTCATACCTGCCAAGAATTTCCCTGTCCAGAGTCAGCAGCAATTTATTCCAGCATTTCTTCGGTAGCTGTAGCTTCACTTGATCAAATGCATGGTTGAGCTCTGACTCATGGAAGTTCAGGCTGGAATAGTCTGTAAGACGCCTGCAGTCTGCTGCATTGTTTTGCTGCTGGAGGTTAACGTGGCTACTCCTCTGGAATTATCATGGTGGCATTTTTAAAAGGGTTAAATTTGATTTCAGCATCAGGGTTGGGGAGGAAAAGCCATCCCCTGCCACGGTCAAGTAATCACCCCCTCCCTCCTGCTCCCATACCTAGGGAAGTTGCCGCCTCCCTTCAGCAAGAAGGACCCACCTGCTCAAAGGAAGGAGCAAGCCGGATGCATAGTCAAAGACCTGACACAGCAACAGGACTGGTTGGCGCCCCTCCACCTCTGACACCCTAGCTGTGCCGAATGGACAGGCTGGCCCTGTTCAGCATGCTTAACCCATGTCTGTGTTCCATGCATCCAATGAAGTTAACTCAATTTCCCAAAACCTTGTGCTGAAATGAAATGCAGTTGGTCTCCTGTTTCTGTTATAGCTAAAAGACAGCAGGAAACTATCTGTCCAAACATCATTTAATCAGTAGTTAGAAATTTTGTTGGTAAAAGCTGCTGGAATGTGCATTGCTCAGAATGTGATTCGCTAGATGTGCGACCAAAAAGCAGGGAATAGAGAGGCCTCTTGCCTCGAGCGTGCATCCACATGCATGCCCGCGCATGAACGCTAAGGGACTACACAGCACGCAGCCTGTTGTTTCAGCCGCTACAGCTGCTAAGTTACAGTTTGAACTACAGAGAGTACAGGATGACTATTTCTTTCCCTAGTATATTTTTAACTGAAAGAAAAAAACAACACAAATCGCTGGAAAAAAAAACAGATGGTTGTGGAACAATGCAAAAGTAGACCAGAACCATATTTCAATGCAGGGGAGAAGACTTTGATTTTTGGTATGAAAATTGGGACAGGAGGAAGATTCATGTCTCTGTGGTATGCTAGAGGGCATGAAATCATTCTTATCAGGGTGTAAAATAGCCTGATAATTCTAGCCATGCCCAAATTCATGTACATACATTAGAGAGGCCATATATTTACCACCCACCATTTAACATATTTGCAGTGCATACCAAAGCAAAGTTACACCCTTCGCAGCCCATTGACTTCCACAGACTTGACAGGGTGTAACTCTGCCGAGGATAATAAAAGAACAGGAATGCAGTGAAACCTTTAAGACAACACGAGTGATTCCCATGTAAGCTTTCAGGAATTCTTAAAGCGAAGCTTGACTTGTTTTATTTTGCTGTAGAGCTTCACGGCTATCCCTCTCAAATTCCCTATTCAGAACTGAACTCCAGTAGAATAGGTATGCCATTGAATAGCCACAACCCTGGTTACTCACACCAACAAAACCTTGGTGGTGGAAAATGCCGTCAAGTCACAGCTGACTCATGGCGACCCTGTGGGCTTTCAAGATGTTCAGAGGTGGTTTGCCATTGCCTGCCTTGGCATGGGCTGAGAGGGTGCTGAGAGAACTGTGCCTGGCCCAAGTTATCCAGCAGGCTTCATGTGGAGGAGTGGGAGAAACAAACCTGGTTCTCCAGGTTAGCATCTACAACCCAGTGTGGTATAGTGGTTAAGAGCAGGTGGATTCTAATCTGAAGATCTGGGTTTGATTCCCCACTCCTCCACCTGTGTAGCAGAGGCTTATCTAGTGAACCAGGTGTGTTTCCGCACTCCTACATTCCTGCCGGGTGACCTTAGGCTAGTCACAGTTCTCTCAGAACTCTCTCAGCCCCACCTGGCTCACAAGGTGTCTGTTGTGGGGAGAGGAAAGAAAAGGAGCTTGTAGGCCACCTTGAGTCTCCTTACAGGAGAGAAAAGTGGGGTATAAATTGAAACTCTTCTTCTTCCAACCCTAACCACTACCATAAGTCAGAAGAGACCTGACAGAACATAACACACATTTGTAATAGAAGAGTTGGTTTTTATGCCACACTTTTTATACCTTTAAAAAGTTCAGAAGTGGCATACAATCACATTCCTCTCCTCCCTCTGCAACAAGGGCCTTATGTGGTGAGGCTGAGAGAGTCCTAAGAAAACTGTGACTAGCCCAAGGTCACCTACCACGCTTCATGTGCAGGAATGGGGAAACAAAACCCAGTTCCACCAGATTTCATGTGGATGAATGAGGAATCAAACCCGGTTCTCCAAATCAGAGAACTGCTCTTAACCACTACGACACACCGTCTAACAAAACTTTAGGAAGGGGCAAAAGATGTCAATTCACCAGAAAATAGAGACAGTCGGCAAATACGTAATCATTTTTGGTATGAAAATTGACTTGAGTGCCTGTTGCTGTATGAAAATTGCAGGTTGTGATTATATACTGAATGTCCATACTACAGGTTGGCTGAGAAAGAGCAGCAATTTTCAGGCAGGCAGTGAACGTAGGACACAATGTTAGGCTGATGCTTTTGCCCCACCTGGTCTTCTATGTTCCACTGCCTAGACCAAGAGTCCCCAACCTTTCTGAGCCTGTGGCCACATTTGGAATCCTGAACAGGTGGGCGGGTGCAACCGCAAAACAGCTGCCTGCAGGAGGCAAAGTCAACCACATAAAGGAAGCCCAAATGCAGACAGAAGATGACTAATTTGAAAACACACTGAGAAAAATCAGTGAGAGAGAATAAAACGTACGCTGCACAGGAAGCTGCTGCTGGAACTGCGTTATTTCAATCTGCGCAGCTATTCAGGAGACCTGCAGAGCAAGAGCCCTTTGGGGATGGGGTGGGATATAAATCCAATAAAATAAAAGACCCTCACTTGATTCGACCCAGTTTCGAAAAGCATCAGGTGGACACACGGAAAGGTGTCAGTAGGCGTCATGAAATCCCCTGGTCTAGCCAGTACAGAGCAAAAGGCAAAGGACTGCATGCTTATATGTGTACAAAGCTCTCCTCGCAACCAGATGCAACCATTCCTCCTCCTCATTCCTTTGATAAATATCTGTCAAATGTCAGTGGGCTTGCTCCCCAGAATTTCCTGAGAAAGGAGTAAAACTTTGGGGTGAGAAAACAGATCTAAGGAGGTACACTTTTTCTGCTTGGAGCAAGGCCTCTTTCGCACAGGCACTTTCAAAATTGTTTGCAAGTTGATTTTGCTATTCTGCACAGTAAAATCCAGCTGCAAAGTGCATTGAAAGTGGATTATTCTGCATGTGTGGAAGGGGCCTGAGAGCTTTCACTATTAGCTCCACCTCATGGTCACCAGCAAAAGGCACAGCCCAGCTCTATCCCCTTAACCCATTAAGCACCTTCTCATGATCCTCCACTAAGTCCACTTCTGTTGAGGAATCAATAGGGTTGACTACCCCCATTTACATTTAACATTTCAGCTGCAGAAGCATTTATTTTCCAGATATCTTACCAGAAACAGCAACACACACTATAAAATAATTCTGCGTTCCAGCCGGTCACAGTACCCGTGACATTCACTTTTATTCCATCAGGATGTAATACACAGCAGAACCTGTTTCATTGTGGATTTGCAGAAGCAACCAGCATCAGACGCAGCATTTAATACGATGAAAAGTAATCCCTTTGAGTGACTCAGGGATTTGATCTCGATCTACTACGTTTTTATCTCACCCTTCCTCCAAGGAGCTTGGAGAGGCATTTCACAAAAACCTGCAAAAACAAGATTGCTCAGGAGGGCATTTCTGCAGTGAAATGGGTCAACCCAAATGGGTCAAAGCTGCAGGGAAATGGGTCAACCCAAGAGGGGACTGTTCTTATGGGTAAAGTCTTTTCTACGCTGTTGTGTTGCCTTAGGGAGCAATTCTAAGCAATTCTAAGCAATTCTAAGGTACACTCAGAAGTAAGTCCTATTTCAGTCAATGGGGCTTACTCCCAGTGTTCTTAGCCTTAGAAAGTGTTCTAAGCCTTAGACAGGTTTGCAAGCATCATTCTGATTTTTCCCCTGTTCTGCTATCACAACTCAAGTGCACAGTTACTTCACTATTATATTCAAATACTAAGTGCTTTGATTGTGTGTTCCTGCATTGCAGGGCGTTGGACTTGATGGCCCTTGGGGTCTCTTCCAACTCTATGATTCCATAAAACTACCATGAGTGCCAGCATGGTCTATACTTCGTTCCCTCCCTCTTCCAGCCTACTGCACCTTACAGGTTCGTTGTAATGGCAAAATGGAGAACCCATGGGTGCCTCCCTGTGGTTCTTGGAGGAAAGGCAAGATTAAAACAAGGTCAACACAAAGAAGCAGGCAGAGAAAAATTCCCGGTCACTGCAGATTTGGCAACAGAACACGTATCTTGGGCTGCTGTCTAGCAAGCATCTCCATTGACTTCGGATGCCTCTTTCTAGGTGGATCCCGCCCAGGGTCTGCAAAAAAATTCCAGAAACATGAACAAAAAGACCAACCCTGGGCTTCACGAAAGCAGCGGTTTGTTCTTGTTTAGAGATCAATAATAAGGAGGAGTTTGGATTAATACCCCCCTTTCTCTCCTGTGATGAGACTCAAAGGGACTTACAATCTCCTTTCCCCCCCCCCCTCCCCACAACAAACACCCTGTGAGGTGGGTAGGGCTGAGAGAGCTCCAAAAAGCGGTGACTAGCCCAAGGTCACCCAGCTGGCATGTGCTGGAGTGCACAAACTAATATGGTTAATCAGATAAGCCTCCAAAGCTCAAGTGGCAGAGCGGGAAATCAAACCCAGTTCTCCAGATTAGAGTGCACCTGGTCTTAACCACTACACCATGCTGGGGAAAAACACCCAGATTGAAGCTTCCAGACAGCAGCCTGAAACAAACATTCACTGAAGTTGCTGCCATGGTGGTCCTGGCACCACCGTGCTCCGACGGGACCCTTTTTTTTTCAAGACCACGAATGAAGCGCGGGCCCCTCCCCCCAGCTGCCTCAGTTTGGGTCACCTGCCAAAGAGGCTTCACGCGGTCAGGCCCTGGAAATTCGGCTCGCTGCACGGCGGGAGAGAGGACTGGTGACTCAGCAGCTTCTCCAGGACGTTCAGCTCAGCATCTCGCTTCTCGATGTCCCCCGCAGGGGTCCAGGACAGGTCGGGCTGCAGTTTGAAAGCCCCGAGGAACTCGCTGGGGCAGCTGGGGCCCCATTCCTGTGCAGGAGGGGGAGAAAAGACCAGCTTGCATCAAAACACAGTCAGCATTTCCAAGGTAACTTGTTTCCCACATTCCTTCCAGGAAGGCAGATGCAGCAGTGAAAGAGTTTTTTATTCTCCCAGCCCCCAGTGGCTGCTGTTCCACCATCCCAGCAGAGTGTAGACTGGCGTGGTATAGTGGTTAAGAGCAGGTGTATTCTAATCTGGAGAACTGGGTTTGATTCCCCACTCCTCCACCCTGAATTGGCCGAGGAGGCTTATCCCCTGAGTGAACCAAGGTGTGTTTCCGCGCTTCGCCCGTTCCTGCTGGGTGAGAGAGCTTTGGGAGGCTGAATCCACCCAGTTCTCCCAGAACTCTCTCAGCCCCACCTACCTCACCAGGCGTCTGCTGTGGGGAGAGGATGGGAAAGGGGCTTGTAAGGCACCTTGAGACTCCTTACAGGAGAGAAAGGTGGGGTATAAATCCAAACTCTTCTTCTTCATCCCATCCCAATAATGATCTCTGAACCGGACAATGGCCCTGGCTAGCCTGATCTTGTCAGATCTCAGAAGGTAAGCAGGGTCAGCCCTGGTTAGTATTTGGATGGGCAGCCTCCAAGGGTCATGATGCGAAGGCAGGAAATGGCAAAGCCCTCCAAACATCTCTTGTCTTGAAAATGCTACAGGATCACCATAAGTCAGTTGTGCGTTGTCACCTCTGTACACACACACACACAGACCAATGGAGAACTTTTACAAGTTTTTTTTTACAAAAATCTGTGACAGCTACAGAGATATGTCAAGCTATCAATTTCAAGTTGTAATTGACCTGTTGCCTGTATCTTAAGGATATCACAATATTTTAATTACCAATTTTTTTAAGTCCTCTAGTGGTGGCAAGGGGGGTATATGTTGGACCCAGGGGGACTCGGGGAAGGGAAATGACATCAATATAGGCAGGAGCTTCAAAAATGTCAACACAGCATGCTGACTGTAGTCTTTCTTGACAGGAAAGATTGTGGCAATCGTGAAAATGGGGAAGGTGGGCCATTAGAGACAATGTTATCTGGATACGGCTTAAAAATAAAAATCCCAAACACTCCAGTTCAGACTTGCAACCAAAGATGTGAAACCTATATGACGTGGCCGCGTAGCAAAGCACGCCGTCTTGTATTACTAGATTAGGAATTATGCTTTTAAATTATGTGTTTTAATTCTACATTTGTATATTTATTTATTGTTGTAAACCAGTCTGAGCTCAGCTCTGTCAGGAAAGGGTGGGGCATAAATATAAATAAAATGCATAATAAAATCCGGAAAAATGATTTCCTGTCTCAGTCTGTATTACTGCTGGCACGCTAAGGTCGTTTCCCCACTTACCTGGGTGAGTGGTTGCTGCACACTACTCCCAGTGCGCGTCATTTCTGACGCGCGCCCGGGCTTCCCCACGCAGAGGTCATCAAAAGGTGCCATTTCAAAAGGCGCCAGGAATGTCGCGCGCTGAGGGGGCGCGACAGCGTTGGGGCAGCCGCGTTGTCACCGCCCCTGTAATGGGGAGTGCCGGCGGACCCCGTGCTACTTGGGGAGAGTAGCGCGCAGCAGCAGGTAAGTGGGGAAACGCTCTGAATGGGCTTGCCACTAATCAATTTCAGCCTACATACCATGAATACTGTGACCTCCTCAGAAAAAGTCAAGTCCAGCAAAGTTTCCCCATCGTTTCTCCTGCCCAATTCCCCTTTGTTTTGCAGACTAATCTATTACTTCCTGTTCTCTAGTCCGTCACTTCCTGTTCTTTCTCAGACTGGAAGCTGCCTTTGTGAATCAGTGGCCAATTACCAGTGAGAGAGCCTTCTCTTCTACCACAAGGCATAGTTTGAAGCCTTCTTCCACCCTAAGCAGCCTTCCTCCAATAGAAGAGCCATCTAAGGCCCCTTTCGCACATGCAGAATAATGCACTTTCAATCCACTTTCACAATTGTTTGCAAGTGGATTTTGCTATTCCACACAATAAAATCCAGCTGCAAAGTGCACTGAATGTGCATAATTCTGCATGTGCAGAAGGGGCCTGAGCTGCAAGCGGGTTCCATCGGCTGGCGGAAATTCCACCTGCTCAACGTAAAATCCACACCTCCGTTTTTAAAATGGGGCACCCACCCCCTTTGAAGAATTGTGATAATGTTGCGCCTGAGCAACAGAAGACATGTGCCATCATAGCAGAAGGAGTCATGCCTATATATAACAGCCATGTAGCACATTTGGGTAACTGAGAAATAGGGCTCTGGGGCATCTTGTCAGCCAGTGTGATGCTGGAGTAGAGAGATCTTTGTTCTAACCCAGCTCAGACCACCTGCATATTAGCAGTATAATCTGGCCTCCAATGCACTCCCACTCTTTCAGTTTGACTCTCATTCAGGAGAAAGCCCAGCTGGCTACCTTAGGCGATAAGATGGAGAAATATCTCTGCCCACTTGCCCGTCGATACAGGTAGTAAACGTTTCCAGGCCTCTTCACAAAGTTGCAGGAAACGTGGTGCAAGTCCGTGTCTTTGACTGCCTCCTGTAAAACCTAAAAGGCAAATAGAAGAATTTACGTTCCAGCCACAATCACAGCACATCATGTAAGAAAGTAAAAAATCACTGGATAAAGATTTACGATGAAATGCAAGATTGTGATGGACCCCCAAAACACGTTATTAAATAAATTACTGTGCAATATGCCGAAAAAAGATCATGAATTATTCAAATATATGGTGACAGTGGCAAGTTTAATATATGCAGCAGAATGGAAAGCAAATGTCACATTTAATTGGAGGGAAGAATAAATAAATGAGCTGACTATGCTGTCACGGCAAAACTAACTTCTAATATACCTAACAGACCAATATTGGAGTTTCAGGAAAAAAAACTGAATGCTTTCTCCAGACACGGCTGGAAGATAATGAGAAAATTAAAGCAAAAAACGAAGGAGAAAGTTTCAAGAGAGAAATGTTTTATAAGACAATTTTGCGCGAAGCAGAATGTAAAGTAAAAAATTAAGAACCATTCAAAAGGTAATATAACGTAATTTACCAAAGAAGTGAAATATTAGATTGTACATCTAAGAAATAAGTTCTACATGTAGATGTAAAATTGATTCACAACGATATGTATCGCATAGTGCTAATGAAGTAATATTTTTTGTTTAAGTATTTCTTAAACTGTTTGCAAGAACGCATCTACCAGCATTCTCTAAAAACCAGTCAGCAGGACACATAAGTGATACAATCTTTCACCCAAGCTGCATTTCAAGGCCACAGAAATAACCAGGAAGGTTGGGCTACCCTGATATCGCCCCCCCCCCCCAATTATCTGCCAGCTGCTGCGTTCCATTTTGGCAAACCAGGCGGGGGGGGGGGGGTTGCACAGACATCTCTGCGGGAGCAAATGTCCTTGGATAATCGCTTACTTTCACAGGCCTCCCTCACAATGGATTTCTCATTACCTTCCGGGCTTGTTCCTGCAGGTAGCGGATTTGTTCTGCTATGACCGTCAATCTGTTGCAGGCATTCGCTCGGACAAAATCATCCGCCTGCGGGGAAGAAAGGAATTAAAGCCTTAAGAGGGACTTCCAGCCGGTTACCTCCACAGAGAAAGCAAGATTAACACTCTAACCTACTAAAACACTGCACTGCATTGGCCCAGTTCTTACATCGGCCGTCAATGTGTGTCTGGTGTAGCTTCCCAAGAGAGGTTTTTGCCTGCCTTTAATTCCCAACTGCATCTATTAGATGCATTTCTGAAATCTGACAATACCTTTCAAATGAACCGGTATAAAAGTATTGGAAACACCTGAGATTATCAGAAATGGAAATTCATATTTATGCAAGGTACCAATTTTACCATAAGCCTTTTGTATAGGGGAAATCTGTTGAGAATGGTATAAGTGCCATCTCTCCCCGTTTTAAGATTAGAGAGGAAGCATACGCCCCACTGAACTCAAGGAAAGCTGAAATCCTGACTAAAGCAGGTTCATCTTCTGTCACAGCATGCCACACCTGTATATAATTTTGTAAATCTTGTACTGTTTTACTGTGTTTCATTATATATTACATCATGTAAAGCCATCTCGAGTCCTTCTGGAGTTTGGCGGGATATAATTGGAAAGTATAAACAAACAAATAAATAAATAAATAAATAAATATAGGAATCGTCACACTACTGGGGAGGGGAGTGTCCAATAGCACAGAAAAAAGGTGCAGGTATATTTTTCACCCAGCTATCAAAACTAAGTTCGTATTTGGCTTATTTTGGGGTGGGGGAAAACAACAGGGTGCATATCCCTTCCAGCCAAGTTGCAATTACCCTACACGTGGTTAGCAAAGTGGGGTTACACTCTGCACATGCTTTAGGTCACAGAAGGAAGAGGCACATTGCACGTTCAATGTTGTCTGTTCAATGTTGTCTGTTTAAGTCATCAGGAAACCGAGGTCCTGCGCACATCCTCAAAGCATGGAATACTCAGTACCCATGCCTAACAGTGGGATAGACAGGGACGCTCTGCACATGCTCAGAGCTACGGGGCAAAGGGGTCACTCCGTGTGTGATGAACGATACAAGGGCAAAAAGGGGCATTCTGCGGATATTCAGGAGCTGGAAGCCCTAGGGCACTCTGTACACGCCCAGAGGAGCCCCACCTTCTGCACTTCCTCAGCCAGAGCCACCAGGTCCGAGGGGTCCGCCTTCCGCGCGATGGACGTCAGCTGGAAACCCCCGGCGCTGTCACGTTCAACCAGCGACGAGCCCTGCGGAGACGGAGCCGATGAAGAAGCTCCGCTGACCGCGCCGACGTCACCCTTTGCCTCCCCATTGACCGCCATTCCGAAGTGGACCTCCTCTCCGCCCACAGTGAGGGATTGGATGCTGTTGTCTGACGTCACAAAACCACCCATGTGGTGGGCGGAGCTTAGAACCGGGTGAGAGGAGAGGGCCGGGGGCGTGGTTTCTAAACGCTCTCATGGTTGACCAACAGCAGGATCGGCGAAGGGGCGCGGTTTGAGGAAAAAGGCGGAGCGCCTACGACTAACAACACACCAATGAGAAAGACGAGGAGGCGTGGCTTTCGTGTAGGGGCGGAACTTTTGGCCGCCTACCGATCTGCTCTTTGCGGAGGAGGAGACTGAGGAGGCGTGGCTTGCGAGCGGTGGGTGGGTGGGGCTTCGAATATGGGCGGAGCTTTCGGCTGCCTATCGAGCTGCCCTTTGTGGACTCGCGTGTGAGAGGCGCGGCTTTCAAGAAGTAGGTGGGACTTTGGAGTGCCTACCGATCTGCCTTTTGTGGTCTCGGGTGTGAGGGGCGTGTCTTGCAAGTGGTGGGTGGAGCTTCCGCTGCCGACCGGTCTGCCCTTTGAGGAGCCTCAGATCGGAGACGTGTGAAGGGGCGGGGTTTCTTGCCCGTCGGGTCGGGATCCGGGCTGGCTGACAGACCCGCGATGGCGCCCCGGCGGCTGCTGCTGTGGCTGCTGGCGGTGCAGAGCTCCCTCTATACCGCCGTGGTCGTCGGGGCGGAGGCGGACGCGGGTGCCCCGCTGCCCGCCGATGTGCTGCTGGCGGCCGGCGCGGAGTCGTACGCGCGGGGGGACTGGGGCGCCGTCATCCTGCAGATGGAGCGGGCGCTGCGAAATCGCGAGGCTCACCGGGAGCGCCTGATCCGCTGCCGCCTGCTCTGCTCCGATGCCAACCGCACCGACGGCGCCTGGCCCGACCCGCCTCCTCAGCCCGCGGGCGACCGGCAGCGGCGCCGCCAGCTCGACGACCTCCGCTTCTTCCAGCAACTCCTCCGCCGCGCCGCCTGCCTCCGCCGGTGCCTCCCCGCTGGCGTCTCCCGGTACCTGCTGGGGGAAGAGGCCGAGCTGGAGTTCAGCAAGCGCAGCCCCTACAACTACCTCCAAGTGGCTTATTTCAAGGTACGAAGAAAAGGGGGGTGGGAGATAAGACACGAGGAAGAGGTCGGTCAACTGGGAGCAAGTCCTCCTCCGTGTTTTATTCATAGCATCACAGACTTGGAAGAGACCCCAAGGGGCCATCCAGCCCAACCCCTTGCCATTCAAGAGCACACAATCAAAGCATTCCTGACATAGGGACCATCCAGCCAAAGGAAGAAACTTTTTCCCAAAGGCCTTCATTAGCTAGCCCCTGCCCAAGATGTGTTTGAGGAAGCACTGGCTGAGATTCCTGAGGCTTGGAAGAATCGCAACACCTGTAGAATTTGCAGGTTTGGGGCCTGTTTCCTACACTGGCTGACTTAGAAGCCCTGGGGGACCAACCAACAATGGCATGGTTTCATAGAGCCTCCATATACACAGGCAGTCTACCTCCACATGCCAGATGGCAGGACTGCAATGGCATGTATGGAATGAAGGTGATCGAGTGGGTAAACAGGCCCGAAGGTCTTGGGTTCAGGTCCTGTTTCTCCTATGAAGCTTCTGAGTGCTCCCTACCTCAGCCTCTCATTGGCAATATGGTGCTAGTAATACTGGCCTACCTTAAAGGGCTGTTATACCAATTACGATGATTAGAAGTGTCTAAGCAGCTACTTTGGGGTGTCCCACTCTTGTCTAGAAGTTCACAGGCTGCCATTCCTATCAGCCTGTGCCAGCATGGCCAATTTGCCATACGGCCAGAGGCTAATGGGCATCATAGTCAAATGGACACCCCCAAGCCACCTTGAAGATGCCCGGTTTCTGCCCTTTCCATGGGTGCTGCGATTGTCATCTGCTCTGGAAATGTTGGGTTCTGCATGCTGGCCACCCAACCAACAAAGTTATCCCATTCCAACACTGGAGAGCCACCTTTCCTTGGTGGGGTGACCGGGCTCATGCGCCAACAAGGGTCAATAATTGTGGTACTGATTTGCTTTGGCATGCTTGTCCGACTTTGGCTGGGCCTGAGATGGAGAGGGGGATTTCTGGACCATGTCCTCCCTCCCCGTGGACTCCCCGACAGATCCAACAACATAATTTGGCCTCCGGGATCTGTTGAGTTACAGATCCCCTTGGCATCTTTAATCCATGGGGAAGCAGAGATAATTTAGGAAACAACTTTGAAGAAGGCGTGAATTTAGACGAATGGGGTATGGTGGGGGGGATGAGAATAAGGAAGCAGAGGAGTTCATGTGGTGGATATCCTAGTGCCGTGGTGGTGAACCTTTGGCACTCCAGATGTTATGGACTACAATTCCCATCAGCCCCTTCCAGCATGGTCAATTGGCCATGCTGGAAGGAACTGATAAGAGTATGATCCTTTATCTGGAGTGCCAAAGGTTCGCCACCACTGTCCTAGTGAATCGAGCCCCCCACCCCAGTCTTCTTTTGAAAGGGACTTTTCTCGCAGGCCCGGATTCGCTGCGGCAACCTCTTTCCCAGCTTTTTTTCTCTGCCACATGTTCAGTCCAGCAACTTACAGCCGGCCCCCCTTTCCTTCCCCTGTAGTTCAGCCCCTCCTCTCTTCCGCTCCCTTCTTAGGAGGGACAAACTGCCACGTCAAAGGGGGCTGCTCTATCCTTCCTGCTAAATAGGGGTGGGGTGGGGGAGCCAACTCTGCTGGCATCTTGCATTTCGAAGCGGATTTAAAATCGGAGCAGAGAAAGCAGATGTGGAAGTCCTCCCCCGCCCCACTTTTTCTGCAGATGATTCCCAGCCTCCAGACACTGGCTGGTTTGTAAAGATGGAAACGTCTGGCTTTGCAGTTGGGGTTTCCTTTGGAATGCCAGCTGCCAGGATAATTGAAAACCAGACATCACATGGTGGGATGAAACCTTTGAGGTGGGGTTGAGGCGCTGCCGAAAAACCAGCAGAGGGGGTTGGGATGTACATGAGGAGAAGGGAATCCTATATTGCTATAGAATAGAGTTGGAAGAGACCCCAAGGGCCATCCAGTCCAACCTCCTGCAATGCAGGAACACACAATCAAAGCACTCCTGACAGACGGCCATCCAGCCTCTCTTAAAAAAAACTCCAAAGAAGGAGACTCCACCACACTCCGAGGGAGTGCATTCCACTGTCGAACAGCCCTGACTGTCAGGAAGTTTTTCCTGATGATTAGGTGGAATCTCTTTCCCTTCACCTTGAACCCATTACTCCTGGTCCTAGTCTCTGGAGCAGCAGAAAACAAGCTTGCTCCCTTACCAACATGACATCCCTTCAAATATCTAAACATGGCTATCCCTCCCTATGGACTCCGACAGAGCCAAACAACATAATTTGGGCTCCAACTGGGTTAGTAAATCCCCCACCCTTCTGATTTCCAGTTTATTTTAAGATGTACCCACTGACATACTGTGAAACCCAGAAGTTCTTTGCCAGAGCCTGCCAGCGTCGATTGTTTAAAAAGGGATACTAAAAATGCACCGAGAAGAAATCAGTCAAAGTATACTGCTAAAGTAGTTTCATAGAGCCTCCATATACACAGGCAGTCTACCTCTACACGCCAGATGGCAGGATGGCGACTGCAGGTGACGGGCTGTTGAATTCATGGCCAGTTTGGGGGCTTCCTCGAGGAATTTAGTTGGCTGCCTTTGGAAACAGGATGTTGGATGGATACATACGCATGATAAGTGATGGCGACAAGCTTTCTTGGCATTGATATGGTCCTTGTTAAACCGTGGCTTAGAATGGTGCTGGCTGGGCTACCATTCGGTCTAGATGTTGATGTAGTTGTTGAGCCAGGACATTATAGTTCTTCAAGAGTTCATCAAAGGGTTAAGCTGATATTGAGGCAAACCGTTCGAACTGTAGACGATCTGATTCCAAACATCTCAGTTTTATTTGTTATTTTTTTATTTAGACCAGGGTCCGATTGACTCAGCAATAACGGAGAACCAGCATGGTGTAGTGGTTAAGAACTGGTGGATTATAATCTGGAGAACCGGATTTGTGGCTGAGGCTTATCTGGTGGACCAGATGTGTTTCCGCACTCCTACATTCCTGCTGGGTGACCTTGGGCTAGTCACAGTTCTTCGGAACTCTCTCAGCCACACCTGCCTCACAAGGTTTCTGTTGTGGGGAGAGGAAGGGAAAGGAGCTTGTAAGCCACCTTGAGTCTCCTTACAGGAGAGAAAGGTTGGGTATAAATCCAAACCCTTCTTCTTCTGCCCCTATTTTAAGTTTTTTAAATTGCATTCAGTGTTTATGCTTACTGTTTTATTATGTTTTACCCTTTATGTTCTACCCTTTATGTCATTTATCTTGTGCCGGTCTATGACCATAATAAAGATTCAACCGGAGGATGCCGGATGGCATGCAATTTTTGAGCCACCTTCTTATAACATCCTTCTTTGACCTGCTTCACTTTTCTCAGATCAACAAGCTGGACAAGGCAGTGGCTGCAGCCCACACCTTCTTTGTGGCCAATCCCGACCACATGGAGATGAGACAGAACCTAGAATACTACCAGATGATGGCCGGTGTGAAGGAGTCAGACTTCGTTGACTTAGAAGCCAAGCTGCATATGGTGAGCCTCCCCACGCAGAATTCTCCCCACCCTTTCTAAGCCACCTAACTCCCTAACTCAGACTGTCGACCCCTCCCCCCCTTTTAAAGAAAAGGCAGCCAAAATAAACTGAATATTCGGTTTTAGAAATTGTGTGACTTAAGGTTCCAAGTGTGGCTTGATTTGCAGAATCGTGTTGCCGGTACCAAGGAGTGAAGAGCCCAAAAGGCAAATCAAGCTGTATCCCATCATCTCCCGGAAAACTTGTTTGTTTGTTTGTTTGTAGCAAGAATTCCGCCTAGGTGTAAGTTATTACACAGAGGAGCAACCCCAAGCGGCTGTTGTGCACCTGGAAAAGGCGCTTGAAGAATACTGGGTCGCTGACGCGGAGTGCCGATCCCTCTGCGAAGGGCCATACGATTATGAAGGCTACAATTACTTGGAATACAACGCAGACCTTTACCAAGCCATCGTTGGTGAGCTCAACACAACATATGGGGGAGCTTGAGTGGAAAAAAAGGGGAAGAGAAGCTGCATAAATATTTCCTATCACAATTTGTCCCCACGCCTTGGGGTTTCAGATTGAGGGCTCCATCGTTCCGTTTTTGTCCAGAGTTCTGCGCATAGAAACATAGAGCTGGAGGCTATCCCAAAGATCATCTAGTCCAATCCCTGAGCAATGCAGGAAATTCACAACTACCTTCCAGTGAAGCCTGGTGGGTGATTTTGGGCCACGTCACAATTCTCACGAAGCTCTCTCAGCCGCACCTCCCTCACACAGTGTCTGTTGAGCGGAGGGAAAGGAGTTTCTTAGCCACTTTGAGACTCCTTATGGTTGAGAAAACTGGGTTGTAAATCCAACTCTTCTTCTCTTCTTATTATGGGGAGGGGAAGATTACCCACCAACCCCACTTAAAACACCACAGCCCCTGAGCTGAACTGTGGAGTCCATCCACACCCTTAAAGCTAGCAAAATTTATTCTAACAACATTCATGGGTCAGAGGTCCCGTCATTGGATGCACTGGAGTTTCCATGCACCGCAGCAAAAATGATATTTGGTGTTCAAACAGCAGAAGAATCAACAGTGAGAATAGCTCCCAACTGCTGCTAGATAGGTGGAGTGAACATAGAATCTGATCATGGAAAATGCAGGATGAGGTGTGCGAAAGCAGAGGCTTTTTGACAGTACAGGGACCATATAAAATTACAGCGGAATTGATTAGCATCTGCGGAAAATGGCTTTCTAAGCCGATGATCCCTCTTTTTGCCTTTTGTCCAGATCACTACTTGCAAGTCTTGAGTTGCAAGCAAGCGTGCACAACAGAACTGGCTGCTGAGCCTGGCCGGGAGAAGCCGCTGGTGGATTTCCTCCCGTCCCATTTCAACTACCTGCAGTTTGCCTACTACAACAGTAAGTTCCGTCCGATAAGGTGCTGGTCTCTTCTTTCCTCGGCTGCTTCGGAAGGGGATGAAGGGAGCTTTTGGGTTTTCCCCTGGAGCTGGGCTTAATGGAATTCACTGCATTGCAAGCAGGGCTGAGAAAACAGCACCTGGGACAAGCACTCAAATGACACACACACCCCCACTGCTCCAGGTGCTGTGCCCCCCAGCTGGATCACAGTGGTGGCCAGCTGCTTCCCTCCCCCCTCCAGCCCACAGGAGAGGCAGGGAGCCACAGCCAGACTCTTCTCAATCAGGCCCGCACATCCAGAATAACGCTCTTTCAGTCCACTTTCAATGCACTTTGCAGTGGAATTTTACTGTGCGGAATAGCAAAATCTACTTGCAAACAATTGTGAAAGTGGGTTGAAAGTGCACTATTCTGCATGTACAGATGGAGCCTCAGTCTGATCACCTCCTGCGGGTCCTTCCACGACCCAGCGATTCTCCAAATTTTAAAGGAACACTTCCAAAAGGGGTCTTTTGTCGGAGGTGGAGGGGCAGCCCAAAGGCACCCCCCACGTGGCACCTGAATTGTATGCCCTCTCTATCCCGCCCAGATCTGCTCCTGCTGGGTGTAGAATTAAGTGTCTTGAAAATGGCAGCTTTAGGGGAGAAATTTGTACCCAGCTGTTTGCAGCTGTTTCCAGCAGGTGGCACCACTTGCAAAAGCAACATTCTAACTTGCTTGTGTGGAAAAGGCTGTGATTTCTGTCTGCAACAGGGACAGGTTCCCTTGCTTAAGCTGTTGGTAGTTAGTTTGCTTTCGGCTGCATTGGCTCTTGTCCATGGCCAGAATAGATAAATGGAACCTCTCTGTTCAAAGGCAGTATACCTCTAAATACCAGACACTTATGAGTGAAGATATTAGAATTAGCAGAAATGGCTAAGCTTACTTTATTGCTTAAAGAAGGGGATTTGAATACTGGAAACCTGTGATAGAATATATAGATGAAAATGTGGGGGAAAACAAACTTGTTAGTGGTTTTGAAGCCTCATGAATTTTAAAATTAAGAATTAATAGAGATTTTGGATGGCTTAACAGTGATGTTTGTAGTGATATAACCTTGATTTTGTTATTAAAGACCAAGAGGTGTATTTTTTTGGAATTAATTCTCTATGCAGATGAAATTGGGAATCTGTGTAATTGATAAACATACCTACATTTGTCATCTTTGCAACTTGCTTGTCATCTTTGCAACTTGCAACTTGTTGTTAGTTTTTAGTTGAACAACAAGAATTTTAATAATTGACTATCAGATGTTGGAGGCATCTTGTTAGGTCCCTGTTTGTCTGTTGAGGAGATGAACTTCCAGAGGTTACAGGAAAGTTGATATTGCAAATGGAGTCCTGGTCATTGGAATATTTAGTCAAACTGTCGAATCCCAAAGGGAGCCATTGCTGAGCTGTACCTTGCAAGGTTTTTCCCCTTTTCCAGGTGGCAACTATGAGAAAGCCATTGAATGCGCCAAAACCTATTTGCTGTTCTTCCCCGATGACGAAGTGATGGCACAGAACCTGGCCTATTACACGGCTGTCCTTGGAGAACACCTGGCCGGGCCCCTGCAGCCCAGAGAGGTGAGCTGCCTCAGAAAACATCCTTCTGACCTGGAGAGAGATTCTCAGATGTGCTGGCTGCTGGGTGGGCATAGCTGGCTGTTGGTGAAGGCCCAGCAAAGAGTCCACCTACAACAGGAGACGCATGGTCCATTTCTAGTTAGAATCATAGAGTCGGAAGAGACCCCAAGGGCCATAAAGTCCCTGCCATGCAGGAACACACAATCAAGGCACTCCAGACAGGTGGCTATCCAGCCTCTCCTTAAAAACCTCCAAAGAAGGGGACTCCATCATACTCCGAGGTAGTGCATTCCACTGTCGAGCAGCCCTGATGGTCAGGAAGTTCTTCCTAATGTTTAGGTGGAATCTCTTTTCCTGCACCTTGAACTTAAAATTCAGTCTCTGGAGAAAACAAGCTTGCTCCCTCACCAACACGACATCCCTTCAGATATCTAAACATGGCTACCAGGTCACCTCTTAACCTTCTCTTCGCCAAGCTGAACATCCCCAGCTCCATTAGTCTCTCCTCGTAAGGCGTGGAGAGATCAATCATAGTTGATAAATAAGGTTCAGTTCAGTTGATTGTTGCTGTTTCTGCAGAATGTCCGGGCTTACCGGCAGCGCAGCCTCCTGGAGAAAGAGTTGCTCTTCTTTGGCTATGACGTTTTTGGGATTCCTTTCGTGGACCCGGTAAGTAGTAACTCCTGCAATCCTATCCAGACCTGTTATGAGGAGATTTTTAAATGGGGTTAAAATGTTGTTTTTTTAAAAAAAAGAATAAGCATCAAGCAGACACTGAGAGAGTCAGAAATGACGCAGCCAGCCTGCCTCAGGTGTGACAGACAGGGTATGATGATCCATATTCAGTTCAAAACCAAGGTCTTGCCTTTTTGCATGAGCAAAGTTGGAACCTACGGCTCAAAAACCAGCACCTCTTCTTGGTTCCATGCATGCACAAATTCTTTGTTGCAGTATGTAGCCCAAAATAGATTTTATAATACATAACATTCTGAAATTGGAAAACCTCAGGTTTCAGACAAAATAAAGTTCTATACAAAATGTCATAAAAACATTGTTCTTCTTAAAACGTTATGAAATTTAAAATGGTTCATTGTCACAAACGAGGACTCTTGTCTTACTTCGGCCTTTAATCACAACGGTGCAAAAATGACCTACTTGCTTCGATATAGACAGATTTTCATCCAGTAATAACATAGTAGACATCCCTTAGCAGCCAATACGTTTGGTCAGTAAAGGGTGGATGATCTTATCCCTCGATTCACTATAATAGAGATAGGCAACATCTCTTTGAATAGGGAATCTTTTGATATCTACTTTAAAGTACAACTGGAGTCAGGGCTGAACTTTCCTGGTTCCACATATATCTGTTTGCAGCCACACACTGGGGCTGAGGCCAAAATAGTTGAGCTTGAAGCTTTCTGGGAAATTTGGCCTTGGGAGGATGGCGGGTTACACACAATGTTTCAGGGGGCCTCCCTCCTTTACCTTGCCCCCCCTTTTGTTTTGAAGGACACGTGGACCCCAGAGGCGGTGATTCCCAAGAGACTGAGAGAAAAACAGAAGTGAGCCTTTCTGACTTGCATGCGCTTGCTAATGCTGTCTCCTCCCCAGGTTCTTTTCTTTTTTAAGTACGGAGCCATATTTGAATATCGGGAGATCTAAGCAAAGGGATATTTGTCTACGTGCATTGCTGTTTGGGGGATTTCTGAGGCCGAGGTGGCATCGAGGCAGAAACAGCCTGTGAGGGGTGACATGCAAGGGAGGGGAGGGAGTGAGGGGTGGCATGCAAGAGAGGGGAGGGAAGGAGACCCAGCATCTGGACCTGGCCCACCCACCCTAGGGGAGGGAGGGGTGGCATGCAAGGAAGGAGAGGGAGGGAGGGGTGGCATGGAGGGAAGGGAAGAGGACCCAGTGAAGTGAGCCCAAGATATGAGTGGAAAGTGCCATCAAGTCACAGCTGACTTTCAGAGCAAGAGACTAACAGATGTGGTTTGTCATTGTCTGCCTCTGCATAGGGGCCCTGGCCTTGCATACCCATCGTGGTGTGGTGGTGAAGAAGTGGGTTTTAATCTGGAGAACCAGATTGTTCTCAGTCTCCCTTTGGCCCCTTGTGAGGCTAACCCCGCCACTTCTGTTCCCTTTAGGGTGGAGCGTGAGACAGCAGCCCGCATCACGGAAGAGATCGGCAACCTCATGAAGGAAATCGAGACGTTGGTGGAGGAGAAAACCAAGGATTCTACGGATATGAGCCATCTCGTGCGGGAAGGTGAGGGCGGGGAAGGAAACTGACTGCTAGGGCACGGGGGCTCTTCCGTTGTGAGCCCCATCTGCAGATTCTGTGCTTCTGGGCTTTGTGTCCGTCTTGAGTAAGACATCAGCCCCCACCCCAACTCTTTGGTTTCCTCTTCCCATGCACAGGAGGCCCCTTGGTGTTTGACGGACTTGGCGTCACCATGAATTCAAAGGCACTGAACGGCTCGCAGCGAGTGGTGGTTGATGGCGTCATCTCGGACGAGGAGTGTAGGCAGCTGCAAAGACTAACGAACGTGAGTTGCTGGTCCTTCGAGGGAGGCACAGTCTGATCTGATGGTGGTCACTGGAGGTCTGTCACAGACCTGCCTGTACTGCGATGCCTGGTTGAAATGCAGGCGTAGAAATCTTTTAAATGAGTCTCTTTCCACTTGCTACTTGAAGGCTGTGTACAAATGTATGCAGGGAGAGCAGTAAGCCTGCTATGGATCTACACTAGCTCCTTTTTCAGAAAGGTGTGCAAGCTTCCAGAACCTACCAGCTCTTCCTGTCTGCACAACCAGCTGTTCCTGGACAGTGCTGATTGGCTGGCATGTAGCAATCACAAGGAACTCACTCCCTTTCCCGCTGTTTGCCCAGAATGCTGATTGGCTGGCATGTGACAGTTACAACACGTGTCTTCACCCACTGACCACAGTGTCACATGCCGGCCAATCAGCAATCCCAGCATCCCCTCCCTCTCCCACCAGCAGCACAGGGAATGCTGATTGGCTGGCTGGTGATGCTCTGAACAGCTTGCTGGGACAGGAGGTGACTTTGTAGGGGACACAAGCCAGCCAGACAACAACAGCTGCAAAGACTGGCCATCCCAGAGTACTGACTGGTTGCTCCTTTGCGTTAACAGCAAACCCACCCTTCTTCCGCCATTGAGCCTGCCCAAAAAAACTGTTAAATTTATACCTGAATCAATTGCAGTAAAATAATATTCACTCTTCCCCCAACCCCAGGCAGCTGCTTCCGCCGGGGACGGCTATCGTGGGAAGACCTCCCCTCACACGCCCAGTGAGACCTTTTATGGTGTTACCGTCTATAAAGCCCTCAAGGTAGGCTGGGAAAGATTGGGCGGGCCAACATTTGTAACTGAATTGTGCTGTGCATGAAGTCTCACTGTTTTTAGAATGGCAAAAATTGATTCCTGAAAGCAGCCCACTTATGCTCGAAATCATCAGAGCTCATGAGATACTTCCCTAACTTTGAGAGAGGTCTCCAAAGAGTAGGGCGATTGATGTCTGGAAGCATAAAGGATGCAGGGTAAAGATGAACAGTGTGGGCATCTACTTTTTTATCACAGGTACTTATTGGCGAAGTCGACCTTAGAACATAAGAACATAAGAACAAGCCAGCTGGATCAGACCAAAGTCCATCTAGTCCAGCTCTCTGCCACCAGTGGCCCAATTAGAGTGCTCTTTGGGAGCTTCACATGTAGGATGTGAGGCATGTGGCCTTCTAGGCTGTTGCTCCCGATCACCTCGGTCTGTTAAGGCATTTGCAATCCTTCCAGAGATCAAAGGGAGGAGGATCCAAGATTGGTGAGTATCATAAATCGACTTCTCCCTCCATAAATCTGTCCAAGCCACCATTAAAGCTATCCAGGCTAGTGACCATCACCACCTCCTGTGGCGAAAGCATATCTCCAAACACCAATCACATCGTTAGCGTGAAAGTGAAGAGATGTTTCCTTTTATTAGCCTCTGAAGATTTCTTCCCCAAACTTGCATTTTCAATGTATGCCCCTTGGTTCTAATATTGTTAGAGAAAGAGAGAAAAATTTCTCTCTGTCACCATATTCTACACCCTGCATGAATTTTGTAGACTTCCCCAATGCATTATCCCCCCCTCAGCCCTTCTCCTCTCAAACTAAAAGAGTCCCCAAAGCGGCTGCAGGCTACTCTCTCTCCCTCATAGGGAAGGTCGCTCCCAGTCCCTCAATCATCCTTGTTGCCTTCTCGGAAAAGCACTTCTCTTTTTCTATCTCCCTCAATATCCTTTTTTGAGACGCCAAGCGACCATGAACTGGGACGAAAAGTACTCTGGCAAGTGCTTGGTCGCATACCACTGCGCTTCTATATATATAAGTAAGGGCATGACAATCTTTGCAGTTTTATTATCAACTCCTTTCCTAATGATCCCCAGCATAGAGTTTGCCTTTTTTACAGCTGCCATGCATTGAGTTGACATACCCATGGAACTATCAACTAAGACACCCAAATCCCTTTCCTGGTCTGTGACTGATAGCACTGACCCCTGTAGCGTGTATGTGACCTTGATAGAACAGTAGTGATGTCATTTCCCTGTAACCTAGGCAGTAAGTCAACTCTCTGACTGTCTGCTCATGCTTTCTTCTCCACAGCTAGGACAGGAAGGCAAAGTGCCAATGCAGGGCGCATACCTCTATTACAACGTGACCGAGAAGGTCCGTCGCGTGATGGAGTCGTACTTCCGCCTAGACATGCCGCTTCACTTCTCGTATTCTCACCTGGTATGCCGGACCGCCATAGACGGTAAGCAGACTGTCTGCTTTGGGAGTACCTTTTATATCATAGGTGTCAAATTCGCGGCCCTCCAGATGTTATGGACTACAGTTCCCATAATCCCCTGCCAGCATCATGCTGGCAGGGGATTATGGGAACTGTAGTCCATAACATCTGGAGGGCCGCAAATTTGACACCTGTGCTTTATATTGTACAGGTTTGAGGGCTGAGGTCAGGTGGATTTGTATAACTGAGCTAAAAACTGGGGAGAGGTACAGTACAAAATATAAACTCAGGAAAAAAAATGAATAAAGTACCTCCAGGAAATTTATCAAAGTGTGAACGTTTTCTTAAAGTGATATGTGCATTCAACCAAACATTATAATTTTCCATTTAACCAAATATTGTAATTTTACATTCAACCAAATTGAGTAATACCACTTTAATAGAAGTCTGAATTTGTATACTTGTAGGTTTATTTGTTACAACGTATATTTTCAATGTGGTTTGTACAAGGTGTTTGATTGAACGTATGCACAAATCACTTAAAGAAAGTGTTCACTCTTTGGTATATTGCCTGGAGGTACTTTATTCATTTTTTTCTAAGATTTGTATAACTGGACAGGCACCCAACAAGATTACCTGGTTTCTAATCTAACTTCCAGTGTGCAGGTGGAACGTGAGTGAGCTTCTAAGGCAAAAAACCCTCATAAACAGGAAAAAATGAGTCTCAGCCGTCTTTTTTTCTGTCAGAGCAAAAATACAAAATGTGTCCTTCAAAGGAACACGCACAAAATGCTCACTGTCCCAAGCATTAGCCTCGTGTTTTCAAGCTTCCAAAGGACTAGAAACTTGCTGTTGGTTTAAATGAGCAGAAACTCTCAGGAGGCTGAGTGCGCCATCTGCTGGCAGAACTGCACAATGCAACCCTAGCCGGCTCTAACACTGCAGAGGTTTGACGAAGCTTCTCTTCTCCCGTCTGTCTCCTCTGCAGAGAAGCAGGAGGATCGGATGGATCCCAGCCACCCCGTGCATGTGGACAACTGCATCCTCAATGCAGAAGCCCTGGAGTGTGTCAAGGAACCACCAGCGTACACCTTTCGAGATTACAGGTAACAGCCGTGGAGAGAATGAAATGGGGTGGCCGATGGTGGGAGGATTATAACGTCTGGCTGTTGAGCCTCTTTGGTTCACTGGAACTTCAAAAGTCCTTTAAATGCCTGTAGATTAATTCTGAAGAGCTTTTCCCCCCTTGCAACCAGACTGATAAGATTGCCAACTCTTGAAGGCCCCTTCCGCACATGCAGAATAATGCCTTTTCAATCCGCTTTGAAACTGTGCAGAGTAGCAAACTCCACTTTCAAAGAGTGGCGAAAGTGGATTGAGTGTGCATTATTCTGCATGTGCGGAAGGGGCTTCGGTTGAGAAACTCCTAGAGATTGGGGGGTGGAACCCAAGGAAGGAGGGACCTCATTGGGGGAAGCCACCCTCCAAAGCTGCCATTTTGCCTGTAGTCAGGAAATCAGCTGTAATAGCAGGAGATCTCCAAACCCTACCTGGAGGTTGACAACCTACTGATAGGCCCATATTCCCCCAGTAGGGCCTTGCCAGCTGCTGGTATGAGCACGCTCCACGGCAAAGGCCGGGTGGGAATTGCCTGCAGATTCCCAGTCTGATACCCAAACAGGACATTTCTAAAATGCCAGGAACGTGCAAAAGCGAAGTAAAACGGTTGTTGTTTTCGCTCGGCCCGCTTCAGAAGGCACAGGGATGTTGGGAAGCGTTGCGTGTTGCAGCGAGGACTCTTGGGTTAAACGGCAAGGTGGGATGCTCTGAGGATGCATATTCCGCAGCTGACATCGACAGCTGCTTTCCAATGCCCTGTGACTCAGATCACGGCGGCAGAGAAATCCTTTCGTAAACAAAACCCCAAATCAGCAAGCGTAAAGTAGGTTCACCGGCTACCCTGCCTTTCCCCCCCCCCTGAAAGAGGGGTACTTTTTATTTATTATTCTCTTTATTTCTAAATTTTCCAGCGCTATTCTCTATTTAAATGGGGACTTTGAGGGCGGAACCTTTTACTTCACTGAGCTGGACGCCAAAACAATAACGGTAAGGAACGTTTCGTCATACGTTTCATAGTGGTGGATGTGCTTCAAAAAAGGGTCAAGGAGGAGTGGGGGTGGGGGATATAGTGTGGTGTAGTGCCAGTGTGGTGTAGTCATTAAGAGCAGGTGGATTCTAATCTAAAGAACTGGGTTTGATTCCCCACTTCACCTGAGTGGCAGAGGCTTACCTGTTGAACCAGATGTTTCCGCACTCCTACATTCCTGCTGGGTGACCTTGGGCTAGTCATGGTTCTCTCAGAAATCTCCCAAACCTACCAACCTCACAACCAGGAGGGGGCGCTCCCTCAGCAGTTGCGACCTTGATTCCTGTGTTTTGCTTTAGGCTGAAGTGCAGCCCCTGTGTGGCCGGGCAGTGGGGTTCTCTTCAGGCTCTGAAAATCCTCATGGAGTCAAAGCGGTCACTAAGGGTCAGCGCTGCGCCATTGCCTTGTGGTTCACCCTGGACCCTCGCCACAGCGAACGGGTAAGTGACAATGGCCGGCCACCACAGCCACATCTTTCCACGTTCCTCCCCTTCCAACCTATTCTCCTTTTCCACTAGCAGGGGTGGGTTTTCCGGGCAGTATGGGCATGGTCTGGGAGGTTTTGCTCCTAACGTTTCTGCTGCAAACAGAAACTTACTGCGACGTGCCTCTGAAAATATCATAAATCTTGGGAGCAAAAACAACCAGACCACAGCCACATAGCCCAGAAAACTCACAACAGCCAGTTGATTCCGGTGGTGAAAGTCTTCGACAATGCATCTCCTTTCCGTTGGGATCACACTCAGGTTGTGATCTGATCTTAGGCTCAATTTCCACCCAGCATACTTTTATGCAAGAATAAGGCAATCTTTCTAAAAACTGCTTTCTCAGTGCTCTTTGAGAGCTGTGCGGAATGGCAAAAATCCACTCCTGCTGGTAAAACAGATTGGCAAGAAAGGAGTGGCCTGTTTTGAAAACGCATTATTTTGCGTGTGCGGAAGGGGCCTTAGACTGTAGTACTGCAGCTTACCCCTCATTTTTAATGGACAGATTTTTTAAAAAAATGGGTATAAACAAACAGAAGAAAACAAGCTCTCTACTTCTTCTGCAGGACCGGAAGTAAGTATTTTATGTCAGGCCTGACCTGCAAGTCGCGCCGTAATAGCTGTTTCCAATACGAGGAAGCGAGCGGAACTACCTCCTGAGCAGGTGAAAGCACCGGAAGGCACCCCTCTCGAAGGACCAACAGGAGCTTCACAGCCAGGCCCCGGGAAAGACGAACTGTAGTTCTCTGCCGCCTCTAACAGTATCCGGCTGGGTTTGATCCAGGGTTTGATCCAAGGAGGACCAGGGCATTTGGAACCGCTGTGGACAGCATTCTGTGGATGGGGGCCCTCTTTTGGCATACAAAACAGATGGACTGTAGCCGCCTCCCAAGGAACAGGAGCAGGGTGCTTCTCTGGCCCCTGCTGAAATACTTGGGAACAGGACTCAGGAGAAGAGAACATTTTCTGTTGCCTTTCTCTCCCTTGCAACAGGATACATCTCCCCCATCCCCCACAAGTGCCTTATCTTGTCCCTAAGCAAAACCCTTCAACACAGCTCCTTCCCCACCAAAGTGTCTTCAGGGCTGGGATGAACCCCGGCTTCTACACAAAGAGCAGTAGCCATAGATAGAGCCACGCCAGTTACCTGCTACCAGATGCAGAGTTGGAAAAGGGGAGCAGATGAAGGTCTTGTGCTTGGATCAGAGTTCTAATCTCGGCTCAGCTATGATGAAGCCTACCTCCCAGGGCTGTTGTGAGGATAAAGTGGGATACCCGACACCTACTGCCTGAGCTCCATGGGAAAGAAATGTAATCAGATAAGGGGACTGCCACTGTCTGTTACCTTTCGTGTTGGTAAATTAAAACAAACCAGTTGTTTTGAATAACTGACGTAAGAAATGGGTCGATGATTGTGTCAGATTTGGGAGGACTTGGGTGCAGGTCCCCGCACCACTTTGTGATTCTGAGCGAATTCAAAACAACGTTTAAAACTTTTAAGACAGCTTTAAAAGAACATTAAAACCATTTAAAACAACTGTAAAAGAGGAACGTTACGGTATCACAATTGCCTACAAATCAGGCTTCAAGGGGCAATGTCGTTTTCAGTTGGAGCCTCATTATGCACTGTCATTCTAAATGAGCTGTAAAAGAGGCGGCTGGGGGACGCTCAGCTCCCCCCCCCCCCGCCCGATACACAAACATCAAAGGGCGCTGAGTAGTATAAACCCACCGAGGTTAAAAAAATTCTAAACGATAAGGGCTAAAAGGGTGAAAAACATTAAAACTTATCTTGGAAGGTGGGAGAGCTCCGCCGGGAACAGCCTCTCAGCAGGCGGAAAACCCTTCTGAGCGAATTGCTGTTAGCCTTGCCTACCTCACAGGGTTGCTGGGAGGATTAGCCACACTGGTTAACCTGAGCTGCTTGTGAGGAAGAGCACAGTCAAAAGGTGTTTAAGGAAGGTATGTCGTATGAGGAGACCTAAGTTTCTGACCTGAAAAACAACTTATTCAGCTTCTCCTTTGCTGAGACAGAATAAAAACGGAATGATTCCCTCACTGTAATTAAGTGTCTGATGGCTACGGAGAAACATTTACTTCTTTTATCATCCAACCTTTCTTGCTGGGACTTAAGATGGATTACAGGGTTATAAAAATAGTGCAACCACGCCCAGTCAAACACATACAGTAAACCGGGGTCCCCCAACTTGGTGTTTTAAGAGCGTAGGCTAATTGACTATTGGAAATTTGATTTGCTGCCCAGATTTTTTTTGTAATGTTGCTTTGGAAGCCGTTGTCACTAAGGCATAAGGGTCCACACTGTGCGATTGAAGCCAAGCTACGTCAATCATTTTGTGTCTGGCTCCGCCTCCTGCGGCAGCCATTTTTGTCGCTGTCCCCCCCGCCCCCTCTGTTCTGTGTCAAAAACTCAAATGTCTCTGCAGGGTCATAAAGATTGGGGACCCTGCAGTGAAAAACACAATAAAACTGGACCAGGGCAATGAAAGAACACGGAAATTAAGACCAGTATAATTCAGCAAATGAAACACCGTGTGCAGGAGGAGGAGGAGAAACTGTCTACAATTTTCACAGGCATGTCACATGACGACCTTTTTAGCTGCAGAAAAGCTGGTCTCTTTTGCAACCTCGTTCCTTTCGGCTCTGATCTCTCACCTTCTACAGCTTCTACCTGGAAAGGTGGCGCAGGTGGCCTCCACAAGCAGGGATTTGGAAGTTAGGGTCCAGCAGGCGTGAGCCAGAGCCACAAACAGCTCTGGGGGCTCTGTGCTGAAGAATCCATTTCCCCTTTCCCTGTGCAACCCCCCCCCCCCTCCATCCCATACGCCGCCCCGTCCCATTCACACTGCACTGGAAATGTTTAACGCTCCCTTCTCATTAGCAACCCTACTCACGCCTGTGCGTTTTCAGAATTCATTATCCGCACACCGTCCTTTTTACGTGCAAGGAGAGGGCAGATCCTTCCAACTGGATCCCAGGTAACCTCCGCTAGGGGAGGGCAAGGGCCTTCTTGCTTGCCCCCCCCCCCTCGTCTCTCGTGGAACAGATTTGCTCCCCTCCTCCAAATTTCCTTGTGACTTAGTAGCAGAATGCTTTCTATTAGCAGCGCCACCCTGTCCCAGGTGGTTCCGGTCTAAAGCCATGGAAATGGGCAATCTTAAATTGGAGTAACTCTGCAGAGGAGTGTATTGTTGGTGTCTTTGGCCGACAGCCGGAGCAAAAATTTAGCCTTGAAACTAACCAGGAAAGCTGCTTGTTCAAAGTCCCTGAACAAGGGTTACTTTTTTTTTTGCCTTATATATAAGGAATCAAAAGTAAGAGAGGTTTTTTAAAATAATATTGAAAACTCCTACAGGGTGAATATTAATTTGAAATTTTCCATTTCTGTACATCACAAATACCTACTTCTCAACAAACTTCTTTCTATTATTGATTTGAAAGTTTTATCAACAATATAAGAGCGAACTGAAGCAGAGCTGTGATCTCACTCAGCCAGCAGAGATGTTCCCAAGATCCCACCCACTATAACAGACTCTGGCCGTGCTGTTGTCATAGAGAAGAGAAACCTCCAGAGCCAGATTTCAGGTGTAGTGATTGGATCGTCGAATTAGGATCTGGGGATAATTAGGAAAGGAATTGAGAATTAGGAAAGGAATTCAGAATAAAACTGCAAGGATTGTCATGCCCTTATATAAAGCAGTGGTGCGACCGCACTTGGAGTACTGTGTTCAGTTCTGGTCGCCACATCTCAAAAAGGATATTGAAGAGATAGAAAAAGTGCAGAGAAGGGCAACGAGGATGATTGAGGGACTGGAGCACCTTCCTTATGAGGAGAGGCTGCAGCGTTTGGGACTCTTTAGTTTGGAGAGGAGACGTCTGAGGGGGGATATGATTGAAGTCTATAAAATTATGCATGGGGTAGAAAATGTTGACAGAGAGAAATTTTTATCTCTTTCTCACAATACTAGAACCAGGGGGCATACATTGAAAATGCTGGGGGGAAGAATTAGGATTAATAAAAGGAAACACTTCTTCACGCAACGTATGATTGGTGTTTGGAATATGCTGCCACAGGAGGTGGTGATGGCCACTAACCTGGATAGCTTTAAAAGGGGCTTGGACAGATTTATGGAGGAGAAGTCGTTCTATGGCTACCAATCTTGATCCTCCTTGATCTCAGATTGCAAATGCCTTAACAGACCAGGTGATCGGGAGCAACAGCCGCAGAAGGCCTTTGCTTTCACCTCCTGCATGTGAGCTCCCAAAGGCACCTGGTGGGCAACTGCGAGTAGCAGAGGGCTGGACTAGATGGACTCTGGTCTGATCCAGCTGGCTTGTTCTTATGTTCTTATGGGGCTGCCATCAGCCTTCGCTAAACCGTCTCCAAGGGCAGCCCCAGAAAGAACAGTAGTGTCCTCTTTTTTTCGAGCGGTTTGGCAGCTTTCTCAAAGGCAGCCCGGGAGAGCGTTTTTGCAAACTGCTTTCAGCAGGAATGTGCCAGGCCACGGTTGGATTCCGGCCTCAGTCCAAGTGGCCCGTTCAAGGGGGGCAGCCAAAATTCCACGGGCCGATGTTTGCACCCCTATGCGGGGAAAAAGGCATTCTTCTTTTTACACATGCGCTAGGGAGGGGGATAAATGTAATCGGCAGGAAACCAAACACTCCGAGCCATCTTGTGTCAATGAAGTTTTTTGTTTACAAATGCAGCCTACTCAGATTCCTGCCCAAATGCCAAACAGCCCCCACGAACAGCCAGCACAAAGCAAGCCTTGGACAGGGAGCAACGGGAAAGGTTACTCTCATTAGTATGCCGCTCAGGCATGCTTTTCAGACAAATGGCAACGGCCGGGCAAGAGCGAGAGTGTTTAGACGGCCCGATCCCGCCAGGTGCACCACGTTGAGCCTCCTGTGCTGCCAATCTTTGGGGATCACGTTGCCGCTTAGTGCACCTAAATGAAGAAGGAGAAGAGTTTGGATTTATACCCCCCTTTTTCTCCTGTAAGGAGACTCAAAGGGGCTTACAAACTCCTTTCCCTTCCCCCCCCCCCAACAAACACCTTGTGAGGTGGGTGGGGCTGAGAGAGTTCCGAAGAACTGTGACTAGCCCAAGGTCACCCAACGGGTGTGTCTTGGAGTGCACAAGCTAATCTGGTTCACCAGATAAGCCTTCCCAGCTCAAGTGGCAGAGTGGGCGATCAAACCCGGTTCTCCAGATTAGAGTGCACCTGCTCTTCACCACTACACCACGCTGGCTCTCTATGCCTGTGGATCATCCGTGGCACACCTGGGAAAGCTACCTGCAGGGCACATTTGGCCAAGCCCAAGACACTGATCCATACCCAGATGCAAAAGCCAGAGGGAATCTTGGGCTAGGATCCAAAAGAGCATGCATGACCTCTGAGTAAATAAGTGCCACGTGAAGAGCTGGCTACATTTAACTAATTTCACAATTGGGGCTATAGTCTGCAAGACACCCCCACTCCCGCCCCCACCTATACAGGCATCTGACTACTGTTTCTCTGCTCAGTCCTTGAAACCACCAGCATGGTGTGGTTAAGAGCAGGTGCGTTCTAATCTGGAGAACTGGGTCTGACTCCCCCGTTCTGCCACTTGAGCTGTGGAGGCTTAACTGGGGAACCAGATTAGCTTGTGCACTCCAACACATGCCAGCTGGGTGACCTTGGGCTAGTCACAGTTCTTTGGAGCTCCCTCAGCCCTACCCCCCCCCCCCCCGTATTTGTTGTGGGGAAGGGAAAAGAACTTGTAAGCCCTTTTGAGTCTCCTTACAGGAGAGAAAGGAGGGGGGGGGGATATAAATCCAAACTCTTTTCTTCTTTAGTCTCGTGCCTTGAAAACCCGACGGGGCTCCCACAGACGACTTTGGCAGCGCTCGACTCCCAGTTTGCAGAAATCCTGAGTTAGCCCACCCTGCTCCCCAGCAAAAGACGGCGGGGGTGGGTGGGGGAAGGCAGTTAAGCCGGCGCCCCTCCCTCCTCCCGCTCCAGAGCCAGCCTAGCAGCGTGGGAGGGAGCGGGCCGGCGCGGTGCCCGGGCAGGGGCGGCCCCTGGCATCGCGGTGCCCGGTCGGAGAGGCCAGCTGGCTGCCTGTCGCCTGCCTCGCTCGCTCGGTTGTCCGTCCGTCCCGTCGGATCCTGTCGGTGCCGTCGGTCGCGGGGGGGTCCCGATGGCCAGCGCGGGCTTGCAGCTGGTGGGCTACTTCCTGGCGCTAGCCGGCTGGGTGGCCACCATCTGCGCCTCGGCCCTGCCTCAGTGGAAGCAGAGCTCGTACGCCGGGGACGCCATCATCACGGCCGTGGGGCTGTACGAGGGTCTCTGGATGAGTTGCGCTTCGCAGAGCACTGGCCAGGTCCAGTGCAAGCTGCACGAGTCCCTGCTGTCGCTCGACGGTGCGTCCGCCGCGGGGGTGGAAGGGGCCGGGGCGGGAGGGAGGCCGAACGGGGAGCTGGGTTGGTGGGGGGCGCCTCTTGCCCGGGGGGGGGGGGGGGGAAGTTGCAGCAAAAGAATGGGGAGTATGGACTGCCAGCCAGGACCCATTGGGTTGGAGTTGCACTCGCCTCCTCCTGCATGAGTTGGCCAGTTTTAACAGGGTCTTTTGACAGCATCCCAAATGGGATCAGGGGTCTCCAGTGGGGTTAAGAGGGGTGGGCTGTAAGGTGGAGGAACAGGGTTTGATTCCTCACTCATCCACATGAGCTGCAGAGACATATCTGGTGGACCGGATTTGTTTCCGCACTCCTACATTCCTGCTGGGTGACCTTGGGCCAGTCACAGTTCTCTCTGAACTCTCTCAAGCCCCACCTGCCTCACAAGGTGTCTGCTGTGGGGAGAGGGAGTTTGTCAGCCACTGAGTTTCCTTGCAGGAGAGAAAAGCAGGGTATAACAAAGTCGTGATGGGGCAGTGGGGGGGAGGGGCGGGGGAGGGCAGAGGGCTTGCTTGCCTGCCAAACTATTCACCTGAGGCGTGATAAAATTGGCATCATTCATCACTGACATGTCTTTTTAGAAAGATAGATTAAAATGCTTCTCTGAAATTAGCAAGGGAGTGTGTGTGTGGGAGGTGTGCGTGCATGCGTGTGTGTGTGTTTGACAAACTGAAATTAACCTGAGTGGGGAGAAGTACTCTACCGGTGCTGTTGAAGTTCTGGGATTGGAAATCCTGGGTTTTTTTTTTTTTTTAACCTTTGCATCAACAGCAAGGGGGAAGACCAAATCTAGGCCCCTTCCGCACATGCAGAATGATGCCCTTGCAATCCACTTCCAATGCACTTTGCAGCTGGATTTTACTGTGCGGAATAGCCAGATCCACTTGCAAACAATTGGGAAAGTGGATTGAAAGTGCATTATTCTGCATGTGCGGAAGGGGCCTTAGAGCAGCAGCATGATGCTGGTCGTGGAAGGGTTAATCTGACCTGTGCTGCCCCCTCTCTCTGTTGTTTTTAGCCCAGCAGAGAAAACAAGACAGGTGTCTGCAACCCTTCCCCCCTTGAGGAGCTAAATGCACAAGGAGAGCAATTTTAATCAGGAAAACTGGGCAGGGGAGTTCCCTCCCTCCCCCATCTACAAATCCCCCCCCCCATGATCTACAAATCCCCTTATCTGTATCAAGAGTTGCAACCATAGACTCCCACCAGCATAATTTTGGTCCTGCAAAATTAAAGTCAGCTGAACAGTTGTTTGCCTGCCTCCCCTGGAAGTTGCAAAGACTGGGTTTGTGCTTTGCTTCTTTCCTTCGCTTTGCAGTTCATATGCAGACTTCGAGAGCTCTAATGGTGGTCTCCATTCTGCTGGGCTTTGTGGGGGTCGTCGTCAGCGTGATTGGAATGAAGTGTACCAAAGTCGGGGACAAGAACCCCGTGACCAAAAGCTGGATTGCCGTCTTGGGTGGAGTCTTCTTCCTGCTCGCAGGTAAACCAGAATTCCCTGCACCGTCCTACAGTGTGTGTGTTGTGACCGCTAGAATGCTGACTTAAAGACAAGGAAAACCTGGCTTCAAAATCCTAGCGACGTGCATGGCTTTGGGCTACATTTTCTCAAGATGTCCTACCTTGCAGGGTTGTCATAAAATGAGGAGGGAAGGGTTTGTGGGGGTAAGATGAGAAAATAATTAGACAGGTGTGAGCTTGTGTAACTGAGGCATGTTGGTTTTTCAACCGAACCCCTGAAAATGCTGTTAATTATAAAACCAGGTCAAGTTGTCCACCGATCTGAACATTAGCATAGAGAATCTACACAGAGAAGAGTGTAATCAGGTCATAATTCAGTAATTTGAAGGACAAATGTTGTCTTGAACACGGACATTCACTTGTCTGTGGCTCACCTAAAATTTATCTTGAATTTCTTAACTCCTCCCAACCGCAGTTTGCTTTACATCTAAAATTCCCAGAGATTTTGCTGTGCAATAGGTTTGATGAAAATTCAGCACATGTTCATGAAACATTCAGGCGCCAAGCTTCCATTAAAAAAGTGAATGGAAGTACGAGCAAGTTGCGCACCAATGGATAGTCAATGAAATAGGTCTTTACCATGAGATGCTTGAAAAGGTAAAGGTTGTCCCCTACTCAAGCACCAGGGTCATTGTTGACCCATAGAATGACGTGACATCATGTCTACCCAAAGAAAAATTAGCTACTGCCTGCCAGCTGAAAACATCCTCATAGTCAGCAGTACAGCTAGTATGGCCCCTTCCACACACGCAGAATAATGCACATTCAATCCACTTTCACAGTTGTTTGAAAGTGGATTTTGCTATTCCGCATAGTAAAATCCAGCTTCAAAGTGCATTGGAAGTGGATTGAAAGTGAATTATTCTGCATGCGCAGAAGGGGCCTATAGTTGTCGGAAACCCTGAGGAGGAGGGAGGGATACAAAAAAAAAGGAAAAGGAGGGAATTTTTTCCCTGCTTACATATTTATTTTGATAGTGATCATTTCTCCCTTTCTTGACCAATCGTAAAATAATGCAATTATGCCATTTTTTTTTAAAAAAGGGACTTCAAAAATAGTCCATAGCGTAACAAAAAATCAACATATTTGACATGGAAGGAGTTTTATATTTTTTTGCTTTTTATGGTATACCGGAGTGCTGTTGTGCTTCTGTGGAAAAGCAGAAAACAAGTTAATAAAATGTTTTGCCGTTCACTGCCTTCAAACAGAAGGGCTCTTGGAACGCGCAGATCTTTTCAAAGAACAAAGAAATCCTTTTTAAAAAACCTTCAATTTAAGAGAAGAGTTAAAGGCACTTATTACCTCAATTATGCGCCCCCACCCCCACCCAAAAAAGAACTTGCACATGAAAAATTCCACTGTAATTCTGTATCCTGTGAGGGCAATGTTGAGGTTATGTAGTCCAACATTGTCATTACAGTAGTATTACAAAATAATAGTCATTAAACAAATGGAAAAAGATGAAGGAACAGACGTGCAGCAAAATAAAAACATACCTGTTTTCAAGCCCCCTTCCTTCTATTTACTTACTCCTGCCAGAGCTGTTAGTTCAGCACATTATACGTAAATGTCAGCAAACCCCAAGAAACAGGGTCACTAGTTTCAAGGTGTGGCCTAGAAAGGCAACTTCAGTTCCCTAGAGGAAATATCAGCTTCCAAAGAAGGGGAGGGGGATACAGCATCACCACAACACTGAGATCCCTTCCCTCCCTGAATATTGTCCTTCCCACCACCAGAATTTCCCAAGCCCAACTTGGCGACTTACCCAGAAAGGAAGAGGCAATTCATTACACTACAAGTCACAAAATGGTCATTAAAGACATCACATCTTGGCAGTTGCTAAAACCATGTCCAACCACTTAACTTTTTCAGCTCAGCCTAAAGAAATGTGTTTTCAAGATGGCAGCTGCCATGGCCTGATTGCCGCTTGCTCAGAGGCTTAGTAAGGGCAGTAGGCCCAGCAGTGTTCTGTGGCTGATGTTTCACATTGCCATACCCCTTGCTGCTTAACGATTTATTGGCTGATGAAGAGGAAGGACAGATTGGTAAGCATAGGAAAGTAGCAGCCACTGCCTTTTTGGCACAGTGGGTCCTGAGCAGGAGCAATCTATCTGAGCAGTGGGGATTTTAGCAGCACTGAAAGCTGACAAGCCATCTGGGCCAATGCTAGAGTGTGTATGGAGACTATAACTTACGTTGATATCGCTTGAAAGCCAGCGTGGTGTAGTGGTTAAAAGCAGGTGCACTCTAATCTGGAGAACTGGGTTTGATCCCCCGGTTTGCCACTTGAGCTGTGGAGGCTTATCTGGTGAACCAGATTAGTTTGTGCATTCCAACACATGCCAGCACATGACCTTGGGCTAGTCACAGTTCTTTGGAGCTCTCTCAGCCTCACCCACCTCACAGGGTGTTTTTTGTGTGGTGGGTGGGGGGAAGGAAAAGGAGATTGTAAGTCCCTTTGAGTCTCCTTGCAGGAGAGAAAGGGGGGATATAAATCCAACTCTTCTTCTTCTTTTGGTGCTGAGATCAGAAAAGCTACACAGTGCCGTTCTAATTACAGTTGTAGCTTTCTAAAACCCAAATTACCCCTTAGGATTCGTAATGTGTAGTGTCTTGATAGCCCATCCCCCCCATACACACAGCTTTGTCTGAAATAGTCCAAGATCAGATGCAAGAGAATGCATTTCCCAAATGCACATACTCTGTACCACTGAGGCCCCTTCCGCACACGCAGAACAATGCACTTTCAATCCACTTACAGCGCACTTTGCAGCTGTGAGGAATAGCAACCTCCACTTGCAAACAATTGTGGAAGTGGACTGAAAGTGCATTATTCGGCATGTGCGGAAGGGGCCTGAGCCACTCCACCCCTTCAGCACCCTGCCTGCTTAAGCTATCAGGATCTAGGTAGCTACTGTTAAATAGCTGCACAGGCCGGTTGAAAAATTGGCCATCTTGACTTTTTGAAGTCGAGCAACCATAACTGTGTTCTCTAAGGGGAAAAAATTTAGATACTTTGAGTCTTCCTCTGTGTTCCCAGGTTTGTGCACAATGACGGCTGTTTCATGGTACGCGACACGAGTGACGGTCGAATTCTTTAATCCGAGCACGCCAGTTAATGCCAGGTGAATAAATGTCATGTCTAACCATTGCCAAAGGGAGGGCAGCGTGTTGGCCTTCTACAGGCCCAGTTTGGAATGGGGAATATGCAGAGTCAGTGTAGCCCTGACGACAGCAAATTCCTGCATTTAGACATGGGTGTTCCACAGTGATGTAGGAAAGAAATGCAAGAGATTGCAGTATAAGACACGAGCCGACGTCTGAATGCCCTGGGACAAAAACACGCTAATAGTTATTTACTCCACAAATCAACAACAAAGCTGAAAATCTAAAGAAATTACAAAAATGTGGCCAGAAGATAAATAGCAAAATATGAACAGTAAGAAAATATATACAATAACAAGAAAATATTTGCAGTACAACAACAACAGCCTTTGTTGGCACTGAACGTTAAAAGTTACAGACTTTGAGTCACGTATCCTCATAGCAATTGAGAGAAACTTGGCTACCCCCACTGTTGATATAATTTATTCAGTCGGTTGTAATGGGTGGTAATTTATTACGGTATATTAATATGTTGTAATGTGTGACAATATATTGTTATTCCTGTAGATGTTTGTGTCTGTTTCTGTTTAATCTCCCATGGAGTAAATAAGAATTTGTGCATTATCACTGTTGGAAGCCATGAAGGAGCTAGAAAAAATTCCTAAGCGTAAGGATGTGTCGCTGGCAAAAAAGATCAAGTTAATTCCTGCCACGATGTTTATCCCTGTTTCTGTGTTTGGGTGTGAAACTGGACAACGCTGACAGGAAGAAAGTAGATTCCTCTGAAATGAAGTGTTGGAAGAGAGTGTGACAGAGGCCCCTTCTGCACATGCAGAATAACACATTTTCAATCCGCTTTCAGTGCACTTTGCAGCTGTGCGGAAGAGCAAAATCCATTTGCAAACAGTTGTGAAAGTGGATTGAAAGTGCATTATTCTGCATGTGCAGAAGGGGTCAGATACCATGCAATGCCAAAAAATCAAATAAGTGGGGTCTAGATAAAATTAAGCCTGAACTCTCCCTAGAAGCTAAAAATGATTAAACAGGATTGTTGTGAATCAAAAGAGGAAGGCCAAAAATGTGATTGGTCCTTTGTCAAGAGATGCCCTCTGGCATGAGCAACCATTTCTCTACCACCAAACACACGAAGCCGAGACCAGCCACTGATCCAAACAGTCCACTTATATGATTGGCTCAATGATCCCCAAATGATAGACGCATTCCAAAGTCTATTATGAAGGGTGTTTTTCCCCCCAGCTGTTCTACCTTTTTAACAGGAGATGCTCTGCGACTGAGCATGGAGTCTCCTGCATGCCCTCACCTGCTGAGCCATAATCTGGATGACCTTGGGATGCTGCTGTGCATCTTTTTAAGCGCAGCCAGCCAAGGTTACAGCTTGGTTTGCACTCGTTCAACCCTCTCTTTTTGCCGCAGGTATGAATTTGGGCCTGCTCTGTTCGTCGGATGGTCGGCGGCCAGTTTGACCCTGCTCGGAGGGTCTTTCTTGTCCTGTTCGTGCCCCAGACCGGAAGACAGAGGACAACAGTACTATCGACAAGCGCAGCCTTCGACGACTAGAGAGTATGTCTGAACCTCGTTGCCCCTCTTTGCGGGAGGGTGGAAAGAGAAAGAGACGTTTGTTCTATGCAGCGGAGGATCCGAGCTGTGTCCTGCCTTCCTCCCAGACACGGAGGCATGATAATTTCTCAGGGTTTTTTTTCATTTGCTCTTCAAATTGGGTCCCAGGTGGTTCCTCTCTGCATCTGCAACCCTGTGGCACCCCAAGTTATGGGGAGGGGACCCAAGCAACGGTTTGTGGGCTTGAAACTAACGGGCCTCTTCTTTTTCATTTTGTTTTCCTTGATCTTTCAGACCCACTGTAAAAAGGGGAGATCAGTGCCTATAATGTCTTCACTTCTGTCGGGGGGAAAGAAGTATTTATGTCCTGAGTATTCCCTTCAGAAAGTCCAAATATGGCTGTGTCAAGGAATTTTTTTTTTTTAACATAGCCCCAAAATCCATTTTCTATACTGGATTGAAAACTGAGGCTGGGATGTATTCTTCTTATAATTTAAACTTTGTATTAACTTTTCTACTGCACAGCGTCTACTGCTTGACGGCTCTGAATTTCAGAACGCTTTTGGTTGTAATGGTTTGTACTAAAATATTAAAATGTGTTTTGGCAGTGGCCAGCTTTTTAAAATCTGTACGTCTCTCATTTCTGTGGGTTTCTGGCCCACCTTTGGCTGGTGATGGGCAAACACAATTGTCCGCGCTAGAACCTAAAATGGCTTACATGTTTTCAAGCATCTCCTACAAATCCTCAAAAACGCTCAACAGTAATTTGCAAGTGCTTGACGCGATGGTCGCAAAATGCAGGTATGTGCAAACGCATCCATGCAGTGGGAGCCATGACATGCCCTCCCATCCCATCCCTGGTCCACAAATCTTATCTTTCTGGGATCAAGTATGGAGGGTAGCTCTTACAGAGGGCAGCTTTAACAATGCCATTGTGGCACAGTGGCTAGAGTGTTGGACTAAAATCCCAGGAGATGTAGTTCCTGGGAATGTCAACTCAATGCATGGCAGCTGTGAAAAAGGCAAACTCTATGCTGGGGATAATTAGGAAAGGAATTGAGAATAAAACTGCAAAGATTGTCATGCCCTTATATAAAGCCGTGGTGTGACCGCACTTGGAGTACTGTGTCCAGTTCTGGTCGCCACATCTCAAAAAGGATATCGAGGAGATAGAAAAAGTGCAGAGAAGGGCAACAAGGATGATTGAGGGACTGGAGCACCTTCCCTATGAGGAGAGGCTGCAGCGTTTGGGACTCTTTAGCTTGGAGAGGAGACGTCTGAGGGGGGATATGATTGAAGTCTATAAAATTATGCATGGGGTAGAAAATGTTGACAGAGAGAAATTTTTCTCTCTTTCTCACAATACTAGAACCAGGGGGCATACATTGAAAATGCTGGGGGGAAGAATTAGGACTAATAAAAGGAAACACTTCTTCACGCAACGTGTGATTGGTGTTTGGAATATGCTGCCACAGGAGGTGGTGATGGTCACTAACCTGGATAGCTTTAAAAGGGGCTTGGACAGATTTATGGAGGAGAAGTCGTTCTATGGCTACCAATCTTGATCCTCTTTGATCTCAGATTGCAAATGCCTTAACAGTCCAGGTGCTCGGGAGCAACAGCCGCAGAAGGCCATTGCTTTCACGTCCTGCATGTGAGCTCCCAAAGGCACCTGGTGGGCCACTGCGAGTAGCAGAGAGCTGGACTAGATGGACTCTGGTCTGATCCAGCTGGCTTGTTCTTATGTTCTTATGTAGGTTCAGATCCCTACTTCTACCAAAGTAGCTTGCTGGGTGTCCTTGGTTCCACCACAAATTAGACAGAAGCGTAATAGCAATTAAACAAAAAACACCGCCAATCCTGTGTGTATTGTTAGTGGTTTGTATTTTTGTAACTTTCTGTATTTATGCCTGTTCGTAGCTGTTTTAGACAATAGTGCACTTATTTTCACTTGTTAATTCACTTAGTAAATTAGTAGCAAGTATAGAAGTTTGTGTGTTTGGACTGGCGGTGTTTTTTGGTTATTATTAATTGTCCTTGGCTCCATCACATATTCTCAACCTCATGTATCTTGTAATGGATTCAAGGTACAGGAAAAGAGATTCCACCTAAACATTAGGAAGAACTTTCCGTCCGTCAGGGCTGTTCGACAGTGGAATTCACTGCCTCAGAGAGTTGTGGAGTTTCCTTCTTCAGAGGTTTTTAAACAGAGGCTGGGTGAACATATGTCGGGAGTGTTTTGATTGTGTGTTCCTGCATTGCCGGGGGTTGGACTGGATGGCCCTTCGGGTCTCTTCCGATTCTATGATCTCATGGGGTTGTTGCTATGAGAAAAGGAAGGAGGCGACATTCTAAGCCCCTTTGACTTCTGACTGGGCAGAAAAGTGGTATAAATAAAGGAATGAAAATGCATTCATTGTTAGTCTCATTGGTCTTCCCAACTTTCTAACATTATTTCTTGGCAAGGTTAAAGGGACATGTAGCTCTAACAGCAATTGAACTGAGAAGCTGAGAAAAATAAAAATTCAGAGCAACCACATTCACGCAGTTACATTCTGATCATGGGCCAGCATGCCAGCATCATCAGTTGGCAACCTAGGTCATAATGAGTACAGGAACAAACATATTTGCAAAACTGCTCGTTTCAAATTGCAAGCAGATCACAAATGCGAAAACACGGTTTCCTTCACCCGGAGAGCGGCTGCCAGTCTGAGTAGACGAAGCTAATGTTGATGGACCAATTGCCTGACTCAGTATAAGGCAGTTTCATGTGTGTTCTTGTGGGGGCCACCACGCAAAAGCCCCTTTTGCACATGCAGAATAATACATTTTCAATCCATGTTCACAATTGTTTGCAAGTGGATTTTGCTATTCCGCACAGTAAAATAAGCTTCTTTTTGAGGGAATGAACCCCCTCAGCAACTTTTGCCAAGACAACAAAGAAATCTGTGCTGTTCTGCTAAACTGATCTCCAGATCTCAGGCTATTTGGAGAGGAGACGGCTGAGGGGGGATATGATTGAAGTCTATAAAATTATGCATGGGGTAGAAAATGTTGACAGAGAGAAATTTTTATCTCTTTCTCACAATACTAGAACCAGGGGGCATACATTGAAAATGCTGGGGGGAAGAATTAGGACTAATAAAAGGAAACACTTCTTCACGCAACGTGTGATTGGTGTTTGGAATATGCTGCCACCGGAGGTGGTGATGGCCACTAACCTGGATAGCTTTAAAAAGGGGTTGGACAGATTTATGGAGGAGAAGTCGATCTAAGGCTACCAATCTTGATCCTCCTTGATCTCAGATTGCAAATGCCTTAGCAGACCAGGTGCTCAGGAGCAGCAGCAGCAGAAGGCCATTGCTTTCACGTCCTGCACGTGAGCTCCCAAAGGCACCTGGTGGGCCACTGCAAGTAGCAGAGAGCTGGACTAGATGGACTCTGGTCTGATCCAGCAGGCTAGTTCTTATGTTCTTATGATGTCCGGGAAGATTCAAGTCCAAACACATGACCCTTTCTTTCAGCCTGGTCGGTTGATCAGATGTTTTAGTCTGAAAGTCCCCCAAAAGAAAAGCAGGAAGACCCTTGAAACTGCTTTCTACTCTCTGGAGGAAAATAAAAATCTCCATGCATTCATGCCGGGGTCAGTTGCACCTGTATATCTTAAATGAAATAAAACGCATACATACAGAACTTCGGACACGCGGCTGCAGAAAGTGCTGTTTTGATGGTGGCATTAATGTGTACAGTTCAGGAGCCAGGGCAAGCAGGTATAATCCCCTACCACCACACCACACCAGTACAACACATGAACAGGATTACTCCGTGTCAGGAACCCAGACTATCCTCTGAAGATGCTCGTAGTCTTTCTTCTGGCCAGGTTAACTGGAACTGCTGACTTCAGAAATAATTTGCACTGCTCTGATGAGCCATGGAAAGGTTTAGCCCCAGACAGGGCATAACTCTTTGCCAGCTCAGCATGCTCACAAAGGCACTCGAGGATGCCAGCACCTGCCTCAGATGTGTGCATGCTTTCTGACCCATGGCTGTTTTAATTGCAAGGAAAACCATCACCCCACAGAAACACAAAGCGCATCTGACGTGGTTCGGAAAAGCTGCGGGTCCGGCCCAAAGAGGTAGATTTAACCTTCTGCCGCGTCAGATGTTGTCTTTGCTAGACTAACACCATTTGATCGTGAGTCCACCTAATATTCCAAGGCTCAAAACTCATCTGATCGCCTCTGACAATTCTTGAAGTATACCTACTGTAATTCTGTCCAGACCCTCCGGCAACTCCTTTGAAGATGATGAAGGCTTAGAGTCTGGTCCGGCCACAATCAAGGTAACTTCTAATTTTGAGAACGTTGCTGGGTGGGGGATGTGTTTTATAGAAAAGTCCTTGTCCCTACACACACACAACCTAGAACTGAGCTTTGCTCCTTAAAATAGTCTTAAGATTCTTGGTTCTTTTTAAAAAACTAATATTTCTAGGCATATTTTTTATTTTGTTTTCTGTGTATCCAGTGCCATTAAGTTGCAGCCAACTTATGGCGACCCTTTGAGATTTTCCAGGCAAGAAATAAAAGAGAGGTGGTGGGCCATTGACTTCCCCTGCATAGTAATCCCGGTATTCCTTGGAAGTCACCCATCCAAATACTAACCAGGGCTGATCTTGCTTAGCTTCTGAGAGCTGATGAGATCAGGCTAGCCTGGGCCACCCAGGTCAAGGCAATGACCCCTTCCGCACATGCAGAATAATCCACTTTCAATCCACTTTCACAATGGTTCGCGAGTGGATTCTGCTATTCTGCACAGTAAAATCCAGTTGCAAAGCGCATTGAAAGTGGATTGAAAGTGCATTATTCTGCATGTGCAGAAGTGGCCAAAGAGAGGAACAGGGAAGAAAATTACAGGGGTCTCAGCCACCCTTTAATTCCTTCTTTCTTCTCTTCCTTTTACAAAAGCTGCCGCTCACCATAGAGCATTTGCTGTCCCCAGAAGCAGCAATGACTTCTACTATGTATGTCTTCTAAAGGAGATGATGGGGATAAGTTCATCCATGGCTGTTAACCATGGTAACTAAAGAGAACTTCCATATCCAGAGGCAGTCAACCTCTAGTTCCATATCCAGAGGCAGTCAAAACTCAAGATCTAGAGGGAAAGGGGAAGACTCCGGTCTCTAACTTACCTTTCTGGCAGAACGGGTTGGCCACAGTACGAAGTAGGATTCTGGACTGAGATGGACCAGTGGCTGGTCTAGCAGGAGATCTCTTGTGTGAAACCGACAATAGTGAGGACCCTTCCGCACATGCAAAATAATGCACTTTCAATCCACTTTGCAGCTGGATTTTACTGTGCAGAATAGCAAAATCCACTTGCAAATAATTGTGAAAGTGGATTGAAAGTGCATTATTCTGCATGTGTGGAAGGGGCCTAAGTTAAACCATAGTTAGCCATTAGTCTAGGGTAGGAGAGAAAGAAGAAAACAGAAATATGGGGAAAAGAACCTGTCTTTGAACTTTCTTTCAGCTTTTTAAGTGTCAGGTCATTTATGCACATGTGGTCTCCTCCTTCTCTTTGAGCTTACATTCCCGTATGTTTCGGTAATCGGTAATAATCTGTAATGATCGGTTTTGATAATAATCGATAATAATCGGTTTCAGTAATCGGTAATAATAGGTTTTGGAATCGGTAATAATCGGTTTCGCAATCTGTAATAATTGGTAACAATTGGAAATAATCAGCTTCAGTAATTGGTAATAATCAGTTTTGGAATCGATAATAATTGGTAATCTTCAGTTTCAGTAATTGGTAGTAATCAGTTTCAGTAATCGGTAATAATCGGTTTTAGTGATCGGTAATAATCAGTTTTGGTAATCGGTTATAATCGGTAATAATCGGTTTCCGTATCAGTAATCATTGGTGGTAATCGGTTTCGGTATCAGTAATAATTGATTATAATTGGTTTCAGTAATTGGTAATAATCGGTTTTGGTAATTGGTAATAATCGGTAATAATTGGTTTCAGTAATCGGTAATAATTGTAAGCCACCCTGTGCTTGCTATTGGACTGGCAAGGGCAGTGTTATAAATTCAATCAAATAAAAATAATAAATAATACATTTACAAAAAGATGAACTGCTGTAAATGCTGCATACCCCGTGACCTAAATCTGCAGTCTGACTTCTCTCTACAGTGGCACAAGGCTAATTTTATGTATTCATTAATCTACCCAAATTCCTCCTGACCACATCTGAAAGAGCTTGTCCATATGGGATTGGCTGAATCCTAGAGCTTTCTTCCCAGCATTCATCCTTGTTCTCAGCGGGTGATTTTTAATTGACTCAAGTGATTTCTTAGTGGACCATTTTTTTAAAAAAAAAAAGTTGTGCAGTCTGTGCCAACTGGTCAGATTAACGTTGTTTTTGAGTTATCCGTGCACAGACTGAAACTCTTTTCCTGCTTTCACAACTTAATTTCCCTCAAGCAGCCATTAGAGGGTTGGCTTTGTAAAATACTGATTTTGATTGTTGGCTCAAGGTTGGATAAATGAAGGAGAACTCACCTATTTGTTCATTTCTGACACCACATCAAGAAGAAGAGTTTGGATTTATATCCCACCTTTCTCTCCTGTAGGGAGACTCAAAGGGGCTTACAATCTCCTTTCCCTTCCCCCACAACAAACACCCTGTGAGGGGGGTGGGGCTGAGAGAGCTCCGAAAAACTGCGACTACTAGCCCAAGGTTACCCAGCTGCCATGTGTTGGAGTGTACAAACTAATCTGAATTCCCCATATAAGCCTCCACAACTCAAGTGGCAGAGCAGGGAATCAAACCCGGTTTTCCAGATTAGAGTGCACCTGCTCTTAACCACTACACCACGCTGACTCTCATTAGGGACTCCTAATTTTTTAGAGTCTCATCGGATTCCCTCAAACTCATAGGCTTGAAACCCCCAGCAAAACTCAAGCTGCACTAGCAAGCTGGATAATTACTGCATAGCAGAAGGTTCAGGTTTGCATCAAGGTAATGGTGAATAGGGGGTTAATTATTTAACGATACCATCTTTGCGACCTAAAATGCCCCACCCAGCAGTGGTATTTGTTACAATGAGGAAAACACACAGGATGACCATATTTTCTCAGGGTAAGCATGTTCTGCAGTAGAACAGATCTGAGTCCAGTAGACCCCCAAGAGCAACAATGACCTCAGTTTAATCATTTCAGCTTCTAGGGAAGAGTCCAAGCTAGATCTGACCCAGGACCCACCCGCTTGTCTTTTTGACAGTCCACAGTATCCATAAAAGTTTCCTCCAACACCGCTGCTATTGAAGACCATCGGGGGAGAAGAGCAACCTAGCCAAGCAGACCCCACCCAGGTAAGAACTGGAAAGAAATGACCAGAAATGAGGTCGTCTCCTTGCATGACCACAACATCGGGATTCTTTGGAGGCAGCATTGCAGTTGAACACTGTGATGTCGAGCAGTTCGAGAGTCTCATGCGCATGTTCTGACCTTCCAGAGTTCTCCACAGAGTTCTCCACATGGCTGCGCTGGTGTCACAGATGTCTTTCTGTGTGGCTTTGGTCTCCACCCTCTTCCTGATTTCAGCCACTTGGACCGACTGCTGGATGGTGAATGTTGATGACACCATAGAGGTGAGCAGAAACGGGAGAGGCCAGTTTTAAAAGACCAACATGAGCCCAAATGCAGTCAGAGAAAAACATGACTCCTTTGCATCCCTTCCAGACCCTTCAGAGCTGGTAGGTTTGGTTTCTTCCTTTTAGAAGAATAAGAATTTGGATTTATACCCCACCTTTCCCTCCTGTAAGGAGACACAAGGTGGCTTGCAAGCTCCTTTCCCTTCCTCTCCCCACAACAGACACCTGGTGAGGCAGGTGGGGCTGAGAGAGTTCTGAGAGAACTGTGACTAGCCCAAGGTCGCCCAGCAGGAATGTAGGAGCGCAGAAACGCATCTGGTTCACCAGATAAGCCTCTACCACTCAAGAGGAGGAGTGGGGAATCAAACCCGGTTCTCCAGATTAGAATCCATCTGCTCTTAACCACTACACCACGTTGGCTCTTTTAGGCATTCCTTCTGTTTCTAAGGGATTCACTGTCATATCAATTGTTTGTAAACCACTGAGGTGGTTTTTTGAGTGGGAAAGTGGGATATAAGTCCTTAAATTAAAAAAGAAACAAATGAAAAGTTATTCTCTGAATCCAATGTTCTTTGATTTTCAACATTCCTATACAGCAAGATAGGGTCCAGTTTACATCAGAGGGACCTTCCTAGTTTAGGACAGCTCCCTGAGTCTTGGGAGGGAGAGAATCCCAGAATCCCTCACACTTATTGCAAAGGACTTTGGGAGACTCTATCATTTGGCTCCTGAGTTATCTCCAATTTGGCTAGGCTTTGCACAAGTAAAAGGCTGACTGCGGAGGGGTGGAACCAGGGAGGTGTTTGTGCCCCACCATATGACCAGTCCTGGGAATCTCTAGAGCAGGCCATGCAGAGCTCTTCTGCCCTTTCTCTGTCCCCATGCAGGTCAGCCAGAAGTGCCGAGGGCTTTGGAGGGAGTGCGTCAGCAACTTGAAAGACGGCATCAAGACCTGCGACCTGCACGATTCCATTTTAGCAGAACATCCCCGTAAGTCTCCATCTACGGATAAGAAGAAGAGTCCTCTTCACCCCTGGTGGCCTCAGACAGTGGTTTTAAACTCTGAGCAATTGCGTCTCCCTGGCGCTCATTTTATCCAGCAGTGGTTTGCTCTCTTCCCCCCAGTCAAGATCGTGGTGACGCGGGCCTTGCTGATCACGGCAGACATCCTCTCGGGCTTCGCTTTGGCTCTGCTGGTGCTGGGCCTCGACTGCATCAAGTTCCTGAAGGACGAGCCACAAGTCAAGCTGAAGATGTGCTATTCGTCCGGATTGGTGCTGGGGGTCGGAAGTAAGCGTTTGGGGGAGCTTGTGCCGCTAATAACAAGCCAGATTTCTTCAGGGGAATTACACTGGATGGTTTGAGGCATAGCTCACTGGCAGAGGCATACCAGGGGAAAATGGTGCCCTGAGCAACACCTGCTCGGGGCGCCCCCCATGCCCCCTCCGGTCCCATTTACCTAAGCTGCTGCTGGCGGTCCCAGGCAGCCTGGCAGGGCCAGGCCTGGCGGGGCTAGACTGAGAGGTGCCTGGTGGGCCGCTCCTTGGCTCCATCCTACCAGGCTGCTCTTTCAGCCGGCAGAGCCTCTGACAGCTTTAGGAGCAGCCTGGCAGGGCCGAGTCAAGGGGCAGCAGGTCAGTTGATCCCCCATGTCAGTCTGACAGTTACGCCCAGTGGTGGGATCCAAAAATTTTAGTAACAGGTTCCCATGGTGGTGGGATTCAAACTGTGGCGTAGCGCCAATGGGGCTGGGCGGGGCACAACGGGGGCATGGCCGGGCATTCTGTGGGCGGGGCATTCCTGGGCGGGGCGGGGCAAGGATGCAGCCACTGCACCGGTCCTTGGGCGCGAAACGAATGCACGCAGGCGCAGGCTGCCACGCATGCTGGTGCACTTCCTGCTAGACTGCTTCAAGTTCTGCGCGCTACTGCTGAGAGGAGGGGCGTAACTAAGGCGAAAATCACGTGGGAAAATCACCAATTAGTAACCCCCTCTCGGCACACACAAATAATTAGTAACCTACTCTCGGGAACCTGTGAGAACCTGCTGGATCCCACCTCTGGATACGCCCCTACTCACTGGACCTCTTTGCCTGCCAGGTGTCCTCGGACTAGTGGGCTCGGTGTGGTACGCCATTGACGTCTACCTAGAGAGGATCAGGCTGGCGTTACACAATGTATTTTTGGGTGTCCATTACGATTTTGGCTGGTCCTGCTGGTTGGGAATGGCAGGATCCACAGGCGGCCTTCTGACTTCCATCGTGTTGACCTGCTGCCTTTATTCCCTCACAGGTTAGTATTTATTTCACTTGCGACTCAGGTGCCCTCTAGATCAGGACCCCTGCCCACAGTGTAATCAATGCTTTGTATATTTCGCCCTCCAAAATAATAATCAGAAAAGAGCTGACAAAATTAGCAGGCAAGACGGAATGGAGCGTGCTCAGAAAATGGCAGCGAGGAGGAAGACCAGAGATGCAGAGAGGGAAACGTCTTAAAGAGATCACACAGCAAATCAAAACGTTTTCAAAACGTTCCAGCAAAAGAATTGCTATTCTCGAGAATGCGTTCAAAACATTTTCAGGCTGGAAAGAAAACATGTTTTGGGGAAAAAACTATGTGGAATCCCTCGGAGAAAATGTTTTTATTTCCTGCCTCAAAATGTTTTAAAGTGTTTGTGTGGAAAGGGCAAAAGGGTTCTAGTCCAAGACAAGGCTGTCAGGGATGCGAGTCCCAGGCAGAGAAGAACTTTAAAGGACCAGAGTTTTGAATGCTCAATATTCTAATTCTTCCATCACAGCTGATGCCACTTCCTCCCGGAGACCTCACCGATTCACGTTCTGTTCGCGGGCGGCCACCTGCAAGATGTATGCCGTCGCTTCTCGAGTGTGACACGGCTGAAGGATACCCCCGTGTCAGCTGTTGATATGGGATCGTTAATTGTACGGATCTTTTCTTTCAGCTAAGGAGAGAAGGCTGGCTTTTGAGGTCACCTGCACCATGTGCCCCCCTACCCAGCAGCCCCAAGGGACAACACTGCTATCAGCATAGCAAGCCAGACATTGTTAGTGTCTTTATCAAGCAATGGGTGGTTAAGGTGAATTCACTGAATCATAAAAGACACGATGCAATTGGGCTTCGTCTGGTTTAATAGATATCCGGACTCATTTCTGGCAGAGAAACCCGCTTTCACAGGTACGTGCCTTTGGAAACAGGAGGGGGAAACCGAGGGCTCTGATCCTTTCTTAGACTCTGGGCGTCGAGAGAGCTGGCAGCGATCAGCAAAATCCCAGCAGCGCAGGCACAAGCAGCACCACCTGCAGCCATCCAGTAGGCACAGCCGAGTTCATAAGTCACACCTGGAATTCCTAAAGTCACCTGGAAGAAAACTGAAGCAGTGAGCAAGCTGGGGCAGGGTGTCCATCAATCGACCGATCACATTGGTAGCCCACCTTCCCTTCAAGGAGCTCAGGGCCGCAAACATGATTCTGTCCTGGCAACTGGCCTTTACAACAACCCTGTGAGGTAGGCTAGGTTAAAAACCAGCATCCGGCCTAAAGTCATTCAATGATCTTTACGGCAAGGTGGAGATTTGAACCTGAGGCCATCTAATTTCAGTCCAACGCTCTAGTCATGATACCATACCGGCTGTTGGAGTTAGAGCAGTGATGGCGAACCTTTTCGAGACCAAGTGCCCAAATTGCAACCCAAAACCCACTTATTTATCGCAAAGTGCCAACACGGCAATTTAACCTGAATACTGAGGTTTTAGTTTAGAAAAAATGGTTGACTCAGAGGCGTGCGTTACTCGGGAGTAAGCTTGGTGGTAGTCGGTGGCTTGGCTTTGAAGCAACCATGCAACTCTCCCAACGGATGAATCAAGACCCTAGGAGGGTTTGCTCAGAAGCCAGCCCCATTGCCAGCAACCGAGCTTACTCCCAGGTAAAGGATCGCGCTTTAGTTCTTTGCATGAAAATCAGTGGGGTTTAACAGCGTTTAGCAGGGTTACCTACACTGCTTCCCCAAAATGAGGTCTTAGGTTTAATGCTAATAATCAAGCCCAGTGGCCCAGGCCAGCCTGGATGTGTGTGGGGTGGGGGGGACTCTGTTTTCGCGTGCCCACAGGGAGGGCTCTGAGTGCCACCTCTGGCACCTGTGCCATAGGTTCGCCACCACTGGGTTAGAGTGTCAGACCCAGGTTCGAATCCTCACTTTGTCATGGAAGCTTGCTTGGCTACTCTTGGCTGGTTATTTCCTCTCCACCTAACATACCTCACGGGGTTTCTGTGGCAGAGAGAATGCTTTAAACAGTTTAGGATTTCTGTCGGAGAGAATATCTAAATCGACAGCCAGTGCAAGGTTAAACCTTGGGATGGGCTTGGAAAATCCCTCACGAGCCCAAACATGGTGAATTTTTGTCAGACAACAATGCGGACGGCTAATAGGAATTTGCCTCAAACAAATAATTCTCTCCCGGGGGGGAAATCTGCTGTTTTCTCATAATATTAAACCACAATGAGCTTTAGTCTGTGGCTTTAGACCATACGTTCATATACATATATATATGCATTCATTCCTTTCATGGCTCAGTTTTTTAATGCTAGCGATTGTTCTGGGAAACAACACAGACAAACAGTCGATTGTGAGGAGACGCACATTAATATTAAAGCGGGGGGAGGGGGAGTTGCATACCCTTCAAAAAAACATAGAAAAATATGTTTCCTTGTACAGTTGGTAATACTGCATTGTCGTTCAATTTCATCATCTAATTCAGGCGTGTCCAACTCTGGTGCTTTTTCAGTGGAGAAATAATGCCCCCACCCAGTGGTGAGTTTCAAATAATGTAGCAACTGGTTGTTTACAAGCACCATTTTAACAACCGGTTCTGCCGAAGTGGTACGAACCTGCTGGATCCTACCACTGCCTCCACCCCCGTTATGATGAAGATGCTATTGAGAGAAGAGCTCCAAAAGGGTCAGGTTTTTTAAAATGGCAATCCTGCAGTGTTTCACCTCCAAATCTCCAGGAGTTTTCCAACATGGATCTGGTAACCGACACTCTGGCCCATTCCCTATGGGGGACCTGGTAACCCTAGCTCAGCCACAACCCGTTCCCTTAAAACAGCTGAATAGGGTCTCCCTCATCTGACACTTTAACATCCACTATATCGTAGAGATTGTACTGTATATTTCCTGTACCTTAGTGCCCCTGTTCTAACCTTCCTAACTGCCTCCAGGAACCGAATTTACCTCTAATTTATACTTCTGCACGGTGTCGATACCATACCAAAGGACAGCGATTGCACCAGCTAGACCTAGGGAAGAGAGAAAAATATTGCGTGTTGACTGCAAACTTTATCTCCCCCGATCCTGTGCCTTTAACAACAAGTAATAATACATCAACTTAGTAGGAGAAGCATTTCTTGGCCAGAAAAGGCAACAGGATTTGACCCACATTATTGTACACTCCACTTCTCCCCATTCACTCTTCACCGCACAGTATTCATTTGCTCAGCAGCGATCCAACGTATGGTAGTTATTCTTTCCAACTTATCCACCATGGTGGCTGATTTCCTACCTCCACATCCTACTGGAGCAAGGATGGGAGAATGGAGGTATTTCCAGGTAAAAACCGGAAAGTGATATCACCCTCACTCTAATATTTTGCTTTTACCATAGAGATTAGCAAAATCCTAGAGTATCAGTTACATCACTTCCAGGTTTTAGCCAGATGTGATGTCGGTGCTGATGCATCAACAACATATTTTTCCCCCATGTCCCACCCTCCAAAGTCTCCCAGGGATTCCAAGAAGAGGGAATCTGAGGGGGTGGAGACATAGGGGAGGGCCATCAGTGGGATGGCATGACATCACTTCCTGTGATCTTTTGTCTGCATTTTTCTCCCACAGGCCACCACTCAACAATAGGGAAAGCCATTAGGATCTCTCCTGGTCTCGCAGTTTGTGGCTTGGCTCTTCAGCCTGAGCCACTTGGCTGTTCAGTCATGAGCAAGCTACTTGACGACTGCTTTTCCCATGTAAGGAGAGAATATCAGCCTGCAGGTGGGACCTGTGGATGCCTCAGAATTACAGACTACAGAGATTTGTTCCCCTGGAGAAACTGGATGCTTTGGAGGGTAGACTCTGGTCCCTTCCGCACATGCAGAATAATGCACTTTCAATCCACTTCCACAATTGTTTGCAAGTGGATTTTGCTATTCCACACAGCTGCAAAGTGCGTTGAAAGTGGACTGAAAGTGCATTATTCTGCATGTGCGGAAGGGGCCTCTGTGGCATTGTACCTCACTGAGATCCCTTGCCCTCCCCCGTTTCACCTGAAAATCCCCTGCTGAAATCCCCTGCTCTCCCTGCTGAAATTCTGTGCGTAACTTGTTGCCAAAGGCACAGAAAGAGACCCAGTCAAAAAGGTGGCATTTGTTAGAAACGTGTTCGTGTTTGAGATCTTCCCAGAGCCGCAGCCCAGACAGAATAAGTTTGACTCACTCCCGCAAGAAGACTAAAGCCTCACTTACCTCCCAGGAGGAACAATGTCCCAGCTGCCAGGGAGAACTTGTATTTCCACAGGACTTTGTCACGAATCAGTTTGGTGCATTTCATCCCAGCAATGAAAAGGGGCATGGCGGCAAGCGTCAGGAAGCCAGTAAGGATGACCAAGACCCGGGTGGCCACAAAGACAGCTGCAAATAGAGGGGGGGAGTGATCATGGCATCTGAGGAAAGAAAATACCACCAGGGGCCGAGCAGCCAGAACTCTGCACTAGTGATCATTTTTGCCCACCTTGTTTGCAATTTTCTTTACGCAAACTTTTGCAATACAAATACTAACTCTTTTCCCCAATGGCATAAAAACAGGGTGTTTTTTTAAAAGACACACGTTGTACCTGCCACTATTTACCATCTTATATTATTCATAAGCAAACAATAAGATATATCGACAACAGTGCAATCTCAAGTACAACAATCTTAACACATCAAAGTACTCTACAACGTATATACACTCAAGACGTCCTGTCATATATTGCAGAATTCGCCAGGGTTGCCAACCTACAGCTGGTGTCTGGAGATCTGCCAGAATTACAGCCGGTTGCCTGACAATGGAGATCAGTTTCCCCAGATGAAATGGGAGCTAGAGTTAACAGTGAATGCTAAGGCTCAACACAACCTATAGATGTAGCATGGTAACCTGCGGGAGATATAGTATGTTGACCTGCTGGTGGCCTAAGCAGAGACTTAGGTTAATACACAGCGTGGTGGTTAATACACAGCGTGGTGTAGTGGTTAAGAGCAGGTGCACTCTAATCAGGAGAACTGGGTTTGATTCTCTGCTTCGCCACTTGAGCTGTGGAGGCTTATCTGGTGAACCAGATTAGCTTGTGCACTCCAACACATGCCAGTTGAGTCACCTTGGGCTAGTCACAGGTCTTTGGAGTTCTCTCAGCCCCACCCACTTCACAGGCTGTTTGTTGTGGGAGGGGGGAAGGGAAAGGAGACTGTAAGCCCCTTTGAGTCTCTTTACAGGAGAGAAAGGGGGATATAAATCCAAACTCTTCTTCTACTACTACTTGGATGACAGAACACCAAGGAATTCCAGGGTTACTATGCAGAGGCAGGTGACTTCTGAAGCCTCTTAGCCTACGGAGTCACCATGATTGGCTGTAACTTGACAGCACTTGCCGCCACCACCAGTCAGACAGTGTAAGATTGTTTTGAATAGTGGACCAGGTTTTGAGTGCAGAAGATCCTGTATCCATTCCTCAGTTTAAAAGATCTCGGATAACAGATCTGGGAATGGCCCCTCCCCGAAGTTCCTGGCATAAATAAATACCATGAACCTGGCTTCCTGGTTGTGTCTGGTCAACAAAGTGTTGTCGTTCGTTTGCTGTATTTCAAAGTCTGCTTCTGAAATTCCAATATGACCTGGAGATTCCATCCGAGATATGGATAAGGTTTCCCACCCACCCAAATAACTCGGACTCATTTTCCTTACCGGGGTGTTCGCTGAGATAGGAGATAGGAATATCACAAGTCCAGAGGTCAGCCACGTTATCAAATATGCACTCACTCCACAGACCCCGGCATCGGACGCTCAAGCCCACAGAAGATAAAGGATCCTTGGCGTCTTGCTGTACAAGGGAAATTTTTGGATAATGCAAATATAGGAAAAAATAGTGAAATGGAAAAAAAGTAAATTAAATGAAGAAATATCTAAATACATTTTGTAGAACCAGGTCTGGATGGTTCTACAAAATCCCCCCACCCCCAGAATTATTTTTAAAGCTTTATAATTTGCAACATTTCCATTTGCAAAATTTCTAATTTTGTTGGCCAGGAAGGGGAGGGGGGATTTCACCTGTCACTTTTTAATCAGCAAAGTTCTATATTTATAACCCTCCCCAAAAAAGTTGATATTTTGCAAATGCTACTCCCAAAATGTGCCAAGCCATAGCCCCTTTAAGGATATTTTAAAATGCTTCTGTGATCCCGAAATCTCCCTAGCGCTACAGTGATTAAGCACAGCTTTGGGACCCTGCGAGATACCTTAAGGGCATTGTTATTTCTCTGAGGAAACTGCAAGGGATAAGCAGAATGAAGCTTCCAAACCAACATTAAATAGTTAACTAAACTTGGCATCATGCTAAACCTAAGAATTAATTTTAAAACATTAAAAACACATAGATCTTTGAGCTTGGCAAGAGGGTTCTAGAAGTTTCTATCAGTCATGAGGCGAGTTTCCATTAACTTATTGGATGCCCATCTTTGAAATATGGTGAACCTCCTTGTGAGGAAGGCTGAGGACAGTGTAAAAAATAGAGAGAGGGGAGTGTGTATGTGTGTGTGTGTGTGTGTGTGAAACACCCACAGAATAAAGTGAATTGTTCCTCTCTTTTTGACCTTTCCAGGAGCACAGCAGATGCCACTGGCATTTATTGCCACCAATATATTTCTCAGGGCTTAGTGTTCCCATGACGATGGCATCATTTTCTCTTTTTTAAGCAGCTCGGCCAAAGTATTTCTTTGGTTCCAGCGTGAATGGAATTACCATCTATATCTTCTCAGGGAGAAAGGGGAAGGGACAATATTAGTTTGAAGACCAAAGTCTAGGGCCCCTTCCGCCCATGCAGAATAATGCATTTTCAATCCACTTTCACAACTATTTGCAAGTAGATTTTGCTGTCCCGCACTGTAAAATCCAGCTGCAAAGTGCATGGAAAATGGATTGAAAGTGCATTATTCTGCATGGGGCCTAGGTTAAGACGTCTGGGGAAAATGCCTCGTCCTGTTGCAGCTGACTTGGTGGGGGGGTCTCTTATGGGAAATCCTAATTCAGGCTCAAAGCAAAATTGTGTGACGCTGAGATGCACCTGCATTTGTTCAGCTTCTGAATTTTTCAGTATTGCCTTTCTATCCTATCTCATTACTTTGATGCCCCCTTTGTATGGACGATTTACACCAATTGCGCAAGATGATCAAGTTGCCCCCTAGGATCTGTCCATCGGTCTTCCCTCATGCTGTGTATCCCCAACCTGTTTCCTTTGTTACGAAAGGGTTCACATTTTGAGAATAGTTACCTTTTAAGAATAACTGGAAGATAGGAGTAATTGATGCGTGCACCATTATTGAGTGTACCAGCGTTACATTGTGTTATAGCTGTGATCGTCAGTTGCACAAGCTAAAATGAACTTTTTGAACAGTACGGTGAATGGTTAGGCAGAGAGACTGGGACCCCCCCCCCCCCCACACACACACACACAAGCTCCCCCACTGTGGTCATTTGGGATGCCTGCCACCAAATCCAACCCAATTCATTCATTCATTCATTGAATTTCTATACTGCCCCTCCCCTGATGGGCTCGGGGCAGTAAACTTCATGATACTTCACGATATAAAACCAAATATCTAAAACTATATCAGTTTTTTTGATTGTCAAGATATGAGCTTTGATGGTGCTCGGATTCTGAAAGACACAGTGCAACGGTTAGAGCGTCGAACTAGAGCAGGGGAGACCTGAGTTCAAATCTCCCTTCAGCCATGAGTGACTTGGGATCATTTACTCCCTCAAGGGACAGCCCAGCCTGCAAGGCAGTTGTCAGAGACCCATTTACACCCCCATAAGCAGGTGGGATGCAATGTATTTGACAGAGAGAAAGTTAATTCCTACCCGCCAGCAATCTGATTCGGCACACAGGATGAGAAGCAGAAGGCCCGAGACCCCCAACGCCATCGCCAACATATCCGCAGCCAATGCAGGTGCTGTGATTTTCATTCCCCTTTCAGCAAGAAGTTTTCTTTAGCAAAAAAAAATTCCTTTCCTTGGCAGCCAGCACACCAGAAGTTGAACCACAGCTGCAAGCAGAAGGGGCTGCAAGTAGGAACTTGGGGAAAGTCAGTATGTTCCCCCTAGCGGAACAAAAATAATATGCTTCCAAAGCAATGGCCCCTGCCATGGCAAATTCATTTTCTCCTTCTGAGCTTTGCTTCCTGTGTGGACGGGAAGGGTCTGGGTTGGATCCAGACAGCATTTCCACTCAGTTCTGCCCAAAGCCTCTCCTTTATTACAGCGTCCAGCGTGGTGTAGTGGTTAAAAGCAGATGGATTCTAATCTGGAGAACTAAGTGTGATTCCCCACTCCTCCATCTGAGTGGCAGAGGCTTATCTGGTGAACTAGATGTGTTTCCACACTCCTACATTCCTGCTGGGTGACCTTGAGCTAGTCACAATTCTCTCAGAACTCTCTCAGCCCCACCTACTTCACAAGGTGTCCGTTGTGTGGAAAGGAGAGTGTAGGCCATCTTGAGTCTCCTTACAGGAGAGAAAGGGGGGATATAAATCCAAACTCCTCCTCCTCTTCCTCCTCCTCTTCTTCTTCCACATCTGCTATTCCTGCAGTTCTTCAGAATGGCTTTTGGGGGTTGTCAAAAGGGTCTACTCTTTTTCACAAGGAGAAAAGCCAATTGTATCCGACCTTACAGAAAAGATCTGGCAAGTTTTAATGGGGAGAGGGCCTTCCCCCCCATATCGCTTCTCCCTAAAAGTGGTGAGAATATCATTGCTGTAGCCATTTACTACCCTTGTGAAATCAGTTGTCTTTGCCCCAAAACCCATTCTCATCTCACATCTGTCTGCATTATCAGCAAGCAACCTACTCACAACAAAGGGGATAAAATCTGTCAACATTCTCAGAAGGTGCTAGTTTTTTACAAGCAGGGAGGTAACAAAACTTCGATACTGTATATGAAATGGTGCAATCCTTACCTTTGAGTAAAATAAGTCACTAGGGTGACCAGAATAACTGGAATATCCAAAAGGCCTCGTCAGCAGGGACAAGATTAAATTATTTCTAATGTCTTTGTAGGATTCACAATATGACAGAAGAGGAAGAAGAAGAGGAAGAAGAAGAGGAAGAAGAAGAGGAAGAAGAAGAGGAGGAGGAGGAGGAGGAGAAGTCTCAAAGCAGCTTACAAACTCCTTCCCTTCCTCTCCTCAGAACAGATGCCTTGAGAGGCAGGTGAGACTGAGAGAGTTCTTAGAAAACTGTGACTATCCCAAGGTCATCCACTAGGCTTCATGTGTGTAGGAGCAGGGAATCAAAACCTGGTTCTCCAGGTTAGAGTCTGCTGCTCATGTGGAGGAGTGAGGAATCAAACCTGGTTCTCCAGATTAGAGTCCGCTGCTCATGTGGAGGAGTGAGGAATCAAACCCAGTTCTCCATATTAGAGTCTGCCACTTATGTGGAGGAGTGAGGAATCAAACCTGGTTCTCCAGATTAGAGTCCGCTGCTCATGTGGAGGAACAGGGAATCAAACCCAGTTCTCCAGATTAGAGTCTGCCGCTCATGTGGAGGAGCGGGAATCAAACCCAGTTCTCCATATTAGAGTCTGCCACTTATGTGGAGGAGTGAGGAATCAAACCTGGTTCTCCAGATTAGAGTCCGCTGCTCATGTGGAGGAACAGAGAATCAAACCCAGTTCTCCATATTAGAGTCTGCCGCTCATGTGGAGGAGTGAGGAATCAAACCCAGTTCTCCATGTTAGAGTCTGCCACTTATGTAGAGGAGTGAGGAATCAAACCCAGTTCTCCATGTTAGAGTCTGCCATTTATGTGGAAGAGTGAGGAATCAAACCTGGTTCCCCAGATTAGAGTCCACTGCTCTTAACCATTACACCATGCTGGCTAATAGAATATGGGCTATCATCTCAATTGCATTTGCATTACCTGGATTAGCCTCCTCTGCAGAGTCCCTCTGCCTTTTCCCCCTCCCCCAACGGACCTGGAGCCATTCTGGCATCCCTACACAGCCAACCTATTTCTGCCCATCTCTGCACGCTGCTGTCTCTCACGACGGGCTTGCCGCTTTAAGGCCGGGTGGCGGAGGTGGAGAGAGAAGGCGGATGCGTTGCTGCAGAGCTGGGGAGAAAGCAGAGAGCCAAGATGCCTGGTGACATCACCCCGCCAGCCTCCTCCCCAGCCAGAACGCAGACGCCCTGTGCAAGGGAGGGGGGGAGAGAGACCCAGGCAGCTGCGGAACCAGATCTCCCCCCATCGCCTGCCGCAGGGAATCCAGGCGTCCAGGGAGAACCACCAGACTGGCGGAAAGAGGAGGATGCTCCAGCATCTGTCATAAGACAGGTAAAAACCTGCTTCCGAGGGAATCGTTGCTGATTGCTTGGCAAAACACCTGCCCGGCAGCATCCTGGGTACCAGGCCCTCTGGGCAGGGATGCAGTAAAGGAAGGGATACTTTAGAAAAAGCGCTGGAAAGGGGGTGGGGAGGATGTTAGAGTAGGGAAGAGAGAAAATGTAAGTGCATCTCTGTGTGCACATGTTGTGGAGTTTCTGCTTCCCCAAGAGAGTGACCATGACGGGGGATTTCTGCAAGTGACCCTTGTGGTCTCTTCCAACTATGATTCTATGATTCTGTTAGGGCCAAATCCTCAAGGGGTTCATCACATTCCCAGCCCTGTTTCCTAGATTTTCTGGTGTTAAAAACCAAAATAAGGTGCTAGCAATAAAAGCACCGGCAATTTTTTTGGGGGGGAGGGCGGTCTTATTTGTGAAAATATTTGCACCTTTCAAAATAATTCTGGTGATAATCAGACTGACAAAGATAACATCACTCAAACATAATAAAATATATGTGCAAAGTGTACTTCGTTACTCTGTAAGGTATAGACCAGGTCTCTGCCTTTCACTGTTTCTAACAATGAGTGCGAAAGTGCTGGAATGATTGACAAGCACCTGGAACTTTTAAAAACATTATTTATTTAGTTATTTAGTTATTTTGGATTTGTATCCTGCCCGATCCCTGAAAGGCTGTGGGGGGTTACAACACAAGTCAAACAATGCATAGATATTAAAATATAAATCCTCATTTAAATTAACTTTAAAAATGATTAAGATGTGTTATTAAATATAGCACACATTTCAGAGTTAGATTTGTGCTGTTTCATTTTGACTCAGAATCTCCTGTATTCTTCAGGTCTCACTTATCAAACTGCACAGAGAACACTATGCACACTTATTGTTCCTCGTGGTTGGTTGTTTCTTGTGAGTGGGGGGCATTAAAAATATAACATGCACACCCACACACACAGGCTGAGGTCCAGATAAAACTGTGCCACTTATTCGTCTGATTATATCAAAGGGTCCTTAAAGGCCATTTGACACATATAACAGGTTGGAATGCGATGGCAGATTCATGAGTTCATACAATGGCTTTAGCACTAATTTTTAGTTTCCCTGTTTGTTTGTTTTAAAAAATCCCCAATTGCAAGTAGAAAACAAGTTTGCAGGTGAAATGCTTTCCTAGAACCTTTATTCTTGATACAGTAGTTTTCTCCTTGCAGGGAGTTCTCTATCAAAAGTCAATCCCATTGCCACCTACAGTATAAAAAAAGGTACAGCTGTTTTTGCTATCCTCACCTGCCTGTATAGATGGAATCTTAAGTCCTCCTTGTGTCCCAGCGGCATTAGAAACCACATCAGTTCTAAGCAATGTTTTGTTCCTTGTAGGAAAACCCACAATGATCCCTCCCGCCGTGACCACGCCTTCCAGCGATGTGATCTTCCCTAGCCTTACTGCTCAGGAACTGTGGCGGCCCCAAGTGACAGGCTACGCCGGCTCCATCACCCGCCACATCAGCCACCGCGCCAACAACTTTAAACGACACCCAAAAAGGCAGAAACATATCCGGCCGTCCCCTCCCCCTCCGCCGAATACCCCTTGCCCTATAGATCGAATCCACTTTGGGGAGCTCCACCCTCAGCGATCCTTTCTGGAACTGTTATTCAATGGGTTCATCCTTTTTGGGATCGAGTTCAGCTATGCCATGGAGACCGCCTATGTGACTCCAGTATTGCTGCAGATGGGTTTACCAGATCAGCTGTATGGGATGGTTTGGTTTATCAGCCCAATTCTAGGTAAGTTGTTCTGCGGTCTGACAAAAAGTTATTTGCCTGTAAGGACTATGAAAATCTGTGGGGCTCAAATGTATCACAGCCAACTTAGTATGGAAAAAAAAGCAGCTGGGTCAATATGAACCCATTGTCTCCTGATTCAGACTCCTGTGTTATCTACTCTGACTGTGGTTTTGGGCATAGAAGAGTTTTTCCCAACTTTTATTTCTGGACTGAAACTGAGGAATGAGCTTGGCAGCTTAACACAAATCTTTCCCACTTCCCTGAATGTACTTCCTAATAAACATTTACCTTACACCCTTTTAAGCGGTGTGTTAGCTGCTTCTCTGTGTAGTAAACTCCAACCAGATGTGTTTCTCTCCGTGGCACGGTGTGGAGTGACTGTATGGTGGGCTATATGTTTTGCCCACCTGACAGAGATTTAGTTGGTATGGAGGAACATTTGTTGGTATGGAGGAACACCCCACCCCATATATAAAGTGTCTCAGCTCAGATGCAGGCTGGCCACCTGTCAGGTCTTCAGACTGAAGTCAATAAATGGACTCTGGATTCTTGATCAGAAGTCTTTATTGGACACAACTAGTACCTGGTTTTTTGCAAAGCCAGTTCTGCCAGGTTATGGAAATACAGCCAAATTTTTCCCTGAAGATTCCCACCCTCCCTGTTTCCCATGGAATGTGAAAACAACACAACCAGAGGTGGGATCCAGCAGGTTCTCACAGGTTCCTGAGAGTAGGTTACTAATTATTTGTGTGTGCCGAGAGTGGGTTACTAATTGGTGATTTTGCCACGTGATTTTTGCCTTAGTTACGCCCCTCCTCTCAGCAGTAGCGTGCAGAACTTGAAGCAGTCTAGCAGGAGGTGCACCGGCGTGCGTGGCAGCCTGCGCCTGCGTGCATTCGTTTCCCGCCCAAGGACTGGCGCAGCGGCTGCATCCTTGCCACAGCCCCGCCCAGGAATGCCCTGCCCCCAGAATGCCCGGCCACGCCCCATTGGCGCTATGCCACATTTGAATCCCACCACCATGGGAACCTGTTACTAAAATTTTTGGATCCCACCACTGAACACAACTGAAAGAAAGATGTTTGGGAGTCGAGTATCTCAAGGACAGCGCAATGATAGTGTTCAGCCACCTGCCCCGCTGGGCCGGTACCAGGGTTGCTTCCAGTTTAGCTACAGTTACAAGCATCAAAGGAAATGAAAGAGCATGGAAACATATTAAAGGTGAAGACACTTCCCCCCTTCCCACAGACAGGTGTGAGCCCTTGCACCTCTCCACAGTCACTGATGTCAGGCCCTTTCCTGACACCTCCTTGCTGAGACTTAGACCTCCCTGTGCCAAATTGTTCCCAAAGCTCCCCAGCCAGACCAGGTTGAATGTTGCTGATGATTCCATGCTTTCTCTCCTCGCAGGATTCCTACTGCAACCCTTGCTGGGGGCGTGGAGTGACAGGTGCGGTTCCCCCTTTGGCAGAAGAAGGCCTTTCATTCTGGTTCTGGCTATTGGTAATGTTGTTTTTAACTTTCACTCTGCCGAGGCAGCTCGGCTTGGGCAGGCTGCCATAAAAACAGCACTGTCTGGGCTTTGCCAAATGCCATTTCTGCAGGTACTTGCACAGGTCCTTTATCCTTGTTGGCTACTGCCGGGCATCGTTTGGATCACGGGCAGCTTCAGCAGGATTCAAAATCTTCTTAGGATCAGATAGCAGGTTTTGGACAGGGAGAAAGAGTGATTTGCAAGAGGCCATAACTTGAAGTCTCAAGCCAGAGCAGGGAGCAAATTGCTAGAGAGTAGAAAGTTACAAGTGCAAAGACATAAGTTCTAATGGAGGTAGTTAGTCTGCATGGGGGTTGTACTGAATGTTCCTCTGTACAAAAACAGCATCACTGCACATAGAAAATTACCATTGTCAAGGATAAAAGCTAGGCTGAAGCCCTTCTCTTTGACAGAGCAATTTTACATCTGTGGAGAATGATTTGTTTTAAAGGACGAGCATTCAATCAGCAAGGTGGTTAAGAGCAGCAGATTCTAATCTGGTGAACAGGGTCTGTTTAATTTTAGTCCAGTTTACTATCTCACCCTTTCCGGGGCACAGGTCAGACTCAGGGCAGCTAACAACAACATTGACATAACAATATCATATACAATAATTCTGTAAAGCATTTAAACACACAACTTAAAAGCATAAATAACTTTCAGTAACACCAATAAAACATGATAAATCCAATTGCACCAGTGATATGTAACTAAAATTCATTGTCAATTCAATTGGGTATTTATTACTCCATGAATTCAGCTCTCGCCTTTCAGTAATGGTCTAAATTGTAATAGTAAGAAAGAGGGGAGTGTTTCTCCACTCCTCAACATGAAGCCTGCCAAGTGACCTTGGGCCAGTCACAGTTCTCTCAGAACTCTCTCAGCCCCACCTTCCTCACAAGGTGTCTGTTGTGAAGAGAGGAAGGGAAGGAGTTTGTAAGCCACTTTGAGACTCCCTGTGGTTAAGAAAACTGGGATATAAATCCAAACACCTCCTCCTCCTTCAGGACTGCTTCAGGCTAATCTTACATTTAATGTGGGGTTGGACTAGATGACCTGCATGGACCCTACCAGCTCTATGACTACTCTCTATTCTATGAGATGCCCTCACATGTAGTTGGAAGAGGCACAGCCAGATGACCCCCTCCAAGAGAACTAGTAGGAAATACCAGGACCATGGATAGCTCCAAGGGGCTCAATGGGTTGCCGAGTTCAATTAAGCCTTTCTGATGGGTAGCCATGTTGGCCTACGATAGAACATCAAAATTCATGTCCAGCAGCACCTTAAAAAGACAACAGTTCCTTTTTGCAAGCAGCAGGTCATTACTGATTGGTTTTTAAGGTGATACTGGACATGAATCTTACTCTTCCATTGAGCCTTGTAGCCTGGTGCGCCCCCACGGATTACTCTAAGACCCTCCCCTCTATGGGAGTAAAAAAGGAGCTATTGCCTGATCTGGAGTCCTATATTCTTTCACCTCTCTCCTCCATGCTTTGTGAACTAGCCAAAGGTCACCCAGCAGGAATGTAGGAGTGCGCAAACACATCTGGTTCACTAGGTAAGCCTCTGTCAGGTGGAAGAGTGGGGAATCAAACCTGGTTCTCCAGATTAGAATCCACCTGCTCTTAACCACTACACCACACTGGCTCTCTAGCTTGGGATACACCAACTGCCCCCTCCTGTTAGTCACACCCTGAGATTTGATCTAAGCATTCAGCAAAATGAGTCAAGAGAGTTTTGAAAGAGAAGAAAGGATTGCACCCCCTCAGACTACAGATGAGGGAATTACAATTTTTGAAAGATTCCGTGAGAGGGGGAGAAAACCCACCCTGCCAGTAGAAAACTAGCAAACCAGGGTGAAAGATTTTAGTACTTTTAACATCTGTTTAAAAATAATAATTGTAATCCTCAACAGAAATAGAAAAGATTCTAGTATCAAGCTCTCCATGCTGTGATAACGTTTCTGATTTAAAAGCAGCTGGGGTTAACTGGTATAAACATTAGGTTGTAGAATGGTTGTAGTATAGGTGATTGGTCATTGCTAGGGCAAATGCAGGATTGTCAATTTTTCCCATCTGGCCTGACTGGATTCCTTCCTTGCAGGAGCATTGCTAGGACTCTCTTTTATGCTGAACGGCAGAGACATTGGAATCGCGTTGACTGACACTGCGAATAATCACAAATGGGGAATCACGTTCACCATCTGCGGAGTCATCCTAATGGATTTCTGCGCCGATTCTGCCGACAATCCCAGTCATGCGTACATGATGGATGTGTGTAGCCCATCAGATCAAGACCGAGGACTCAATATCCATGCCTTGCTAGCTGGTAAGCCTCTGATATCTGTCTGCCTGTTTAGGCTGCTATCGTCTGAAGCAGGTCTCTGGAGAGGCACTGTCTGCCTGTCTGCCATTTTGATAGTGAAAATATTTATACTCTGCCTTACCTCCTCAAACCAACCACTCCTTTTCTGTCTTTGCCCTGATTATCTTTGTGCATTGCTCCAAGTTGCAGTTTCTAACCTGATTATCGCTTCATGTAAACTACCCCTCAGTTTTCCAGACATTTGTGCAGAGAGATTCCCAAGAACAAAACTCTTAGCCCAGGCTAGTTTAATCACAAAATGCTCAGACAGGGTTGCCAACTCCTGGTTGAGATATTCCTGGAGATTTGGGCAGGGGGGTCTTGGGAGACCAGGAATGGGGGGGGGGGAGATTTCAGCAGGGTATAATGGCATAGAGGCTGTCCTCCAAAGGAACCATTTTGCTTAGGGGAACTGGTCTCTATCTGCTGGAGATCAGTTGTAAATCTAGAAGATTTCCACGCCCCGTGTGGATGTGGGCAACCAATCTCTTGCTTCCAGAGACTTTCCAGAATAGGGTCTATCCAGTTTATCTACAATTCAGCACATATTTTCAGCCTGTATACCTCTTTTTCACAGCTGGAAAATCTTTAATTCCGGAGTTTTGCTTTGGTTATGGGGTAGGCATTGCTGGGTTTCTGAATTCTGGAAGCTGTAGTGTAACACTGTGTTCATGGCAAAGGAAGATTCAAACTGGAGACTTCCTGATGCACAACATTTCACATATTTATACTCCCATTTTCTCCCCAATAGAGTCCCAACCTGGCTTTTGACATCATTCTGTCCTTCTGAATTTTAACCTCAGCACAACAATCTTGCGAGGTAGGTTAGGCTGAGCGAAACAGCAACTGGGCTAGAGGTCATGCCCCTCCCCATTCTGCCATGGAAGCTCTCTGGATGACCTTGGACCAGTCTCTTTCTCTTGGCCTAGCTGACCTCACAAGGTTGTTGTTTTGAGAATAAAATGGAGGAGAGAAGAAAGATGCTGCAAGATGCTTTGAGTCCCCATCAGGGAGGAAACCTGGGTATAAATATCTAAAGAAGGGAAGAAACTCAATGTATCATTTACAGAATTGCAGGTTTCCCCCCATAACATTGTGCTCACTCTAGCTGCAAGTTCTTTCCTTGTTGAGCATAAAATAGCCCACGATCAGACTCTCAACCTGTTTTACCTAATTTAGATTTATCTGGATCACAATTTTGTTTAATAGGGTGGTACCAACTGTGGGCAACGAAAGGGAAAAAGGCTTCAGTTGGTGCTACTGAGTGTGCCCTGCTGTAAGTGCCCTGCTCGGTTGCAAAATCTGACAAGCGGATGTTTTTATTGCTGTCCCAGCTCAGAAGGGGTTTGGATTACACTAGCCTGGCTAATTTGGGAGTTATTTTTCATCTCTCTTGCATCTGAGCACCAAGTCTAAAGTAAGACGGAAAAGCTCTGTTATAATCAGCATCTCCTGTTACTACATTCCCTCAAGCAGAAAATGCTCCTCCTTGCTCACAGAAAATCAGCAAGGAGGGCATAAGCTTCCCTCCGGCAGGCTACTTTTCTGCTAGCGAGGTCATCCCTTCCGATGCTTCCAAGGTGAAAATGATGGCGATTCAACTGCAATCCCCTCTTCTGAGATCGAGAATCTTTGAATCTACTCTGCTGCTTTATGTCCACTGAGGTTCCTTTAGACAATATTATTTCAATGCACTCCAGCAATGGTTCGCAACTGGATCCTCCTTTTACACAGGACAATCCGGTTGCAAGCAATTGCTAAGGTTCGTTATTCACTGTGTGTGTGAAAGGGACTTACCTAAAGGAGCTAGCCTCGCTGTTGTAACCATATATATCATAAGTACCATCTCTTGTCTGGAAAAACTCACAGCAGGGGACTCCAAGCTAGGCCCCTCCAGATCAGTGTTTCCCAACCTTTTCGAGGTCAGGGTACCCTTGACCTCATTCTTCATTTCTCATGGTACCCCTGCCACCACCCTCCACCTTCCCCTCCCATTGCCCCTGCTTGCCACACACCCCACCTTCCCCTCCCAGGGTGAAGGGAAGCACTGGGGTGGTGGTGGCTGCTGACCTTGTGGCAGGCCCTGCCCCATGGGCCAGCTCCATGTCCTTGCTGCTGTTGGTGGGAGACACCACAAAAATGAGGGGGGGGCAGTAGTGTTGCCGCGGTATCCCCGGGACATGCTCACAGCACCCCAGGGTACCACGGAACCCTGGTTGAGAATGGCTGCTCCAGATGTTCACGGACTACAATTCCCATCAACTCTGCCAACATGCCATGCTGGCAAGGGCTGATGGGAATCATAGTCCATGAACATCTAAAGGGCCATATCTTGGAGACCCCTACCCTAGGTCAACTGTGACTTAATGGCATTTTCCACCACTACCATCCACAGAATCACATGATTACAGACGGGGACTCTAGAATAGTCAACTAGTTGAGAGGATCATCTCAACTCTGTTCTCCCTTTCCCTCCCAAGGTCTTGGAGGTGGCTTTGGCTATGTTGTCGGAGGCATTAACTGGGACAGGACCGGCTTTGGAAGAGCAGCGGGGGGCCAGCTTCGCGTCATCTACATTTTCACCTCCATCACGTTGACGATTGCCACCGTCTTGACTCTGGTCAGCATTCCCGAGAGGCCCTTGCAGTCTTTCGGCAAGAAGAAGAAGGTCATGAAGAGCCCCAGCCTGCCGCTTCCTCCGTCTCCGCCTCTCCTTTTCGAGGACTGTGCCAGCGAGAACCTCGACTCGCAGAACTCCATTCATTTATACGGCAGCTTCACCAGCCCCATTTCTCCCCTCAGTCCCCTCACGCCAAAATATGGCAGCTTCATCAGCAGGGACAATTCCTTGACAGGCCTCAGTGACTTTGCCTCCTCGTTCGGGACCTCTAATATTGACAGCGTGCTGATCGATTGCTTCACGGCGGGACACGATGGCTACTTGGCTATCCCTTCCAGCTTGCCCAGGCAAACCTTAAGCATGAGTTTCCCCCGGGCTCCAGAGGGATTTTATTGTCACGAAATCACATCTTTGGACCCAGGGGAGAATGCCGGGACTCCAGGGCCCGATGGAGAAGGTCTGAGGGTGGGTTCCTTAGATGCCATCAAACCACGATCGTCAGGGATTCTGAAAAGACCCCAGACTTTGGCTATCCCTGATATCATCACAGGCAACATTCCTGAGAGCAGCAGGAAACGGAACGTCACCTTCAGCCAACAGGTGAGTAGGGGGGTGGGTGGGGGAAAGAAGGGCTGGTGTTTGTTTGAGGGAAGGTGGAGTGATGCAGCCCAATCTTGTCAGATCTCAGAAGAAGAGTTTGGATTTATACCCCACCTTTCTCTCCTGTAAGGAGACTCAAAGTGGCTTACAAGCTCCTTTCCCTTCCTCTCCCCTCAACAGACACCTTGTGAGGTAGGTGGGGCTGAGGGAGTTCTGAGAGAACTGTGACTAGCCCAAGGTCACCTAGCAGGAATGTAGGAGTGCGCAAACAGATCTGGTTCACCAGATAAGCCTCTGCCACTCAGGTGGAGGAGTGGGGAATCAAACCCGGTTCTCCAAATTAGAATCTACCTGCTCTTAACCACTACACCACGCTGGCTAAGATGGGTCCGTAGTTGGATGGGAGACCACCAGGAAAGGGTCTGGAAAGGAAGGCCATGGCTAAGCACCTTAGCTTTTCCCTTGCCGGGGTCATCATAGGTCAGTTGCAACTTGACAACATACATGTTTATTCAAATTTTTTAAAATTCTGCTTCTTTCCAAGAACTAATGCAACTGTTTGCTGAAGCTCTCCAGCATGGTGTAGTGGTTAAGAACAGGTGCACTCTAATCTGGAGAACAGGGTTTGATTCCCCGCTCTGCCGCTTGAGCTGTGGAGGCTTATCTGGTGAACCAGATTAGCTTGTGCACTCCAACACATGCCAGCTGGGTGACCTTGGGCTAGTCACAGTTCTTCAGCCCCATCCACCTCACAGGATGTTTGCTGTGGGGGGTGGAGAGAGGAATGCGATTGTCAGCCCCTTTGAGTCTCCTTACAGGAGAGAAAGGGGGGATATAAATCCAAACTCTTTTTCTTCTGTCTAACCTAGTGCCTCATATAAGCAACGCTGCATTACCTTGATTGATTATTTATTTATGATAGGCACAAGGAGCCTTAAGGAAGAGGCACTCCAGACGTGGGAGCTTGAAGAGCCCCTAGTTCAACGGCTTTCAAAAGGATTAGGGAAATTCCAGGAGACAGATAAATGCATTAAAAGCCACCACAGGTTACACTTGTTCATTGTGAAGTAGCTGGTTTTGGACACAGAAAATTGGATGGGGTGAGCCTTTGATCTGACCGAGAACAATAGTTATTACTATGTTCTTATGAAAGCTTGCAAAAAGTCACGGTGGATAAATTTGTAGGCAGCCATGATGGTTAAACATGGAACTTCCAGGTTCTGAGGCAGTGTACCTCTGAATACTATTCTAAGAACAGTCAGTCTTCATGCCTGAGCTTTCTGGAAGTCTCCGAGTGGGCACCGTTAGACATGGAACGCTGGTAGGAACCAGCCAGGCACTGTGTGCGTTTTTCTTCCTGCATTACGTCTCTCCATCCGGTTGCCCACTCCCAACGTGGAAGGAGCAGCCCGGCTACCGTGTTTAATGTGCGGGGACTTAGTTGTCAATCAAAGCGGAATGCCATATTCAGTGTCGTTTGTTGGGTGGGGTTGCTGCGTTTTCCGCTGATTTTGCAACGCTGCTTGCGGCCCAGGTAGCAAACATTTTGCTGAACGGGGTGAAGTATGAGAGCGATCTGAACGGGTCGAGCGAACTTTGTGAGCAGCCACTGTCCATGAAGCTCCTGTGCGCCACCATCTGCCACATGCCCAAGGCCCTGCGCAATCTCTGCATCAACCACTTCCTAGGTAAGCCAAAGTGAGATGCTCTTCCACGGTGGCTGAGGATGCTGCATTTCATAGTGGGGGCTCCCTTGCCAGAGAACTCAGGATGGCCCGTGTAAGGGTCACCACCTCCAGGTTGGGAAAGTAGACGGAGAGACGGAGACTAGCCCAAGGCCATGCAGCAAACTCCCACAGCAAAGTGAGGATTCAAACCTAGGATCTGGTACAACATACTGTTCCCAGTGATGTTCTCTTTGTTTCTTCTCCATCTTCTGGTTTCTCCTCCAGGCTGGCTCTCATTTGAAGGGATGCTCCTCTTCTACACAGACTTCATGGGGGAAGTGGTCTTTCAAGGGGACCCCAAAGCGCCCCACAATTCTGAAGAGTATCAGAAGTACAACGCAGGCGTGACCATGGGGTGCTGGGGAATGTGCATCTATGCATTCAGCGCGGCCTTCTATTCTGGTATGGAACCTCTCACGCACTTTGTCCTGGTCAGAGAGGGTGTCTGCCCCCATCCTAAGAAGACTTGGCGGGCACCAGAGAAGGTGGCGCCCATGAGCATCACACTGGGCCAGCATGGTGCAGTGGTTAAGAGCAGGTGCACTCTAATCTGGAGAAACGGGTTTGATTCCCTGCTCTGCTACTTGAGCTGTGGAGGCGTATCAGTTGAACCAGATTAGCTTGTGCATTCCAACACCTGCCAGCTGGGTGACCTTGGGCTAGTCACAGTTCTTCGGCGCTCTCTCAGCCCCACCTACCTCACAGGGTGTTTGTTGTTGGGGGTGGGGGGAAGGAGATTGTCAACCCCTTTGAGTCTCCTCACAGGAGAGAAAGGGGGGATATAAATCCAAACTCTTCTTCTTCTTGGGCCCCCTGAACTGCGCTGTTTCCATTTTCTCTACTGATCTGATTCCCATGGTTTGTTTGTGTTTTTGCAGCCTCACTGGAGAAACTGGAAGAATATTTCAGTGTCCGCACACTCTATTTTATAGCATATCTGGCCTTTGGACTGGGCACCGGCCTAGCTACGCTGTCCAGAAATATCTATGTGATTTTATCGCTATGCATAACTTACGGCATTTTGTTTTCTACGCTCTGCACGCTTCCATACTCTCTGCTGTGCGACTATTACCAGAGTAAAAAGGTAAGTCTTCCAATGGACAGCCTGCAGATTCTTTTATACCTAGGGCAGGAGGTTCTGCCTAGTGGGTAGATTTTGCAATTGTGCAGAAAAGTGGACATTAAAAAAAAACTGGGATAGGACAATCCTCCTAGCAGCCTAATAATGACCGAACATCCTCTAAGTAGGATATGACAAGGTCACTGTGTGGAGAAGATGGCAAAATGATACCCCCGCACTAGATTTTATACCATCTCTGGCACTGCCCTGTATCACATCCGTTTTTGGCATTGCCTGTCCCCTCCCGGCTTTAGGGTCGGACGTTATTGATTAATAATGATTAATATGGATTTTATGATAATGCTGCCATTGTGTTTTTAAGAGATTTTAATCTCTAGCAGAACTAGCAGAGGGGAGGACAGGAATAGGAGACATCGCTTAATAGAAAAAGAGGTGGAAGTGTGGGGATTGGGTTAGTTAAGCTAAATGAATTTATAATATCTCAGAGAGGGAAAATTGAGTGATGGGAAATTTTGCGGTCACTTATCTCTTACTCACCCCTCTCCAGTTATTCTTTGCTGGTATCCAATTTGTCATAGTTAAATGGAACCTGCACATTCAGTAACGTTGCCAGCTCTGGGGTAGGAAATACCTGGAGATTCCAGGGTGAACCCTATGGAAGGCAAGGTTTGGAGATGCCAGGTACCTCCGTGGGGTATAATGGAGGTATACTCTCATCTAAGAAGAAGAAGAAGAAGAAGAAGAAGAGTTTGGATTTATACCTCCCCTTTTTCTCCTGTAAGGAGATTCAAGGTGGCTCACAAGCTCCTTTCCCTTCCTCTCCCCGCAACAGACGCCTTGTGAAGCAGGTGAGGCTGAGAGAGTGCCTAGAGAACTGTAACTAATCCAAGGTCACCCAGCAGGAATGTAGGAGTGTGGAAACACATCTGGTTCACCAGATAAACCTCTGCCACTCAGGTGGAGGAGTACGGAATCAACCCTGGTTCTCCAGGTTAGAATCCACCTGCTCTTAACCACTACACCACGCTGGCTAAGCAAATCATCCTTCTCACACGTTCCTTCCACCCTGTCTTCCCTCTCTCTGAACAGTTTACAGAATCCAGCGAGGACGGCACAAAAAGAGGGATGGGAGTGGACATCTCCCTGTTGAGCTGCCAATATTTCCTTGCGCAGATCCTCGTCTCCATCGTAATGGGACCCTTGACATCGCTGGTGGGCAGTGCAAATGGGGTGATGTACTTTGCCAGCTTGGTCTCCTTCGTCGGCTGCTTGTATTCGTCCCTCTGCGTCGTCTACGAGATCTTCCCGGGCGAGGACCTGGTTGAAGAGCAGCAGCCGCTGTTGCTCAGCGCATGATGAGGGGTTGAGGAGACACCCCGTGTCACAAGCCATGTTGTTTGCCACCAGAGTGCCGAATCAGGAAGGACAGAGGAAGCACGATTAGTCGAACTGGGAAATCGAATAAAAATCACACACGATAGCTTTGCCGTTTTTTAACTGAAGGAGGAACGTTGGGATTTTTACCCTGAAAATAACAAGAGGGCTCAAAGGCACGCACAGCAAAATGTCCTTTGGTTTGTGCACTGCTATTAAACCAAGGAACACCCAGAGTCTCTTTATCTTTCCAAAACTAATAGGCTTCCTTCGTTGTAAGGGACTCCATTTCAAATTGGAGAGGATATAGTTTCCTAGTCTAGCAGACTGGGATGGATATAGATGCAGGACCCATGTTCTGCCCTCCCAATTCCAAGATGGAGAAGAAGGTTAAAAAAACACAGTCACAATAGGTTATAGGCCCAGCACGCTTCAAAATTAAATAGAGAGGGATTCTGGGGAATGTTGCGCCACCTCCCAATAAGTAGCTGGCTGTCTTGTTAAAACAGCTCTGCAGCTTGCAACCATGCAGCCAAAGGAGATCCCAGGAGATGATTTAGGGACCCACCAGAACCGAGTAGTGTTTTGAGAAGCATTAAGACAATCAGCTGTACTTCATGCAGCTCTTCGCAGCTCTGTTTCTGCCTAGAGAGCAGATTGCTCCCACTCTTAACTGACTAGTTAAAAATAAAAAGAAGAAGACTGTATCTCAGAAACAAACAAAACAAGGGATATGTTTTCTGCATTTGTAACACATGCTTCAGGAACCGGTAATCTTGATTAAACAGGGGTGGGGGGAGATGAATGGTAAAATGGTGTATTAGAGATTAGTTCACAGCACAGCCACCACAGTTTCTCTCTATTATGTACAAGGCAGGTAGACACTGGCTTGTTATAGTTCATTGTAGCCACAGCTAAGGGACAAGGTGGAAGAAGAAGAAGAGTTTGGATTTATATCCCACATTACTGTCATGTAAGGAGACTCAAGGTGGCTTACAAGCTCCTTTCCCTTCCTTTCCCGACAACAGACACCTTGTGACATAGGTGGGGCTGAGATAGTTCGGAGAGAACTGTGACTAGCCCAAGGTCCCCCAGCAGGAATGTAGGAGTGCGGAAACACATCTGGTTCACCAGATAAGCCTCTGTCACTCAGGTGGAGGAGTGGGGAATCAAACCCGGTTCTCCAGATTAGAATCCACCTGCTCTTCACCACTACACCACAAAAGTCCTTCTCAACTCATACACAGACACCCACAGCCACACTAACAACAATCTTGCAAAGCAGGCACAACCTTATTCATCTAGAGGCCTAAGGAGTATATCCAACATGCAGCATAACATTCTAGTCCTCTCCCTTCTTAAAAGTTTGACACACCCTCAGCGTCCAGAAGAACAGCAAAGGAGGTTCATGAATGGTGCACAGAAAGAAGTTTTAATTAATCTTGGGAATTCAAGTTGCTTCTATGCACTTGCTGGTCATGAGAAAAAGTCCTTGAAGGAATCAACACAGTCTGTTCTCCAGTTGGCCTTCACTCTTTTGCAGCCGTCTTCTCTTCCCCAGCAACTGAAGCAGCCTCAGTAACTGAAGCAGCCTCTCGAGCTCGCTGCCTTTTGATCCGTTCTGCATTTGTGACAGTCATGGGATGCAGGGGGAGGAATCCACAGAGTCCTAGGATGATGAAAAAAGGGGCTCAGTTGTAGTGCCAGGAAAGGGTAGAAGAAGAATTTGGATTTATACCCCACCTGTCTCTCCTGTAAGGAGACTCAAGGTGGCCTACAAGCTCCTTTCCCTTCCTCTCCCCACAACAGACACCTTGTGAGGTAGGTGGGGCTGAGAGAGAGTTCTGAAAGAACTGTGACTAGCCCACGGTCCCCCAGCAGGAATGTAGGAGTACGGAAACACATCTGGTTCACCAGATAAACCTCTGCCACTCAGGTGGAGGTGTGGGGAATCAAACCCAGTTCTCCAGATTAGAATCCACCTGCTCTTAACCACTACACAGCACTGGCTCTCAGGGACAGAGGGTCTCACTGGTACTCCTTTACAGATGAAGCAACTGGACACAATGACTGAATTTCGGGAGTGGGGCAGAAGTGGAGATTAGTTTAGAAGTTACACCTGGTAAAGGGTCAGTGGAAGCCAACCTGGGTAAAATTATCAGCTGGTGGCAGAGCATGAAACCACATAGACACATACTCATCTTCCAAATGGAATTGTCATCTTCCAATGGAATCGCCAGCATCTCTACTTAAAGTATTTTAGACAGGAAGGCAAAGGAAATATCTGTCTCAGCCTGAGGCTTTGGAGAGCGGTCACTCACAGTATTCAATGTAGAGTTAGATGGACCAATGATCCAACTTGGGGAATGGGCTATAGCAGTACAGAGGCATTAAGATGTAGTTAATATGGCATTTAATTACAAACCACTTTGCAACTCAAGTCTGTGGGTAGATCAGAAAGCTGAGTTCAAAATTCTCATTCAAGCATTCAGTTAACTGGATGACTTTGAGCCAGTTACTTTGTCCACCTCATAGGGTTGTTGTGAACATAAAATGGGAAAGGCCAACCCATGCCCTCTGCCTTGAGTTCTCTGGAGAAAGGAAGATAAAAATGTGATAACTACTGCACAGTTCTTGTCAGAGTTCACTGGGTTTCAGCAATAAGCCTCAAAAAGCAAAGAAAAATAGGCTGGCTTACCGAGAAGTTTTTGAAGAGGCTTGCTGTACTGGGCCCCACAGCCGATCCAGTATTTAACTCGCTCGAAGTTCAAGCCAACAATTTTCTCATCATGGTCATTTGGGAGTGGATCATAGCAGCCAAGCTGCTCCACGTACTTGCCATCACGGGCCCGCTTGTTCTGCGCAACCACAATGCGGTAGTAAGGCCTGTTGGCACAGCCACCGAGGGCAAAGCGGATAACGAGATGAGACTTGTGGTAGTGTTTCATGAGGTACTGCCCTGCGGGAGATAGCAGAGACACAACGGTGACACTCTTTACCAGAACATCTCTTTCTGCACCTAAGTTTGAAGAGGGATTAGGTACATCTGTGGAGGGCAAGTGCATCCTCAGAGACTACTATGGTGTTATTATTAGTGATGGACTAGGACACATGCAGAATAATGCTCTTTCAAACCACTTTCAATGCACTTTGCAGCTGGATTTTACTGTGCAAAATCCACCTGCAAACAATTGTGAAAGTGGATTGAAAGCACATTATTCCGCATTTGTGGAGGGGGCCTAGGTGTACATCCTTGCTTGCCATAAGCTTCCTGGGACAGCCTAGCCCACGGCTGGACAGATCCCAGGTCACCACGGTGCTTAGACATTTTACTATAGTGCACAAGCCTTTTATCTAAGTATACTGCTTTTTCCAAACAGCCATTTCAAAGCCTACAAATCCTAACTGCATCTGCAGACTACTGAGCCTCTATGTTAAAGATCTATTTCCTCAGTCAAGTTACCCTACCGGTTAGGCAGTTTAATAAAAGCAAACTATGTTACCCTACGAAAAATAAAAATAATGTTCCAAAAGGCTCTCCCATCACACTTACCAAGGTGAACCATGATGGCTTTTGGCTGGGAAAGAGAAGAAAAGCAAGAATCAGATCCTCAAAGAAGCACAAAGTCGTCTCGTTTGTTACACGTGCTTGTAAATCCACCACCCACCCACCCACCCACCCCGATCTTAACGAGCTCCAAGAGCCATGCACCAAGGTGAAAATCCCCAGCTCTACCAAGGGCGCATGCGCACAGCAGGCATGGAACGGCGCTCTTTGACGCATCGGTACTCTCGCGCAGGCGCCTCTCTAGTCACAGAGGCATGACGGGAACTGTAGTCCTGGCTTTGTCGCGGCGTCGCGTTGCTCAGCAACCGCGCGGGCAGGGCAAAGCCAGGGATTGCCGCGCTGACAAGGTGGGACGAAGGCAGCGAGGAAGAGCCCGAGGCCGAAGCGAAGAGAGACGGGGCTGTGGGCGAAAGGAAAGCCGGCACGCCTGGAGGTGAGTCTCGGTTTTTGTCATGCCCCGTAATGTGCTTGCTAGCCACGCCCCTCCATCGTAGCCACGCCCCATGGGCGGGGTTTATGGTTTTAGCGTCCTATTTTGGTGGTAGAGGCAGGAAACTAGTCCTCAATGAGGTGGCAATTTATCTTTGGTAGTTCTTAGGTCGGGGGGGGGGGGCTGGATTTGAAATGCTGCCCCCTCCACATATGCCCCCAAACCAATTCCTCCCTGTTAAAAAAGCCCCCTAAAATTACATTTTAAATTAAAATTAAGATAAAATTTTAAATTACACAAAATTACACACATCACACAGCAGCATGACCCTAGGGTTCATTTATTTATTTATTGGATTTATATTCTACCCAATCCCTGAAGGGCTCTAGGCGGGTTACAGCAAGCTTAGAACATTAAAATATGGCTCTCAGCTCAAACTGGCTGAACACATCATTAACAACCAGCGGCCCATGCCATTAGCAGACAGTTATTCTGGTTGATTTCACAGCTGCCAGTTCTTTAGCTGGTTGTTGGCCTTTCATTACAATTATTATTATTAAATATTATTATCCTTACAGCTCTTTCCTTCTCTTGTGGTTCCGAGAGCAGAGAAGAGGCTGCAGCAATGGAGAAACAGTTCAACCTAATGACGAAAGGCTTCAGCGAGCTGCGGGAGGTGATCGACCGGAAGCCGCAGACCCGCGTGTGGAACCCTCCCGCCAGCAGCAAGACCAACCCGAGCAGAGCGTCCCAAGTGATCCAGCAGTATTACAAGAAACAGGTGTTTTATTCCTTTAATTTATGTAGTTAGTCTCAAATGCTGCCCTTCTCATGGGCTCAGGTACTTGCAGTATTTCACAATAAATATTTATGTTTATTAAAAAAAATGAAAAAACCCAACCTGGAACCCATGGTGATTAGACTAACAATGTACAGGAAGGAAAAGGCGGGAAAGAAAAGGAAAGAGTAAAGGAGAAGGGAGGCCAAGGAGAACCGCAGTAGCTTCCACCTGGTGGAGCAGCTCTGTCTCACATGCCCTACAGAACATCAGATCCCGCAGGGGGCCCGGGTTCCATAGGCGAGTGTTCTACCAGGTTGGGGCCAGGACAGAAAAAGCCCTGACCCTGGTTGAGGCTAACTGGATATCTTTCAGGCCAGGGATCCCCAGAAGATTTTCACTCGCTGTCCGTAGGCTCTGCGTCAGTTATAATGTGCACTAAAAAAAAAGTATAGATTTGGGTAGTAGTGTAACATACCTTTTTTGTCCTCGTACCTTCGGGACCGCATCACCCCATATGTTCCAACTCGGCCTCTGCGTTCTGCAGAGGCCAACCTACTGGTGGTCCCCGGCCCCTCTATGATGCGGCTGGCCTCCACGCGGGCCAGGACCTTTACGGCACTGGCCCCGGCCTGGTGGAACACCCTTCCTCCATCTGTCCGGGCCCTGCGGGACTTGGGTGAGTTCCGCAGGGCCTGTAAGACTGTGTTGTTTCACCGGGCCTTTGGAGTGTCTAGCTGCTGATTGGCCCCCCCCTTCATTGCCCTGCGCCTGGGGCGGTCCCATCAGGGCCCCATCATATTATTGAGGGGCCTCACATTATGGGGAAGTAGGTTTTTAAATTGCCCGATGGGACACCTCTTATTGTGCTCTTATTATTATTCTGGTAGCATGTTACTATGTATTGTGGGTTCGCTGTTTTTATGAGTTTTAAGTTATTCTATGATGGAGCCTGTGTATTTATATTTTTGTGATTGCTCCTATTGATGTTTGGATATTGTTGTCCACCGCCCGGAGCCCTTCGGGGATCGGGCGGTATATAAATTTAATAAATAAATAAATAAATAAATAAATAAATAAATAAATAAATTCTGCTGTCTGTCTCAGGTTACACAACAAAACATGACTCCCTTACTGGAGGGCTACATGACTGAAGTGGAGAACTTGCAGAAAGGTTTCCTCATGCGGCCCGGCTGCCCAAAGTACAGCCATATGGCAACTTCGACATCTGCACTTGGTAAGGCGACTCACGAGAGAGAAGTTGTTGATGGGCGGTGTGAAGTGGTTAGAGCCGCAGACTGAGGCAGGGGAGACGTGAAGCCGAGATTCAGGAAATTTGCTGAGTGACTCTGTCTCGCTTTCTCTCTGAGGACCAGCATGGTGTGTAGTGGCTAAGAGCAGATGCACTCTAACCTAGAGAACCAGGTTTGATTCCCCGCTCTGCCACTTGAGCTGTGGAGGCTTATCTGGTGAACCAGACTAGCTTGTTCACTCCATCACATGCCAGCTGGGTGACCTTGGGCTAGTCACAGTTCTTCGGAGCTCTCTCAGCCCCCCCCCCCCACCTCACAGGGTGTTTGTTTTGGGGGGGGAATGGAGGGAAAGGAGATTGTAAGCCCCTTTGAGTCTCCTTACAGAAGAGAAAGGGGGGATATAAATCCAAACTCCTCCTTCTCCTCCTCTCAGTTACTATTACCTGCGCATGAAAGCCCTCGTGAATAGTTCAGTTTTGCACGGTTTGTGGGAAGCCGGGAAGCTGCTGTTGGGAGCTTCTCTGACCAACTTTTTTTCTCCCAACCTAAAGACAGCCCTTTCCCAAAATCGAGTCGACCACTCAGTAACCTGAGCACCATGGCGTTGTCTTCCCAGTTGTCCTTGGATGACTTGAATGCGGACTTTTCCTATTCAGAACCCATCAGTTTTGGCTATCGGAGTAAGTGTGGATGTCCCACAGCAGGGCTTTTCAGGTGTGCTTTTTGTTAACCCAAAGGCTGGGCGGGTCCTGGGTCGGCAAGGGAATCTCCCACCTCCCACCGCAGAGGTGCCCACCCTCAGCCAGAGGATGTTCCATTTAAAGGAATTCGTCCGTTTTGGATTCATCTGTTCCAAAAGCACTGCGGCCATTGCTCTGCGCACAACCTGAGTTTGATCCTGATGAAAGTTGGTGTCTGTGAGGCTCTGTTGCTCCGGTCAATAACTGAGACTCAGGAAAGGCTTAAGAGCTTTATTGAACTGTGTCAGGACCTTAGCTTCAAGAAGCCAGAGCTGGGGGACCAGCATATATCTCCAAGCTACCTGCTTTTGCAGCCTGCGTATTTATTCACGTTTCCCCGCTTACTCCAACTCCCCCTCCCCCCTTTCCCCACAATAGGATGAATAAGAGAAGCACAGTATTTAGACCAGTATTGTGATGTGTTTCAGGATTCAAGGATGGGGTGGGGGAGGGGAGGAATGAGGGAGGCATACTTCACTAGGTTACAAGCACAGCAATTGAAATGGAATGGCCCATTAACATACAGATAGCAGCAAGGGCAGGTGTGAACTTGGTGTCAGCCAATTGATGCCAGTCTGGGCGGGAGCCAGGTTTGACAGTTTCAGGTAGTCAGCCTTCCATCCTTCAAAGGTGGTTTGCCATTTGCCTGCCTTTGAGTGACACCCCTAGTATTCTTTAGAGTCGGTAAAATGAGTACCTAGCTTTCAGAGGGTAAGGGGTAGCCAACTGGGGAAGGCAATGGCAAACCACCCTGTAAACAAAGTGTGAGCGCCCCCTGCTGTGGCTACCCCTGCAAGGTAGGCTTCCTTGGCCTCATAGGAACTTGTGGAACAAGCAGGACACAACCCCCTCCCCCTTTCGCCACAATAGGATGAATAAGAGAAGCACAGTATTTAGACCAGTATTGTGATGTGTTTCAGGAGTACCTAGCTTTCAGGGGGTAAGGGGTAGCCAGCTGGGGAAGGCAATGGCAAACCACCCTGTAAACAAAATGTGAGCGCCCCCTGCTGTGGCTACCCCTGCAAGGTAGGCTTCCTTGGCCTCATAGGAACTTGTGGAACAAGCAGGACACAACCCCCTCCCCCCTTTCCCCACAATAGGATGAATAAGAGAAGCACAGTATTTAGACCAGTATTGTGATGTGTTTCAGGATTCAAGGATGGGGGGGGGAGGGGAGGAATGAGGGAGGCATACTTCACTAGGTTACAATCACAGCAATTGAAATGGAATGGCCCATTAACATACAAATAGCAGCAAGGGCAGGTGTGAACTTGGTGTCAGCCAATTGATGCCAGTCTTTAGTTCACTCCAGCTTTAGTTCATCAGCTCTTCCCCCCCCCCCCCCATTCCGTGCAAGCTAGCTTGGCTGTCTCAGCCATCTCTAGTACTTCTGCCATTCTTCCTTTGTAGGTTCATCTGGGGTTTTCCATTTCTGCACATGTAATATTCTTGCTGTTGTCATGTGTGAAAAAAGCTCCATGTCATTTTTCTCCTGCTGATCAAGAGTGGGGTAATTGAGGGTGGGAATTCACCTGCTACAACCAAGCATCTGTCATGAATCTGCTCTGCATCATCCCAGGAACTCTGGGGCAGGTAGCCCAGTATTTATCCCAGGATCTCCTGCAGACAGGAAGCACCAGAGTTCGACTTCCTGCATGCAAACCGTGCCCTTGCTGTGAAGTCGTGTCCTCTCCCTTGTGCGTCTCCACCACAGTTCTGGTACCCGGTTAGTAATTTCTTCCTCCCCTTTCCCACCTTGCACACCCAGCTGTCCCAGCCACATACAGCCAAAGCATGGATGGGCTGCAGAACCTGAAAAACGTTACCGAACTCTCGGTTTACCATCCCCAAGTCAGAATCCAGTCTCCGGCCAAAGTTCCGTGGTACGTCTCTGTGCTCCAGGAGAAGGTAAGGATGCGTGTGGGAAAGCGGCGGAAGGAAAGAGAAGGACGGGGACCTACAATGCTCACAGGGCAGCCCTGGGAAGCATGGTGTTGCGATTAGGGCATTGCACTAAGATCTATGGGACCCAGATTCGAATCTCCATTCTGCACTGGAAGCACAAAAAAATCATATGCATCTAGTCAATTTGTAAGCCGTCCCTCTTCTGAAAATGCATTGAAAATGCTGGGGGGAAGAATTAGGACTAATAAAAGGAAACACTTCTTCACGCAACGTGTGATCGGTGTTTGGAATATGCTGCCACAGGAGGTGGTGACGGCCACTCACCTGGATAGCTTTAAAAGGGGCTTGGACAGATTTATGGAGGAGAAGTCGATTTATGGCTACCAATCTTGATCCTCTTTGATCCGAGATTGCAAATGTCTTAACAGACCAGGTGATCGGGAGCAACAGTAGCAGAAGGCCATTGCGTTCACATCCTGCATGTGAGCTCCCAAAGGCACCTGGTGGGCCACTGCGAGTAGCAGAGAGCTGGACTAGATGGACTCTGGTCTGATCCAGCTGGCTTGTTCTTATGTTCTTATGTTCTAAGGAACTGAAAGTGTGTGTGTGTGTGTGTGTGTGTGTGTGTGTGTGAAGTGCCATCACAACGCAAAGTGACTGAGCAAAGGTATTGTCTTCCTCTGCAGAGTCTTTCTTGGGGCGGGGTGTGTGTGTGTGTGTCTCCCTTTCAAATGCCGACCCCGCTTAGCTTCTGAGATCTGATGAGATTGGGCTGTACTATACCATTCTACATCCCGAAAACTGCATGATGGCTCTTTTTTCCCATTGTATCTCCACAACAACCCTGTGCTGAGCGCTGTGGGTGTAGCTGTCCCCTAGTCACCCATAGAACAGTGTAGGGATTCACCTCCCAGATTTTTTAACCTATCCACCATTCGACCCCCTCTTCCTTCCTTCAACTATCTGCCCGAGTGCAGACATTTTTACAAGGGGTGACAGTTCTGATTGGTGCAGGAGTATCCGTTGTCCAAATCTGAACACTTGTCGTGGCGGGCGGGGAGCATACCAGTGCATGAAGGGACACTTGGAATCCTCATGCGCAGTGTGCTAGTGCAGATAGGGTGGCCAGGGAACTCATTCCATCAAGCCCCTGCTCAGTTAAGCGGTGATACAAAAATTATTATTATTTTGTTATATTTATATCCTGCCCTTCTTGCAGCTCACCACACCGAGGTAGGGCCAGGCTTCAGTGTTCCGGATGGGCTGTTGGTGGCAGGGTGGGCCCACGTCGGGCTCAGTGCGGGTCATGATCCAAATGAGGCCACTGCGCCGTTGGGAATTAATTTCCCAGCAGGGGACTCAGCACACAAGAAAAACCCCTCCTCAGCCTTGACTGGGTTTCTTTTCTTCTCTTCCCAGGATCAACTTCTCCAGCAGCTTGGGTCGGAGCTGAACCGTCTCTCCAATTGCGAGGCGGAGTGCGTCCGGAAGGACGAGCTGATCTCCGTCCTCCGGGAGGAAGCTGACAACATACAGGGGCAGCTGGAACTGCTCCAGAAGGGCGGCATCCTCGACCAAAAGGTGGCCCCCAAAGTGAAGGTCGGCCAGATCCTGTGGGCTTTTTGAAATCACCCATCTGAATCCCGAGGGAATGGAAGAGTTCAGGCTGGCCAACACTTCTATTTTGGTCGGCCCTAAGGAACTGGGGGTGGGGGGAAAAGATTGCACAAGTTTTGGTTTTAGGATTTGCCTGGGGCCCCAGGGGGCTTCTTGAAAACTTTGTTGAGTTTGGGTCAGTTCCAGTTAGGATGTTGGGAAACGCGCCTATGATCACCCATGAAGCTGCCTTATAGCGAATCTGACCATCAGTCCATCAGGGTGAATCTTGCCTATTCAGATTGGCAGCTGCTGCTCGAGGTCTCAGATCGAGGCATTTCACATTATTTACGGCCAAATCCTTTAACAGGAGACATCAGGGATTAAACCTGGGAACTTCTGCACACTGGTGTAGCAAGGTGGTGCCGAGGGGGCTAGAGCCCTGGGTGCCTCTTCTGGGGGGGGCGTGCATTGCAGGGCCGCACCCTCCCCTTGCAACTGTGCCCCAGCCCCAAACTCCCCATGGAGTTCAGGGCAGGGGCACAGCTAAATGCTGGCCAGTGGGGCTGGCCCCGCCCCCAAGCTCCTTGTGGAGTTCGAGGATGACTGACTGATGACTGACTGCACCCCGACCCCAACTCCACAGAGGGCATCGGGGGGGGGGGGGAGTGGCGGCCAGGGTGAACCCTGGACACTGTTTTAGAAAACTATGCCCTGCTTCCTCATACCAAGTGAATACTCTATCGCTGAGCCACCCCCTCCTTCAGTGTTGGACTGGCCAATTCCAGGTACCATCTCCACATGTTTCTCAGTAGAGGAATGGTTTTCTCATGTCTTGGAGGCCTTGCCCACCATCTTGCTAATCCCAACAATCAAGACACGGCTTCCGCCACGTTGTGCCACTGCCAGGATGCCATTTACTGAGAGGGGGAACTGCTTGGAGAGCTTTTGCTTTTGCAGGTGCTTGTCAGTTTCTCTGTCCTCGGAGCTCTGCGGCTGAGACGAGTTCTCAGACTGGACTCTTTCTACTGTCTTGGTTCAAATGGGGAGGGGGGATTGCTGCCACATATTATCAACAGTTTTGGCGCCTTCTCACCAGAACTGTCTTTTGCTGTTACTCCCCTGTCATCAATAAAATCCTTGAACCCGTCAAGCGAGTTAATTGTCTGAACGGGGAGTTGGACAGCCACTTCCCTTGATGAGGGAGAACTGAAGTGTCTTCAGAAAACGGCCAAAGTTTGCGTCTTCCCTTGGTGTGTGAGCAGGCTGTGGCCTACGCCCTGTTGCTTCTGTTAGGGGGTTTGGGGATATTCTCTGACTTTTGCCTGCTCCCAATCCTTCCTCTTAGGAAATGGCCAAAGAAGCCAAGGAAGAAGCGTTTGAAGAAAGAGCGCCTCGGAGAGGCTGGTTGTCGCCAGCCCTCTCAGGGCAAACGAACGTCCCAGATGAGTTTAGACAAGAGATAGAGCACTTTAAATTCGAGTTAGCCCAGTCGGACAAAGCACTGGGCCACAAGGTGAACATCCTGTCTGAAACGCTGTTGAGGAACCAGGAAGAGCTGGAGGAGCTCGAAAAAGAGGTGAGCGCAAACCACCGGGAAGAATGTTCGTGAACAGTCCAAGTCCTCTCTCTCCAAGGTAGCATTCTGCCTTTTCTTTAGCAAAGCATCAGGATCTTCTAAACCGAGTGTCCTCAGGACAGGGTAAGTAGAGGAACATATTTTGCCACGAGTTTTCTTTGCAAGCCCGAGGCACTGTGTCTTGGGCTTTTCCGAAGCCAAAAAGAGACCCTGCAGAGAGGGAAAGCCCTCTCTGTTGTTATTGTTATTATATTGAGACATCGATATCTCAATATGAGCATTTAGAGGATTTAGAGAAGAAATCAGCAACATGGAAGGGGAGGGGAGAGAGGGAAGGCGCAGACGACCGTGCAAGGTAGCGGGAAGGGTGGAGTTAGGTAGACTGGCCGTGGGTGGAGGGAACATGTTTGGGGCAAAGCTGTGCTCACTTTCAAACCTGCCCCTCTGGTGGTGAAGCAAATTAAAAGTCATGCTAGAAGCAGTCATGTTTGCCACTGAGAGAATGGGAAGTGAAAGCAGGGCTTGAGAAAATATGTCCATACAAGAAATCTTGTTGTGACAGACATCATGCACCAGACACCTTGTGCACAATCGGCTGTTGTCCAAGCCTTTTGGTTTAGGGAATTTTACTTCCTTAGCCCCAGCTTCTTGAACAGGCACCTGCCCCCTGGTCCAATCCTCTGGTTCATTTTTGGGGCTTTCTCCATCATGCACGGTCATGGCTTTTCCAAGTTGTCCTTTGCTGCTTCCTATTTGCAGTACATAGAGCTGCAGCAAAAGGAAAACGAGGAGAGCAGGGAAGAGGTACTCTGCAGCCTTGGATCCAGAGCGGTTTTGGTGGGAGAAGTGGAGCAGGAGCTGGAACCTGAACCGGGAGGGGAAGAGGAAACCACCCTTCACAAGCTCCAGGAGTCCCAGAGAATGAATGACGAACTGTACAGCGAACTGGAGAAAGTGAAGAACAACTACGACGTGGCATCCGGTACCACAGGGGAAATAGCCAATCAATCAATCAATCAATCAATCAATCAATCAATCAATCAATCAATCAATCAATCAATCAACCAATCTTTATTTGATGGCCACAGACAATTCAAATTAAGGCCATAACAAATCTACAAATTAAAACGCAAACATTTTAAAGCTAAATCTTATAAACAAACGAGAGAACAGAACCTTAAAAGCTAAGAAATTTGTACAATTATTGCAGATTATAACTTAGCCTTTATACTACAACTTTTCCTGCAATCTTAAGTTTAGACAAGAGAAACATAAACGTGGCTACCTTGTGCGTGACATCCTCAAAGACATCAGCCATTATAAAACACACTTTATTCTCCTCGGTACCTGATAATTCTAAAGAGTTTTTAAGATATAAATTCCGGATATGAGAACACATGGGACAATGCAAGATATAATGCTTTAGATCGTCTATCTGATCTAAGCCACAATCACATATGCGTTGATCTTTTGGACACTTGTTATATCTTCCAAAAAGTTAGTTTGATGATGTTTTATATAAATGGGAAATAGTCCATAGTGCATGTTAGAAAAGCCCTATTAGATCTGGCTAATGGTCTGTCTAGAGTAGACTGGTGTCCTGTTTTCCCACTTTGGCCAGCCCGATGTCTCGAGCAGGCCCACAAGCACATTCAGTGCAAGCAGGCTTCAGCCTTCCTTACCATCTTATTTGTCCAGATTAATTGGTGGTTGGAGCCAAACTGCCCCTGAAGGTGGAAGTTCCACATAGCGTAGCTGCCGGTAGACCTCCTCGGGCACGAATTCATCCAGCTCCTTTTTTGTGGCTGGCCTTAATCTCGAAGCATTGAATTTGTGCGGCTGTGATTGTTAAGAATGATTTGCCGGCTTGTAAGAATGGCCTCTGAGTTTCTCAGTCTGGGGGAGAGGTTGCTCCCCTGAACCCGTTTTCTTCCTGCTTTTCCAGGTGCCATTTCTTCCTTGCAAAGGCAGCTCTCCTTTGTGGAGTCTCAGCTTCGCAGAGCCCACGCAGAGCAGGGCTTGCTCCAGAAGGAGCTTCAGGAACGAGGAAATCAGCTGGAAGCGATGACTACCAAGGTACCATCTCACCCATCCCATTGAGCTGGGGGGAAGCTGGGATGTCAGTAAATGATCCTCACAGCCCTAGGCTAGCCTGATCGCATCAGATCTCAGAAGCCAAGCAGGGTTGGCCCTGGCTAGTATTTGGATGGGGGACCTCCAAGGGACACCAGGGTCATGGCGCAGAGGCAGGCGATGGCAAACCACCTCTGGTAGCCTCTTGGTTTGAAAATCCTTCTGGGTCACTTTGGAAGAGCTGAGTTTGAACCTGCACTCTGCCATTTTTCCCCATTACAGAGAAAAATGTGTCATCCTTATAAGGAAAACTCGTCTTCATGAATAAGACAAGAATAAGCAAAACTCAGTGACGTGTCATTATTGTGGTTGTTGTTTTTCATCGGCCGAGATTATTGGTAATTTTTTTTTTCTAATGGGGGACCCTTTCTCTCAGTTTTGCAACCTGCGGGAGGAGAGGAAGCATGAAGAAATGATGGGCACCATTGAAAGAGAAAATAACGCACTTCGGCAGGTGAGCTGGTGAGCCCCGCTAGTCACAGCCGTCCGCCAGACACTTGGACTGTACAAGTCTGTTTCCCTTTACTGCAAAGGTGGGATGTCTACCGATCAGAGAAGCTGCACAGGGCCGGAAGGAGAGTTAACTTGTTCCACCTCCTTGATCTGCCATGGTCCTTCCTGTGGATGTTTGCAACTCAGCCTCACGGTGAAAGAGCCCTTCAACATCCTAGCACTGACATCTCAATGTCCTTTGACTTGCTCGCCTCTGTTTCCCAGGACTGGCAAACTGTTTCCCAGGACTGTTTTCCAGTACTGGCAAACCTTTGACTTGCTTGCCCCTATTTCCCAGGACTTTGCATTAACTCAAGACAAGTTTCTGTGTCTTGCAGGATAGACCACCCTGTGGATGCCTCAGCCGGCTCAGCCCCTCACTTCCCTCTTCCCCTCCCTGTCTCAGGTGGTCTCCGACCTGGAGTCCAAACTGGCTGAGAAGACCCAGCAGATTGATGAACTGCACGCTGATATCAACCGGCTTCAGGCCCAGCTGGTGATCAACCAGCACCACACCGGCAAGCAGCTGATCCAGCAGAAGGAGCTGCAGAGGCAGCTGGACATCCTGCGGAGGGTGGAGCAGCAAACCAGGGTCATGCTGGAGGCCGTCGGCACCAGGGTAACCTTCCCACCCAACCTCAGTGCCCCTCCTCCCCCTGTGGCTCCTGGTGGGATAATGGTGGGGCAATTCCAAAAGTCAGTGTCTCGAACAAGTAGCTCATAAACTCCTGGATGGGTAAATCATCAGCTGCTGTGGAGCAAGTTTGTGGATCCCCCGGGAGACCCAGGGAAAGATCACAAAAAAGGTTTGTGCCCAACCTTTTCCCCTAAAGCGGTTATTTCATGGGACTTTTCATAGAATCATAGAATTGGAAGAGACCCCAAGGGCCATCAAGTCCAACCCCCCTGCAATGTAGGAACCACACAATCAAAGCACTCCTGACAGATGGCCATCCAGCCTCTCTTTAAAATCCTCCAAAGAAGGAGACTCCACCGCACTCTGAGGTAGTGCATTCCATTGTTGAACAGCCCTGACTGTCAGGAAGGTTTCCCTGATGTTTAGGTGGAATCTCTTTTCCTGCACCTTGAACCCATCATTCCTGGTCCTAGTCTCTGGAGCAGCAGAAAACAAGCAGAGAACAACATGACATCCCTTCAAATATCTAAACATGGCTGCTCAATGGATCACTGCCTTTCTTGCTCTCTCTCTCTAGTCCCTGTTCAGTTTCTAGGTCATAATTTTTGTAACATGCCCAGGTGGGAGCGGGAGAGTCGCTGAGGAGGGTTCCCATTGCTCAGGAGTAAATCTTATCAAAGGCAAAGTTGGCAACTCTCACCCCGAATCGTCAGGAGCCTCAGTCTTGGATGCCGATTTCAGTACACAGATTAAGCAAACGACATGCCTTTTTCCATCATCAGCCAGCGATTCCTCTCCATGGTATGAAGGTCCAAACTGGGCATCAGTGTGTTCCTTTGTCCAACCCATGGATGCCGACACCATTTTAGAGGAGAATTTGGCTGCTTAAAAGTGCCTGATTCTAACTTGACCCTCAGCGTGGCAGAACCAAGTGATCTTACCCCCCCACCGCTTTGTGTTTTTTCAAGCATTGAAACAATTACTTTTTTTCAAGCATTGAAACTTCAGAACAGTGAGTGGAATATTCCAAGCTTATGCCTCTCCAAAGCTGGCCCTCCGGGGCCATTTCAGCTTCTGAAAAGGGCAGGAAGGAAGCAGAGGGCCCCTCCCCCACGCCACACTTTCAAGCCATAGAGGCCCCCCTTTGATTTTTAAAATGGCATTTCTTGCAGATGCTGTGTGGCTTCTGGGAAACCAGACTCAACTCTCCAAAACACCTAAAGTCGAGTTTGGTTCTTTGATCCTTAAAGACGTCACTTCCTCAGTCTCCCATCAAAAGAATCATGCCCAAATTCAACTAAAGTTCTTTCTGCTCTCCAGCATGGTGTAGTGATTGAGAGCAGGTGCGCTCTAATCTGGAGAACAGGGTTTGATTCCCCGCTCTGCCGCTTGAGCTGTGGAGGCTTATCTGGGGAACTAGTTTAGCTTGTGCACTCCAACCCATGCCAGCTGGGTGACCTTGGGCGAGTCACAGTTCTTTGGAGCTCTCTCTCAGCCCCACCTACCTCACAGGGTGTTTGTTGTGAGGGGGAAAGGGAAAGGAGTTTGTAAGCCTCTTTGAGTCTCCTTACAACTCTTTCTCTTCTTCTCCTTTTCCTGTTGCAAGTTTGAAAGGTTTCGAAGCAAAATCCTCCAAGCTACCTACAGTTCTCCCAGCACCAAATTGCCCCAGTCAGAAATTGGAGACGACGAGGTGTTGGAGGCCTTGCAGGTAAAGAGGTTCTGCGCAGCGGGGAAGTCAGCGAATAATTTTCTCTCTCTCTCTCTCTCCTGGGATGGGGGACAGAAGGGAGGCCTGCCGTTCATAACTTTGATTCTCTACGTGGATCTGTTTTTCAGAAAATAATAAATGACCGTCTGGAATTCTACCAAATGCTGCGGCAGAAGGGGGTGAAACTCCCAGCTCTGAGCATGGAACAAACGGTGACACCACCTTCTCCTTCGAAGAAAAAGAGCTCAAGCAAATAGGGCCGTGTGTGTTTTTGTCTTTGATGGAACTTCTGAATGAAAAAAAGGCTTTTCTTCTCATTCAGTTTTTGAGGCGGGGTCCTGTTCTTTTCAGAAGAATCCTCCCGATTCCAGCTCTGATTAAAGCAGGTGTGTCCAATGCTGGCCTTCAGATGTTCATGGACTACAGTCCCCATCAGCCCCTGCCAGCATTATGTAGGCAGGGGCTGATGGGAATCGTAATTCATGAGCATCTGGACGGGAAGGGTCGGACACCCCTGGATTAAAGAATGTTGACTTTGCGGTGATTCTCCCCCACCCAGAGAAATCCAACCCCTTAGAAAAATACGTGGGGAAACTAAACACTAATGGGACTCCGTTCGGAGATCACGAACAAACTACAGTTTGTTTGTGGCTAGAACAAGTCCTATTCATTCTGAGGTTTGCATATTCCCTTCCGCCTTCTGTCTCCCTTCATACGTGAGACAAGATGGTTGACTTTTAGCGTAGGTGGTGTTCGATTAAATGGCAACAGCGAGTCTCTGTTTTTAGTTGGAGATGAAAGGGTTAAGGGTGTGAGTGGGCAGGGCAAAAGCCTCACCTGGCCACACCCACTTTTTAAAAGCACTCAGAGGGTGCCGGGGAAAGGTGTTAGCAGGCACCATGGTCCCCATGTTTAGTAACTCCTAGTTTAGATTATGCTGAATGAACACAAACAAAAGCCGTGTGCACACCTAATTTCACTTTTAGATGCAAACAACATTTCAGATACGTTTATTGTGTTACAAAAAGGAAAAAAAGAGAGAGCTATAAAAATAACACATTTCCCCCCCGAAGATATCATTACAATAAAACAAAACAGATCACACAATTCATGACTTGACTTGGTTGAGCTGCACATGTGAATATGTTAAAAGGCTATCCTGAATTCCCAGCTTCTCTTTTAGTAAGCCCAGAATCAGAGTAGGGACCAAACATCAAGGTAAATGCAGAAAGGGAAACAAGGATTTCTGGATTTTTACTGGCTACCTCTCTGAGAAATGAGGAGAAGGAGGAGTTTGGATTTATACCCCCCCCCCCCTTTCTCTCCTGTAGGGGACTCAAAGGGGCTTGCAATCTCCTTGCCCTTCCCCCCTCACAACACCTTGTGAGGTAGGTGGGGCTGAGAGAGCTCTGAAAAGCTGTGACTAGCTCAAGGTCACCCAGCTGGCGGGTGTGGGAGTGCATAGGCTAATCTGAATTCCCCAGATAAGCCTCCACAGCTCAGGCAGCAGAGCAGGGAATCAAACCCGGATCCTCCAGATTAGTTTTCTTTTCTGTTTTTTTTTTGCCCATTTCTATTCATTTCCCCCCCCCCCGCCAAAAAGTGGACATTGCTAGATTCTTTCTTGACCTGTTCTGTATATGTCCACACTTCAGAAGGTATATCAAGCATTGGTCTGCATTTATTGCCAATGTATACACTTAAGGGCTACTAATGGACCACTAATTTGTAGAAAAGGATGTCTTGTAGCCCATCTGCAAATTGAAAGGGCAAAAACCCGTTCATGGTATCTGAAGCTCTAAGCCCCGTATGTTTGTGCTTAAATACAGCTGTGTTTGTTTCCAAGGTGCCACACGGCTCCGATTCGTTTTTCTTGCCCTTCTGATTCTATCCCGAATTTTCAGCAGCATTTATCAGGACAAAACCAAGGCCCTTTCCCCACTTACCTTAAGCCCCGCGCTACTCTCCGCAAGTAGCGCGGGGTCCCACTGCACTCCCCACGTCAGGGGCGGCAACAGCACAGCCGCCCCGACGCTGCCGCTCTTGCGCCCGCTCAGCGCGCGGCATCCCTGGCGCTGGCGAAAACGGCGCCTTTGGATGACCCCGCGCAGAGTGCGGGGTCGTGGGGACGGCTGGACACGCGTCAGGGATGCCGCGTGCTCAGAGCAGCGCACAGCGACGGCGGCAGCAGGAGAAGTGGGGAAAGGCCCTATGTCCAGAGTATGAAAGAATGCCAGCGTACAACGTCCAGTGCACCCGCCTGTGGTTTAATGACAGATCCAATTCTTAGGGGATAGCTAAGCCCAAAAGTTCAGCATCTGGACTTGTTATCTTGCACGCCACAGATCACCACTGATTCTGCACTTGTTCCCTCAACATGTTTAATGTATCTTTAGCACATGCCGCTAAGACCATGTTTGCCTCCAGATGTTTCAAAGCCGACAAATAAAAATGAAAGGCAGAGTAAATGAGACCATGGTGCAGAGGTATATCTAGGAAAAATGCAGCCCGGCGCAAAATCTGAGTTTTCCACTCCCCCGCCCCCATGGGCGGCCACCCTCCCCCACCACGACCAAACAATGTTTTTTTGAAGTCAGTGTATGGACTTGGGTGCAAAGAGGAGAGGTGTGGGGGGGATTTCCCACCCCCTACATGACTAGATGGCTGCAGCCCGGGGACATTTGATCCCATATGTCCCCCTGGGCAGTCTGCACCTGCCATTGTGGTCTTCATGGGGGACCATGCCTGCATTACCTAGTGCAGGGGTAGGGAACCTGCGGCTCTCCAGATGTTCAGGAACTACAATTCCCATCAGCCTCTGTCAGCATGGCCAATTGGCCATGCTGGTAGGGGCTGATGGGAGTTGTAGTTCCTGAACATCTGGAGAGCCGCAGGTTCCCTACCCCTGACCTAGTGTAAAGGGGATCTTGACCCAGTAAAGTCTCCAAGCCCATGCCCTGCTGAAAATAGCCGCATCTAGGCTGTGCCCCAGCACACCTCGATGCGTCCAAAATTTGGAAATTTGCCAGTAACATATACATACGTGTACATACAGTAATATACAATAATACTGCTGGGGAAAAGCATTTGCATTACCTTTGAAAGTCTAAGTGGTTTTTTTAAAAAATCACAACTTAAAGTGCTTTAATTCTTTACTACTTTGTCCACATTTCATTCTCCGCTGTTGTCCGAATTCTTCCTGATCGCTACAGGCGTGGGTGGGCTGCTCAGAAGCAGCATTTTTAGCACGGCCTGTTTGACCCCCCTGGATCTTAATTTCTAGAGTGGCCACGATATTTAGTCACTTAACCAATTGAAGCAACTGATCCACATATTTTGCAGTGCTTAAAAGGTGCATCTAAATTGATGGGGTTGTGGATCTTTTTCAGCGGTTTACTATTTTGAATGTATTTGCAAATCCACAAGAAAGCCTCTTCTTAGAAGAGGCATTCCTACTGCATATTCTGGAGAGAATGCCACTTCTAGCAGAAAGGGGAGCAGAATTTGGGGTGGCCATACAGTCCATTTTCCAAAGTAGCCATTTTCTCCAGGTGAACTGATCTCTGTAAGTTTTGAAATCAGTTCTAATCCCCGGGAGATCTCCGACCACTGCCTGACATGTGCGTGGGATCGCTAGGGAAAACCAACTTTATCCATCTCCTTTTTACAGTGAAATCACACACGGATAAGCTACAAGCAGGGGAAACCTCCATGGGGAATCTTCATGGATAATCTCCTGCAGCACCCAAAATGGTGGGCGTGAGTGGCAGAAAAGAAAGCAAGAGGTTTGGACGGGAGAAATAAAGCATTTCCTGCCCAGTGATGTTCGCTCAGCAGGAAGGAAATGTCTTCAATCCATGTTGGGCGGGAGGGGGGGGGGCGTAGCGCTGGTTTGGCAATTTTAGAGAACCCCAGGTTGAAAGTAATATAACAGGCTGAACTCATCTTGGGGAAGAGAGCTGTGCAAAGTTCTTCCCAAAAATTCTATTTCTAATGTCCTAAAGACGTTATATTTGTGCTGTGCGAATTCCACCAATGTGACACTGAGGCCCCTTCCGCACATGAAGAACAATGCACTTTCCATCCACTTTCAATGCACTTTGCAGCTGTGTGGAATAGCAAAAAGTGAAAGTGGATTGAAAGTGCATTATTCTGCATGTGCAGAAGGGGCGTGAATTCAGCAGCCCCTGGATCTCTGGCTTGCGGGGGCTGTTCAGGTAGGTTTGTTCCAGGGCCATTTGGACTTCCCAGTCCCCCTGCTCTGTTGAAATTCACTCTTCTGCATGAAGTGGTCTTGAAAACTAAGAAATCCTACTGCTCTATGGGGCTAACAAGTGAGAAACAATTAGCATCCACTTATAATCAGGTTTGTGTGGTTCCCCCTTTCTCATGTACATGCGTAGGTGTGTGAAGGGGAGTATAATTATAGAATTTCACCATTAATTCTCGTTCGAGTCAATTCCAAACGATGGCTCTATGACATTTCTCTGAAGGATCAGTTCAAAAGGCCAAAATAATCTTTACGTTTAGCATGTGAGAAGTGAGATGCTGACCAAACTTGACCAAAGAAAATGTATCTTTTAGTATGCAAAGAGAAAATAAGGAAATCCCTGCCTCATCCTATCAGATTGATTTTTTTATAATAGCTGACATGGCAAACAAAACTTTACGACAACATGATGAATATATCGTATATACAACAGGTCCGGTGAGCCCCTTTGCAGCACAATCTTTCCATCTAGCTAATATGAAAGTTGTTATGAGCTGTCATATCTTAGGAGCTGCTTTGCCGTTCTGCAAAGCTCGGAAGGAAACAAACACTTTTTTGGCAGTCCATTTGGAAGAGAAGTCGTTCAAGTTGTTTTGGTACCGTTTGGCTGTGGAGGTGACTCCCGTTGAGGGCGACCAGAAAGGGTCAGATCCACTTTCGCCAAAGAATGAAGCTTAAGGATTCAGCCATCTTGAATTACTTGGAAGAGGGGAAAGGAAGAATGTGGGCCTACCACAACCAATGAAACAAACGAGCCCTTCACACTGCAGTGTGAATTTGGCATGGGTGTTTTGCTGAACATTCGGTCAGTTTTAAACCCGCTCCGTTTTCGCTGTTGAACACTTCCGGCCAGTAGCTGATGCTTTTTTCTCCATTTGGAGTTTTGATGGCATGAAAAGAAGAAGACCCGCTTTGCCCAGGAAGATACCTAGAAAATGGACTTCCTCGGCGCAACAGTGTCATTCCACCGCTTGAGCCCTGAAAAAAATACTTTCTGCGGTTCCCTCCCAGCTTTTTATTCCAAGCACCTTTCCGATCCTCTTAACTTTTTGTCCTCGTTTGGTGGCTCCCCAGTGCTCCAGGAGACCCATCAGTTGATCTCTCCCTCTGTGAACTCCTCTTTGATGGACTGTTTGCGGGATTTGCAATCCGGTAGGTCGAAGCCAAAGTCCGCCCATTCATCAGCTCCGCTGCGGTTCGGGATGGTGATCGTGTGGCGCACACGGAAATGCACGGCTTCCATGACGCGCTGCCGTTGCAGCTCCCCGGACGTGCCGATGGAGATGGTGGAGGCGTTGCTGCTAGAGCGGATCAGTTGCTGGGCTCCGTAGTCATGACCCTGTTTCAGTTCCTGGAGGCCCCTCCAGATGATCATCCGGTATTGTTCTGGGATTTTCAGTGCCCCGAGATCCTGCCAAGGAAGACATAGCCAAGATTATAGGGTTGGATCCTATGGATTTTTTCCACTAATTGTAGCCTCTTTCTCTGGCAGAAGGTGCCTCCTTTAGAAACACCTTGTACAGTGGAAGATGCTTCGATTAGAGGGACAAATCTGCAAAATCCGACCATATTATTCAAATACAACAGATGTCCAAAGATATCTTAAAGACTAACAAAAGTTTATTCCACCGTAAGCTTTTATGCATTTGAGCTCAACTCCATTAGGTGCCTGAGACTGTGGAAATTCAGCAATGTTAATAGAGGACTCTGTGCATGCTCAGAGGAACTTAGGCCACCATCTGATGAAGTAAGCTCTGACTCACGTTACGCTGCAATACATTTTGTTGGTCTTTATTTTGTTGTCAAGGCTACAACTGACTCTGGTTGGTGCATATGAAATCACCAGGGCACAGAAAGGGGGTGGCAGAATCGGGTGAAACCATTTAGGATTACGGCTCTGCATCAAGATTCCCCCGAATGTTTCAGACTGAGATATTTCAAGAAGCAAAATCAGAGTCCCTCTTTTGACTTTCATGTCACATTCATGCAGGAGCGAGTTTGGAAGAGAAGGGGAGTTTCCCTTCATTTTGAGATCCAGTTTCACACTCATATGGAGAAATGGCCACATTCAGTTAGCATATTGTTAATTCAGTTACAATAAGTGCAATGCGCTATTGGTAGGAGGGAGTTTAAAAGTACCAGGTCCAGGCCTGCTCAGCAAGCCTTGATCATGCAAGAAACTGGGTTTAAAAACAAACGGCAAAACACTGAACTTCATGGGGTTAGTTGTAAGCAAGGTTTGAGCCTAGGCTAATGTTCAACTGGCCCCAGCTGCCAATGAAAAATCAAGATGTCTTTATGATGATCATTTTCCATCCAGTTCTTGCAGCACAGAGTGGAAAACAGACCACAGCCAATTGGGCAACAACAAGGATAAACAGCATGGGACAGCCCAATCGCATCAATTCTCAGATGCTAAGCAAGGTCGGTACTTGGAAGGGATACCTCGAAGGAAGATTCTGCAGAAGAAGCTTGTGGCAAACCACCTTTGCTTAATTGCATGCTTTGAAAACTCCACCAATGGTCGCTATAGGTCAGCTGTGGCTTGATGGCACTACACAAACACACACACAAGACCAAACGAAGACTAGGTCTTGTGCATAGTGTGGCATTGGTTATGATGTGAAAAAGAAGAGGAGTAGTTTGGATTTATACCCCACCTTTCTCTCTTGTAAGGACACTCAAGATGGCTTACAAGCTCTTTTCCCTTCCTGTCCCCACAACAGACACCTTGTGAGGTAGGTGGGGCTGACAGAGTTCTGAACAAACTGTGGCTAGCCCAAGGTCACCCAGCAGGAATGTAGGAGTGCAGAAACACATCTGGTTCACCAGATAAGCCTCTTCCACTCATGTGGAGGAGTGGGGAATCAAACCCAGTTCTCCAGATTAGAATCCACCTGCTCTTAACCACTAAGCCACACTGGCACTCAGAGGCAAGAGACCTCAGAAGGGTATAATGCCATAGAATCTAGCCCACAAAGCAGCCCTTTTCTTCAGGGAAACTGATCTTTGAGGTGTCAAGATCAAGGGGACATCGAGTAGAAGCTACCCAAAGTCCATTGTTTTCCACCATTCCTGACATCTCCCTCAGGGGCATGCATGATTTGTGGCAAATGATAAGCCTTGCCCAATGGTCACATGACCTTCCCCTCCTCCCCACCCCTCCCACTTGTATGCCACCCTCCAAACACTCTCTTCACACGTCAAGGTTCCAGTGCCACAACAGGAGATCTATGAATAGACGCCTCATAAGGGGAATGACTGCTCTTCCGGGGCAATTTGGATTGTGGAAATGGTGCGGGGTCACGGAGGAATCCCCCTCTTTCTCTTGCTACCCCACTCAAATTAGAAATAGTCCCCACCGCCACCACTGAGGCGGCAGTTTGAAATTTTTAGAACAATAAGGGTCTATCCATGGATCTTCTGTTGTCCCGCCTGGTTTGAGTGCAGGAACTATAGGTGAGAGAGATGGACCCAGGAGGACCGCTTGCCCCAGAAAGTATTTACCTCTATGGTCAAGTTCTGCAGGTGGTAAAGAGTCTGCAACCCTTGTGAAGTGAAATAGTCAATGCAGTTTGAGCACCCCAGACCTGTTAAAAAACTGCAGAAGGAAAACAAACGGGAACGTCAAAGTGCTGGTTAAAGCCTCCGGAATGGCTGCATCCTGAAACTCCTATCTCAGGTGGAGGGTGGATCAGGCCCTGCCTTGGCTGCCATCCCTATTCTTCTTAGGTCCCTTCCACACATGCAGAATACTGCACTTTCAATCCACTTTCAAGGCACTTTGCAGCTGGATTTTACTGTGCGGAATAGCCAAATCCACTTGCAAAAGATTGTGAAAGCGGATTGAATGCGCATTATTCGGCATGTGAGGAAGGGGCCTTAGTTTTATCTGGGATTGTAGCTTTTGGTACTGGTTAAAGCACCAAAGTGTTATTCTGTAGAAATGCAAAAACTAGGATTGAAAAGCCCCAGGTTGCGAAATTCCTGGAGATTTTGGAGCCTGTGGAGGGTAGAGTTTGGGGAGGGGAGGGGCTTCAACGGGGTACAGTGTCATCGAGTCCACCTTCCAATGCAGCCATTTTCTCCAGGGTAACCAATCTCTGTTGCCTGGAGATCAGCTGTAATCCCAGAAGATCTCTGACAGTTAACCCAAAGGTTGGCAACTCTAGCGTGCAACTCAGGTGCTAAAATTCTTAATGCCCTGCTAGTACATTGAGGGTATCCTGGGTAAAATGCTGATGCTCTCCGGATATGGTCAGTACATCCTGGGTGATCAGCAGACACGTCCACCACATACATCCATGCACAGAAGTCATACTGGGTAAAACAGGAGTGGAAAAAGGCTTGAAGGAGTGTTTGTGCAAACCCTTCTGAATCCCCTTATCTGCCCCTTAGTCCTTTCTCCCCACACTGAAATGCAGCCTTAATCAGCATAATGAGAATGAACCCGCATTCCCATCTACCCCTTGGTTGCAACAGCCTCCTGTGGCTGAACTTTGGACTGTAAACTCCTCGGGGCAGAGGCCTTCCTTTTTTAACTCCTTTAAACACCGCACACATCCACAGAGCTACATTATTATTACCAGCAATGGCTGTATCATTTTGTTTTTTCTGAGTAGTGGTTTCTGAGGCAGGACAAGCAGCCAGTTGTTGTGACAAGCGGATTATGATTGTTAGTGTCAGGTTAAGGCAACAGGAGATTACACCCGGCGCTCCTGTCCCTACCTGACAAGGCTCGGATCTGGGTTGTAGGGCGGAGGGGGCGTGCAGACCATCGACTGGGAAGGATGCCCTCCATTCATTTCTCCGTTCGGCTGCATGGGGTGACTGTTCAGCATTCCAGATCCTGGGGACAAGACAAGAGTTTGTAGCCACAGGCCTGGGTCAGCAGACCAGGGTGTTGGTGTTTTCCAAAACAATGTAGAAGAAAAAAGATATACAGTCCTGTACGGCATGGAATCCAGCTTCTTAACTAATCCCAATGCCTCTTCATTGTCAAAGATAGGTGACATAAGCACAATCAATCCACTTTCACACCCAAAAGGCTAATGCCCTTGTCCCAAGACAATGATATCAAATCGTTTTGCAACGTAGATACAGGAATGCTTCCCCTAGTCTTTCACCAAAATAAATCATTCAAACTTATTGTTTAAATAATGAAAAAAAGATTGCCCAAGCCACAATATGGTGGATGATTGATGATTAACAAATGTGTAAATTGTTATGATGTTTTTGTTTAAACAGCTTGCATTGTAAGCATTGTAGTCTTTTGTAAGTTTGGAGCATTTCTGTATCTACACTGCATTATAAAGATTTGAAAATTATCGTTGTCTTGGGACAAGTGCATTAGCCTTTTGGGTGTAAAAGTGGATTGTTTGTACCTATATAGTGTATCAACCCCATAATAATATTTTGCAAAAGATAGGTGACATGGCAGGTGTCATGGAGGGGCAGTGACCCCATGGGACCAAGGTTGTGGTTACGTGCCCGGCTGGGTAGAGCTTTTCCAGAGACGATTCTGTGAACAGCCCTGCTATTTGCAGATTGTATTTCTCTTTGGCCCCTTCCACACATGCAGAATGATGCACTTTCAATCCACTTTCACAATTGTTTGCAAGTGGATTTTGCTATTCCACACAGTAAAATCCAGCTGCAAAGTGCCTTGAAAGTGGATTGAAAGTGAATTATTCTGCATGTGCGGAAGGGGCCTTTGTGGCTCTTCTTTACTGGGCTTTTCCTGGTTCGGTTTTTATTGTGATGACTTTTAAGCAGCCGGTCTGTTACCTCTGCCACCTCACCCCCCCTTCCCGGAATAGAATTTCAGGAGTCATTTGGGCTGCCACAAAAGAGTGGCAAAATTGCAGAGGTCTTTGGTACAGTTAAAACACTAGTTGGCTGGATCCCAACTGAGGTGTACCGCGCCTGGGCAAAAGCCCCCCTTGCCCTGGATCCCACCCAAGCAGTTTTGAGCTTTCTAAAGGAAGAGGCAGTCTTCCCATTTTTTGGCATTAGCACCTCACCCATAGATCCAAGATTTGGTCCCACATTGGAGCCATGCTGAGGCGGCTGCCCCACCAGCTGGTTCACAGATGGCAGTTTGTTGATCCCGCCTGCGTGGAGCTTGTTCATGGGGGACAGAACGGGGCCGTAGGAGGAAGGGGGCTGAACGTGAGTCCTGCAAAGGACCAAGCAGAATCATACCATCAATAAAGATCACATTCATCAAAGGGTCATAGATCTCGGTGTGGCTTTCCCCCAAGACATTTTCCGTCTGTGTTTGGACTGGGCTGGCCATTTAGAACCTCAAAATCTAAAGTGGTTTTTTTGGGGGATTTATATCCCCCCTTTCTCCCCTGCAGGAGACTCAAAGGGGCTTACAATCTCCTTGCCCTTCCCCCATCACAACAAACACCCTGTGAGGTAGGTGGGGCTGAGAGAGCTCCGTAGAGCTGTGACTAGCCCAAGGTCACCCAGCTGGCGTGTGTGGGAGTGCCCAGGCTAATCTGAATTCCCCAGATAAGCCTCCACAGCTCAGGCGGCAGAGCTGGGAATCAAACCCGGTTCCTCCAGATTAGATACCCGAGCTCTTAACCTCCTACGCCACTGGATGGGGGGAATTTTTTTGGAAGTCCTTTAAAGCAAACCCAAACTTCTGAAGCCCCTTCCGCACATGCAGAATAATACACTTTCAATCCACTTTGAACGCACTTTGCAACTGGGTTTTACAGTGCAGAATAGCAAAATCCACTTGCAAGCAATTGTGAAAGCGGGTTGAAAGTGCACTATTCTGCATGTGCGGAAGGGGCTTGAAATAACCAAAGATTGCTGAACAGTTAGTGCCTCAAGATCAATCTTTATTATGGGCGCAGACCAGCATAAGGTAAATAAAATATATCTGTAAAGATAAGTAGTTTTGAAACTGTAAATTTATGTTTAAAAGAGTCTAGTGGTAGAAAGAAAACTGGGAACATAAAAACAACAGGGTAAAAGTATAAATATAAAAAAGGGATCAACTACTTAGAAAACTATTTAAAAAAACTTATAAAAACTGTAAGAAAGGGGATAGGAATAGCGGGACCATAAAACTGGTAAATAAAACAGTTTAATCATTAAGCCTGCTTTGTAACACAGACCATCCTGTATCTCAAGAGCTGCTATACAAAACCTGGCAAAACTGTATGTTATTTCAGAACTGGTATCTGTAAGCAGCAAGGAAATATAATACTGTTCCATGCAGCCTGGAAATCTATACAGCAGTGGTGAAATAAATCTAATACACATGTGTTTATAATACTGACAATGGAGAAACACATGTTCTATTGTTTCTATGTGCCCAGATCTGCAGGGATATTTTCTCTCCCAATAAAGAGCCTTTCTGTATCGGCCTGCCAGCACAGCTGAAGGAAAGCATGTACTAAATTGTAAAATGTCAACAGGCTTTGAGAAAAATGTCCTGCCCCTTTAATAAAGGCAGGCTCTAAGTAGGGTCAGCCCTGGTTATTACTTAGATGGGAGACCACCAAGGAAATCCGGGCTCGATATGCAGAGGCAGGTATTGGCAAACCATCTCTTCCATTCCTCTCTTGCCTTGAAAACTCTATGGCATAGGTGTCAAACTCACGGCCCTCCAGATGTTATGGACTACAGTTCCCATCATCCCCTGTCAGCATCATGCTGGCAGGGTATGATGGGAACTGTAGTCCATAACATCTGGAGGGCCGCGAGTTTGACACCTGTGCTCTATGGGGTTGCTGAAGAATTGGCTGGGCCTTGACCGCTCTTTCCATGAAAAACGTACCATTGAAGCTTTCCATGGCATGGAGGGAAATAAGCTCCACCAGGTAAATAAGTCTGTGTTTAAAAGATAAGCGCTGCCTTCTCCAGGCCTCCCGGCAACCCCAATTACTTTCCATAGTAACACACTCTGACAGGACTCACTGGCGCTGTAAAAGCTGCTGTTGCTGCTGACGATACGAGTCCACCAGCTGTTGAGGAACGAGTTCGACCAACTCCAGGCTCTCCTTGATCTTCATCAGGATCTCGAAGTTCTCTCGGCCATGAACCTGCCTCGGAGAAGACAACACGGGGCTCCATCAAGGGTGGCCACAGCACAGCCATCAACCCTCATGAGGAACGGAAGCTGGGTGGGTGGGGTGAAGGTGCCACTTGTGTGCCACCATCATTTTAAGTGGAAACGACAGGTGACTTTAGACACTTCAGGTTTCTTTAGACATAGGTGACTTCAGAGACTCCAGGTTTTATCTCACCAAAGAAGGATTGGGCCAGTGCTCCTGAAAATGCTGACTACTTACCGGCACGTAATATGTTTCTTCTTCTCCATGCCTCCGTTTCTTAATGCCAGCTCCTAGTGCCGGAATCCCTTGAGGACTCTGCTTGAAAGCTGGGGGAGAAGGAAACAAGAAAGGCTTTTGGGCAGAGCTCAATCCAAGCTGACGGCAGGCCCTTCTTGCTCCTGGGAAGCAAGTTCTACTGGCATGAGGAGCAATATTTACTGGTGGTGGTGGTTTAAGATAATACTGGAATTGCATGCCTGCTTCATTTGGGTGCTTCTTCCGTGAGGCGTTCCAGTCATCCAACCTTAAGCACCCATCTTCTTGCACAGGGCTCCAGCCTCAGACCGTTCTAGATTATCCAACCTCCTTGTATTACCAAGATTCCCGGCTCTCAACTGTGCTTTGTTTCCTTCGTCCTTACTGTCTATATGAGCTCTGGAATTCAGATGCCCTGGATTCTAACTGGGCCACCCAGCAGACAGCCGCCATAGAGATGGAAGTGAAACTAGATGGTATTTGGGGGGGGGGTCGTAAAGGAAGCAGCATGTGAGAAATTGCTGGAGGGTTTTGTCTACATAATGGGGTGAACCTTTGTGAGCATGTGGGCCCCTTTGGAATTTTATGAGAGGATGGTGAACACCGCTCCAAAATGGCTGCTACAGAGGGTGGAGCTGAACCCAAAATGGGGGCCTCAAGAGGCAGAGGTGAGAGGAATGCTTCCCTCTTTACACCTTCTAAGAAGAAGGAAAACATGAAGGAGAATGAAACCACAAACTTGCTAAGGAAAACCCACCAGCTTACCATTCCTCTTAACTCTCCAGTGGAAATATTCCTCATTTGAAAGAGGAAAGCCAACAACAAGTCCTGTTTCAGAATGGCTCCATTCATTTCCTGAAAATCTTGGCAAGCGCCAAGAGAAACTACTGTTGGACTTGACATCATGTTGGGGAACCCTGGTTCACACCTTGACTGTATTTTGCGCATTCTGTTTCCTGTGCTTCTGAGTGCTTAACTGCAAAGAGCTTTCTGGGAAGTTCTGATTTGCTCATTAGGATCACCATGCCTCCTGGGTTCCAGATCGATTGACTGGAGGGAAGGTGGTTTTGGCTGCAGACCTTCCTGGGAGTAAATCACCCTGAATAAAGTGACACATACTTATGACTAGAACTCCTTAAGGTTTGCTTTCTTCTTGTAGGAGACAATGGTGTGTACAAATTCACCAGGAGGTTCCCTATATCCATTTGCAGCCCCACCATGTATCAGTCTTTGGCCTCAATTATTACCGATTATTACCGATACCAAAACTGATTATTACCGATTACTTGAACGGATTATTACTGGTTATTACCAATACCAAAACCGATTATTACCAATTACTGAAACCAATTATTAACGATTATTACCAATACGGAAACCGACTATTACGGATTATAACCGATTACCAAAACCAATTATTACCGATTACTTAAACTGATTATTACCGATTACCAAAACTGATTACTACCAATTACTGAAACCGAAGATTACCAATTATTATTGATATCAAAACTGATTATTACCAATTACTGAAGTTGATTATTCCTGATTATTACCGATTACTTAAACCGATTATTACCAAATATTACCGATTATCAAAACTGATTATTACCAATTATTATCAATACCAAAATGGATTGTTACCGATAATTACGAATTACAAACCAATTATTATTGATTACTGAATCAATTTTTACAGATTAATATTGGTACCGAAACCGATTATTACCAACACAAAACCGATTTTTACCGATTAATACCGGTACCGAAACCGATTATTACCGATTACTGAAACCGATTATTACAGATTATTACCGATTACCGAAACATATGGGAATGTAAGCTCAAAGAGAAGGAGGAGACCACATGGGCATAAATGACCTGACACTTAAAAAGCTGAAGGGGGCTCAAAGACAGGTTCTTTCCCCCATATTTCTCTTTTCTTCTTTCTCTCCTACCCTCACTTTAAATGGAATTAGTTACAACACACTGACTTACTCCGCTTGTTCAGGTTTCCGTTCTTAGCTGCGTTTTCATTCAGGGCTTGTTGCTCTCGAAAGTGGTCCTCATCTGCTTTTCTATCTCTGCCGGGGCAAGCGCAAATCCGGCCTTCAAAGGACCTTCGTCCCAGAACCTGCCCGCTGAGAAGCAAAGTAAAAGTCAACCAATGGGCTAGTAAAGTATGGGAGGAGAACTGTACAGTTGTGGGTGTCATTTTCCAGTATGGGGGAACTTCAGCGCTGGACTCATCATTTTACCACTTGACAGGTTGGTGAGAGAAATGGGGGAAGATGATTCTGCATCATGCCAGTGTAGTGACTTCACTTCTGGTACAAAATGTAATGTCACTGCATCTGTGTGATGCTCTAAGGCTTCTTCCGTTCATACAGAATAATGCACTTTCAATCCACTTTCAATGTACTTTGCAGCAGTGTGGAATAGCAAAACCCACTTGTGAAAGTGGATTGAAAGTGCATTATTCTGCATCTGCATTATTCTACATCTGCTCCCCAATCTGGAGCAGGCAGTGCTAGCCGCTATAGGAGCAGCAGTTGCATAGTGGTTAAGAGCAGGTGTACTCTAATCTGGAGGAACCGGGTTTGATTCCCTGCTCTGCCGCCTGAGCTGTGGAGGCTTATCTGGGGAATTCAGATTACCTTTGCACTCCAACACATGCCAGCTGGGTGACCTTGGGCTAGTCACAGTTCTTCTGAGCTCTCAGCCCCACCCACCTCACAGGATGTTTGTTGTGGGCGGGGAAGGGAAAGGAGTTTGTAAGCCCCTTTGAGTCTCCTACAGGAGGGAAAGGGGGGATATAAATCCAACTCTTCTTCTCCTTATATGCCCAACAGGGGTCATTGTCACCCTGAGCCCCATTGAGGAGGATGGGATATAAATGGAAAATAAATAAATAAAAATAAATATTTGGAACTGGGCTTTCTCTTGGTAGCCATTTGGACTGAACGGGTGCCCTCTGGGTTCCCCCTTGGCCACCAAGAAGAAGGCAGCTCAGAGGACAGCGGCCTGCAGAACAGAAGCCTACTCGATTGACTCACTCTCTGGTCTCCAGGGTGATGATGATGAGGATGGGCCGCCTGTTCATCCCACCTACGCAACTGCTGTTGCACATGAAGTTGTAGAGGATGGTTGTAAATTCAGTACCCACCTGCTCAAAAGAGGCAAAAAATAAAGGGAAGGTTACTTTCTCACATTGGTGCAGTGCAGGGCTGAACACAGAACACAGAGTCCCTTCCAGCAGTGTAGGAAACATCAGACTAATAAGGCCAATATGGCCAGGATTTTAAGTGTCAGCAATTAGAAGAAACCAAGAGAAGCCTGAAGTAAGAACTCATATACATATTGTTGATACGATCATGCTCTGAACGAACAAGTGTTCTTTCAGGGAAAACAGGGAGCATGTAAGATGCTGTTTATCTTGACTCTGCTGTCCTGCCCTGCCCCAGACTCTGATGAACCATTCCTGGGCCTCACGATACGGTTGCCAGTTAGCAGATTTGCTCTATAAGAGATAGGGGGTTCCACCTTACTGCTAGCTTGGGCAGTGGCCCATACTGACATCAGATCAATCTTCAACGGGCAAATGGGTGGTGGCAAATTGTAACCAATCAGGTATTTGCAAAGTTCAATTGCTTGTTTTGAAAACTGTATAAAAGATGCCTTTTGAAATGTATTCGTTGGACATTGGTTTGGCTGATTACAGCACTTTGTTCCACTTTATTGCAATAAAAGCTTCTGAGCTTCATTGAACCAATGACTGAGAGACTACTGGAAATCTTTCCAACAGCAAGAGGTTTACAGTCTGAAATGGGAATAACAAATAAGCCAGAAAATAATGGAGAGCGAGTCAGAATGACTCTTTTTCAAAGGACTTTAAGAGGAGAGGATTGCTTAAACAACCTTTTCCTTTGCTCTGGCCAAAAAAGTCCATTTTGGAAGCGAAATGAAGGATGTGGCATGTTTGCCAAACAGCAGAGGGAGCTCCAAACCTTTTCCATTAGAGGGACCATTTTCTTGGGTCCTTCTATTTGTTGCCATTTATGTGAGTTTACAGAAATAGAACGCGCCGTCCTTGCGAGTACCTACAAATGCATGAAGCTCTCGGGAAAAGAGAAGTCTTTCGTAATACCTTCCCCTGAAATCCGTCAATCATAAAATCTAAGAACTGAGTTTGCACAGTTCAGCGTACAAAACCAGCTAGTGCCTCGGATTCTACCGTCTCATTCGGCTGCATGAGCTGGGCAGGTCTGAATAAATTTCAAGCGAATTCCTCTTTTCCCTTGATAGTGAGACAGATTTACCTGGGGAGGTTCGTAAGGAACCATCACACTCTGCCTCCCGGTGACAGGATCGTCCACGTACTGAGAGAGGTTGTTGCCTTCCACGCGTATTAAGTGGCTGGCCGGAGCCGATAAACCTGTGGAGACAAAGTGCAGGCCAGCTGGAAAAAATTTTCTGTACATGCACAGCTCACTCAGTGTGTGTCTTTTGCAAGCATCCCAGCAAAATACTCCAATGTAAACAGCTCTAGGTCAAACCTGGGGATGTTCAAGATGTTCTGAGTGCTGATTAAAGATGGCCGCCTGCTGTTTTCCCTTTATCACTGGAAACACTGCTTGTTGCTCACTTAAGAAGCAACACCTCACTGGATAACACTGCAGGCCAGGGGTACCACGATGCCCAGACACTGTAGGCCATGGGTACCACAATGCCTGCTGACACCTTTCTTGGGGCACTCACTAAGGGTTTAGAAGCTGGGCAAGGTCAGGTGGAACTTTTGCCCAGCAAACTTCTGAGTGGCCATTGGTGATTGGATCAGCTATGCAGTTTTTTTTTAATAAACATTGCTTTGTCTGCAGCTGCTATCATAACACAAGGCTCTTCATAGGGTGACTGAAGGTAAACTACGGCAGCCATTTTGTGGCTGGCTCCGCCTCCTGCAGCAGCCATCTTATGCCAGCCATTTTGTGGCTGTGCCCACTGCTCATAAGCTCAGAAAAAGGCTGGGGACCCCCTCTGTAGGCCCTATAAGTTTCTTTATTCAAGCCATTGATCAATGTCTTCTAGTGGTCAAGGTAAATATGGCAGGGGCAGAAGGGGATGGGTTCCTTTATAAAGAGGACAACCTGCAAATGGTGCTAGTGAAAGGCTTAGGAGAGGCCAATGATATGTTTCTTACCATCATTGAAATCACGCCCAAGTTCATGGTTTGGGCACCGTTTCACCACCTCGGTCACATGCTCTGCCTTTTTGTAGACGGGCATGGCCCGGATGACGGTACCCGGAGGCGGCGGCGTTGAGACTTTGATCTGGATTGGGCACGTCTTTGCAATCTGACAATAGAGCTTCTTCAGCAGCGGGGAATACTGCAAAGGAGAAGGAGCTTTGAATGAATTTAAGTTGACATTGGCAGGCCATCTCGGACAACTTGTCTCCTCCTAACCTGTACTGATGTTTGCTGTGGCTAAAAGAAAGGAATCAAAGGGAACTAGCTGGACTCCAGACAGATCCCTGTTTACAATATTAGTTGCGCTCGGATAAATCAACACCATGCTCTGTATGCGTATGATGTACACATGTGAAAATACCATAGACCTTGTGGGCTAGACAAAGCTACTGATAGAATCATAGAGTTGGAAGAGACCACAAGGGCCATTAAGTCCAACTCCCTGCCATGCAGGGACACACAATCAAAGCACTCCTGACAGATGGCCATCCAGCCTCTGCTTAAAAACCTCCAAAGAAGGAGACTCCACCACACTCTAAGGCAGTGAATTCCACTGTTGAACAGCTCTGACGGTCAGAAAGTTCTTCCTAATGTTTAGGTGGAATCTCTTTTCCTGCACCTTGAACCCATGACTCCATGTCCCAGTCTCTGAGGCAGCAGACTCAGAGACTCAGAGAGCAGTGGAGGTGGGCCAGTGATCTCTCATCGTGAAGATCCCAAAATATTTAAAAATTAGAGTGAGGTTTGTCGCTGGGTTATAAAGCAGGTATTTCACAAGCACAAAGTCCTGGTGGATTTGTACACACCATTGTCTCTTACAAGAAGAAAGCAAACCTTAAGGAGTTCTAAAACCTCCAAAGAAGGAGACTCCACCACACTCTAAGGCAGTGAATTCCACTGTTGAACAGCTCTGACGGTCAGAAAGTTCTTCCTGATGTTTAGGTGGAATCTCTTTTCCTGCACCTTGAACCCATGACTCCATGTCCCAGTCTCTGAGGCAGCAGACTCAGAGACTCAGAGAGCAGTGGAGGTGGGCCAGTGATCTCTCATCGTGAAGATCCCAAAATATTTAAAAATTAGAGTGAGGTTTGTCGCTGGGTTATAAAGCAGGTATTTCACAAGCACAAAGTCCTGGTGGATTTGTACACACCATTGTCTCTGCAAAGAAGAAGCCAAGAGGTTCCTAAAACCTCCAAAGAAGGAGACTCCACCACACTCTAAGGCAGTGAATTCCACTGTTGAACAGCCCTGACGGTCAGAAAGTTCTTCCTGATGTTTAGGTGGAATCTCTTTTCCTGCACCTTGAACCCATGACTCCATGTCCCAGTCTCTGAGGCAGCAGACTCAGAGACTCAGACTGATTGAGAATGGTGGAGCCCAGTGATCTCTCATCGTTGAAGATCCCAAAATATTTAAAAAAAGTAGAGTGAGGAGTTTGTGCAGGCTGGAGTTATAAAGCAGGTATTTCACAAGCACAAAGTCCTGGTGGATTTGTACACACCATTGTCTCTTACAAGAAGAAAGCAAACCTTAAGGAGTTCTAAAACCTCCAAAGAAGGAGACTCCACCACACTCCGAGGCAGTGAATTCCACTGTTGAACAGCCCTGACGGTCAGAAAGTTCTTCCTAATGTTTAGGTGGAATCTCTTTTCCTGCACCTTGAACCCATGACTCTGTGTCCTAGTCTCCGAGGCAGCAGAAAACAAGCTTGCTCCCTCTTCGACATGGATTGATTAGATGGGTTTAGTTGACTGACCGAGCCCAAAGGGTGCTCACCCATGGCTCCTCTTCATCCTGGACAGAAATGAGTAGTGGGGTGCCGCGGGGTTCTGTCCTGGGTCCGGTGCTATTCAGAATTTTTATCAGTGATTTGGGTGATGGAATAGAGGGCATGTGAATCAAAATTGCAGATGACTCCAAATCAGGAGGTGTGGCCAATACCCCAGAGGACAGGGTCAGAATTCAAAATGATTTGGGCAGATCAGAGAGCTGGGCCAAAACTAACAAGGGGACCTTCCGCACTTACTGTGTTGTACCGGTTTCTACTCAGGTTCAACTCAGTGTATCCGCACTACAACCGAGCTCGACGTTGTCTTGCCTCTGTTCCCCCCGCTCGGAACCGCGACATCCCTGGCCGCGAAGCCGGTTATGAACTCGCGACTTCGCTGGGTGGAACAAAAGGTTGATAATAAACTTGAAGCTTCGAAATCGCGGATGCATCGAAACGACCCCGCATCCATTCAACCAATCAGGAGCAGCCGTTACATGCGCCAGAAACGGGGAAATTAAATTGGCAGGTAGAAAGCTGGCGGCTTTTATACGGAGTTTCCCTCCGCGTTTGAAGCTTCACGATATCGAGATCGATTTTCAAAGTGGCGAGGAGGAGAAATCACTGACTGGAAAAAAAATTTTTGAAGCCAAGCTTCGTAGCTCCGACTGCTTGAGGAAGTAGTTCAGGCGTGTCAATGCTAACGTAGCTGACGGCTTGATACGGAAGGCTTCATAAAAAAAAAAAAACAAGAAACGGTCCCATTTCCCTCCGTAACACAAGCGCCAATCACGATCGAGGAGCGAAACAGGTACCCGCCCACTTAGCTCGGTTCCAGGGGGCCAAGGAAGTTGCTGTGCGGACAGCCAGGAATCGCCCCCCATTGAAGGGAACCGAGTCGACCTTCACTCCCTTTTGTAGTGCGGAAACACCCAAGATGAATTTCAACCAAGATAAATGTAAGATGCTAAGCTTAGGCAGAAAAAAATTGAAATGCACAGATATAGGATCGGTGGCACCTGGCTTGACAACAGTTCCTGCGAAAGGGATCTGGGTGTCTTAGGAGACCACAAACTGAACATGAGTCGAGAATTTCCCAACCTAAAGCAGCCACCCTAGCTCTGCTTTCCTCTCTGGGTATTTCATTTCTTGGAGGATTTACCCAGTTTCTCCAGTTGGGGATGGGGCCTTTGGGGGCCTTTCAAGGTGCCCAACCTGGTCAAACCCTGAGGCCAGGCTTCTTTCAGTCAATGCCAGCTGTCAGATTTCCTTGGGGAACTCGTCTGCTCAAAAAGCCAAGATAAGATGGTCAAAAAAGAAGAAGAAGAAGCCAGGATCCAACAGACAATAGAATCCAGACTGTTGTATGGACAGACACATGGTACACAGTTCCTTAAGGAAAACACCACCATTAATTTAGAAATAAGGACTGCCTTGGGTTTAAAAGGTCGTCTGATCTGGTCCTTGTGAACAGGATCAGCAAACTCATCTTTTGAAGAAGAAGAAGAAGAAGAAGAAGAAGAAGAAGAAGAAGAAGAAGAAGAAGAAGAAGAAGAAGAAGAAGAAGAAGAAGAAGAAGAAGAAGAAGAAGAAGAGGGAGGGAAGAGAAGGGAGGAGGGAGGGAGGAGGAGGAGGGAGGGAGGAGGAGGAGGAGGAGGAGGAGGAGGAGGAGGAGTTTGGATTTATATCCCCCCCTTTCTCTCCTGTAGGAGACTCAAAGGGGCTTACAATCTTCTTGCCCTTCCCCCCTCACAACAAGAAAACTTACCCTGTGAGGGTGGAGTGGGAGCTGAGAGAGCTCTGGCTGTGACTAGCCAAGGTGCACCCAGCTGGCCTTGTGCCAGGAGTGTACAGGCTAATCTGAATTCCCCAGACAAGGCCTCCCACAGCTCAGGCGACAGAGCGGGGAATCAAGGCCGGTTTCCTCCAGATTAGATACCACGGAAGCTCTTAACCTCCTGTGCCACTGCTGAAAAGAAGAGAGAAAGAAAAAAAAGAAGAAGAAAAAAAAAAAGAAAGAAGGAGAAGAAAGAAGAAAGAGAGAAAGAACATGGCGGCGAAGAAGGCGATGAAAAGATGAAGATGATAGAAGATGAAAGAGAGAAAGAAGAAGGAGTTGGATTTATATCTGCCCTTTCTCTCCTGTAGGAAGATTCAAAGGGAGCTTACACAGCCTCCTTCCCTTCCTCCATCACAACAAACACCCTGTGAGGTAGGTGGAACTGAGAGAGGTCAGAAGAACTGTGACTAGCCCAAGGTCACCCGGCTGGCCTATGCTGAAGTGCACAGGCTAATCTGAATTCTTTGTCAACTCTCCCCTTCTGAGCCCACCGTTGGCACTGGGAGTTCTCTATTTGGAAATCTCTCTCCTTTTTCTGCAAAATCTCCGAGTGGGAGGGATTATCCCAACATGCCAGAACAGGTATCTTTGTGCAGGGATCCCAAACATTCACCTGGAGGTTACTTTAAAAAAAAAAGCCTGCTCCATACAGTTTGGCTTCTTGTGTGGCTCTGCTGAGACAGGTTAGCTCCGGGTGGAAGCGGAGAATAACAAGACCTCACTTTCAAAACATCTCGAGTATCCTCCTCAGCTAGACCTTGGACAGGTAAAGGCAACAATAAGTTGAGGCAGAAGCAGCTGCTGGTGGGTTAGCTGGTAGAAGCTTCATTGCTCTACTGAGCACAGGAGTCGGGCAAAAAACAGCATAGGCACAAGAACAGGGATTACAAAAGACTTAGTTGGCAATCTTAGTCTAGACTGGAGGGGAGGTCCCACAATATAGCCCGATCTTGTCAGATCTAGGAAGATATGTGGAGACAATGCTTGTGGATGGAGGACCACCAAGGAAGGCTCTGCAGTAGAAGGCCGTGGGCAACCATTTGTGCTTCTCACTTGCCTCAAAAGCCCTTGCTGGGATTGCCATCAATTGCCATGAATTCTTGCTGCGTTGTTTGTTGTGTGTTTTATTCCTTTGCTTTCTCTGCAGCCCACCTTCTCACTGAGGTAAAAAGAACATCACAACATATGGAAAATAATTCAATCATCTAGCACAAGGCATCCAATAAGAATGCCACGAGGCAAGGGCTACAAAATTAGGAAACAGTGCAACTGAAAAAAATGGTCTCAGGTATGACATACGAAAAAAACAATCCCAATTGCAGATTACAAAGGAAACATTCAGCATAGTAAAAGCGGCACCACAGACTAGTTGTCATTGTATTATATGATTGCAGCCAGTATGGTGTAGTGGTTAAGAGCAGGTGAATTCTAATCTGGAGAACTGGGTTTGATTCCCCACTCCACCTGAGTGGCAGAGGCTTATCTGCTGAACCAGATGTGTTTCCGCACTCCTACATTCCTGCTGGGTGTCCTTGGGCTACTCAGTTCTCTCAGAACTCTCTCAGCCTCACCTACCTCACAAGGTGTCTGTTGTGGGGAGAGGAAGGGCAAGGAGCTTGTAAGCCACCTTGAGTCTCCTTACAGGAGAGAAAGGTGGGGTATATATCCCAACTCTTCTTGCATTGTTCACATGTTATTTGGGTCATATGTATTATTGATGGCTTTCATGACCAGAATCAACTGGCTATTGTGGGTTTTCTGGGCTGCGTGGTCTTATTCGGCGAAGGTCTTGGAAGGCAAGAGAAGGCCTTTCCCTGGCAGGTTTTAAACACCTCAGCGACTCCTGTCAAAAGATCCCTTTCATGTTGACACTCCCAGGCAAGTCTCTGACATGCCTGGGAAGTGGAAAGGGAAAACAAGAGAAGGGGTCTGGGATGGTGGAATGCATTCTGCTAAGCTACCGGGTACAGACCCCCCTGTACTGCCATGTTATGACACGGCGAAAACGTTCCGAACTAGCAAGCAGGATTGCCCGGCGGGTAGAAATGGCTGCCAGAGCCCCGCGCGGACAAGCCTCTGCCAATAATTTCCTCAAGTCTTAACAAGCTCCCGAAAGGGCCTTCAAAGATTTTTTTGACAACAACAAACATTTTTCAGACGCACGTGCCCAAATGTTGCGGTATTCTGCCCAGGCTTGGCTCCTGGCCTGGCCTCTTCCCACCCCTTGGCTAAGTTGCCATGACCCGTAGTCCGGATTTTATTAAGCAATGTAATAGTGGTGCATTGCAGAAGGACGGCCACACATCTGAGGCTTCTGCCCCAAGAGGCGAACAAAAATGTTAGCCATAGGGAGGTGAAACTAGTTTTAGGACAGGTGACTGTAAATGTGGAATGGCTTAACTTAATGGATTCTTCCCACTTATCTCCTTTTTTCCCTTGCTCCAAAACTCTCCAAGGAAATTGGATTTTTCTCTCTTTACCGTGATATTAGGAGGGTTTCCACACAATGATGGGTTTTGTGCTTTCTCTGATGAGACTGTGACAGCTGAAACAGTATAGCAGTAATAGGGCTTCCGTATAGGGTCTTTCCTGGCATTTTCCCTGCCCCATGCTCCCTGGAGTGGCTGCTTCTCTCCCCACCCCTCACCCCAGCCCACACATGGTAGGCTTTTTGCTTAAATTGGAAACTGACATAACATTACAGCATTTCAGTGCTATAACAAAGTCTACCAGGTTCTTGGCAACTTACATAACATTATAGCATTATAGTGCTATAATGATGTCTATCAGTTTCTCTGAACACTGAGCTTTCATATGTGTGTGTGTGTGTGTATAATGCTATAATGTTATGTAAGTATATATGTATTTTAAGACTAAGGCTCCTAGGCACATGCAGAATAATTCACTTTCAACCCACTTTCACAATTGTTTGCAACTGGATTTCGCTATTCCACCCAGTAAAATCCAGCCTCAAAGTGTTTTGAAAGTGTATTGAAAGTGTATTATTCTGCATGTGCGGAAGGGGCCTAAGTTCTGGAGATATGCTTTCCCCATTATGCCTCTCAGACAGCACTTAAAATCTGTCGTGGCTGTGAGCAAAGCAAGTGATAGCGAGCATCTTTGTGGAAGAGGCATTCCCTCCTGTGTGAGAATGATGGGAGGATGCCTCTTCTAAGATGGCACAAGACTTCTGCATTTGTATAAATACTTAGTGGGTTAACTTAAGACTCCGGAGAGCCAGGTTAAATTCCCCACTCCTCCACCTGCTAGGTGATCTTGGGCTAGTCACAGTTCTCTCAGAACTTTTTTAGTTCCACCTACTGTTGTTGGGAGGCAAAGGGAAGAAATTTGTAAGCTGCTTTGTGACTCCTTAAAGGTAGAGAAGAACAGGATATTAAAACCAACTTTTCTTCTGTTCAAAGTGTGTGGGGGGGTTGGTTGTGTGTGTATGTGAAGTGCGGTCAACTCATGGCTGAATTATGGCAATTCAATAGGGTTTTCAAGGCAGTAAACTAATAGAGGTGGTTTGCCACTGCATTCCTCTGCATAGCTGGGACTAACTCCTTAGCTTCTGCAATTTGACAAGATCAGGCTTACCAGACGAAGAAGAAGAAGAAGAAGAAGAAGAAGAAGAAGAAGAAGAAGAAGAAGAAGAAGAAGAAGAAGAAGAAGAAGAAGAAGAAGAAGAAGAAGAAGAAGAAGAAGAAGTAGAAGAAGAAGAAGAAGAAGAAGAAGAGTTGCATTTATATTCCCCCTTTCTCTCCCATAAGGAGACTCAAAGGGGCTTACAATCTCCTTGCCCTTTCCCCCTCCCCAACCGCAAACACCCTGTGAGGTGGGTGGGGCTGAGAGAGCTCCGAAGAACTGTGACTAGCTCAAGGTCACCCAGCTGGCATGTGTGGGAGTGTACAGGCTAATCTGAATTCCCCAGATAAGCCTCCACAGCTCAGGCGGCAGAGCTGGGAATCAAACCCGGTTCCTCCAGATTAGATACACGAGCTCTTAACCTCCTACACCACTGCTGCTCCAGAACCATCCAGGTCAGGGTTATCTTAAAAATAAGTAACATTTATTTGGGGAAACAATGTTCTCCAGTTAACTAGGGCACGTTTTATAGTAAATCTGTAGGTTTGAAGTTGATTAATCTATTAATCAATTAAGTGACCTTCCCCCCACCCCACACAGAGCTCTTCTATTTCCACTGTTCTATTGACAAAGGATCAAACAGACTCACACATGTTACAGTAGACTATCTGTCATTTGTTTCATTCCTTTGGCTGTTTGTCAAAGGAGCTGTCCCTGGTATTTGTTGAACGGAGTTCAATAAAACTGGCACAGTGAACTCTGACCGAAAAAAGAAATCTGAGAAGGAAGGAAGGAGGCAGGGACATTGGCTAGCAAGATCTATCCTTTCTTGAAGAGCCTACTTGGGGGAAATGGGGTTTGACTTGTAAGGAATGTGGTCTGGGTACTAAGATGCAACCGAGGGAATGCGACCGTAGTGTTTCCCTGTGTAATTGATCAGTGAGTTTGATTCTGGATGCTTAGGGCTCAAAGGAAAACAGGAGTCTTTTTTCTCCTACTACAGGTTGTAAATTTGAGTAGCCAAGAAAAGAGGATTGTGCGAATGGCACGTCCTGTTTTTATGAACTCCCTCTGTGTTTGCCTTGTTTTTATGAACTCTCTCTCTGGGCTTGCCTTGTTTTTATGAACTCTCTCTGGGCTCGCCTTGTGTTCATCAGAGCTTTGCATCGAAGGCTGTACTGCTATCGTTTTATGGTGTTTTTGGGCCTTACGGTTTGTTTCCCCACCCGTCTCAATTCTTCACACACATACAGATACATCTGTCAACTGAAGATAAATCTACAGTGTGAATTCTAGTGCATGAAAGCCACTGCCAGAATAAATAGCAACTTTTCAAGAGGAGACGTCTCTTTTGTGTGTGTAGGTTGTCAATTTTTTTTTTTTAAAAAAAAAACAAGATTCACAGAAAAGACATTCCTTCCAGTATTCCTTTCCGTAGCAAGACTGGCAAAGGGTGGGTGGTTAACTGCTCAAAATTTCATGGTTTCTGATGATTTTAGAGATATTTTCATATTCCATTTAGCCTGGGCACGACAGAGGGTGCCCAGCAGTCTTTTTGGTCAGGGGTCGTGTTCGTAATGAAAACAAAAAATGGTTCTTTCACATGAAAATTTACTGTTGCGTGGCTCCAACTGGCATGAGAAAACTCAGTTTCAGGCTGTGTCCCCCCAAATCAGATCTGTTCATCTCCTGCTCTGGTATCCATCACATCTGTGTTGCTACTTTTTTCCTAAGGTCGCCATTTCTCATCAAGCAGACCTATGTTGACTCTGTAGGGTTTTCAAGGCAAAAGACATTCACAGTTGGTTTGCCGTTGCCTGCGTACCCTGGTATTCCTTCTAATCTGGAGAGCCGAGTTTGATTCCCCACTCCTCCACCTGAGCGGCAGAGGCTTATCTGGTGATCCAGATGTGTTTCCACACTCCTCCATTCCTGCTGGGTGACCTTGGGCTGGTCACAGTTCTTCGGAACTCTCTCAGCCCCACCTACCTCACAAGGTGTGGGGAGAGGAAGGGAAAGGAGATTGTCAGCCACCTTGGCTCATTCTGCACATGCAGAATAATGCACTTTCAAACTGCTTTCAGTGCTCTTTGAAGCTGTGTGGAATGGCAAAATCCACTTGCCAACAGTTGTGAAAGTGGTTTGAAAACGCATTATTTTGCGTGTGCAGAAGGGGCCCTTGAGTCTCCTTACAGGAGAGAAAAGGTGGGGTAGAAATCCAAACTCTTCCTCTTGTAGGTTTCCCATCCAAATACTAGTCACAATCATGGTTGAGAGTCTATGACTGGCCCAAGGTCACCCAACAAGATCCCATGGTGTAGTGGGGATTCAAACCTGGGTTTCCAAGGTCCTAGTCCAACACCTTAACCACCACACCATGCTGGGACTTCCCTGTCATGCGGAGATGTAATTTTTCAGGAGGGGAGGAAATAATCTGAAGACTGGAGCCATCGCTTGCCCATAAGAACACATCCTTGAACTATGCCCTTCATCTCCCTGCTCTTCCAGGACCGCTAGGCGGATGTGTTCCAACAAAATCCCAACCGATAAAATCTTATTTATCCCCAGCTCTTGACACAGAATTGTCTAGACTTGCTCCGCACAGGGAGGGTTCTCCTTCCTGCTTTCTTGAAGGAAACGATTTGCCCAACTATGACTCCCCCCCCCTCGTTCCCTATCTGCCCCTCCTTTTCTTTTTCTTCTTCTCTTGCATTCCACTCCCCTCATTAGTTCTCTGCTCCAGACGTGTTCAGGGCTGCCGTCAATGGATCCCGAGAAAGCCGCTAGTTGGAAAGAGGGAGCAAGACGAGGGGGGAAAAGAACAGGGCCCCGGGCTGCTAATTTCTTTGTGCTGCACAAGCTAGCAGCTGCTGAAACCCCTTCCCCGGGCAGGTTTGGGCAGAGAGCTGCGGAGAGGTGATAATAACGTGTCTGTCATTTCCCTTGGACATGTAGGATCTTGCAAACCGCAAATACCGTTAACCAGCTTGGCCAAATCTGTTAGGACGGATCCTGGGAGACAGGAACGCACGCCTACTGAAAGTTTCTGCTCCCCCCCATCAAAGAGCAACAGGATTGAATAGAGATGTGGGGAAGACTTGCCCCATGAGAAGAGGATGGGTTTCAAGACCCTTTGCTTCCTCGACTTCTGCTTTGCACTGTTGTTTCAACATCTTTTTAGCTATGCTCATGGTCACTCACTCACCTTTGTATGTTCCCATTCCCGTCTGACCCTTAGCTTCATGGTCTTTCCTTATGGGGAACCAGGTTGGTTGCTAGCCATGCAAATAGACCTGAGGTGCCAATCAGATTAGTGCAAAAGCGACTGATGTCTCTCAGGCCTGAAGGCTCCTCAAGGCGAAACCTAGTGGTGATATTCCCCTGCGCAATAACCTTGAGGGAAAGGGTATTTGTAGGAAAGATCTCTCCCATGTGAAAAGTCCCCAAACGCTGCTTAATACGCTCCATTCCGCTGTGTCAGAGTAAAAACGGTAGGACAAAAGATGTCAAGGAAACAGCCTGGCAAAAAACACTGTCCTAATGAAGGCAGCAAAGTGACAAACAGCTCAGTTTAAACGAATTAATAAATAGAACAATTCACCCTAAAGAAGAAGAGGTTGTGGAAGAAGAAGAAGAAGAAGAAGAAGAAGAAGAAGAAGAAGAAGAAGGAGGAGGAGGAGGAGGAGGAGGAGGAGGAGGAGGAGTTTGGATTTATATCCCCCCTTTCTCTCTTGCAGGAGACTCAAAGGGGCTGACAATCTCCTTGCCCTTCCCCCCTCACAACAAACACCCTGTGAGGTAGGTGAGGCTGAGAGAGCTCCAAGAAGCTGCGACTTGCCCAAGGTCACCCAGCTGGCATGTGTGGGTGTGTACAGGCTAATCTGAATTCTCCAGATAAGCCTCCACAGCTCAGGAGGCAGAGGTGGGAATCAAACCCGGTTCCTCCAGATTAGATACATGAGCTCTTAACCTCCTACGCCACTGCTGCTCATGAGGATTTATACTCCACCTTTCCCTTGTAAGCCTCCTTATGGTAGAGAAAAGTGGGGTATACTTCAGGGGGTCTGTTGTAGGGAGAGGGAGGGAAACAGTTTGTAAGTTGCTTTGAGACTCCGTATAGAAGAGAAAGGCAGGGTATAAATCCAAATTATTCTTCCTCCTCCTCCTCCTCCTCCTCCTCCTCCTCCTCCTCCTCCTCCTCCTCCTCCTCCTCTTCTTCTTCCAAAGTGCATAATGCATGGTGCAGGATAACACAGTTATTATCCCAGGAACAGATGGAATACTGATTCCACTTGTAGTCTATACAGGAAGATGGTAAAATCCTGAGCAAATTGAACTGATTGTATGACTCCAAATCACCAGCAAAAGAGAAGAAAAAGAAGAATAGGGTTTTATGCTATTTGTGCATGTGTGGTTTTCCCCTCAGTAAGTGTATATTCCCTCTGGGACAGATTGTGCCTATGTTTCCCGCCGCCCCCCTACCAAACTCACAGTGCCACAGATCAGATAATCCTTGCAGTTTGCGCAATTTGGTAATGTATGACTTTTTCCTTGCCTGCGCAGGGAAAGCAAAGCTGACCAGTGTGCATTTGGCTTCCACTGGTTTTTCTTCCCCGCTTTCCCCCACCCATGCAAGAGTAGTTCCTCCATTTCCAGGGGATCAATGGAGAATCTTTAAAAAAAAAAACATTTTGTCACTTTTGGCTATTGCAGAAGCAACAGATCAGAGGTGGGATCCAGCAGGTTTTCACAGGTTCCCGAGAGTAGGTTACTAATTATTTGTGTGTGCCAAGAGGGGGTTACTAATTGGTGATTTTGCCACCTGATTTTTGCCTTAGTTACGCCCCTCCTCTCAGCAGTAGCGCGCAGAACTTGAAGCAGTCTAGCAGGAGGTGCACCGGCGTGCGTGGCAGCCTGCGCCTGCATGCATTCGTTTCCCGCCCAAGGACCGACGCAGCAGCTGCGTCCTTGCCACAGCCCCGCCCAGGAATGCCCCACCCCCAGAATGCCCAGCCACGCCCCCGTCGTGCCCCGCCCAGCCCCATTGGCGCTACGCCACAGTTTGAATCCCACCACCATGGGAACCTGTTACTAAAAATTTTGGATCCCACCACTGCAACAGATCTTTAAAGCGACAGACCTTTAAAACAACTTCAAAAAAAAAAAAAAAAACAGGCCGCAAACAACCTCCATACCCAGAAGCAAGGGGCAGGCAAAATGGCAGCTGGGTCTAGAGGAATCAGCAGGGTACTTCCTCATGTATAAACAAAGAGGCACGGGGAGACTCCCCTACGGAGCAAACAGTATTGAGGGAAGTACTGCATGCATAAGGGTGTCAGTCTTGGATCTCAGAGACTTGAGTTCTGATTGCCACAGACTCATGAAGCTTGAGTATGCCAAGCTTTCTCAGCCAAGTCTGATTTATAGAGTTGTTGTGAAGACACATTGGCAAAGGGAGAACCAAGAGTACCACCCTGAGCCCCAAGGAGAAAAATCCTACATTCCTGCTGGGTGACCCTAGGCTAGTCACAGTTTTCTCAGAATTCTTTCAGCCCCACCTGAAGGTGTATGTTGTGGGGAGATGAGGGGAAAGGAACTTGTAAGCCACCTTGAGTCTCCTTACAGGTGAGAAAGGTGGGATATAAATCTTCTTCTCTTCTTCATCTAAATCTGGCACTGTCATTCAGAAGATGTTACTTTTTCCCCTCTCTTTCTTGCCTTCAGAGGAGACTCAAGATTTCTCTCTCCAGTGTGCAAGTCTCCTCTGCAGTTTGCAAGCACCAGGAGGCCAAAGGGTCTATTCACACTTCCAGCATCCGAGTGTTTCTTCGGAGGGAGACGGTGGCCGCTCTGCTTGCCGATGCTGAATTTGGACTTGAGAAAAATATTAATTATCTATCAGTTACCAGCTGGCTGGCGTGGTAAGGGGGGCACGAAAGAAAGACAGCAGCTGCGATCCGGCTCCCGGCTCTGGCACGTTCGGGCAACTGCAGCATGCAGACAGCCTGATAGGTTTGCGCATGCTGGCGGGCTCCCGACATGCTCTGTCATGCCATGTGCCAGAGCCAACCTTTTCTGGCCTCTCACCCACTATGAAAATGAATCATGGGGTGGGTGGATGGGGGGGAGTACATCTACGGTATGGAATAAACCTCTTCTGGCCCCGCTGAGCCTTTGATCCTCGCTAGCAAAGAAAATCCAGAAGTTTAGCAGAAGATTCTCCTATGGGACCTAAAATCATCTGTTGTGTTCCAAAGAGGCTGCTTTGCGGTGATAACAGCCATGGCTTAAATCCTAGGCAGGGTCTGGCTATACCCAGAAAACCCCAGTTTATCGCTGTGGTCTGAGACTCTGGTTTAAAATCCCACCTAGCTATGATTCAGGGTAACCTTGGGCCAGTCATATGCTCAACTTAACCTACCTCGAAAGGTTATTGTGAAGATATGATGGAGAAGGGGAGCATTTTGAGCTCCTTGGAAGAATGGCAGAATAACAGAGCAATGGATGCACAGGTCTGTGATGTATATCATGAGATCTGTGATTGGTGGGCAGTATGAAGCTTTGGGATTGGCTTATGATTGGCAGGTAGGATGAGGCTTTGGGACTGCCCAGTTTGGGACTGACCAGTTACCTGAAGGCAGTATGTGGGATTCACCTGTGATTTGCAGGCAGTATGAAACTTTGAGATTGGCTTGTTATGTGTTGGTCTGTAATTGGCTTTGCAGACAGTATGAGATTGGACTGTTTTAGATCGGTCTGATATTGGCGTGCAGTATGAGGCTCTGGGATTGGCCAGTTTTGTATTGGCCTATGATTGGCAGGCAGAACAAGATTTGGGGATTGGCTTGTAAAAACAAAACAGCCTGCATGACAGTCAGGAAGAAACCCTGGCTTTCTTTCACCCTCTTAGAGAAAGTGACCTTAACTCAACAGTTGCTCGATTCCCTTTCACTGAGGTCTTCTAAGAAACGCCAGAGATGCGATTCCTCACTGTGGGTTTCATTCTAGCCTCTCATGTACCCCTCTTTAGGCAGGCAGGTAGAATCCCAGTGGGGTCTCGAGAACTGTAAGAGGGGGCTCATTGAGTGCCCATCCTCAGAAGGCTCAAGTTCCCCCTCACCACTTCAGCCTCTAGCCCCAAAGACCTTAGCATAGACAGTATCCACTTTGGTCTCTATGCCCACCCACAGCCCCAGCCTGGTTTAGGCACAGCAGCCCGGCTCAGTGTTGGCACCTTCATTTGGCTCTAGTGTTGCAAGGAAAGATCCAGCATCTTGGACTAATCACTGTGTAGTGATTGGAGTGTTTAAGGTTGCCAACTCTGGGTTGGGAAATTCCTGGAGGTTTGGTGTTGAAACATGAGGAAAGACCTCATCAGGGTCTAGTGCCATAGAGTCCACCACCTAAAGTAGCCACTTGCTCCAGGAGAAGTTATCTCTGCCAACTGGAGATCAACTGTAATTCCAGGAGACCTCCAGGCCCTGCCTGGAGATTGGCAAGCCTATCAGAGTCCTGGACTGGCTGTGATGCTCACCTTAGACCAATCAGCCTGACCTACCTCACAGGGTGATGGTGAGGACACAGCAGAGGAAGAGAAAGGCACATGCAGAATAATGAACTTTCAGTCCATTTTCAATGCACTTTGTAGCTGTGCAGAATAGCAAAATCCACTTTCAAAGGATTGAAAAGTGCATTATTCTTAAGGTGACCAGATTTTTAGCTTTTTTAAGTGGGGCGCACGTGCGCATGCGCGCGCACAGCTGCAGGAGCGCACTGCCTTCTGGGGTGCTCCCCTGTGACAGGGCGAGAAACGGGAGCACCCCAGAAGGCAGTGCAGCAGTGCAGGAGGCTGCCACACTGCCAAAACCCTGTTTCCCGCCCTGTCACAGGGGAGCGCCCCAGAAGGCAGTGCGGCAGCCTCCTGCGCTGCCTTTTGCCTTCTGGGGCACTCCTGGGGGGGTGGGGGGGGGGGGGGGTGGGGGGGGGGGGGGGTGGGGGGGGGGGGGGGTGGGGGGGGGGGGGGGTGGGGGGGGGGGGGGGTGGGGGGGGGGGGGGGTGGGGGGGGGGGGGGGTGGGGGGGGGGGGGGGTGGGGGGGGGGGGGGGTGGGGGGGGGGGGGGGTGGGGGGGGGGGGGGGTGGGGGGGGGGGGGGGTGGGGGGGGGGGGGGGTGGGGGGGGGGGGGGGTGGGGGGGGGGGGGGGTGGGGGGGGGGGGGGGTGGGGGGGGGGGGGGGTGGGGGGGGGGGGGGGTGGGGGGGGGGGGGGGTGGGGGGGGGGGGGGGTGGGGGGGGGGGGGGGTGGGGGGGGGGGGGGGTGGGGGGGGGGGGGGGTGGGGGGGGGGGGGGGTGGGGGGGGGGGGGGGTGGGGGGGGGGGGGGGTGGGGGGGGGGGGGGGTGGGGGGGGGGGGGGGTGGGGGGGGGGGGGGGTGGGGGGGGGGGGGGGTGGGGGGGGGGGGGGGTGGGGGGGGGGGGGGGTGGGGGGGGGGGGGGGTGGGGGGGGGGGGGGGTGGGGGGGGGGGGGGGTGGGGGGGGGGGGGGGTGGGGGGGGGGGGGGGTGGGGGGGGGGGGGGGTGGGGGGGGGGGGGGGTGGGGGGGGGGGGGGGTGGGGGGGGGGGGGGGTGGGGGGGGGGGGGGGTGGGGGGGGGGGGGGGTGGGGGGGGGGGGGGGTGGGGGGGGGGGGGGGTGGGGGGGGGGGGGGGTGGGGGGGGGGGGGGGTGGGGGGGGGGGGGGGTGGGGGGGGGGGGGGGTGGGGGGGGGGGGGGGTGGGGGGGGGGGGGGGTGGGGGGGGGGGGGGGTGGGGGGGGGGGGGGGTGGGGGGGGGGGGGGGTGGGGGGGGGGGGGGGTGGGGGGGGGGGGGGGTGGGGGGGGGGGGGGGTGGGGGGGGGGGGGGGTGGGGGGGGGGGGGGGTGGGGGGGGGGGGGGGTGGGGGGGGGGGGGGGTGGGGGGGGGGGGGGGTGGGGGGGGGGGGGGGTGGGGGGGGGGGGGGGTGGGGGGGGGGGGGGGTGGGGGGGGGGGGGGGTGGGGGGGGGGGGGGGTGGGGGGGGGGGGGGGTGGGGGGGGGGGGGGGTGGGGGGGGGGGGGGGTGGGGGGGGGGGGGGGTGGGGGGGGGGGGGGGTGGGGGGGGGGGGGGGTGGGGGGGGGGGGGGGTGGGGGGGGGGGGGGGTGGGGGGGGGGGGGGGTGGGGGGGGGGGGGGGTGGGGGGGGGGGGGGGTGGGGGGGGGGGGGGGTGGGGGGGGGGGGGGGTGGGGGGGGGGGGGGGTGGGGGGGGGGGGGGGTGGGGGGGGGGGGGGGTGGGGGGGGGGGGGGGTGGGGGGGGGGGGGGGTGGGGGGGGGGGGGGGTGGGGGGGGGGGGGGGTGGGGGGGGGGGGGGGTGGGGGGGGGGGGGGGTGGGGGGGGGGGGGGGTGGGGGGGGGGGGGGGTGGGGGGGGGGGGGGGTGGGGGGGGGGGGGGGTGGGGGGGGGGGGGGGTGGGGGGGGGGGGGGGTGGGGGGGGGGGGGGGTGGGGGGGGGGGGGGGTGGGGGGGGGGGGGGGTGGGGGGGGGGGGGGGTGGGGGGGGGGGGGGGTGGGGGGGGGGGGGGGTGGGGGGGGGGGGGGGTGGGGGGGGGGGGGGGTGGGGGGGGGGGGGGGTGGGGGGGGGGGGGGGTGGGGGGGGGGGGGGGTGGGGGGGGGGGGGGGTGGGGGGGGGGGGGGGTGGGGGGGGGGGGGGGTGGGGGGGGGGGGGGGTGGGGGGGGGGGGGGGTGGGGGGGGGGGGGGGTGGGGGGGGGGGGGGGTGGGGGGGGGGGGGGGTGGGGGGGGGGGGGGGTGGGGGGGGGGGGGGGTGGGGGGGGGGGGGGGTGGGGGGGGGGGGGGGTGGGGGGGGGGGGGGGTGGGGGGGGGGGGGGGTGGGGGGGGGGGGGGGTGGGGGGGGGGGGGGGTGGGGGGGGGGGGGGGTGGGGGGGGGGGGGGGTGGGGGGGGGGGGGGGTGGGGGGGGGGGGGGGTGGGGGGGGGGGGGGGTGGGGGGGGGGGGGGGTGGGGGGGGGGGGGGGTGGGGGGGGGGGGGGGTGGGGGGGGGGGGGGGTGGGGGGGGGGGGGGGTGGGGGGGGGGGGGGGTGGGGGGGGGGGGGGGTGGGGGGGGGGGGGGGTGGGGGGGGGGGGGGGTGGGGGGGGGGGGGGGTGGGGGGGGGGGGGGGTGGGGGGGGGGGGGGGTGGGGGGGGGGGGGGGTGGGGGGGGGGGGGGGTGGGGGGGGGGGGGGGTGGGGGGGGGGGGGGGTGGGGGGGGGGGGGGGTGGGGGGGGGGGGGGGTGGGGGGGGGGGGGGGTGGGGGGGGGGGGGGGTGGGGGGGGGGGGGGGTGGGGGGGGGGGGGGGTGGGGGGGGGGGGGGGTGGGGGGGGGGGGGGGTGGGGGGGGGGGGGGGTGGGGGGGGGGGGGGGTGGGGGGGGGGGGGGGTGGGGGGGGGGGGGGGTGGGGGGGGGGGGGGGTGGGGGGGGGGGGGGGTGGGGGGGGGGGGGGGTGGGGGGGGGGGGGGGTGGGGGGGGGGGGGGGTGGGGGGGGGGGGGGGTGGGGGGGGGGGGGGGTGGGGGGGGGGGGGGGTGGGGGGGGGGGGGGGTGGGGGGGGGGGGGGGTGGGGGGGGGGGGGGGTGGGGGGGGGGGGGGGTGGGGGGGGGGGGGGGTGGGGGGGGGGGGGGGTGGGGGGGGGGGGGGGTGGGGGGGGGGGGGGGTGGGGGGGGGGGGGGGTGGGGGGGGGGGGGGGTGGGGGGGGGGGGGGGGGGGTGGGGGGGGGGGGGGGGGGGGGGGGGGGGGGGGGGGGGGGGGGGGGGGCGGGGGGGGGGGTGGGGGGGGGGGGGGGGGGGGGGGGGGGGGGGTGGGGGGGTGTGGGGGTGGGGGGGGGGGGGGAGGAGGGGGGGGGGGGGTGGGGGGGGGAGGTGGGGGGGTGGGGGGCGTGAGGTGGGGGTGGGGGGTGGGCGGGGGGGGGGGGGGGGCCAGCATGACCAATTGGCCATGCTGGCAGGGGCTGATGGGAATTGTAGTCCATAACATCTGGAGTGCCAAAGGTTCGCCAACACGGCACTACACTATGCTGGAACCTAACCATTATTTTTTTAAAAAAAAATTAGCTCACAGAAGTTGTCAAGGAAAGGGGTTTTTCTTCCATCTATTCCAGTCCTACAACAAGGGTTATTACTTCTTTTTCAGGCTCCATTTCAGTACCTTCAAGATCAACTGAATGCCCCCAAATATAGCAAGTAAAAGTTTTCCCTGCATGGTGATAAGTGATGAGAACAGCTTCAGTCACTAAACAACCGGTTGCCATGTTGGGACCTGGGTGGCCCAGGCTAGCCTGATCTCATCAGATCTTGGAAGCTAAGCAGGGTCCACCCTGGTTAGTGCTTGGATGGGAGACCGCCAGCAAGTTAGAGACACAGAACTAGGCAATGGCAATCCTCTTCTGTTTGCCTGTTAGAGCCAGTGTGGCGTAGTGGTTAAGAGCAGGTGTGCTCTAATCTGGAGAAGTGGGTTTGATTCCCTGCTCTGCCACTTGAGCTGTGGAGGCTTACCTGGGCAACCAGATTAGCTTGTGCACTCCAACACATGCCAGCTGGATGACCTTGGGCTAGTCACAGTTCTTCAGAGCTCTCTCAGCCCCACCCACCTGATAGGGTGTTTGTTGTGGGGGGAAGGGGAAGGAGATTTTAAGCCCCTTTGAGTCTCCTTACGGGAGAGAATGGGGGGATATAAATCAAAACTACTACTACTACTCCCCCCCCCAAAGGGGTCACCATGTTGCTAACTTGACCACACTTTCCAACAGCACTTGAAAACAGTTGAATAAAACTCGCTGGAAAATTGGCTGCATTTATTTTAGCTGGGAAGTCCGTGGTGGTAGAACATGCTGTCAAGTCACGGCTAATCTTTGGTGACCTTGTGCAGTTCCTGAGAGATGTTAGGCAAATAAATTCTATTTATTCATCTGTTATAAGGTCACCTGTTCAGATTGAGGGTTGCTGGCTCTCTTCAGAGTCTATCTAAACTACCGTTTCCCAACTGCATTCAATTCTGGTCTAGAATCCGTCTCTTTCCCTGAAAACCCTACACGGTCTCCATAAGTTGTGATTTGACAGCATTTTCCACCACCAGCAGCCTGGTGATGTCTAAACCAAAATCACACAATGACTTGTTGAAATTGTGAAGCCGGGGAGCACAACAAATTATGTGTGTGTCAAGTGCCGTCAAGTCTTTTCCAACTTGTAGCTCTTCAATCTCGGCATGCTGTGCCCGGCAGAAGAGGGAAGATAGAGAGTAGAGAGCCCAGAAGATTCAGGGATGTGTTCTTGGACTCCGCAAACCATACTTTATCAAGAAACTTCAAAGGGAGAACTCAATGAAAACTTGCAGAATCAGAATTTCTTAACCAATTCAAATTATCTGTGTGCTTTCTTGGCAGGCTACCATCCACGGTGTAAATCTCTGAGTCAATCTCAAGGCATTTCTGTGGACCTCTGACCCTTATCAACGCAGACTGGAGGGTAAGGGTATTCATGGGGACTTTAAAATGGAAACTGCAAAACCCCTTTGATGTGCAATCTCAAATGAGCTGGTTTCACTTCCGTCATGTTTTGTACACAGTCAATGTGTCTCTCGCTCATAGCTGTTTTATCAAGGGTTTTTACTACAAGTCCGAAGTTTTATCAAGTAGATAAGAGGAGAAAGAGCCAGTGGTTCTGAGTGAAAACTTATCCTCTTCTTTTGAATGAACTCTTGGGTGTGGGGGAGACTGATCTGAGGCTGGGATTTGGTCCGGGTCAGGGAAGTTGTCACTAGACTTAAGCAATATCCTAGAAAATTCTACTCTTGAAAGCACCATTGAAGGTGTGCTGGGCTGTGGAAAATGGGCCGTGGAATCTACAACAGGTTTTCCCCATGCATGTTCAGAGAAGGCATTCATGTATGGATTTTTGGAGGTAAAAGAAGAACTGGAGTAGGATATCTAATCAGCAAAACCATCCAATGTTTCCAGGAAGATAGCAAGCAGAGCAAAATGAAGATGGCCAGCTCACATTGCTTGCCCCAGGCATCTGCTAGTAAAGAAGAAGGATTTATATCCCCCCTTTCTCTCCTGTAGGGGCTTATAAACTCCTTCCCCCTCACAACAAACACCCTGTGAGGCTAAGAGAGCTCAGAGGAACTGTGACTAGCCCAAGGTCACCCAGCTGGCATGTGTTGGAGCGTTACGGTACAATCTGAATTTGGTATGTCTCCACAGCCTGAAAGTATGAGTTATAATCCAACCCGGTTCCTCCAGACTAGAGTACACCTGCTCTACACCACTGTGCAGGGTATCATGCTATCAGGTTGCCAGTCTCCAGGTGGTGGCTGGAGATGTCCCAGAAGTACTGGTCTATATGTATGGTGATGGAGCAAACTTGTTTTGTGCTGCTCCAGAGATTAGGACCAGGAGCAATGGATTCAAGGTGATGGAAAAGAGATTCTACCTAAATATCAGGAAAAACATTCTGACAGTCAGGGCTGTTTGACAGTGGAATGCACTACCTCAGAGTGTGGTGGAGTCTCCTTTGGAGGTCTTTAAACAGAGGCTGAATGGCCATCTGTCAGCAGTGCTTTGATGGTAATTCCTGCATGGAAGGTGTTGGACTTGATGGCCCTTGGGGGTCTCTTCCAACTCTATGATTCTACAGATGTCAGAGATCAGTTCCCCTGAAGAAAACAGCTGCTCTGGAGAAAATGGCTGCTTTGGAGGGTTCACTCTGTGGCGTGATACTCTGCTGCAGTCCCTCCCCTCTCCAGGCCCATACCCAAAATCTCCAGGTATTTGTCAGCCCAGAGCTGGCAACCCTACCATGTACCCAGATGTTGCTGTGCTTTGCGTCTGCACATGCACTGGGGAGGGGGAGATTGAAAACAACTGCCTATTTGCACAAGAGCCTTAGGTCACAAGCCCTTCTAGGCAGAAATAAAGAGATCCGTCTCAAAGATCCCTGCAAACTTTCCAGGGGAATAGCTTTGGAGACCTTGTTGATCCTAAAAACCAAGAAGAGGCACCAGAAAGGTCTGCAAATTGCTAGCAGGGTGCGCGCCGGGAGCCCGCTCTGTCAAACGTGTCTAGCCCACAAAAGCTTGTGCCACAACAGATCTCCGTTGTTTCGAAGGAGCCCCAAGATTAGAATTGTGACCTTTGTCAACATGGCTGCAATGTTGGTGTCACAGCTTGATCTAGCAAACCTGCTGGACACTTTGGCGGGTTGACCCTCCTTGGCATTGGTGAAGCTACATAGAGACGACGCATCCTTTCCAAGATGGACGTTTGGAAATGAACAGAGAGCTTCTGGGACAAACGAGATTCTAAACTAGATTCAGGCACAAATGCACAAGAGAGCCCTGGTTGCTGGGACGGTCTTGAGGTGCTTTGCCCCACCATTCTTTTATCTGAAAGAAAATCCTACAGCATTTTAGTATGGCTGTATTGCAGCTAAGCACCCTAGAAGAATGAGCCCAGTTGCACAGGGTCAGTGAAGACAGCAGTTCTGCTATTGGTGATAAAGTCCAACTTCGTCCAAGCCATTGCCCAGTTACTTGTCAGGGGCAATGCGCCCTAACGGCGCCAACAGGCTTCAGACAGATATATGGTTGGGGCATCCCTCGTTCTGCGGTCCCTCAAAAACCAGCGGGATTTTTCACATGCAAGATTGTGGTCAGAGACGTGCCTGCTCTGCTGCCCATAATTATTTGGAAGAAAGCCAGATTGGACGCAACAGCTCTTACTTCCAAGGAGACAGGCACAGGGCTTTGGTTTGGGTGCGAGTCTAAGACTCCACCCATGTTTAGCCACGCTTCAGGCAGGTTCCCTAAGGAGGTTTTGAGCGTGGCCTTTGGCTTGCCCCAAGAAATAAATGCAAAGTGGAGCTGCAGTTCACAACGTCGAGCAAAATGTCCTATTTTAGGACAGCTGAGATGCTCTGCAGAATCCCCGCTGGCGTAGGTTGAGTGGCTCAGTCCAGCATATGGGGCAGACTTTGTGTGGTGGGAAGGACCCACTGGGAAACGAAGGGCAAAAGGGTGCTGAAATGGGGATGGCAGTGGGGATCAGAGGCTCACACTTTCCCCTGCCCCTTGTGATGCCCACATTGTGGCGTGTGAAGGTAAGTGCTGCATGTTGTTTGTTGTAATTCTGCATGGCTCTGGGCATCATGCACTGTTTACTAACAGAGAAAGCAAAGGAGTCTATCCCAGGACACCACTGAGTAAAAGACTGAAAGCACATGCCCTGCTCTTGACCATTCTAGTGTCTGGTGGAAGAAGAAGAAGAAGAAGAAGAAGAAGAAGAAGAAGAAGAAGAAGAAGAAGAAGAAGAAGAAGAAGAAGAAGAAGAAGAAGAAGAAGCGTATAGCAGAAAGTAGTAGTAGTAGTAGTAGTAGTAGTAGTAGTTTGAGAAGTAAATTTTCCTGGCACCCAGAGCTGCAGCTCATATTTTATCCCATAGAACTTGGCTTAAGGTAGTAAAAACCAAGCTGGCATCTGCCCGCCCAACCAGTGCTCTGTGTGGGTCTAGTACATTCATGTAACACAACAGTGGAAATAGCTTTTCATTAGACAGATATATTGGAGAGATAATGGGGTATAGCGGGAACGGACAGACTCAGATTTTAGGTGATCCTCTCTCCCACGCCTAACCGACCTCACAAGGTTGTTGTGAAAATAAAATAGGTGCTTGGATAAAACTGTAATCCACAAATTAATAGAGAGGTTGCTAGAAAAAAGAAATATCTCATGAGTTAAAGAAGTGTACCATTAACTTATCATACTGAGGAAAAAAATACAGTCTTGTAGCATTTTAAAATACCAGTACTATTAGATTTGTCACAAGTTTTCATGTGCGGAGAAGAGTTATTGCCATGTGAGGTTAGATACTGCAAGGCATTGCTTTATGACTTTTCTTTGTACTTCTTCCCTCTCTGTTGCTTGTCCTCCTGATACCTCTGTCTGCCGACCGAGATTAACACTTCATGCATTTGACAAAGTGGGTTTCAACACACCTTTCTTTTAGAGCTGCAATAAGAAATCACAGCCGGCTTCTTGGGTGTACTCCTATTGCATTGGTGCCTCTTAAATCAGAGGGAGAACTGAGTTCCGCAAGTCTACTTTCTGCTAAATTCACTTTGAGAGAAAATCAGGCCAAGAAATCCAGACACATTTCCCTGTCCCAAACTTCCTTGATAAACCAGGGGAGGAAACAGCATCAAATCAACCCGCACAGTCCCTGCAAGGGAACACCTGGCTAGAAAGGGACAGATCCCCAGCTTCTAAAGAGCTAGTGTTTGGCCATGCCTTCAGGGACACCTCCTTCCCCAAAGGAGCGAAAGAGACATGCAACTTACCGTCCAGGTGGCCGACTTGGCAGTGCTGGACTGCTGGAAGGTCACTTCGAAGTGGTGCGGGCCAGGGTAGTCGGTGTTGGACGGGATGACAGGCGCTGGGGACATGGTGTCAAAGGTGGAGCTGGGCTGAGAATAGGGCGAGAGCGTCGGGACGTTGGAGGCGTGCTCCGAGCTATAGGGGCTGGAGGAGGCGGCTCGGCTGTCAGTGCTCCGATCCATACTGTTATTCAGCAAATTGAACTGGGACTGGAGGAAGGGAAACGGGGAGGAGGGAAAGAGGGGGAGAGAGATGGAGAGACGGAGAGGAAAAAAGCAACACTGGTTGTTTCAAGGCATGGAAACAGCAGTCCCCTCTTCTCCCAAACTTGCCCAGGTGTCTGGTTACAGGCATCTTCCAGGGGCAGAATCACTTGCGAAACCAGCAGAGGGGGGGAAAGGCAGAGAACTCCTCCTTGGTTTCTTTGCACCCTCCGCATTTGGTCAAAAAGCCTCCCCCGCCCCCCACCTGGTCTTCTCCTTTTAGCTTTTTTTTTGGGGTGTTTATTTGTTGAAACAAGTCCCCGCTTGTCAACAAGGGAAGGAGACGGCCTTCATTCCTAAGCTTGATCCAGGATGGAGACAAGTCAAGTGGGCAAAGGCCCAGATTTAGCCAGGATGGGAAAAACAAGACAGGCGCTCTCTTGAGGAGACTCAAAGGGATTTGCCTGAGCAGCCAGGCTCAGTGTGAGTTGGATGAATGAGTTGAGATCTAGGCCCCGATCCAGACTCCTTTGAGGCAGGGAGGTGGACTTGATGGCCCTTGTGGCCTCTTCCAACTCTACCATGCTATGAGGCAATGTGCTCAAGAAGAGATTGCATTAAAAGAGGCCGGGAGAATTTTGTGGAGGAGAAGGCTACCCATGGAGATCTGTTAAATGGAACCTCCATGTTCAGGAGCAGTAATCTTGTGAATGCCAGTGCTGGGGAGAAGGCAACAATTCAGGAAGGTTTTATTACCTCCAACCAGGTTTCTAGGCCAGTCAGGAACATCGGACTGGCCACTATGTGAAATGGTATGTAGGACTAGACCAGTGGTGGCGAACCTTTGGCACTCCAGATGTTATGGACTACAATTCCCATCAGCCCCTGCCAATTGGCCAGGCTGGCAGGGGCTGATGGGAATTGTAGTCCATAACATTCGGAGTGCCAAAGGTTCGCCACCAAGGGACTAGACAGATGACAGGTTTGATCTATCCCAGCTGCTCTTATTTGTGTAAACTGAGGCCCCTTCCACACATGCAGAATAATGCACTTTCAATCCACTTCCACAATTGTTTGCAAGTGGAATTTGCTCTTCCACACAGTAAAATCCAGCTGCAAAGTGCCTTGAAAGTGGATTGAAAGTGCATTATTCTGCATGTGCGGAAGGGGCCTGAGTCATTTGATGCACATTATCTTTGGAGCAAGGACCAGACTAGATGTTAAGAATGAAACATGTGGACCTGTAGCTTGACAACAGGGGTGGGGCCACCCTATTTGTGACCCAGTCTTGTCCTGCCTAGGAATGTGTCAAAACACAAGCTTGTAACACAACAGTTCCCATGGAAAGAAAGAGTGTTTGTTTTCTGACAGATTTCTGGGGGAAACCTCTGGATATGTGTACAGAGCTTTGCCTGCGTTGTCTGACATTCTGATGTGTTTACAAGCTATGCCAGGGACTTTTAACAACCATGGCACACCAGGAAGTGAAACCATATGGATGGAAGGCTTCTCACAGATCCAGCAAACCATTGGGGAGGGATCGTGTAAATAGTCAGTGCCATGTTGGAACAAACCTTAACCTTGCTGGTTTGCCTACCACAGCACCATGATTCTCTGCATCTGTGGTTAGCATCTTTGATTAAGTCCTTGTCCCTACTGTCCATGGAGTTGGTGGTGAAAAGGGTCATCAAGTTGTAGCTTATGGTGGCCCTGTAGGATTTCCAAGGCAAGAGACAAGCAGAAATAGCTTTAGGGTGTTGTGGGTTTCCCTGGTTGCCTGGTCGTGTTCCAGTAGCATTCGCTCCTGACGTTTCGCCCGCACCTGTGGCTGGCATCTTCAGAAGATCCTCTGAAGATGCCAGCCACAGATGCAGGGGAAACGTCAGGAGAAAATGTCACTGGAACACGGCCAGACAACCCGGAAAACCCACAAGACCTTGGTATTCCTTGGTGGTTTCCCATCCAAGTTCTAACCAGGGCTGACCTTGCTTAGCTTCTGAGGCCGTTTCCCCACTTTTAAAATGACGTCGGCATTGTCTGGTCCAAGACCTTTTTAGCGCGAGGGTCATGTTCCTGGGCATTCCCCACTGCCTCGCGCTCCTTGCGGGGTCATCGAAAGGCGCCGTTTTGAGCAGCGCCAGAATGACCTGCGCTGAAGGGGCGCAAGAGCAGCAGAGTCGGGGCTGCTGCGTTGTTGCCGCCCCTGTAGTGGGGAGTGCAGGTGGACCCCACGCTACTCGGCGAGATTAGCGCGCAGCAAACGGTGAGTGGGGAAAGGGCCTGAGATTGGATGAGATCCTGGGTTATCCAGGTCACAGCCCTGTTCATGGTAGTTGGAAATTATTCCCTTTGGAAAGAAAACTAGAAAGATTGAGTTACACCCTGGAACTAATGCTTGGCAGGAAACGGGAGCAGGGTGACTCTCATGCCACCAGTCTCTGGCTGATATTTATGGCTTAGATAAAATTGCAGGGAAACCACACTGACATCTGATAAACAGTCTTGGTCATCACTAGTTACATCACACTCTAAACCTCAAGGGCATAGAAAACAAAGCAGTCAGAAACTAAAGCAATCAGAATGGGGGGGGTTGTGGTGGGAGACAAGAATGGGTAGCTGGATTTTGAGCCTTACATACACAGAACAAAAAGAAAAGATAAAGAAACCTATTTACGAAGGCTCATTCCGCACATGCAGAATAATGCACTTTCAAACTGCTTTCAGTGCTCTTTGAAGCTGTGCGGAATGGCAAAATCCACTTGCAAACAATTGTGAAAGTGGTTTGAAAACGCATTATTTTGCGTGTGCGGAAAGGGCCGAAGTGTCTGTATGCTTGTAACTGCAGAGGACTTCCTATGGCACTATAGCTAAGTTTAAAAGAAATGGGCAAGACAGAGGTCATTTAAATGGGAGTTTTTGCCCCAGCGTGGATGCTGTCGGGTTCTTTTCTGCATCCATATGACACATGGTACTTTCATGCACCCCCCCCCCCTAGCTTTTCTTTCCCCATCTGGATATTTTCGGAAAGATTGCAGGGAAGTCAGAATGACAACTTCGTTGTCAGGAAAGTCTGGCTTTTCCAAAAGCCGTTCACATCCATTCTGTTTCATTTCCCCAGTGACTCCAGGTGGCCACTGACACTAGGTGGCTTTCAAAATGATTTTTGTTTGGTAATTGACAAACTGATATAATGGTGTATCCGTATGTCAATTTCCAATTTTATAAAAACTCCAAAAAAGCCCCCCCCCCCAAACCCTGAAAAAGAAACTGAGGCAGAGAAAATGCGGGGGAACCCTCCTTTTGGAAACTGTGCCAATACAGAAAACCCAGGAAAATGTTTCCAGAGCTGAACTGGAATGCAAAATGCTATGTCTGCCATGTATCCTATGCTTGCCCTAACAAATAATTTATCCTTGTTTTCCCCAAAAGTTGATTTATTGCACCGATTAACTGATTAAGGCCCACACCCAATATTTTTGCCTCTTCCCCAGTCGGGTGTTGATCGCTTGAAGTAGTCCAAAACAGCTTGGCCAGTTAAAGCAGCAGAACACAGAACATGAGGAAATATTTGAAGTGTTCGTTTCATAGCTGTGTAACCAAATGAGGGAAACTTGTGCCATCGGCAGATCTTTGCAGTGTATTTAAGGTTTCGATTCTGATATCAATGCTTTCTCCCAATCAAATTCCAGGACAAACTTAGGCTACCTGTGCGATATATATCATCAAATTGCAAACGGATTCTATGGGTGTCTCAGCATATAGCCTTTCGGTCAAGCAAGAAGCTGAGGTGGTTTGCCATTGCCTTTCTCTGCAGAGTCTTCCTGAGCAGTCTCCCATATAAGTACCAAACCTGCTTAGCTTCTGAGATCTGACAAGATTGGACTATACAAGACCTTCCACATCCCCTTGTGCTGTCTACCTGTCGATCATGTTTTGAGCCTGCCCTTTCTCCAGGGACCTCTAGATGATGAACATGACTCTTCCTTTCTCCGACTCATCCCCATGACGATAAGGTAGAGAGGGAGTGACTGGCCCTAGGTTGCTCAGAAATCTTTTTGGCAGAATTTTTAACACTTATTCCAACCTTCTACAAAATTCTACAATTGAAAATCAAAGAGTTGGAACTGTCTGGTTCTGTCACCCCCCTTGCAATTGCCAGACTCTTGGGCGCAGAAATCGGTTTATGGATCAAGAGTGTACAGCTACCAACAGTTAATTGCTAGAGCTAAAGTTCGAAAGCATTTCTGAATAACCTTGGTGGGACTTGGCCTCAGATTCTGCATGGGATGGAAGTCAAATTTCAGGAAGCTGAGGTCATCGAAAGACCAGAATTGACAACTTCTAACCCCCACCCTGCGCCGATTCCACACTGCAGTGAAATTCAGTCCTTAACCTGCCTTCCCCTGCCCCAGCACTCCCCCCCTTTACCAACATGCCATCAATCTTGAATCCTTAAAACTAAACAGACTTTGGAATCAAGGGACATGTTTTAACTTGGGATCCTGGAACCTCACCCACAGGTAGCTTTCTGATGTTGTGCCGCAACCTTGTTTTTTCCCTTTCCTTTTTTCAAAAAAAAAGTACCCACACGAGCTCTCTGTGTCAGGCAAGACCTCCAGCGTGCCTGCGTCTCCCACAATATCATCTCTGTTCAGTGACTAACTGTAGGAATTTGCAACAAGACGGAACTTGCACTGGCAAATAACACCTCTTTTCTCCCCTAAAATATGCAGGCACGAACCTCTTGTCCTTTTGCCGCGCAGGATGCTCTGCTCCGCACAGAGCCAGTTTCGGGATCCCTCCAATACAGGGATCACCTTCGAACCCAATCCCGATTGGGCTTCTCCTTCCCTGATTCCACCACATACTTGGTCTCTTGGTCCTTATTTTGGTAGATACTTGCTATTTTCGACACCATGAAATTAGCCTGGGAAGTTTGGGGAATGATGCAGTTGAGCACCATGTGGGAAATCATGGGAGGTTAAAGCTTATGTCCAGAGGAATTCCTACCTATCAGTGTGTGTGTGTGTGTGTGTGTGTGTGTGTGTGTGTGTGTGTGTGTGTGTGTGTGTGTGTGTGTGTGTGTGTGTGTGTGTGTGTGTGTTACACACTATCAAATTGCTTCCAACTTGCAAGAGAACATGCTCAGGTCTTCCAAACCAAAGTCTGTGGCTCCCTTTATGGAGTCAATCTATTTCATGTTGCATCTTCCTCTTTCCCTGTTGCCTTCATCCTTACCTAACATCACTGTCTTTTCCAATAGGTCTTTTCTCATGTTCGATAGCCTCAGTTTAGTCATTTTAGCTTCTAAGGAGGGTTGTTAGTAGGACAGTTCGTTTCTATGAGGAGCTGGTAGTCTTCAAGCAGTGTCTGGATGAACATTTGCTTTAGGCTGATCCTGCCTTGATCAGGGTGTTGCACCAGATGGCCTCTGTGGCCCCTTACAAATATATTGTTCTATGCAACATCACAGGAGCCTGTGGGACAATCTCCCATTTCCCGGGGCAGTCCAGAACTCGTGGATTTTTTGTGTGAAGAAGTTTCATTCTGAATCTTAATTTTCAAATCGTGATATTTAGTTACTTTCTCATGTTATTTTTCAATGACTCTTCTGCTTCTTCTTCTGCTTCTCTGGTTTCTTCAGTTTCTTCGACTTCTTCGCCTTTGGCTTTCTCAGTTTCGGCTTCTTCGGTTTCGGCTTCTTCGGCTTTGACTTCTTCGGCTTCGGCTTTGGCTTCGGCTGCTTCTTCTGCTTCTGCTTCTTGGGCTGCTCTGGTTTCTTCAGTTTCTTTGACCACCTTTGGCTTTTCCAGTTTCGGCTTCTTCTGCTTCTTCTGCTTCTTTACGCTGCAGCACAGTCTTCAACTGTGTGTTTGTGAGAGGGGAGAACTTGGGCTATGCTTGTCGGTTTGAGAATATGGGAGCTGTCAACTAGCCACTACTTTCAACAGTGAACTGTTGAAGGATTTTCCCAGGCTCTCCCTCGAAAAAGAACATGGTGGTTCATTGAACAGAGAGGCAACATGCCAATTAACCAACAAAATAAACTTTGAGGAGAACTTTTGCTAGCAGACCCTCATTTACTACAGTTATTTACTTCCCTGCTTTTCTCCTCAGTGAGGGCACAAAGCAGCTGACATTGTTCTCCACTCCTCCATTTTGTGGTCATTACAACTCTGTGAAGTAGGCTAGGCGGAGGGGACATGACACGCCCACCCAGCAATCTTTCATGGCTGAGTTGGGATTCACATCTGAGTCTCCGGGATCCCCAGCTGACATGTTCATCACTCACGTTGCCAGCTCTGGGTTGGGATTTTGGGGACCTAGAGATTTTGGGGAGAAGCATTTGAAGTGTGGGGTTGGGGAAGGGAGGGACTTCAGTGGGATATAATGCCATAAAACCCACCTTCTAAAGCGCTTGTTTTCTTCTGGTGAACTGATTGCAATAAAGGGCACTGATCTCTGTAATAATTAAGAACATAAGAACATAAGAAAGAGCCTGCTGGACCAGACCAGAGTCCATCTAGTCCAGCTCTCTGCTTCTCACAGTGGCCCACCAGGTGCCTTTGGGAGCTCACATGCAGGAGGTGAAAGCAAGGGCCTTCTGCTGCTGCTCCTCCTGAGCACCTGGTCTGCTAAGGCATTTGCAATCTGAGATCAAGGAGGATCAAGATTGGTAGCCGTAGATCGACTTCTCCATAAATCTGTCCAAGCCCTTTTTAAAGCTATCCAGGTTAGTGGCCATCACCACCTCCTGTGGTAGTTGAGAATCTCCAGCCACCACCTGGAGATTGGCAAGTCTATCCCTATTATACCATGTTGGCTGTCTTGGGAGAAAACAGGGGAAGACCCCTCCCACACACACACATACACACCCCTTGCTTGCAAACTGAGACAGCCAGCTGGACTAATTGATCTAACCCAGCAGCATGGTTCACAGAATCATAGAGTTGAAAGAGACCCCAAGGGCCATCAAGTCCAACCCCCCTGCAATCCAGGAACACATAATCAAAGCACTCCTGACAGATAGCCTTCCAGCCTCTCTTTAAAAACCTCCAAAGAAGGAGACTTCACAACACTCCGGGGTAGTGCATTCCACTGTTGAACAGCTGGACTCTCTTTTCCTTCACCTTGAACCCATTACTCTTGGTCCTAGTCTCTGGAGCAGCAGAAAACAAGCTTGCTCCCTCACCAACATGACATCCCTTCAAATATCTAAACATGGCTATCATGTCACCTCTTAGCCTTCTCTTCACCAAACTAACCATCCCCAGTTCCCTAAGTCTCTCCTTGAAGGGCACAGATTCCAGACCTTTTGCCATTTTGGCTGCCCTCCTCTGGACCTGTTCCAGCTTGTCAATGTTCTTCTTGAATTGCAGTGCCCAAAACTGTACACAATATTACAGGTGATCTAATCCGACCCCTTCTGCCTGATTTTTGTTGTCATCCGTTTTCTTTCACAGAAGGGCTCTTGAATGCATGCCCAAAACAACCAGCAGGTTGTATTTTTTGTAACATTAAATATGTGTGGTCCATCTAGTCCTTCACGGCTGCCCCATCATCGTGATTAGTTCTCAATAATTGTGTCAGCTCGAGTAGATTAATGGTTCTGTGTAACTCGCAAGGTTTCTTTATGCCAGCGCCAGGTTGTCCCATTGAAACCTATCCTTTACCTAGTTATTATCTTTCCCCCAGAGACGCCAACGCCAGGAACCCACCACGCTTCCCAGAGAAGAGATGTAGTGTAAACAGTATAACAAATGAAAACAGAAGAACTGCAGTAATAAACTGGAAAAAAAATCCCTTGCTCAAATCTCACCTTGCGTGACAGGGAAAACCTTAGCATCCAACACCTGCTTTGAAGGTATGGTAAAGGTTGCTGTAATAACATTCATAACTGCTTGGTAAAAGTGCTCTGCAGGTTGGTATTATGATACCATCGTAACAAGGCTGGGTTTTTTGCTATCTACCTATGCATCTGATTTATTTATTTAATTGTTTATCTGCCTGCCATTTCTTGTGACTTGAGACAGCGTATAAATTGCCATTTGGAATATTCACAATAGAATAAAACCTGCAGTGACTTTTATAAAGTCTGCCATCTATGCCCTGTTAAAAGCCCTGGCAAATAACATGGCCTTGTAGCACCTCTTTAAAATGTTTAGAGATGGCATCCCCTTTCCTTCCTCCTAGGGTGACATCTATGTTGTCCTCTCAGCAATCCTGCGAGGTAGGCCAGGCTGCAAATATATGTGTGATTAGCTCCAGATCACACAGTGATCTCCCTTGTTGAAAGGGGAATGTATCATATCCCTCCAATCTTAATCCTCTAGTGCTCTAACCACTGGCTAGGGCTGTTGTGGATTTGAAGGGGTTGGGGAAAGAGGGACCTCAGTCTGGTAAAACACCAGAGAGCCCAGTCTCCAACGCCATTTTCTTCAAGGGAACTGATAATTAACAAAGAAGAAAATGGTCTTAATGGCTTCGTACAAAGAAAAATTGTAGCCCGTACACCCTTGGTGTTTAAATGTACCAGGTCAGAATGATTGCACTGTGTTTAGTGTTTTACGCTGGATATTGTATTCTGGGGCTTTTCATTTTATATTGCGCTATGCTTAATGTATATTACAATAATTAGCTGAAATGAATGGGTGTTATAAAGGGTAAGCTTAGTTATATATATATTTTTTCCAACAGCTTCTGCTTTGGTCAACTACATTGCGGAAGATTTTATCTTCTCCCTCTGAATGTAGTTTATTTGTTGTTATGATATAGGTTTTTAATGTATGTTTTAAATATTGATTGTGATGGCCTGTGGCTGATGCAATAAAAATACTACTACTTCTTTGAGGGAACTGATCTCCGCCGCCTGAAGATCAGCTGTAATCCCAGTTTGGAGATCCTAGCACAGTGATGGCGAACCTTTTCGAGACCGAGTGCCCAAATTGCAACCCAAAACCCACTTATTTATTGCAAAGTGCCAATGCGGCAATTTAACCTGAATAACCCCCTCGAGCAGGGGCCAGCCTGCTGTAGCCCCCAGCAAGTCCCACATCTGCCACTCTGTGCCTCTCTAGCATCTCTGCCGCCTCCCCCCCCCACCAGGTAGCAGCCATCTGGAGCACAGGTACCAGGCCCACCAGCCTGGTACCTGCTCGCTGAGGTGCATGCACATCAAGTTCAGTGGCCCAGGCCAGCCTAGATGTGGGGGGGGGATTTCAAGACAAACTCTGTGTGCGCGTGCCCACAGAGAGGGCTCTGAGTGCCACCTCTGGCACCCGTGCCATAGGTTTGCCATCACTGTCCTAGCACATCGGCTCCAAAAGCTGGCATCTCTGTGTAATTTGTACCATCACCTCCCTTCCAAGGAGTTCAGGCCAGCCAGAAAAGTCTGCCCCCTCCCTCATTTTATTCTCAAAGCCATCTTGTAGGGTAAGCTAGGAAGGCAAGACCTGACTGCTCAAGATGTACCACACGGCTGGGGGGGATTGGAACTTTGCTTTCAAACGCGAGCATTCTGACTTCTAGGCTACACGGGGTAAACACTGACTCTCCACCGGTCGCATGAGCCTGTGGAGGATATACTAGTCAAGACTCCCTACATCTTTAAAAGCAAAGTCAGTTTAGGACCTCGGCCAATGACCCTGCTCAAAACAACAACCAGCTTTTAACAGCCATGGTGACTGCCGTTGCCGTGAATGAATGGGACTCTGAGTCACTCAGACCGGCTGATGTCTCAGTGATTATCACCAAAGGTTACAGAAAACACTCGGCAAATTCAGAACCTGGGATCCGAGAGGCTCCTGAGGTATTATTAGCACATATTTTATTCTGAGTTGATCTATAAATGCATCACTCTAGGAACAGGTGTAAGATATACTTCGGGTGAATACAAGGTCTAAGGTAGATCGCCCTGAATATCAATATATTTATAACCAGATTCGGGCCATGTTTCATCAGAACGAAGCCCCATTCCTGTAATTATTTTCATTACGACTTCCGAGTAAAAATTGTTGCATTTTTGCAGGTTCAGATGAACATCAACAGAATGTAGCAAATGCATTTTGGATTGAAGCACCAAAAATATTTTGTTCTTTGGCCCTTTGGTATGTTTGGTGTTTTTATCATGTATTCGGACACTGTCTGCAAACAGCCAACTTTTATCAAAATGTCTGTGTCGTTAAGATTTTGCTAGGATCATATCTTGACCAGCAATAACATAACGTAAAACAAAAATGAGAAAGGGAAGGGGAGGGATGACCCAACATTTGCCAATATTACAACATGGATTCAAAACCCAGAGCTCTGCTTTAAATATACATCGACATTAAACTAGGAGAACAGCCCCCAAATTAAAGTCAGTTTGATCCTAAGCGTGAATTAAATCTTATGGAATGCAGTGATTTACCCCCGTAGCACATGGGCTCAGAACCACGACCTTAATAACATTCACGCAACAGAATGATGTACATCATGTACAAACATCATAAGCCAAATGTAAATTAACAATAAAGAAGCAAGCCAACATATAAACAACCCGGCAAGAAACCATTCATTTCAAAAGCTCGTGATAGTTCAACTGTAATCCGACCATACTGGCCCTTAAACCACCAATACCTATGGAATATACTATTGTGAAAGGGCACTGAGCATTTTAATCAGTATCTGTATCAATCAGTACATGCTAAAAATTCGTAATGAAAACCAAAAATATCCTTCCTTATGTTTGGCGGGCGCTACCCTTTGTCTTTGATTCAGGTGCACTGGAATAGTAAACCAGATTATATACATATGTCAAGAAGACCATTTGCTTGTTGCCTAAGGATTGTGTTAAGAATTCACATAGAGGATGAGCGTCAACACACCCCCAAACAGACCCTCTGAACTGCCACAAATAACAAGGCACAGTGCTTCATCCTTCAGAGCAACTGCCATGCCCCTGTGGGGTTTTTTCTCAGCCCCCAAGTCATTGGGTCTTTAGTCCCCCAGTTCCCCTTTCATGCCCAGCCCTGGAGTCGCTTTCTGATCTCTGCTATCTCTGCCTTCCCATTTGTACAAGCCACCATGAAAATCGGTACCCAGAGGTGCAATCAGAATTTGACAGACTAAGGGAGAGAGAGAGGGCATCCAACCTTCATCTCAGCTGGAGACCGAAGCCAAAAGACTGAATCAAACCACAGCACAGAAGGTCTGTGGAGGTTTGCCAAACCATTGGCCAATGCCAGACCACCCTGTTGAGGGTTTAGGAGCAGATTGGGTTACTTCCTTCGAACCCAGCTCTGTATTCAACGGCAGCCCGTGGGAGAAAGATCGAAGCTTCTCCCCATGTGCCGGAAAGCGCAGTGACACGCAAGCCCTCGAGTCGATTCTCGTCCGGACCCCCCTCCTCGCCGCCTGCGCGAGCAACCGCTGTTGGCTCCTCGAGAGGCGACAGGTGCCCCGGTCGAGCCAAGAGCCATCCCTTTGGAAACGAGAAGCCAAGAAGAGGCAAGACCTACCGTGCTGTAGTGCTGCATGGGGTTGCTAACGTACAGCATTTTAATCTTCCTGGGGTTTGAAAGCAACTGGGAAATCCCCCGCTGTCGGAGTCATGGGGTCAAGGGGTGGCAGAGGAAGCAGCGGGGGCATGAAACGGCAGGCGAGCGCCGTGTGCCAGTGGGGAAAGGGGAGCAGAGAGATGTGGGGCTGGCTACTCAGGTGCCGTTGGCCGGCTATTTTGCTTGTCCCCCCCCCTTCCCAGCACCTTGGTTCTGACATCAAACTGCATCTAACAACAAATCTTATCCCACCCCCTTTCCCTCTCTCATGACTATTCATTAAAAGCAAAGGCAGGCCTAGACTTGCCCAGTGATGTCTTGGATAGTACCATTGGTACGCCATGAAAGGGGTGGTGGGTGGGGGTCCTTCTGCTGCATTAAAACTTCACCAGGTTTTAATTCTCATCCCGCCCCCCATTAAAACTCTAATAAAGCCACTTGCGAGAGGGTTAGCGGAGTCCACCGTCAAAGCTACACCTTTTATTGGCCGAAAATACTATTTGTGTACACGGGCAAATTGAGTGAGTTGCAGCTCTGGCTTTTGGGCTCTGAACAAAGGGCTATTCCCAAGGTAGACTGTGGTTGGCTGCCGAAATCTATGCTTTTCTGCACCAGGGAGAAGGAATCCGAATCGTTGCCAAAGGAAATGTATTGCGTTGTTATCATTTGCAGACATTTAGTGATACGTTCATGGTTTCTAGGGGTCTAGTGATACACGCACTGAAACCCTTCTTTGTTTCTGCCAACGGAATTTGTTGCAGAATTTTGGGAAGCCAATCAGGAGTCAGGAAGCAGGGGGCAATTGGGAATATTTGCATGCAGGACAAGATCCTGGGAGCAGGAATGCCACATTAGACTCTACAGCTTTGGGTGCCACATAATTTGGACAGGGCTACCTGAGACATTTCCTCATTAATGTTTACAGAGGGGCAAGGAAGAGACATTTGCAGGGAAAGATCTGCAAATCATAGGTGGGAGTGAAGTCGTTTAACGTACCACTGGTACGCTCTCCTTCGGGGACGCCAGTGGCTGAGCCACTGGTCATGCCTCTATGTGCTGCCGCTCCCTGGGCCCGCACACAGAGGGGTGTGGTCATGTGGGGGCAATTCCTTCCACATGACTGAATTGCCTCCGCCTGGGGACGTGTGACCTCACATGTCCCCATGGGTGGTACGCCTCTGCGCACCAGCAAATTTCCTGGTGGGCCATCACTCTGGAGGGCTGCTGGTGGCCCGGACCAACCAAGTCAAGCCCAGCAACTTCACTAGTGCTGTAAAGGATCACACTTTCAACAGCAGCATCACCTGCACAGTTGTGGCATCCTGCATTGCTGCCTGCTGGATGCAATAGGTGAGCTGATGCCTGTCACCGACACCCCTGGCTGGGTCTGATTGGTACCCTCAGTTTAATGCAGCCAGGCTGGGACAGGGAAGGGAGAAAGGTTTTTTTTAGTGCCAATAGCTATTTCTTGTTCAGGTAATTCCCAATGCATATTCTCTTCCGTGTTCTGACAAACCCTTGTTATCCGATATTGGTTCTTATGTCTCTTATAGGATGGCACTGTTTGCCCTGGCAGGCATGAAAATTCGAGCCAAACAACTACTGAAGCAAGTCATCAACCTGCCTTCTTGTTCTGATGCATTAAAGTTGTGATGTACTCTTTTATTTTTTGTGTTTACTGTTTGGTATTTGCACTTGCAAAGGGCTTCAGGAATATACAATAAACTATTGATTATGATTTTTAGTTTGGGAGTTGACGGACATAAGAACATAAGAACTAGCCTGCTGGATCAGACCAGAGTCCATCTAGTCCAGCTCTCTGCTACTCGCAGTGGCCCACCAGGTGCCTTTGGGAGCTCACGTGCAGGATGTGAAAGCAATGGCCTTCTGTGGCTGTTGCTCCCGAGCACCTGGTTTGCTAAGGCATTTGCAATCTGAGATCAAGGAGGATCAAGATTGGTAGCCATAGATTGACTTCTCCTCCATAAATCTGCCCAAGCCCTTTTTAAAGCTATCCAGGTTAGTGGCCATCACCACCTCCTGTGGCAGCATATTCGAAACACCAATCACACGTTGTGTGAAGAAGTGTTTCCTTTTATTAGTCCTAATTCTTCCCCCCAGCATTTTCAATGTGTGCCCCCTGGTTCTAGTATTGTGAGAAAGAGAGAACAATTTCTCTCTGTCAACATTTTCTACCCCATGCATAATTTTATAGACTTCAATCATACCCCCCCCCCCCTCAGATGTCTCCTCTCCAAACTAAAGAGTCCCAAACGCTGCAGCCTCTCCTCATAAGGACAGGGAGAGAAGAGAAAAGGCCCCAGGAGAGGGGAGGACAGAGGAGAATACAGCGGAGGCCGCGACGCAAGTGTGGGGATGTGGCTGTCGGCGCATTGCGCCACGACCTGAAGATTGCACCGGCCCGCCAAGAGGGATGTTCAGCGAAGTGCGCCTGGCGCGGAGTCATCAGTCGCATGTTTCAGTCTGGTTTCAAGGTTTCGAGGTTCTGGGGATTTCTATTCCCGCCGCCTGTGCCAGCGCTGCGAGCCAGGCGTCTCGCGTCTTCGCGACGCCGGAGTGCTGGGGAGAAGGTGAGCGTCAGGAGGCGCGGCATGAAGCGCTGCCGGCCGGTAGCGGGTTTCATGCCGCTTTCAAAAAAGAGCGCTTTGGAAGCGCCGTAAAACGCCGCTTCTTCATGCCGTCGGCGGCGCTGAGGGTTGCTGCCATGCTTGCAGCCAGCGCTCGCGTTAATGGCGCCTGAGGTGTTTTACCGTCTCCAGGCCGCCATGAATTGCCCGTGCAGAAACGGCCTATCTGTCTCCATCTGCTGATTTTCCTCACACCCTACACTTCAGCATTGGGCTGGGGATCAAAAATAGGGCTATGTTTGCCTCATAATACATCATAATATGTGCCCTATAAGCTAACCCATCATTTGAAGTTACAAGGAAAAGCTGAGCGCAGTGTTCGATCACTCCACAGGGTACAACTATGAGACGGCTCAGAACAACTTTATACTACTGTACAAGGGATGATTTTAAATTTCTCATGCTTGCCATTTTAGCCCCCAAACCACTGGAGTGTCAAGAAGTCAGATACATCTTAACAGCATTCAGTTGTAGTTATGGAAAGGCAAAGCCAAAGCAACAGCAAGTTGTGAACACCATAAAAACAAGGTTGAATGTAGCAAGATAGCAAGATAAAACCAACACACAAGATAAAAAACTGCCAAAACAGAACTGTCCACCAAATGAAATACAGCCATTTTATATGCGGTCCCAAACACAGCAAACGAAGATACCCTCTGCACCCATTCCAGCAAGCCATTCCAAAGGATTGGATCTACCAGTCTGGCTTTTCAAAGGTGAGACAAATTGTTTTCATTCCTCCGTAGGTATTGGCCAGGATAAATAAATAAAGCTTCCATGTACAGAGGCAGTGTACCTCTGAATATCAGGCACCGAGAACTAGCAATGGAGTCAGCCATCAACCTTACTAGTCTGTTTGTGAGATTCCAAGCTAACCATTGTTGGTCCCTGAACTCTGGTCTCTCTGGCTTGTGTTCATTCCCAACCGCTGCAGGTGTGAGCCTGTGTTCTATACATTATGACTGTATACCTGTGCAAACCTGCGTGGTTTCCTTTCTCATGGTAGATGTGCTCCACCTGCTGTGAGCTGAGCTGTAGAACTTTTGAGTTCTGCTTGTCAGGGCAGGTATCAGAGGCACGATTCATATGCCTGAAGAGAGTCTGTTTTGGATGGCCGTGGATTCTCTGCATGCATATCGGCTCCCCCTCTCTGGTCCCTGCTCACCTTCCAAGGGGCAGATTCGGTCTGGTGTTAAAAGCTTGACCAGATCATAGGAAAAGAGGAGCAAGATGGCCCGTAACCAGCTTCTCCGACAGCAGAGATTTCAAACTGTGTCCCAGAGGTCCCTTTCCATCCTTGTGGAATCATAGAATCATAGAGTTGGAAGAGACCCCAAGGGCCATCAAGTCCAACCTCCTGCCATGCAGGAACACACAATCAAAGCACTTCTGACATATATTCATCCAGCCTCTGTTTAAAAACCTCCAAAGAAGGAGACTCCACCATTCTCTGAGGCAGAGAATTCCGCTGTTGAACAGCCCTGACAGTCAGAAAGTTCTTTCTGATGTTTAGGTGGAATCTCTTTTCCTGCACCTTGAACCCATGACTCCATGTCCCAGTCTCTGAGGCAGCAGACTCAGAGACTCAGAGAGCAGTGGAGGTGGGCCAGTGATCTCTCATCGTGAAGATCCCAAAATATTTAAAAATTAGAGTGAGGTTTGTCGCTGGGTTATAAAGCAGGTATTTCACAAGCACAAAGTCCCAGGGCCAGCTAAAGTCCAAGTCAGAAAATCAGTCACGTTGCAGTAGCGAATTCCCTCTGGAAACCCAGTTCCCAAACTCACTCGATTTGGATTGGGACCATGGGGCACAGGAAGAAAGGACTTCGGGCCCCTCCCCCTGCCACTTTCCCAACTCAAAAAGTACCAGGGGTATTGTTTTCTGCACATATATCCTATCAGGAGATGGCATCCCCCCTTAAAGTAAACAGTGCATCCAAGGGTTTTTTCAAGCTGGAAAAACAGTACAGGGAAAAAGACAGCCTTTTCTTCTTGCATTAGCATGAAACCTAGCAGGGATTGTAGCTTTAAGGATAACTACAAAAAGCAATTTTGAGTACCAGTAAATGTATTTTTAGGAAATTAGGTCATTTCTAGGGCAGGGCAGCCAACCCCAGATTGGGAAATTCCTAGAGATCTGGGGGGTGGAGCTTAGAGAGGGCCGAGTTGGAAGAGGGGAGAGACCTCAGTGGGGGCGTGATGCCATAGAGTCCACCCTCCAAAACAGCCATGTTCTCCAGGGGACCTGATCTCTATCGTCTAGAGATCAGTGGTAATTCCAGGATATTTCAGACCCCACCCCATTGGCGGTTGACAACCCGAAAACACAAAACGGCAAGAACAGACTTCTAAAACATTCTCTGCTCCAAGAGGATAAAGTCAATAGGTACGAGGTTATAAGAACCAGAGCCTATTTCCAAAGTCAGGTCAAGGATCCAAGGAACTTAAGTATCAAAAGCTCACTTTCCATTATCCATAAGCACAAACTAGTATCAGACCAGTCTGGCAGCTCTTATTTGTGCATGTAAAGACCACAACAGCAGCACCAGAAGGGGCAATTTCACGACAGCTCGCCCTTCTTCATGATCACAACCTGACTAGCGTACACAGTCCCATATGCCCAATCGATATAAGCCACAGTAATCAAGGCAGGTGTACAACAGGTACAGTCAAAAAATTACACCAAGGCTGGTGTACAACAGGTACAGTCAAAAAATGTTACGCCAAGGCATACTTAAACTCACAATGTGAGTAGTATCTTAACCAATATATAGAATATGATTCTGTCTGTTTCCCGGTAACAATTCCAGATGTTCTCAAAATAACCCAACAGATAAGTCAAATAAGGCTTTATGCTTACCTGTTGGATTATTTTGAGAACATCTGGAGTTGTTACCGGGAAACAGAAAGAATCCAGCAAGATGTGATGGTAGCCTGTACTTCAGATTGCAACGGGTGGTGCCATTTTTGCCCTCCTTGCATCTTTTACGAGATTTTTAAAAACACTCTATCATAGGTGTCAAACTTGCAGCCCTCCAGATGTTATGGACTACAGTTCCCATCATCATGCTGGCTGGGGATGATGGGAACTGTAGTCCATAACATCTGGAGGGCTCCAAGTTTGACACCTGTGTGTCTAGCTTATCGAGGGTAAAGGTTCTAGCCCAGGCCAATACATGCTCTGACATTTTTCTGCTTGCAAGAATTTTTATATAGGGGTGCACTCATACATGCAATTCCCACCCCTCTGAATGCCATATAAAGTGGTAGAGTCCATTCTACACCTCATTGTATTGCAGCCTGATCCGAGACGTTCCTCGTGCCTTCTTTAAAGTCACTTACCATCACCGAATCATTCATGCTTCTCATCTGGAGGACATCCATGGTGATTTCTGTGCGGTTGGAAACTTCGCTGCCCCCAGAATGACCAGACTGGGGGAGATCAAAATAGGTACTATCAGGTTCCCTGTATTAAAAAAAAAGATAATATATATTTAGCCAGCCAAGTTTTCTCACAATACACAAATGCCAACATAAATCTGCCTCGTACCAAGACCACCTTGCTCAGTACTGTCTGCTCTGAAAGGCTCCCTGAAATGATGCAGTTTGGGAATCCCTGGCTTAAGTCACTATTTCATGGCTGAAAAATTGCAACGACCAGGACCCCTTCTGCACATGCAGAAAAACGCACTTTCAATCCACTTTCAATCCACTTTGCAGCTGGATTTTACTATGCGAAATAGCAAAATCCACTTGCAAACAATTGTGTGGCCAGGTGAGGCTGTTGCCCTGAAGCGATTCTGATGGGCCTTTATATGCCCCTTCCACACATGCAGAATAATGCACTTTCAATTCACTTTCACAATTGTTTGCAAGTGGATTTTGCTCTTCCGCACAGCTGCAAAGTGAATTGGAAGTGCATTATTCTGCATGTGCAGAAGGGGCATAATGTTGTTTCAGTGGCAACTGGAACCATACCGTTTGTGTCCTCTCTCTCTCTCTCTCCTCTTTCCCTGTGTATTTTTAAAATTACCCATCTTTCCCCTCACACTTTGGCTTCCTCTGCGTGTGTGGCTTCACCTCCTATGGAAGCCATTTTGTATTTGCACCCTCAGCCTGTTATCAGATCATCCGAGGGTTCAAAAAAGTTGGGGACCCCTGAGTTAAATTATCGGTTAAGCCATCCTCTCCTCTTGCTGCCTGTCCCACAGGCCCTGACTTGTGCAGCTCTGAAAAGCAGACCGCAGGGTGCCTGAGTAAAAATCATTTCCAAACATTTCCAGAGACGGCTGGTGATGTACTGATATTTACTCTGTTTTCTAAATACCCATGACTTATCTCAGAGACCAGCAGCAAGTTGGTTCTGATTTTGATTCACAATTTCCAAAGGCACGTTGCGACTAGACAGCTCATCTGTTGGACATCCTGCCATCGAGAAACGGACCCATGATCGCTTTTTCATTGGCACTTACAGAAACATGCGACCGTTTGTCTTTTCTGCATGAACCACAAGAGAGAAAATGAGACCTGTGTGCCCACGCAAAGCTGTTAAGACTTACAGGGTACTCCAAAGATGTTCGAACGTCGTGCCTTCATCAGCTGGAGTAGGTTGGGACATCTTCAGAGTGGGAGAATCTGACGAAGGATGAACGACCCTAAAAGAGAAGGGAAAAGGTTTAGCTACACTGTAACGCTGAATACTAAATGTTCATTTATGCTGGAATTGGCTGGCTTCAGTGTTCTTTTAAATACCCCATGAGAGTGAATATGCATACCTAAAAGTATGCATACCTTTGCACAGGAAAGTCTTGTGAACAATCACCAGGTAATTACCAACCCACTGGGTGACTTTGGCCCCTTCCACACATGGAGCATAATGCACTTTCAATCTACTTTCAAAAATTGTTTACCAGCGGAATTTGCTGTTCTGCACAGTAAAATCCAGCTCCAAAGTGCATTAAAAGTGGATTGAAAGTGCATTATTTTGCCTGTGCAGGAGGGGCCTGCACATCACAGCTTTTAGTGGGCAGACTATGTGTATGGGATGGTTTGCCACTGCTTTGCATAGTCATCTACACATCCCTAATTTGTGCTAAAATGCAGCCTTGTTTGTTTGCAAGCTTGGGAGGAGGGGAGAGTTTTGAAACAGCTGTCCAGACTCTTTGGCTTCGATTGGCACTAGAGATTTAACTACAGACACGATGTCAGGATAGCTTTTTGAAACTTTTTAAAAAGCGGGCAGACATGCGGTGCTTTTGGCACCTCAAAAACATGTACAGATCAGCTGGTTAACAGTTTTTCTAGCTAGGAGATGCAATAAACGGGGGAGGGGGATATCCATTGACCTGTTTCCTGGTCTGTTGCTATCAAAGGAAAAGAGAACATCAGTCCATAAAGATGACAGGAAGCTTAATTAATTATGGTGAATTAAAATAGGAGCACAGAGTGTGTAATACATATACTTTCCTTCTCTATTCTCTTGCTGGTGCCTGAGTTCGCAATAGCCTAGGGATTTCGCACTTGTCTCCTCTGTGACCTTATTTCTGGAAACGAAGCCCTGCAGAATTCATTATATTACCACTCCAACCAGAATTGTCTCTGATGCAGCCTGATTGAAAACCTGGCTCCAAAGTGGCAGATCTAAAGGTACAGCGTGGTGTAGTGGTTAAGAGCAGGTGGATTCTAATCTGGAGAACCGGGTTTGATTCCCCACTCCTCCACCTGAATGGCAGAGGCTTATCTGGTGAACCAGATGTGTTTCCGCACTCCTACATTTTTGCTGGGTGACCTTGGGCTAATCACAGTTCTCTCAGAACTCTCTCAGCCCCACCTACCTCACAAGGTGCCTGTTTTTGGGAGAAGGAAAAAAGGAGCTTGTAAGCTGCCTTGAGACTCCTTACATGAGAGAAAGGTGGGGTATAAATCCAAACTCTTTTTCTTCTACTACTTAAACTGGTGTTTAGTTAATATCTTAAACTTCCACCACTCCTTTTGCACCACACCAAAGAATCCACCAATTTCTATCGTGCTCTCTCAAACACACCCAGCTGCATGACCTCTGGTGCCAATTAGACACATGTGAAGCATGCATTCTCCTTTTAAAAAGTCAGGGAAGCAATGTGCCCTCCTACCTTCTTGCAGCCTCTAGTTTGGGTTCCCTTCCAGAAGAGGCCTACAGGCTGAGACGCTGTGCTACTTAGCGGCACTGCCAACTGAAGTAGCGTCCCAGTCGCCAAGGCGATGACATTGGATCTGTTGAAAGCTGTGTGAAAAGTATGGCACAGGCCAACATGCTCCTTCCTGGAACACCAAGCGTGGAGCAGAGGGGAGGGGAGATTGGAGAGCGCTCACTCACTAGCTTGACAACGTCTGCCGTGAACAACTGAAAAATCTGCCTCAGCAAGCATGCATGCACCAGCCTCCGAGAGCCCGTTGTTTTCTGCTAGATCCCAAATTCCAGAAAGGTAGCTGGACTAGCCAGGTGCAGCAGAAAGAAGAGAAGAGAAGAGAAGAAGAAGAGTTTTGGATTTATACCCCACTTTTCTCTCCTGTAAGAAGACTCAAGGTGGCTTACAGGCTCCTTTTCCTTCCTTTCCCCACAACAGACACCTGATGAGGTAGGTGGGGCTGAGAGAGCTCCAAAGAACTGTGACTAGCCCAAGGTCACCCAGCAGGAATGTAGGAGCACGGAAACACATCTGGTTCACCAGATAAGCCTCCGCCACTCTGGTGGAAGAGTGGGGAATCAAACCCAGTTCTCCAGATTAGAATCCACCTGCTCTTAACCACTACATCACACCAAGAAAGTTGGAGTACCTTAAAGAGGAACAGATAAGGTCCAGCAGAAGTTCACAAAGGCTTCTGCCACAGTGAATGGTTTAGCCCAGTGGTTCTTAACCTTCCTAATGCTGCAGCCCTTTAATACAGTTTCTCATGTTGTGGTGACCCCCAACCCTAACATTTATCCATTTTACAGATGGAGAACACTGATGCAGAGTGTCTTAGGCGACCCCTGTGAAAGGGTCGTTTGACCCCCAAAGGGGTCCCGACCCACAGGTTGAGAACCACTGGTTTAGCCTTTCAGGTGACCCATAACATTTTCCCCCTCCTGGGTCAGCCAATCTAAGTGACATCCGGACATTCTGAGCTGGACTTATGTTCTTCTTCACACACATTGGTTCTATTAATGTCTGGCTTAAATATGCAGTCCTAATTAATGAGACAGGATTTCTGGGTTTGTTTTTTTCTTTAATAGCTTGCCAGAAAGTATTTAACACCACCTGAGGGCTTTAAGCACCAAAGGGCATTCTCCTCTTCTCTTCGGATGAAACGTTACAAGCAAAAACTATCAGACCGCAGCCGAGAAAATCCAGAACAGCCACAAGATGAGGAAGTTTGACTTTCCAGCACTTTCTTTTTGCACCCCAAAATGGCAGAGCTGCTGCCCCATGGTCGAATCCCCACTACCGTCTTAGCCAGGTTTCAGAACACAAACTAACCAGGTTTGAGGTTGTTTGTGTTCTGAAACCTGGCTAAGACGGTAGTGGGGATTCGACCCATATGGATAAGGAAACAGGCCGTACAGCCACAAAAAAAGTGCCCGGACGTGTCTCCTGACTGCAAAAAGAAGTTATTTACGCCTAGCAACACAAACCTTAAATACAGCATATTGTCTCCTCTGGCAGCTGCTCTCTCTACGTTCTGAGATCTTTTACCTCCCCTCCTTCTCTGGACATTAGTATGAATTAAAATTGGCCACTTCTTGCATTTCATGTAACACAATGTATAAACACATTCATGCTTTAAAGAAGAAGATGCTGAAAGCAGAAAGCCTTCCACCGCGACACTTGCGAAGGCAAGCTCAGTCTCTGTCATTTTCCCTTTAAGCCCAATTAGCCACTTGTTTACCCACACCCAGTTTGTAATTTGCAGCCTCTCCTCCAAAGCTGAGGGGAAACTTTCACAAGCTGTTTTGCGATCCGTTTCTCTCATTATGGCCCCATCATTAGTGAAGATGCTGGCCACAATCAGAAATTAAGAAGCGAGAAGCGAGTTCAGACATGCTTAATGTAAAAAAAGGGGGGGGGGCGGAGGGAGAAATATTGTAGACGGCTCTTTTGGTTACAAGAGGGGGCTTTAGTGACATCTCTAGACTTTGGGGAATGAATCACAGGGGTGGGGGAATTGAGTCAAATCACCTGGAGGTGTGCATCATACGTAATTGAGATGCTGACCGGGTGCCCTTTGCATATAAATATATTCAGTTTAGTTTTCCGCTTGGTTCTGTTTGCTTCTCCTCTCTTTCATTCCTGTTCTGGCTCCTGCCTCCTTTTGTGTAATTGCTTTAAACATCATCTGCTTACTTGTTAAACCTTCATGGTTCTGTGCCTACTTATTAATTCTTTTTTGTACAGGTACTCATTTTACCAACCTTGGAAGGAACGGAAGGCCGAGTTAACCCTGAGCTCTTTATTGTATTAGTCATCAGTTCAGTATAATCAGTACAATCCCATACAGAGTTACTCCAGTCTAAGCCAATTGATTTCAGTGGACTGGAGTAACTCTGCATAGGATTGTACTGTAACTCTTTTTGTAAATCAGAGAATTGCTCCTCCTGGGAGCCAGCAATGGCAAAAGGTATAAGTAGTCCCCTGTGCAAGAACCAGGTCATTACTGACCCATAGGTAGACTTTACTAGGTAGACTTTGTTTATGGGGTAGTTTGCTATTGCCTTCCCCAGACATCTATATTTTTTTTCCCCCCAGCAAGCTGGGTACTCATTTTACCAGCCTTGGAAGGAACAGAAGGCCGAATCAACCTTGAGGTGGCTACCTGAAACTGACTTCTGCTGGGACTGAACTCAGGTCATGGGCAGAGTTTTGACCGCAGTACTGCAGTCTCTATGCCACAAAGCTTCTCAACTATGGAAACCTGATTGGATAAAAAGTCCGGAAGTATATCTTTTTCTGGCTTTGACTGTATCCTGGATCAATCCCACTGCCTGGTTTCTAGGCTGACGGTTGCTTTGAATATGTGCAAAATATCTCCCACTGATTATTTGTGGTGATGACGTTAGCAACAATAACAGTGAACCATCCAGGAGATGGCATTAAAAAGTACAAGAAGACAGGTAGATTCCCAAGAAGTACACAGTCTAAATTTTGCCAGAGGCAAGACCATGAAGGAATGGAGGTTTGGGGAAAAGAGGAGATTTCACAAGCTTAGACTTTTGTTTCAGGGCCCTTCCACACATGCAGAATAATGCACTTTCAATGCACTTTGCAGCTGGATTTTACTGTGCTGAATTGCAAGATCCACTTGCAGACAGTTGTGAAAGTGGATTGAAAGTACATTATTCTGCCTGTGCGGAAGGGACCGCAGTTGGGGAGAGAGAAACCAAGGGGTTGGTCCAAAGTTGTTATTGAAACATGCATTTTAAAGAAGGGATTTGCAAGCACTGAACGAGGTAGCATCATGCGTAAGTTGTGGAAGATAGTTTGAGACAGCAAGGGGAGACATTGGGAGCTTTGCAGTGCCTTCCTAAGCAACATTACTGCTTTCTATGGGAAGACATAACTCTGCTTAGGACTGCATGGTTTGACTACCAAGTTGGACAGCTCCGGCTTTTGAAAAAGGGGTGACACCTGATTCGTTTGCGCTTCAGAAGTAAAAGACTGTACTGTCTGTCTTCTTTACAAAACTCCCGATTTAGAGAAACCGTTACCATTCCTTTTCCAACATACAAAGAAGTTTTTGGAAAATATTTTTCCACACAAGAATTGTTATAGTCTTCATGACAAAAGGATCCCTCTCATAATAATAACACTTTTTAAAAGTGGACAATTATCCTGGAATCTTGCATTTGAATAGTAAACCAGCAAAATGAAATTGCTGCAAAGGGGTCAGCAGATTCACGCTTTACTGGGATTTTGGAGTGAGAAACTGCAACCAATTCCATCTTGTGCTGACTCTGCTATTTTGAGAAATTTGCTTTGCAGAGGTTGGAACTGGAGACAGACCTACATCCTCCAGGACTGATACAGTGACACGATAGCTCTAAATGTACATACACCTGTCTAGTTATATAGGAAAGTCCCCACCCTCCTTCAAGAGGTGCTCCTTGGGGAACTCTGTAGCTGCACGGAACAACAGGGGAGCAATTAAGAGCCCGCACAACTGGCAAAGGCAACGCGAGTGAATTGATTCTCCAGCTGGTACCTGGCGGCAAAGGTGTTGTTCTCTGACTTCTCTGGGAGATGGCATACATTTGGCGCCCCTCCCATTCTATCTTCACAACCACCCTGCGAGGTAACAAGAAGACCAGAAGGACTGTGCTGGGTCATACCAATCTAGTCTGGCATACCAATCTAGTCTGGCAATTTCAACAGAAAGGAAGAAACCATGAAAATGAACAGAATTTGGCTGCCAGTGTTGAAAAACTCTAGAATCAAGACAGTGACTGATCAGCTCCACACAAACACAGGACAACTATAGACTATAGCACTCAAAAGGAACAAAGACCAGGATACTTCTATTCACATCCATTCACCTATTGACCTTGCTAGCTTCATTGTTACTCCCATGCTACAGACTTCTCTGTGACTCACATGCCAGGCTACTCTATTCAGATGGCCTCACCTTTTCACCTCACAGTATATATACTCCACTTGCTTTCCATTCCTACCATCAGATCCTCTGAAGATGCCAGCCACAGATGCAGGTGAAACGTCAGGAGAGAATGCTGCTAGAACACGGCCATACAGCCCGGAAACCACACAGCACCCTAGTCTGGCATCTTTTCCCCCCAATTGTGGCCAGTTAAATGCTCCCAGAAGGGCTACTGATAGGGCTGAGTGTGCCCTGTTGTAGCATCCCTAAGTAGTATTTATATAGGTATACTGCTCCTAAACATGGAGGTTCTGTTTAGCCATCATTGCTAACAGTCACAGATGGGACTGATCCTCTGTTAATGTGTCTAATCCCCATTGAAAGCCATCTGAGTGGGCATAACTGCTTTCTGTGTCGGGGAATTCCACACAGTTTTGTTTCCTTGCTATTGAATCGACCAGCCATGAATCTTTCTGGGTGCCTCCAAGTTTCACTATTTGGGAAGAGAGAGAATTTTTTTTTTGCTGTATCCACTTCCTCCACCCTGTACATAATATAATAAACCACTAACATAAATCCTTTCTTAGTCATCTTTTGACAAAGATGTGAATGCAAAGGATGACACAGCAATCTTCATGATCTGATGAGGATTTGAACACAAATCTCCCTGATCAAAAAAGAAAAAGAGAGAGTTTGCATTTATATCCCACTTCCCACCAACATATCCCACTTCTCTCAACCACAAGGAGTCTCAAAGCAGCTTACAATGTCCTTCCCTTCTTCTCCCCACCACTACCTTGCGAGGTTGGCGGGGCTGAGAGAGTTCTGACAGAACTGTGACTGGCCCAAAGTCACCCAGCAGGCTTCATGTGGAGGAGTGAGGAAAACAAACCCAGTTCTCCAGATTAGAGTCTGTGCTCATGTGGAGGAGCGGGGGATCAAACCCAGTTCTCCAAATTAGAATCCACCTGCTGTTAACCACTACACCAAGTTGGTTCTAGTACTCTACTCACTGCATGGAGGCACTAATTACATTAAACTACACTAAACACACCACAAAGACTCATGGTTTTCTTTAAGGCAGATCCCCTTAATGGTGCAAATATATATACGTTGCAGTGCTGATTGTACCCCAATGTACAATTTTTGCCTGCTTTTAACCTTTTTTGCTCGCTTTCTTAACCACCTAAAGGAAATTAGGCAGGTTATTTGGAATCAACAAATAATGTTTTAAAGACTGCGAACAGAAACTCAGAGATCCCAGGGATTATTCGTAGACTCATTAACTGAGGATTTAAAAGAGGGATATTATTGGAGACCCTCCCCCAAGCTTACGTTCAGGTGGGAGAGGGGAGAGGCGTGCCCGCTGGGCGAAGCCCCCACATCAAAGTGTAGTTTGAAACAGATGCAATGCCATTGTCCCCTTCGGAAAGGGCTTATTTTCTCCGGGTTCTCCCGGGAGCAGTCTTTAGACTAGTTCTGTTACATTCTGTACCTGTGCCATATTCCTGGTTGGTTACAATTGCCTCTATGGCAACCGCCATAGAAACCCAGGGCCCAATGCAAACAGGGTCAGCAAGCTCACTGCAGATAGGGCACATGCACTACTGTGGGCCAAACCCCCTTCCTGGCTACAGCTCTCCAGTTCAGCGTGATCTGGAAAATGTTCATGCACATTTCTGTTGCCCCTGTCTTTTGCATTTGAACTTTGGACGCAATCCTGCACTCAGCTAGGACTGAAGCTTGGAAACGTGGATTGAAACAGCTGTGTTGGTTTTGTTCAGGATTGTACCTTTTCTCAGGTGCAGGGGAACTGATGGACAGATGGAAGAAGAAGAAGAAGAAGAAGAAGAAGAAGAAGAAGAAGAAGAAGAAGAAGAAGAAGAAGAAGAAGAAGAAGAAGAAGAAGAAGAAGAAGAAGAAGAAGAAGAAGAAGAAGAAGAAGAAGAAGAAGAAAGAAGAAGAGAGGCAGGAGGAGGAGGAGGAGGAGGGAGGAGTTTGGAGTTTGGACCCCACCTTCTCTTCAGGTGGCTTTGCATAAGCTCCCTTTCTTCCTTCCTGGTCCCCTACAGCACCAGATGCCTCCTAGGAGGTTGGTGGGCTGAGAGAGTTCTGAAAGAACTGTGACTAACTCAAGGTCACCCAGCAGGAATGTAGAAGTGCAGAAACACATCTGGTTCACCAGATAAGCCTCTTCCACTCATGTGGAGGAGTGTGGAATCAAACCCAGTTCTCCAGATTAGAATCCATCTGTTCTTAACCACTATACCATGTTGGTAACTACATGGATTGACTCATGAAATAGTGGCAGAATGCAGGACTGTGAACTAACCAGAGGATCTTTTTTGTGGGACTTTGGAAAGAAAACACGGAGCTTTGTTTTTATGTATGGCAACAGCAGCCAGAATACTACATGCACAAAAATTGAAAACTCCAGCTACACATACTATAGAAGAATGGCTGGTGAAGGGATTAAAATTCGTGGAAACAGCCCAGCTTACTATGTTGCTTGAAAAAAGGATTTTTAATAAAATGATTAGACAACTGGAAACCTATGATAGAACATAAAGATAAAAAAAGAAAACAAGTGAACCGATAACTAGTGGTTTTGTAGGATGGACTTTTAAAAATTATAATCAGAAGAAGAAGAAGAAGAAGAAGAAGAAGAAGAAGAAGAAGAAGAAGAAGAAGAGTTTGGATTTATATCCCCCCTTTCTCTCCTGCAGGAGACTCAAAGGGGCTTACAATCTCCTTGCCCTTCCCCCCTCACAACAAACACCTGGTGGAGGTAGGTGGGGCTGAGAGAGCTCCGAGAAGCTGTGACTAGCCCAAGGTCACCCAGCTGGCATGTGTGGGAGTGTACAGGCTAACCTGAATTCTCCAGATAAGCCTCCACAACTCAGGCGGCAGAGCTGGGAATCAAACCCAGTTCCTCCAGATTAGATACACAAGCTCTTAACCTCCTACGCCACTGCTGCTACGCCACATCAAACTTGTGATGTTTATCCCATTATAAGTAATGTTTAGGAAGATTCAACTCTGTTTATGTTACTAAGGACCAAGAGGTATACTTATTTATAACGGATACTCAAGGCAGACAAAGTTGGCCTTCAATATATGTACATATCTATATTTGTACTTTCTGTAACTTTTTTTTTCAAAGGGTTTCTTAGGATAAATTATAAAAAATAAACACAAAAGAATGCAAGACTAGGTACTGAAATCCAGATCCAAGTTCCACTTTGCTATGGAGATCACTGAGGGACCTTCAGTCTAACTTACTTCACAGAGCCATTGTGAAGGTAAAACGGAGGAGGGAAAACCCACTTATGGCATCCTCAGCTGTTGAGTCCCTGACCTAGGCCCCTTCCGCACATGCAGAATAATGCACTTTCAATCCACTTTCAATGCACTTTGCAGCTGGATTTTACTGTGCGGAAGAGCAAAATCCGCTTGCAAACAATTGTAGAAGTGGATTGAAAGTGCATTATTCTGCATGTGCAGAAGGGTCCTTGGATGGCCCAAGTTAGCCTGACCTGGTCAGATCCCAGAAACCCAAGTAGGGTCAGTCTTGCTTAGTACGTGGTTGAGAGACCACCTAGGAAATCTAGGGTTGCTGTAGCAAGGCAGGCAATGGCAAACCACCTCTGTTTGTCCCTTATCTTCAAAACCCTATGAGGTCACTATAAATTAGCGGTGACGAGATGGCATTTTCCATCACCATCAAGCTACTTAGAGGAAGGACAAGATATAGCAGACTCCTGTGAGATTCTCTGCAAAATTACTCCAGATTATGCCTTTGGTAATCCACTGGAACTGCACTATGAATAGAGTTATAATCCCATTGCTATGTCTATTTCTTCTGATTGCCTTGGATGGATATGAATTGAGAGCCGTAAAGCGGGTAGCATGCTAGATGTGGGAGATCTTCACATGGTCCAAACGACTCTTGTGCTCAACTTGGCCTACCTCACAGTGGTGTTGTGAGGATAAAAATAGGGAAACCACTGATTCCACTTCTTGGAGGAGAAGAAGAAGAGTTGGATTTTCATCCCTCCTTTCTCTCCTGTAAGGAGACTCAAAGGGGCTTACAATCTCCTTGCCCTTCCCCCCTCACAACAAACACCTTGTGAGGTAGGTGGGGCTGAGAGAGCTCAGAAGAACTGTGACTAGCCCAAGGTCGCCCCACTGGTATGTGTTGGAGTGTGCAAGCTAATCTAGTTCACCAGATAAACTTCCACAGCTCAAGTGGCAGAGCGGGGAATCAAATCCGGTTCTCCAGATTAGAGTGCACCTGCTCTTAACCACTACAGCATGGTGGATGGATCAGTTTGTCCTCTTCCCTGATTTTCCTTGCTCTCTCTGCAGCCAGTCTTGGCCACCACAGGGGAAAGAATGAGGTTTGGTCTTTTGGCTGAGCTGAAGGTTGGAGAACTGCTACCAGTATAGATACACTGTACCAGTATGGGTACACTGGATGGATGAGTCCTGTCACCAATCAGATCACACCAGCTCTCCAAAAGGCTCCTCTTCCTTCTGGCTCTTCAGTAATTTGGCCTCTTTCTCTCTCCCCCACATTAAATTAAGTATTACAGCTTTTTAAGAATTACCTTACTGGATCCAAACCAAGGGTCATGGTAACCCAGTATCCCACATTCAAGAGTAGCTTGAGGTTCCCAGGAAAACCACAGCAAGGCACGAAAGCAATTCATGGATATCAATGTATATCCCCCCCCCCAACATTGGGTATTTAGAGGTAGATTGCCTCTAAACATGGAGGCTCCTTTTCACGGTCCTGGCTAATGGGCACTGACAAATGGACAACAGTTTGTTCAAGCCTTTCTGACAATGCCATATCTGGTTCATATCATTTCTTTGGGCAATTCGGTAAATCCCATGTGATTCATGCATTATATGGAAGGGGGGTTATTTTCCCCCTGATTTTCTACGCCCCCCCCCCCCCAATATCTTCAGGAGACCCAGTGGCCCAAGAGGCTACTATCTTGCCAGCGTCCAAATCAGAGTCAGCAAATCCACCAGGCCGTTTCCAGCCAGCCAGACGCTGCTCCCGAAGATGCAGCCCTACACTTTTGTCCCGAGCATCTGGTACTCAGAGAGGTAGACTGCCCTTGACCATGCATGCAGGATCCATTTGACCAGCGTGCCTGACAGCCAGCCACAGATACACGATCATTTTAGCTGGCATTGCTCCAATTCCCCAACCCCCTTTTGAAACCCCCTACCTGGGGAGCCCCTCCACACCTGGCGATTAAGCAGCCAGTAAGTTCACGAATGCTTGAAAACCCACTCACTTCAAGGAGCGAAAGGATATGTCAAGGAACTAATTTCAAGGAAATTTCAGGGAACTCATTTCACCATCCTATGCATGTTCACTTGGAAAGATGCCCCCACTGAATGCAGGGGCGCTGTCTTCTGAACTGGGGAGTCGGATTGGGCTGCACTGGTCTCCAGAACCTGGGGTTCCTTCCAGCTTGGCTTGCTGCAGATCTGACACAGACTCCCTCCTCCCTGCCAGAACTGGTCCCTCCCCAGGCGCTGTTCTGTGGGGCACCTCGGTGCCCTGGGCACCCGCTCCCCTCTCCCCACCCCTTTCCCCTCCCTACCTGGCTGGAACGGTAGCTGTGTGGGTGCGTCTGTCTGCCAAAGGGGTCGAGGCATGGGTACCAAATGGCACGGGCAGGGCAGGTTGGCTGCTCTCTGGGTAGGTCCTCCCCCCTTCCCCCCCAGTAAGTTGCCAGGGCTGGGTTGGGAGGACCGGCTTCCTCCTTCCCCTCCCCACCCGAAGGCAGCGGTGCCTTTTTTTAACCCTTGCCTGCCCTGCTGGCTCTGGGAAAAGGCGCCTTTTGGCGGAGAGCAGGCGGGAAAGAGGAGAGGAAAGGAGCGGGGAGGAAAGAATAAAGGGGGGGAGGTTTCCAGAAGCCCTCCAACAAACCCACCTTGGTATCAGCCCCCCTCCAACTAGCCCACCCCCCAGCATCATCCCCCACCCTCAGTCCGCATCTCAGTTTCCAAACTGTTGCAAAAACGCACACGATCCAGGAGCGAGTTGGGCAGGTGTCATGCATGGGCAGGTGTCATTGCCCCCCCCGGGGGTCTTTACCTTGGCGGATGGGGGAAAAAACGGGGAGCCTGCCTCAGTTTCTGCTCCAGCCCTTCCTAACCGTCCCGAGGGAATCGCTTCCGCACGGCCGGACTGAAAAGCGCAGCTTCCACGGAGGAGAACCCGTTTGCGACGGATCTGCTTCCCTGGACCCCGACCGAAAGCTTGGGATGCTGCGGGAACCGGTCTGTTCACACGGCGTTAGAGACACGAATGCGGAGACAAGCAACACATTCTCTCCCGAACGTATATGCAAGAGCCGGGGGGTAGCGGGGAAGCAGAGACTGTGATGATGATGGTGATGATGATGATGAATGTTATTGGTGTTGTTTCATTTTAACCTTTAATGGCATATAAATTATTAGTATGTTTCCATTTAAAAGAGAAAACTTTTAAAACATTTAAATACGGGTGTTTATTGCTGTTGTTATTATTAGCAATATTACAGTAATACTAAAGAGTACTGATAAGTGATCAGCATAATAAAACCTCACCAATCAAGCCTTTATTGGCATAACAAACAGTAAAAAAAATACAGCAAGACTATGTATTGATATTTGTTATGCTGATGGATTACCAATATATTGTGGATGTATTGCTAATATACTGATGTATTGTTAGTGTATTGATAGTATGAATTTAGTACTGATGTATTGATATGTATTATGTAGTGCTGCTGTTATTGTTGTTAGTTCATTGTTAGGCTTGGGGTGTTTAAGGCGCCATCGGAAATTTCATTCTTATTGTGTAGTTTTTATGTATGTTATTAGTATTTACTTTGTTGCAATGCGTGTTGTTTTATTATGTTGTTAGCCGCCCTGAGCCCTTCGGGGACAGAGCGGGGTATAAATCGAATTACAAATACAAAATACAAAATGTTAAGTAAACAATTGCGGCTAGCTTTTGATCATTTGCCACCATCATTCAAAAGGAAGGATCTTATCCAGAAAGTAATCTAAATAAGTCAGGGAGCTCAGTTAAAAATAAAGGAGTAAGTCTCACATACCATAAGTATAATAATATAAATATAATAATAATAATATCATCAAACCCTCCCAGAATCCAGATTCTCCCCCAAAGTCCCAGATTCTCCCCCAAAGTCCCTTGTAAGGGGGTCGGAACTATGTCTTCCGACTCCCTTACAACACCGCCCCAATCCCCAAAAGACCCCTTTCACAACTTTTTTCAAGCAGCGGCGTCAAAATAGACGTTTTATTCCCCCCCCCCCCAAAAAAAAACAGAGAAAGCCTAAAAATGTCTTAGGGGGCATTGTTAGCAGGACAAGCCATCCACCCACCTACCCAGGAACCCCCAAGATCAGTGCATATGACAATCTATTTAGAACGGGTCAAGATACCTGGGGGGCAAAAAATTGTGAAATTAACTCTGTTTCTCTGTTTCTGCCTGCCCCCCGTTTGGCTGCCTTATGCCTGTTCCTGGTTTTTGCATGCGGTCCCCACCCCGCCCCCCCCGTGGGTGCCTGCTGGGGCGGGTTCATTTCATCTTTAACGCCCTCTCTTTGCAGACAGGGGGGCAGAGATTTTGGCGACCCCCTTCCCGATCCGGCAGCCTTCCAACTAGCGGGTGTGTGTGCGTGTGTGCAAATGAAACCCTCAACAGAAGAGCTCAGAAGGCAACGGAGGGAAGCCAAGAAATAGAGGCAGGCTCATCTTCATTAATAATAATCATAATCATAATAATCATAATAATAATCGCTAGATATTCGCGCTTTGTGCAATCGAATTGAAAAACAGAAATCGCTCCATAAAGTCACTCTTCAAGCGGTTCTGGAGACTGGCCGGATTCTGCACTTGCAATCTTCTACAACGAATCATTTGATCCGAATCTAGTGCGAATCCACATGTGAACGGAGTGCTCGATCCCTGTCGGAATCCAGCAGTCTTGAAAAGTCCCAGTCTGGCGTCAAACGGGACCTTCTAATCTCGGCTGAATCTCTCGATCCGAATCTACTAATCTAATTAGGAATCCAAATTGCCCTTGGGAAACTCGAATCCCATTTAAAGAAATCTAAGTCAGGGCCTTTCCTGCATCCTACTGTGTGTGTGTGCGTGTGTTTGTGTGTGTGTGTGTGTGTGGGGGGGGGGAGATAGTTGCAAACAAGAACACACCTATATGCTGTTGCGGACAAAACAAGACTCATTGGAAAAGACAATAAGGCTAGGAAAAGTTGAAAGCAGGAAAAGAGGAAAACCCAAGATGTGATAGATTGACTCTGTAAAGGCAGCCTCGGTTTGCAAGACCTGAGCAAGGCTGTCAATGACAGAACCATTTGGAAGGCATTGATTCATAGGTCCCTTCCACACACGCAGAATAATGCACTTTCAATGCACTTTGCAGTTGGTTTTTACTGTGCGGAAGAGCAAACTCCAACCAACTGTGAAAGTGGATTGAAAGTACCTTATTCTGCAAGCGTGGAAGGGGCTGGAAGCGACTGGATGGTGCTTAAAAGGCGCTCAAAACAAACTCCCTTAATGGAAACTACATCTCCCAAGATGCCTTGGGCTCCGCCCACCTTTTCCAGTGAGGGCACTTCCGGTCTGGGAAAGCGGCGGTTGAGTGGCAGGCGCCTTGGAAGCCGGCGGGAGGATCTCGCCTCTGGCGGCAGCTGAGCCCGCCGTTTCTTCCCGCCCAACCGAGACCCACCGGGGTGGGGGGCGTGGGGGGCGTGGAGGGGGGGGCGGGGGCTTTATTGTCCCGGGTGGTGGGGGGCGAAGGAAGAAGAGAGAGAAAGAGAAGTGGCAAATAGCTTCGCCCTGCTGGAGAAGGAGGAGGGCCATTTATCCCCCCCCCCCCAATTATACTCTTAAGTCTTAAGGGGAAACAGCTCATTTTTGGGAGGAGGGGGTGTCTGATTCTGAAATTGGGTCTCCCCATTCTTACAGCTCCCCCTGATCTATTGAATATGTTTTCCAAACTGGGGGTGAAGTTGTCCCTTTTCCTAGAAGAATCACCTCTCCCCCCTCCCCTTTTAAGGAAGTGAATATATTATGCTCCCATCTATATATTAAGAGGAGGTATCAATTTCTTCTTTTTATTACAGTAGTGAATCTAGTATGCTCCCATGCAAATATATGTACAAAGAGGAAGCAGGCTTTTTCTTTTTTTGAGTAGTGTACATAGTATACCCCCATATGTATATTAAGGGGAAGTGGGGTCATTTTTCTGAAAGTTGGGCATATAATATGGTCCCCTATATATATTAAGGGGAAGAGGGCTATCTCTAAAAGGTTTTCTCGGGCTTGTTTCCTTTAGCTTTCTCAGCACAGACTGCTGGTGCTGGGTCTTGGGAGGGTAACTTTGATTGCAAACAGTCACACCTGTTGCCTCCTGCCTCCCCCCCCCCCAAAAAAAGACCAGGTGATGGGGCCAGGCAACGGGAAGCCAATGCACACCTGCACATTTGTGACTCTGGCTCGGACTTTCCTGTTTGACTGAACTGGGCAGCGCCTTCCCCTCTTCCCCCATCCCCTCCTGTCATTCGGGCAGCATGAATTTTTCAGAGTGTTTTAAACTCTCCAGCCAGCTATGCAAGTTTTCTCCGGATGGAAAGTTCCTGGTGAGCAACGGCCGGCTGGGTGTTGCAATATTATGTGGGGGGTGGGATGTACAAGAAGGCAATTAGATATGCATTTGTGGTTGAGAGAGGATTTGAACCTTGATTTTGGCAATAAAAGCATTTTAAGCCACAGTTATTTGAAAAAACTTGTATGGTAGCTGAGGTAGATATGACTGATGTCTAGAAGAATAATATAGATTCTGGTTTTTGTTTGGTGGTTTTTGCAGGACTGTTAGCCAAGCAAAACCGTATTTATTCCTGCAAGGGAATAAAATCTGCCAACCCCCTCCACCAAGCACCCATTAAGACATAACTTTAAAAAACTTGTTTATACTTATACTTTATGACTGTTGCCAGATTTCATTTTTAAAGAACTGACAGTTCTACATACAATGGTTTTCATCAGTGGTGATGTGAAGAAGAACAGTTTGGATCTATACCCCCCCCCCCCCTTTTCTCCTGTAAGGAGTCTCAAGGCGGTTTACAAACTCCTTTCCCTTCCTCTCCCTACAACAGACACCTTGTGAGGTAGGTGGGATGGAGGGAGTTTGAACAAAGTGTGCCTAGCCCAAAGTCACCCAGCAGGATGGTGGAGGAGTGGGGAAACAAATCTGAGACAACTGCTCATTTGGAGGAGTGGGGAATCAAACCCAGTTCTCCAGATTAGAGCCCGTCTTCTCTTAACTATTACACTGTACTGGCTGTCTGCTTTGTAAAGGTTTCACCCTAACTGAGTAAAATGACCTCCAAGACAGTTTTACAACAGATTAAAATGTTACACCCTCCTCAGCTTCTTGTATCTGTTGATGGTACATGTTTTTTGCTTGAAGTTTAGTATGCCGAATTGCTGTAGTAAAGAAGGAAAAATAAGCCATGAAACATGATCTTGAGTTTTGGTGGAAGCTTAACTTTCTGGCATCTCAAACCTTAAAACTGGACAGGTTCGTGGAGGAGCAGGTGATCCTCTGGCTACCTTGGTTCCAAGCTATGTTTGAATTGCACTGGCAACTAGTGGAGGGGGTTTTAACATTGGTAAGATACATTCCAACCGACCAGGATGGCCCAGGTTACCAGAGATTGATTGACTCAATAAAGGAAGCTAGTGCCTTCAGTTTTCAAATCCTGAGCAAGGTTGTTAAAGTTTTGAAGGCCATTTATCGGTTGCCATAAGTCGGAGGTGACTTGCCAGCATTTAACACACACATACACACACAACAAATTCCCAAGAATGAATCTTAGCTGGCAAATAAATTTAGTTGGCGGACAATGAATCAAAGTATTCTACTTGCTGGATGCCCTAATATATTATTGTATAGAACAGGGGTCTGCAACCTGTGGCTCTCCAGATGTTCATGGACTATGAATCCCATCAGCCACTGCCAATTGGCCATGCTGGCAGGGGCTGATGGGAATTGTAGTCCGTGAACATCTGGAGAGCCACAGGTTGCAGACCCCTGGTATAGAATGACCTTGTTTGCGGTTTCAGACAGAATATTGCTGTTGTGCTTATACTAAAGATTCTGGGGCTCAACGCCTATGTTTTACCACTGAGCTAAATCTCTTCACGTGTCATAAGCAAGCTATTGAAATTTTTGCTTCCGACCAGGCCTCAGGCGTGCAGTACCGTTTGGTGGTCCGCAGCACAAACACGCTTCAAATTCTGCAGCTCTTCACCTGCCTGGATCAAATCCAGCACATCGAGTGGTCTTCGGATTCGCTGTTTATATTATGTGCAATGTACAAGCGTGGGATTGTGCAGGTAAGAACTAGTACAGTTCTCTCCTGGAACTTTTCAGCGACGGGTATTTTGTTCTGTGTTTATTGCTGAGGAAGCTCATGTTTTCATTTGGACTGGGGTGGAGGAGAAATACGGGAAAACTTTGATCTTCCCCATGTCCTTTCTTCACTGCTGTTTATTCTGTACAGATTTTTGTCCTTAGGAGCCCCACAATCTTCAGAAGGAATACGCTGAAGGTCAGAAGAGGTCCCTTTTTTCCTCTAGCACCAGTAGAAATTTTTAAAAGGTCCATTCGCTTGTATCGCTTTACATCAGTCCCCTTATATGTAAAATGGGAATCTTAGGTCAGTCTTAAGATGCATCAAAGTAACAATTGGAAAGCAGTCTTGAAAGCAAGACTGTGGTAGGCACTAGCCTATTGCACCTACCTCGGTCAGTAGTTTTTGACCCCAAATAAATGAGATAGTCCTACAGCTGCCCTTCTGAGCTAACCTGGAAGCAGTATTTACACTCCATAAATAAGAATGCCACTGTTTAAAATCCTGTTATAAACACCTGTTTCCAAATGAGAAACGTGATTTGTACATGATGAATAAACCCTCTCAAATTTCACTTTTAAAATTAGTAGGTAAATTTAGTACTATAAGTAAAGAGCACTGTAACACCCTTAAAAGCTTACAAATTTGTTATGGGTCCCCCCTCCCTCCCCAATAGACCTTTATCTGAAGATTTCTGGTGAAGGCTTAGAAACGTATTGTCGAAGGCTTTCACAGCCGGAATCACTGGGGTGCTGGGTGGTTTCCGGGCTGCATGGCCATGTTCTAGTAGCGTTTTCTCCTGACATTTCGCCTGCATCTGTGGCTGGCTTCTTCAGAGGATCCTCTGAAGATGCCAGCCACAGATACAGGCGAAACGTCAGGAGAAAACGCTACTAGAACACGGCCATGCAGCCCGGAAACCACCCAGCACCCCAGCTTAGAAACGTTTTTGCCACAACAAATGCTTCGGCATGCAATATGACTCTGCTGACTTTGCAATTCCTTAAGCTGGAAGTGGCTTACCGCTGTAAGGGGATCCAGCGCCAGTCTTTCATGGTCTTCGGTGATTGATTTTTCTCCGAGCTGCCAAATGATGTGTTGAGAGGATGTAGGAAAGTCTTTATTTGTTCTGTGATGACCGTTCCTCCTGTCTTGGCTCAGGTCTGGTCCTTGGAGCAACCCGACTGGCACTGCAAGGTCGATGAAGGCTCAGCGGGACTGGTGGCTTCTTGCTGGAGTCCGGACGGCCGTCACATTCTCAACACCACCGAATTCCACGTAAGTGTAAAGTTGGGGCTGCTCCTTCAAGATATCAAATGTTGCCGTCTGTGCCCTTGTCCCTAAAATAGCCCGAAGCACTCAAAGCTGCAGTGTGGTGTTCTTCCTGGGGGGCTTTTTTTTAAAAAAAAGAACAGATACTCTGCACTTGTTATTTCTTTATAGTTGTCTTTGCAGTGTTTTTGGACAGAACACAGAACTTGCTTTCAATGTGGGGATGCAAAGTTTAAAGGGAGGCTGATTTTAAATTGGAGAATTTCGGCAATCCGCTGTCTGTCACTCATCCCCCCCACCCCCATTAGTGTGGGGATGATGATTGTGATTTGCATAAAGAAGTGGTTGTCCGGGTTACTGGAGTGCGATATATATGATCGGTCCAAAGCACCATCTAACATCATGTCTACTAGGGAAGGTATCTACCCCTGCCTTGCCAAAAATACAAACTCACTTCCTTACCTAGTCTGGGGTGGGGGTTGTACCTCTCGCAGATATGAAGTCTGTTGAGAGCCAGCCTGGTGTAGTGGTTAAGAGCAGGTGGATTCTAATCTGGAGAACTGGGTTTGATTCCTCACTCCTCCACCTGAGTGGCAGAGGCTTATCTGGTGAGCCAGATGTGTTTCCGCACTCCTACATTCCTGCTGGGTGACCTTGGGCTAGTCACAGTTCTTTGGAGCTCTCTCAGCCCCACCTGTCTCACAAGGTGTCTTTTGTGGGGAGAGGAAGGGAAAGGAGCTTGCAAGCCTCCTCGAGTCTCCTTACAGGAGAGAAAGGTGGGGTATAAATCCAAATTCTTCTTACCTAGTCTGGGTGCGGGGGCTTTACCTCCAGCAAATAGGCAGTCTGTTAGCTAGCAGAGCGAGAGCCCATGTGCTGTAGTGGTTAGAGAGGCAGGCTTTTCTCTGGCTCTCTGATGAAGAAGGGTCTTAACGCCTGTAGTCTGAAAACCCCTTAAACGGAGATGCCGAGGGTTGACCCTGGCATCTTCTGCATATAAAGCATGGCATGTGTCCTTCCACTGAGTTCTGGCATTCGTAAAAAAAAATTACTTGATGTTTATGGGCTGCTTTTTCTGAACGCTTGTACCTGTCTGCATGCGTTTTCTCAGCAGGTCTTTCAGCCAGATGGATTGCCAGGCCTGGGTGGTTATCCAACAGTGCAGGCAAATAGGAGTTTCCTGTGCAGCATGTTGTCACTTCCTCCTTTAATCACTTGCCTCTTCAGGGGGGAAAGCGGGCATGCGGCTTCATAACTGTGAAGTGTCCAGTTCTGTGTCCAGTACTGTGTCCAGTTCTGGTCGCCGCATCTCAAAAAGGATATTGAAGAGATAGAAAAAGTGCAGAGAAGGGCAACAAGGATGATTGAGGGACTGGAGCACCTTCCCTATGAGGAGAGGCTGCAGCGATTGGGACTCTTTAGTTTGGAGAGGAGGCGGCTGAGGGGGGATATGATTGAAGTCTACAAAATTATGCATGGGGTAGAAAATGTTGACAGAGAGAAATTTTTCTCTCTTTCTCACAATACTAGAACCAGGGGGCATTCATTGAAAATGCTGGGGGGAAGAATTAGGACTAATAAAAGGAAACACTTCTTCACGCAACGTGTGATTGGTGTTTGGAATATGCTGCCACAGGGGTGGTGATGGCCACTAACCTGGATAGCTTTAAAAGGGGCTTGGACAGATTTATGGAGGAGAAGTCGATCTATGGCTACCAATCTTGATCCTCCTTGATCTGAGATTGCAAATGCCTTAACAGACCAGGTGCTCGGGAGCAACAGCCGCAGAAGGCCATTGCATTCACATCCTACATGTGAGCTCCCAAAGGCACCTGGTGGGCCACTGCGAGTAGCAGAGAGCTGGACTAGATGGACTTTGGTCTGATCCAGCTGGCTTGTTCTTACGTTCTTATGTTCTTAACTGTGGGAAGTTTTAGCAGGGTGAAAACTACTCCTGTTATTCACCCTTATTTCTCTAGTAAAATACATACCTGATCACCAACCCAGATACAGTTTAAGGAACTGACTTGGTGGGCTGATGCTTCTGCATGCCACATGGTGCTTCCAAATAGCACATGTAAGCGGGGGCGGGTGGATGAGTATTTGTTACCAGCCCGCAGAACTCCATTTGACCCTTCCGGGTTTTCATTAAGCCTTTGCCAAGTTGGCCTGTGTGTTTTCGGATAGACTCTCTCCCCAGTTGTAAGCAAAGTTGCTAAATTAACTTGCGGCAGACAGCTGGCCAGGATATTCCAGCGTCTGCATTGCATTTCTCTCAGGTCCTCTAAATCCAGTGGCTACCAGAGCAGACAGCGGACTACTGTTTTGAAACAGGCACTTCCTGGACATTTAATATCACTGCATTTGATTCCTTCGTCCAGTTTGGAAAAGTTTAAAGATTCACTTCCAATTCTACACGTGTTGTGGAAGTCTGACACTTTGTGAAGCACCATACTAATTATTTCTCATGCTTGCGATCTCCTACGTTGCTGTGTGAATGCTGGGATTGGTTTCTAGCTGTGGCGTGGTGGCAGTGGCAATGGGATGGGTGGCACCATAGGGTTCTGCACTAGTATATGTGTTTTGCCATAAAGTCATAAATGATGGCGATCTCGTAGGGTTCTCAAGGCAGGGGTGGTTTGCCATTTCCTGACTTCGGGTCACGTCCCTGGTCTGACAGATGGGAAATCCAACATGGGAAATCCAACAAAACCCCTCCTAGAAGTTGAGGCCAGCACACAGAATTGGGCTGAGATTTTACAGGTCTGCTGCAAATGATTTATTCCAAACCGAACGTCGCTTTTCACACGACCCCCTTTTTTGTATTAACTACTTTGACTGCAATGTATTGCAATCTGTGGGAGCAGCAGTGGCGTAGGAGGTTAAGAGCTCATGTATCTAATCTGGAGGAACCGGGTTTGATTCCCAGCTCTGCCGCCTGAGCTGTGGAGGCTTATCTGGGGAATTCAGATTAGCCTGTGCACTCCCACACACGCCAGCTGGGTGACCTTGGGCTAGTCACGGCTCTTCTGAGCTCTCTCAGCCCCACCCACCTCACAGGGTGTTTGTTGTGAGGGGGGAAGGGCAAGGAGATTGTAAGCCCCTTTGAGTCTCCTGCAGGAGAGAAAAGGGGGATATAAATCCAACCTCCTCCTCCTCCTCCTCTTCTTCTTCTTCTTCTTCTTCTTCTTCTTCTTCTTCTTCTTCTTCTTCTTCTTCTTCTTCATAAAGTGTTGGATAATTCAATCACAGAGTCTGTTTAATTTAGGAATGCTTCCTTCTCCCTACTTCCTATCAGTGTTATAGCTACATTTGTTTGGCCTCTTATTAAGAAGGCAACTCCTAGGACCGTGATGGCGAACCTTTTCGAGACTGAGTGCCCAAACTGCAACCCAAAACCCAACACGGCAATTTAACCTGAATACTGAGGTTTTCGTTTAGAAAGAAATGGTTGGCTCTGAAGCATGCGTTACTTGGGAGTAAGCTTGGTGGTAGTTGTTGGCTTTGCTTTGAAGCAACCGGGCAACTCTTTGAACGGGTGAATCACGACCCTAGGAGGGTTTACTCAGAAGCAAGCAACCGAGCTTACTCCCAGGTAAAGGATTGCGCTTTAGTTCTTTGCGTGAAAATCAGTGGGGTTTAACAGCACTTAACAGGGTTACCTACACTGCTTCCCCAAAACTAGGTCTCAGGTTTATTGCTAATAATTGAGCCCAGCGGCCAAGGACAGCCTAGATGTGTGTGTATGGGGGGGGCGATTTCCCCCCCCCACATGACGAACTCTGTGCCCACGTGCCCACAGAGAGGGCTCTGAGTGCCACCTCTGGCACCCGTGCCATAGGTTCGTCATCACTGTCCTAGGAGCAGCGTTACCTTCCTCTCTGTCTTGACTGTACTTCTTTCCATTTCTTTCATCTTCTCTCCTTGTGCTTTCTGAGCAGCTGAATGAATATTCAGAAGCCGGATTCTTGGATTTGGAGGGATTTGAATGGCAAGTTATTATGTGGTGTGATCTCTGTTTTGTCTGGACTTGAGGACTAGGAGGAGGCAATAATAATTGAAGGCACTGCTGAAGGGAAGGTGATTGGCAGGCCTTGTGTCTTCGAGAAGGTTGGGATGCCCGGCGCCTATTCCCAGGTTGCCGTAATGGCTTGGTGTGCTTTCCGCAGGCACCTCATGGTGGCAGAGCTGCGTCCTTGTTTGTCAGTGCAGACCCAGTGTCACTCATTAGCATCTGTAGCACAAGAATATTTTAATGTCAGTTTGAATGGCTGTTATTGCCCTGGCCGAGTCCATCTCCAGCTGTTAGACTCGGCTGGCTGTAGCTCTCAAGGCTAATGTGAGACAAAGGTTTCCAAGGGTTTTGCATAATAAAAATGCAAGCGGGAACACTGGTAGATCTATACTTGTGGATGTCTCATGGAAGAATGCTTTTGTTGCCAATGAAGGTACGACAGCAGCGTGTACAAGAACGCCTATGTAGATTTTTTTTTTGGCTGAGGCTCTAATCTGTACTCACCGTAAATGCCTATGTTGGTTGAAAAATACTTTCTGTCGAGGAATGTGTCCTCGTAATCCTCCGAAATCTTGTGCTGACAGACGCAGCTATGCAAGGGACCCGGTGACCTAGTCAAGTCTGGGACAAAAGTTGACAGTCACTTGAGACGCACGGTTGTTCGGGCGTGGGCTCTGCGTGTTGCAGATCGGCAGCCTTGCCACCTGCCCACGGATGTCAAGAGTTTTGGGGCGAAGTTTCTTAGCCTTCAGACTTGTTTATCACGTTCCTGTCTAAATGTTTCTTGTTTCCCAGCTGTTTTTAGACTATTTTAAAAATGCCCCTGGTTCTGGATTGCCTCGCTCTCTCTGCCTTGCACCTCGCTGCAAAACAACAGCTGTACACTCTTTGGTAGGATGTGGGCTTGAAACTTTTAGTCAAGCTGATATCTTCCGCTAGAGGGCGAGGTCTGTTACGGAAAGGTTGGTCAGACGAGAAGCTTCCGGAGTTGATAAATCTTACTGTGTTTTTATTGTTTCAGGCAGGTATATATAATGGATTCAAGGTTCAGGAAAAGAGATTCCCCCTAAACGTTAGGAAGAACTTTCTGACTGTCAGGACTGTTTGATGGTGGAATTCACTGCCTCGGAGAGTGGTGAAGTCTCCTTCTTGGGAGGTTTTTAAGCAGAGGCTGAACATATGTTGGGAGTGCTTTGATTGTGTGTTCCTGCATGGCAGGGCGTTGGACTTGATGGCCCTTGTGGTCTCTTCCAACTTTATGATTCTGTGATTCCACAAGGATGGAAAGGGACCTCTGGGACACAATTTGAAATCTCTTCTGTCAGAGCAGCTGGCTACGAGCCATCTTCCTCTCTTTTCCTATGCTCTGATCAAGCTTTTAACACCAGACCAAATCTGCCTTTGGAAGGTGAGCAGGGACCAGAGAGAAGGAGCCGATATGCATGCAGAGAATCCATGGGCACCCAAAACAGACATATGACTCTTCAGGCATACAAATCATGCCTCTGATACCTGTCTCTTCCAACTCTATGATTCCGTGTTGGCCTGAGGTAGAAGAATTAGATTCAAGTCTAGTAGAACCTTGAAGACCAACAAGATTTCCAGGGTATAACCTTTCAAGAGTCAAAGCTCATTAGGTGTAAGTAGGAAGCTTTGGCGTTCAAAGGCTTATCAATTGGAAATCTTGTTGGTCTTCAACGTACTGCTTTTCTGTGACTTTATTGTAATACTGTATGTGAATGTTCCCTTTGTGAGTGTTCTCCTCATGTCTATAACGCGGAGCAAAAAAACACACAACTTAAATTCCTTGAAGCATTCTCATGTGTTTTTGTGTTACACATTTTATCTCTATCCAAACTGTGCCATGTGCCACCCAAGGGTTTTTTGAACAAGGTTCCCACTCCTGCGTTTCATTTGCAAGAATAAACAGATGCTTCCCGTGTCTCTTTCTCTCTCTTTCCAACAGCTGCGGATAACTGTCTGGTCCTTGTGTACCAAATCTGTGTCTTATATCAAATATCCAAAGGCCTGTCAGCAGGGTAAGTGGAGCTACCGAAATTCACAAAGGGCATTTTTCCCCCCTTCATTGTTACCATTTTCTGTGTACATTGAAGCTGAGGGCTCTGCAGAAGGTACACATTTGATCCAGAGAGGCTTGGGGTGCAAAATGGTATCTAATCCATTCGGTTGTCTCAGATTCAGGCACCTGTCAAAACGGTAAGTAGCTGTAAAATAAAAATACGACCCGCACGATTGCTGCCTGGACAGTTGGTTGATGGAGAAACAGGGTAGGAATTAGATCGTCTGAATCTCCTATATAGGGACCTTATTTGTTGGTTAATTTTAATACATTCCTTGTCAAACCAGGATTTTTTTTGAACTTCCTGTATCTCCTCTGGGATGGTCTTTGCTTATCAAAGAATTTGTCAATTGGGTAATTAAGTTGTCAAACAGCTCTATCCCCACTCCTGGACTGTTTGCTTTAATTATCCCCGATTTTAAATGGGAAATAAAAGGCAATTTTATAAAAGCTTTAAAAGTGGCCTCAGTTTGTGATGACCACTTCAAACGGAGATGTAGATCATTGTTGATGGATTCAGGATTTGTGGTAGACTCAACAGAAAGAGAAAACACTACAGGGAGATGGTCACTCAAGGCATAATCATCGACAACAAACTGGGAAATTGAACCTAAAAGTTGAGGGGAAACAAGGACATAATCTATCACACTACAACCATTGGCTGACATAAAAGTAAAGCCATCTGCATTAGAGAACTTTCTCAAACCATTCAACCAAAGTTTGTTGAAACGCATAGCAAATGTGGCTAAATTAAGACCTGCAAAATTGCTGATTTGATCTTTTGATTGCCGAACTGCAGGAGTAAATAAAAATGGTATTACTTCGGAGTCACAGGTCACACTGTCCAATAAAGAGTACACACAGTTGCCCACTCTAGCATTAAAATCACCAGCCAAAATTATTTCAATAGAGGGAAAGTTGTTTTCCAGGGTATTGTTTGAGCTGTGCCTCAGCCCTGGATCCTGCTGCTGGAAAATATTGATCAGGAATATTTCCCAAGTATTTTTTTTCTCAATTTATATGCCACCTCACGGGCTCAGGGCGGCTTCCAACATATAAAACATATGTTCCCCCTGACTGGCATTACCCTTTGAGAGTTCTGAACCACTGAGAAAATGTATGTTGTCGAACGGCAGCGTAGGGTTGCTCTATTTTCAGACAGTTTGGCCCTCGATTTGTAAGTATCTCGATTGATCCGTCAGTTTTGGTACAGCCATGAACTGGTGGGAAAATATTCTCACCTGTAGTTTACAAATAGAAATGTCACCATTTATAAAGGTGCATCCCCCCCCCCCTCCTAGTCCCTGTTCCTTGAGGTCATTCCAGAATGGAAATCTAAACAAAAGTTGTGGTTTTTGTGGCTGTCCAGAAAAGCATTTTATACCACTTAACCCATGACTAGAGGAGCTGGGAATGGAGTGTCCTGGATCATGGTTTTGTTTTCCTTTCTCACACCCCGCACACCCAGAGGCTCTCTGCTCTTGAAATCTTGACAGCTCTGGAGTGACAATGGGGGCACTTAGAGCCTCGAAGAGTTGAGCAAGCCTCTTGGCTGCCACTCGAGAGCAACTAATACAGGACCCTTTGTGCGAAACCACTCAAGATAAACCTGAGCCAAGGAATAACAAAACCGTGCTTTGAATGACACCCAAGAAACAATGTCGTTTTCTATCTGGGTTTTGTTTTCCTTCTCTTTGCCCTTTTACTGTTTTTCCTTTCCAAGGAGAGCTGGAAACGTGGTATCGGTTGTCCTGCCTTCCCTTCACTTTGACCTCTTCCCCCTCCCCCCTTTCCTTTTGGCAGGAATAGCATTCACGAAAGATGGCCGCTATATGGCTCTGGCAGAGCGGAGAGACTGTAAGGATTACATCAGCCTCTTTGTCTGCAGCGATTGGCAGCTTCTGAGGGTAAAGAAAGCCCACTCTTGAGTTTTGTTCGCTAGGCCCTGGCACATCTATTGCCATAAACAAGATCTGGTAGAAATTTCATGCTCCCAAGATATTGTGAGTGGGTGACTGGGTTGGACCCTCGCTTTGTAAGAACATAAGAACATAAGAACAAGCCAGCTGGATCAGACCAAAGTCCATCTAGTCCAGCTCTCTGCTACTCGCAGTGGCCCACCAGGTGCCTTTGGGAGCTCACGTGCAGGAGGTGAAAGCAATGGCCTTCTACGGCTGTTGCTCCCGAGCACCTGGTCTGTTAAGGCATTTGCAATCTCAGATCAAGGAGGATCAAGATTGGTAGCCATAAATCGACTTCTCCTCCATAAATCTGTCCAAGGCCCTTTTAAAGCTATCCAGGTTAGTGGCCATCACCACCTCCTGTGGCAGCATATTCCAAACACCAATCACACGTTGCGTGAAGAAGTGTTTCCTTTTATTAGTCCTAATTCTTCCCCCCAGCATTTTCAATGGATGCCCCCTGGTTCTAGTATTGTGAGAAAGAGAGAAAAATTTCTCTCTGTCAACATTTTCTGCCCCATGCATAATTTTGTAGACTTCAATCATATCCCCCCTCAGCCGCCTCCTCTCCAAACTAAAGAGTCCCAAACGCTGCAGCCTCTCCTCATAGGGAAGGTGCTCCAGTCCCTCAATCATCCTCGTTGCCCTTCTCTGCACTTTTTCTATCTCCTCAATATCCTTTTTGAGATGCGGCGACCAGAACTGGACACAGTACTCCAAGTGCGGTCGCACCATGTACCCCACCTCTACCTCTCTCCTGGCATTTTCAGGGTTTAGACTTAGAATCATAGAGTTGGAAGAGACCCCAAGGACCATCCAGTCCAACCCCCTGCAATGCAGGAACACACAATCAAAGCACTCCTCTCAGATGGCCATCCAGCCTCTCTTTAAAAACCTCCAAAGAAGGAGACTCCACCACACTCCAAGGGAGTGCATGCCACTGTCGAACAGCCCTGATTGTCAGGAAGTTTTTCCTGATGTTTAGATGGACTCTCTTTTCCGTCACCTTGAACCCATTACTCCTGGCCCTAGTCCTTGGAGCAGCAGAAAACAAGCTTGCTCCCTCACCAACATGACATCCCTCCAAACATCTAAACATGACCATCGTGTCACCTCTTAACCTCTTCAACTGTGGGTAATGCTAATTATCCTTTGCTGATCGCCTTCAAACTCCTGACCGAGCATTAATAAGTAATGGAAATATATTTTTTTCTTGTCTTTGTTCCCGGAAGCATTTCGACACTGAGACACAAGACATAGCTGGAATTGAATGGGCCCCTAATGGTTGTGTGCTGGCTGTGTGGGACACCTGCCTTGAGGTGAGGGAAATGTACAGGTGAACATTTGCATCAAACGTGTTAACCTTTTAAGGGAACAGATGTAGAAAAATGGTAGTGGAAAGTGCCGTCAAATCACAGCCAACTTGCAGTGTTTTCAGGGCAAGAGATGTTCAGAGGTGGTTTGCCATTGTCTATGAGGTGGCCGGGGCTGAAGAACTGTGACTAGCCCAAGGTCACCCAGCTGGCATGTGTTGGAGTGCACAAGCTAATCCAATTTGCCAGATAAGCCTCCACAGCTCAAGTGGCAGAACGGGGAATCAAACCTGGTTCTCCAGATTCAAGTGCACCTGCTCTTAACCACTAATTGTTTCCTGCTTTGTGCCTAGAAATGTCACATCCTTAAAATCTAAGCAGTTGTCAGTTTAAAGATTTAAACTTCTGTTTCAGTATAAAATCTTGCTGTATTCCCTCGACGGCCGTCTGCTGTCCACGTACCGGGCCTATGAATGGTCACTTGGCATTAAATCTGTCTCCTGGAGCCCTAGCAGCCAATTCTTGGCAATCGGCAGTTATGATGAAAAGGTAAAAAAAAACCCATAACACTTCATCCTGATGTGGAGGTGAGGGAGAGAGAGAGAGCGAGCGCATGAATATATGGTGTGTGCTTACCTTTGGCTTGTTGCTCTTTCGATCAGGTGCGCATTCTGAACCACGTGACTTGGAAAAAAATTGCAGATTTTGAGCATCCCGTAACGGTTGCTAGCCCAAAGACAGTAAGTAGAGAAATGGGAGGGGAACATGTTAGAAGATCAGGGGTCATTTATAATGCTTGTGTTTGTATATCCCTTTGGAATGTACCAAATGTTCCATATATGCTATCTCAATAATAATTTTTAAGTCTTTATCTGATCATTCAGCATTATTGCCTCCATATCGCAGATTATTGAGAAGGAGAGTTTGTGGCTGAGGCGGCATTATAATCTGGGACTGATTTTTCACGAGGCAGTTCCTCCTGGCCATTCTGCTACACCAGACAGTCAGTGGTGGAGGCTGACATTTTTGGTTATCTTTAGAAGAAGAAGAGTTTGGATTTATACCCCACCTTTCTCTCCTGTAATGAGACTCAAGGGGGCTTACAAGCTCCTTTCCCTTCCTCTCCCCACAACAGACACCTTGTGAGGTAGGTGCGGCTGAGAGAGTTTGGAAGAACTGTGACTAGCCCAAGGTCACCCAGCAGGAATGTAGGGCAATCTGGTCCATGAGAGTCTGCCACTCACGTGGAGGAAAGGGGAATCAAACCCAGTTCTCCAGATTAGAGTCCTCCACTCTTAACCACTACACCACGGTGGCTTTAGCACAGATTCAGAGGGGTTGGGAGATAGGGTGACTTGCATGGGCCCTGTTGCAAAAACATGGGCATTCGGCTCTCTTCATAGAGGAGTGTTGTGCTTTTGATCTGCAGGCACTGTTTTCCTTTTGATCACATGAACTAGTTGTGATTTTCTGGTGGAATAATAGTTAAGAGATCTGACCCCCCCCCCCCGCCCCCCCCCCCAAAAAATATCACCAGCTGGCTGGCTGTAGCCTGTGTCTTCATCAGATATCTTGGTACTTAGCCCCTGTTGTTGTCTACATGCCTGTTTCTGTACAGATCCCCATTCCAGCTTAGTAGTGCTGTTACATTAAAAATCTGGCTTGTTTTCCCCCCTCTGTAGGTCGTGTATAAAGAAACAGAAAAGTCGCCAGCGGTGGAAATGGACAAACTTCTTTTCCCTCCTTCCAAGACAGAGGCAAGCTCTCTCTTCAGCACAAAGAGTAAATGTACGTACGAGAAGCATGGCAGAGTGCCCACCTTATCCTTAGGGTATGGTTTAATTCAGCCTGTTGGAGGATTATGGGCTATGCTTTTAGCAAACTGTAAAATGGGCCTCGCTTGTGTTAAATCCAGTTTTTATTTCGAACCAAGTTAGTTTGGGAGGTGACGCTGAGTACAAGGCAATTCTTAATCTGCTTTGACTGCCCTGTGGCGTTTATGTACCTTTCACCTTAAACAAACAGGTCCTGCAACTGCTTGGCAGCACCTAGGTTTCCTGATCTTGCTGATGTAACTCTCCATCTGTGCAGAAGTAAAGAGCTTTGACTATTAGAAGAAGAAGAGTTTGGATTTATATCCCCCAAAGGGGCTTACAATCGCCTTTCCCTTCTCCCCCCCAACAACAAACACCCTGTGAGGTGGGTGGGGCTGAGAAAGCTCCGAAAAGCTGTGACTAGCCCAAGCTCACCCAGTTGGGTGTGTGTTGAAGTGCACAGGCTAATCTAGTTCCCCAGATAAACCTCCACAGCTCAAGTGGCAGAGCGGGGAATCAAACCCGGTTCCCCAGATTAGAGTGCACCTGTTTTTAACCACTACGCCACTGCTATTAGGAGAGAAATACTCCAGCAAAACAGATCAGAGTAATGAGAAAAGACAAATGTTGCAGTCCTGTGCAGAGTAACTTCATCCTAAAACCATGAGTTTAGACTGGATTAATGCTGCCTAGAAGTGTGGAAGGGGGAGGGGCTATGCATTCCCTAAATAAACCAATCAAGTTGCAACATTCTTATTTATTGATCAAGGGTCTAGAATTGTTCATTGTTTCAGCTGACAGTATATCCCACCCCTCACTTAAATTTCAGATGAAATCACTCCGCTCCCTGTTTCTTTGCATAATGTCAAACCAGCAGCCGATCGAGCAAATCCTAGAATTGGAGTTGGAATGCTGGCTTTCAGCTCAGATAACTGTTTCCTGGCAACCAGAAATGGTTAGTTTCTAGGGACCGTACTATAAGTGGGTGGGATGGCCTCATGTGCTTCACTTTGGGGAGGGCATTCTTGTGCTATTAAAACATCTTGGGGGTGGCAAAGTGAAATGGTTATAGGATTGCTCCTTTGACCTTCCTTGCTATTAACAGACATGGGATACCGGGCAATGCTTCGTACCCTATACTCTACACTTCGGAAGCTGCTCGGGTTCTTCAGTCATTTCCCCCAAAGGTGATAAGAATTGTCTGCTTGTAAAAGCTGAGTATATTGCTGATTACTGATATACAGGATTGTCTTCTATTGGCTAGGGAGTTTCTAGTGGAAATGCGCTAGTTGGTCCAGGTCCTTTCTTCCTCATTGCTGCAGGAGGGTGATGGATCTTGAGGCCTTTCCCACTTGTTCAGTTGCAAGCTGGGAATCTGAAGTGCTCTTCCTGTTCCTTTCTAACAGATAACATCCCTAATGCTGTCTGGATCTGGGACATGCAACAGATGAAACTGTTTGTGGTCTTGGAGCAGCTGTGTACCGTTCAACTATTTCAGTGGGATCCCCAGCAGTCTCGACTTGCCATATGCACTGCAAATAGCAGAGTATATCTATGGTCCCCGGCCGGATGTGTGTCTGTACAGGTGCCAATGGAAGGTAAAGAATCCTGTAGCTGCCACTACTGCTGAGTCAGGCCTAGTAGCAGTTCACACAGATAATTGTCCAGCTCTTTTTTGGGCAGCAGGGAATCAACCAGTGCATCTCTGAATGTTGTATGCTTCGTACTCTGGTGTGGTGTAGAAGTGTCTTTTGTAGGCAGACTAGGGGCATAAAGTGATGACTCAGGGATTTGGGCAAGTTGTTAATCAAGCTGTTTTGTGTGTGCAGGTGACTTCCAGGTGATTTCTCTGTGCTGGCACTCCAGTGGGAATTCTTTGGCTCTCATGAGTAAGGAAAATTTCTGCTTGTGTTACTTGGAAAGCGAGGCAGAAGAGGTGAAATAGCAGCACCAAAAGAAAGCTCAAAGCAAAAATGGGAACTTGACGAATGGATTTGGCAGTGCTCTGTGGGAGGAAGCTCCTGATGGGTTTGTGGTGAACTCTGTTTAGCACGGGAAAATGGTGTAATTTAAACTTCTGTATAGATGTGGCAGCACTAATCAGTTGCTATGTGATAGGCTTTCTTTAAATGAACGGGGCCAGGCAGACTAAAAAGTAGCAAATTGATCTTCAGCTTTGAGACCACTGGGTTTTAATACAGTGTATTTTTTTGAGTATATAAATTATTTAGTTGTCCTGAAATGTCAATAAACAATTTGATTATGTAAACATCACTTGTTTGAACCAAAGCTCTACAACACTTGGCATTCCTGCTGCCTGTTTTATCTTATTTTATTGCCCTGAGAACCTAAGGGCAGTTGCTTTCCAATGAAGCAAACTACCTGGAAGTTGAAATGGCAAAATGCTGAATTCCAGGGGCTGAAGCAAGGTCACTGAGGAAGACTCTGGAGGCACCTGATGAGTCATTCATGGCACATTATCATGCAGATTCTCTAGATCTGGCCTAATAAGCCAGGACTTCTTGCATGAGGCAAATTTATATTTTTGCTAGTTGCCTTAAATGCCCGTAGGCAGAAAAGCAACTGAGATACAAAGACCAAAGAGAGCGGGGAAATGTCAGATACCTACTTCTGCAGGAAAATGGAAAAATACAAGCGCCAGATGGATTGATGAATTATGTGATGAAGTAACTGTGGTGGGTGCAGAGAAAAAAAGCAGAGTAACTGTTGAAGGAAGGCATTATGGGATGGAAACAGCATTTTACGGAAAGGTCCAGGAAAAAAATATCAAGTCAAAAAAATCAGCCATCCCTTAAAACCAGTAGCCCCTTCCTTGTTATCAAACACATATAAATCAGTAAATTTTAAGATTCACATTTACTAACAAGTTTAATAAGTTTGAACGTACATAGCTTAACACAAAAGGACTTGGGAACCATTCCATTCCAGCACTATTTTCATTTTGCATAAAGTATGTTTACCAGAACCACTGTCGGCAGTAACTCACTATTACACATATTTTTTCAGTAAAGTGGCAGCCTGATTGGTTATAGAAAGATTTAACGAGCAGACTTAGGGCACAGGCAGGGATCCAACACGACTCATGCGGGCCAAGTGGGAAGATGCATTCCCCCACCACCTGATGATATACCCTGCACGGAATATTCCTCTAGAGAGGCTCCTATCACCCGTGGGATGTTTTTGAAGGTTGTGGGGGAACTGCTCCCAAAAGGAATAGCTTGAAAACACACAGGCATAAGTCCCATTTGGCCTTGTGTACATATCCCTGCCAAAGGGTGTTTATGTAATAGAGTACAACACCATTTGAGTTACTTCACTTTAATACAGGTACAAATTTAAGTAATTCTACAGGCTCTCCCGTGGCCATCTGTTAAACTTGTGCTTTGGTGGTATTAATTTGACTTCGGTTAAAAAATAATATAAAGCTAATCAAAAATTCCCTTTCGTTTAAATAGAAAAACTTGATCCCACGTAGCAAGGTTTGTTTGAACTGAGAATTTCCAGCTATTGTGCAGCAAACGAGAAGCCGTAATTAGACAAGTCTGCGCTGGAACTGTGTAAGGTACTTCAAGGCAAATACAATCACTTGACCCCATTTCAATTCACAACATGCAGCATCAAATTCAGAGGTTAACTAGGATGCAATCAGAATAGGTTCTATTTGGCTAGATAGTTCATGTAACCCTTTTACACTGACCAGAACCATCCCTTTAATCAGAGAGCAGCATTTACCATACGAAAACAGAGCTCAAATATATAGAAATGAGACTTGCAGTAGCAAAGTATTCACAGAAGGGAAAAACGTAACGAACATGCTTCCAGATATGACACACTTAGGTGAGAAAGATCTTAGCTATGGTAGTGTAGGATGGCGGTATGTTTCATTGGCTTAGTGAGAGGGTTGGTGATGTGCAGCAGGAAAGAAGAGATCTGGTTACGACACAGACTGGTACACCTGAGTAAGTGGCCAATAGAATCCATAGATTTTATGACAAGCAAGATTTCTCTCGAGTGAGCTTAAAACTAACCAAGCCCGTCAGCATTCCTCTCTTATGTTCTTCTCTCAAGGAGCTGCTAGGCAGTGATGTCTCCTCTGCTCTTCCGCAGGGAAGCAAGCCGTCTCCAGTGTCTGTTAAAATCCAATTTTCCCCCTTGTCATTGAATAGCCGAGCTTGGCCTCGTTGTTGATGAAAGACATCAATCCCAGGTAGGTCTCAATGAGAAGAGGCCGTTCCAGCACCAGAACGCCATTTGCCCTGCCAGGCAGAGGACACTCCTTGTGGGCCTTCTTCACAGCTTGGATCAATTGCGTCTTGAAGTTCTCTAGCTTTAAGGGGGAGAAGGAAATCAGAAGAACCTGTTAACTGTGAGTCACGTAGATTACTGAGCTTCTCAAATTACTCTGCCTTACAAAAAGCATCAGCCCAATATTGCCCCAGTGATGGTGAAAATGACGTGAAACATCATGACTTAGAAATCCCCTGCATTACTATGTTAGACATAGCTTTACTTCAGATCAAGCCACCCAGAGATTCTACACACAATGACAACTGACTTGGCAAAGAGAGGCGATCTTCTCGTCCGCATCAGCCATGGGATGTTCGGTAAAAGTAGCATATGGTACGTTCGAGGACCACGGGTTCCATCTATTGATGAAGGAAGCACGGCTTTGCTTATCCCACTGAACTCTAATTCCAATGCCTTCCCGCCTGAAAAAGGAAAAAGTTTTATGTGTGCGTGCGCAAATTGAAAGTTAAAACTGCCACAACTATTCAGCAAACCCTTCAGTAACAGTTTACAAGCTAGCTCAGTGTAGTTTGAGTAGCTCTGTAATTAAAATATAGCTCTGTAATTAAACTATATGGTGGCTGGAGGCTACATTTGGAAAGCACTGGCACCAATTAGAAGTATAGAATGCAAGGAATTTATATCCTTGCTGTCCTTTAAGTGCAGAAACTATTGTCTCTCACTTTTAAGGATTACAAGGCTTATTCTTTGTCCCAGACCCCTCAAAAAAGAAAAAAAAACCAGCAACATACTTATTTAGTGACTTTGGAGGAAATTCAAATTCTCCAATTGAAATGGTATCAACTGCATTAAGTGATATTCTGGTCACTTGCTGGCACTGCAGGCTGATGAAGTCATATTTACAGATCAGAAGGGACCAATCAGTGATAAGAACCAAACGCTCCTTCTCGTTGTTCCAGTGATCAATTCTGAAGAAGAAAAGAACACTTAACCATGACACATTCCTTCTAGCATAAAACTGATACAGCAGCTAACTCACTGCTACTTGGATAGAAAACTACTTGCTTTATTTAGAGCTGACAATACTATGCACACCCATCCCAATTTTAGACATAAACTTAGTCTGGTAATGGCACATTATCAGTTTTAGCATACATACACAATAAACTATTTATCTCAGTTATAATGCTAAGAAGTTAAGATTCCTCAGAATAACGTATCAAGGAATAAGGTTGTCATTTGTACCTTACTATTCATTTGTCATGTCATTAAAGGTTGCCCTTTGCAAGCACCCAGAGGAAACAGCTGTCATAGCAGTGTTTGAGAAATCTCCAAGGTGTTTGAGTGAGCATAAGCAACCTTCACACCCATCAGATTAAAAAAATACATAAAGCACAACAGAGCTAGGAAAAACTGGCCCTGGCGGAATTTAAAAGTAAGCAAAAGTTATTTTGTAGGATCAAAAATGAGCATTACTGAGCTTGTTCAAACTCTTAACTGTCTTACTCCAAACACATCAGTCTGGTTCTTAAAGTGGGCATTCAATGAAAACAGAATAGCAACTGTTTCTATCTTATAGGCTATGCTTTGATAGTCGGTCAGCATTTTTTTTGGAAGATGCCAACACAGAATTTTCTTAGTGTCCCATGACAATTGACAATAGTTCATGTCCGCAGCCTGATCCTTAACCGTCAAAGCACAGTATACAGTTCTAAAATAAAATAATCATTCTGTTGAAAAAAAATGGCGCACAAAAATAAAAATGTGCCCCGAATGTGGTCAGCGGGGCCATTACTTACTCAGTCAGTAGCCATACACTTTGCACTTCTCCGTCTTCAGTGGGCATCACGACCACACGGATCTCATTGACAGCCTGCTCAATTGTTCCTGGCTAAATTAAAACGAAAAAAGAACAACAATTCATTTCCCAGAATCTTGGAAGGTGGAGTGTAAATGTGCTGAAAAAAAAATCAGTTCATCTTCCAAAGATAAGAGTCAGGAGGCAGAAAACTAGTATTCTCTGCCTCCTGCCTACATAGTATTGAAGTGGAACTATATTAAAAAGCAACCTCTTTAAAAAGGGCCACATTAACAACCTGAATTCATTTACACTAAAAAAAGTTTTGTGACACTTGAAACATTTATTCATTCTGTGCTTGCTCGAACAGCTCACAGGGCTCCTTCCTGACATCTGTTCATCTGATACGGGATTCAATTTATAGCTTGCCCTTTTTCAGATTAAATGTAGTTGTTAATGTGGCCCTTTTTAAAGGCCAGGGCAGCTTACAACAATCAATTAAAACAATATGATCAATTAATAACACATTTCCATCTACTTCTAGGTGCCATTAAGCTCCACTAGGTGAATAAAACATAACTGGAAATTTAAACGACAATCTCCATACAAGTCAAATTCGCACCATATCTTAAAATAAGGGCAGGGGAAAGGAAAGAGAAAAAGGGAGGCTGGTTAGCTGCTGTCCTGAACCATAAGCTTGCTGGAAACTGCAAGGTGTGCAATTAAACCTCCAAAGAATTCCAAGACTTTTGTGTCCAAAAGCTAGTTCTTAGCTCTGCTCTGTCCTAGAAAGTGAGCAGGCAATGCCTGGTCAATTGCAGAGGAACAGCTGGTTAGAGTTCCTAACAAATATCCACAAAGGGGCACCACAAATAGATGAAATCACAAACTTACGTAACATGTAAGAAGCTAGTTGGGAGTATTTACAAATACCATTGTTTGCAGCTCCTAACAGTGCATAGAACAAATTATTTTGATCCAATATATTTTGAGACATATATTTGTTTGTTAAGGTCTCTGTGCCTACTCATAATTTCATTCAAATGGGGATTTATTATCAGTAAACACAAACAGTGAATCTTTTACACTGATTTTCACACTGCTATAGAACTATACGTTGCCACCTCCATAGTTTTACATTCTGCGAAACTGTTTAATAGAAATAACATGTATATTATTGTTGTTGTTGGTTTGCACAGTTTTTTGTGCATTTAGGATTCTTCCCAAATCAGGCACCCCTATCTTCTTCTGAGAAGAACCGAACAGATGGCAGAATTTAGGGACCCTCCAAAACTCAGCTTGGGAGAGGCATTTTTTTTCATAGGATAGACAGAGCAAACGGTGACTGTAATGTAGTACACACAGCCTTATACCAGAGAGGCCACCAAGCACACAAAGCATCAATGGATCAGTGCATGAGTTGCTCCAGCTGCCCCCAGGAGCACCCCAAAAAGCAGCGAATGAAGACGGCAAATCTCTTCTGATAGCACCGCCTGTTTGACTGTAAGATCCATAATAATAGGAAAAGTTCTTACGCTACAATTGCTCATTTTCCAAGGAGAAGCGGAAAAACCCTTCTTTCTCTTACCTTGATGACAAAAATTGTGAGCCTACTAAAGTTGCTAAATATTAATGAGCCGTATGTAACATTAGGAAAACTGGTGGAGATCATACATACGGTTTGCAATTACACATTTTATATTTTTAAATCCTCATTTGGAATTGCCTCTGGGTGGTTTTATTTAGATTTCTGACATACGGAAACCCTCTATCTGGTTTATTCAACAATCTTTTATAAGTTTCATGATAGATAAAAAGCAAGACAGAGGCCCCTTCCGCACATGCAGAATAACGCACTTTCCATCCAATTTCAATGCACTTTGCAGCTGGATTTTACTGTGCGGAATAGCAAAATCACTTGCAAACCATTGTGAAAGTGGACTGAATATGCATTATTCTGCATGTGCGGAAGAGTCCATATAGTGGCACAGGATCAATACAGATACTGCCATTGTGAATAATGAGGATCTCTTCTGATCTGGTATGCTGGGCTAGACTACTACCGACTGTGGAAGCTCCATTCAGGCGTGATCAGCCAGTGATCGATCCCCAATCCATCACGATTCGAAATCCACTCTCTCCCCACAGTCCCAGATAAGACAACAAGGCCCAACCTCTCCCCTATCCTCGCCTTTCTCCCAGAGATAGACTGCCCCCCAGCATGGAGGCTCTATTTCCCTGAGGCTTTGGAGGGCGTCAAGAGCTATCCTCACGCCCCAGAATTAATGGGGAAGGGGCGAGCGGCATCTCCTTCGTACCCGGAAGACGAAGTACTCCTTCAGGCGCCCTCCGCGGGTCGGGTTGTGCACGCTGAGGGGCCGCAGGGTCTGCCTGGGCAGAAGGGAAGACGACGAGGGCAGGTCGCCCGGAGGAGTGAAGGGGACGTCGGCCTCGGCCGCCGGGACCATCAGCGCCGCCTCGCCGGAGCCTTCCACGGAGTCCCGCAACTGCAACATCGCTGCCGGCGGACGGGGACGCGCGAAAGGCCGCCGCCGCCCGGTTTTACGTCCTCTCAGGCCGGTCAGGCCCAGCTTAGGCCGCGCCGACGCCCAACGGGCAACGGGCCCACCTTGTGGGCGGGGCCACGGGCAGGGGGCGGAGTCTGAGGAAAAAGGTGGGACAGAAGACAGAACCGCCCGACAGGCCCTCCTTTGAGGCAGGAGGCGGAGCCACAAAAGGCGGAGAGCCCTCTCGCCCGGCCAATGGTTCCGTATGGAGGGCGGAGCGAGGGGGAAGAGGCGGAGCCAAATAAGACGAAAGGGCGGAGAGCGAGAGAGACTGACTTCTTGCGCGGCGAATGGTTCTGCTTTGAAGGCGGGGCGAGAGGGAAGAGGCTGTGCCAAAAAAAGCAGGGCGGGGGAGAAAACGAGAACAAGCTCATCATCCAATGGTTCAGCATTGGGGGCGGGGCGAAATGGAAGAGGCGGAGCCAAAAAAGGCTGGGAGGGGGAGCGAGACAGACGTCGCTCGCGGCCCAATAGGAGACAGGGTGAGAGGGAGGGGCGGAGCAAAAAAAGAGGCGTGCGAAAAGGGCAGGCGGTTGCCTGTTTAGTGCTGTGCGTTATTGTGTGTTTATTAGGGGTTGTGGAGGCGCTTCCGCATGATGGCGACCCTATGAATAAAGGTCCTTTTGCAGATTCAGTTTGCTCCCCTTTTCAAACAATTCCAGTCTCTCTGGGCCCTTCCGCACATGCGGAACAATGCGCTTTCAATCCACTTTCTCAATCGTTTGCAAATGGATCGTGCTATTCCGCACAGTAAAATCCAGCTGCAAAGTGCATTGAAACTGCGTTATTCTGCATGTGCGGAAGAGGCCTAAGCTTCCCCTCAGGACTCTTCTGTGGCCCAACTTGCTTGTACCCCCTTTGAGCGGAGCTGTTCAAAGTCCTGAGGGGACATTTGTATACACCAGTGATGGCGAAACTTTTCGAGACTGAGTGCTCAAATTGCAACCCAAAACCCACTTATTTATTGCAAAGTGCCAACCCTTTAACCTGAATACTGAGGTTTTAGTTTAGAAAAAACGGTTGGCTCCGAGGCGCACATTACTCGGGAGTAAGCTTGGTGAAGCAACCGTGCAACACTTCGAAAGGGTGAATCACGATCCTAGGAGGGTTTACTCAGAAGCAAACCCGATTGCCAGCAACCGAACTTACTCCCAGATAAAAGATCGTGCCCAGGCTAGCCGGGGGGGGTGGTGGTGGTGGTGGTGGTGGTGGTGGTGGTGGTGGTGGTGGTGGTTGGTGTGTGTGTGTGTGTGTGTGAGAGAGAGAGAGAGATGGGGTAATTTTCCAATCCACCCCCGCATGATGAACTCTGTGCACGCATGCCCACAGAAAGGGCTCTGAGTGCCACCTCTGGCACCCGTGCCATAGGTTCGCCATCACTGTCCTAGATGATGTTCAAATCCAGGACCACTTAAAACAGTAGTTCTCAACCTTCCTAATGCCACGACCCTTTAATACAGTTCCTCATGTTGTGGTGACCCCCAACCCTAACTTTTATCCATTTTACAGATGGAGAACACTGATGCAGAGAGTCTTAGGCGACCCCTGTGAAAGGGTCATTCGACCCCCAAAGGGGTCCCGACCCATAGGTTGAGAACCGCTGACCTAAAAGACCAATAAAATGTTCCAAACATGGCTACCCACCTCAGACTAGGGCTCATTCCGCACATGCAGAATAATGCACTTTCAAACTGCTTTCAGTGCTCTTTGAAGCTGTGCGGAACGGGCCAGCCTAGGTGTGTGTGTGTTGGGGGGTGGGTGATTTTCTGCCCCACCCCATGATGAACTCTCTGCACTGATGCCCCCAGAAAGGGCTCTGAGTGCCATCTCTGTTTGTTTGGATTGGGAGGCTGTACATATTCCAAAACAAGCAATAGCAAAAGACAAAAGTAAAAACACAACTCTTCGCTCTTCCAAATAACCAAACACTGAAAACAATCAAATGGATAAGCAGGCCAAAGAGACCAGTTGTATTACATTTATTAAAAGAATCATATCTCACTCAGCTTCTGTGCTCATTGAAAGCCTTGGGGCAGAGTAAAAATAACTGAAGAAGCGGAAGTGCTTAGATTCAGGACAATTGTTAATTCCACCCTTAATTTGAGATATATTTATGGCACTGTGAGTCTTTGTTACTGATGGCTGGATTATTGTGAATTGTTCTGTTGGAAGCTGCCCTGAACCTGGAAGGGGGAAGAAATGCCCAGAAATCAATCAAACAAATAAACAAACAAACAGAATGAAGGCAGAAAAGCCCATGGCGTCTATTGACTCTGCTGCAGAGGTGGGATCCAGCAGGTTCTCACAGGTTCCCGAGAGTAGGTTACTAATTATTTGTGTGTGCCGAGAAGGGGTTACTAATGGGTGATTTTGCCACGTGATTTTTGCCTTAGTTACACCCCTCCTCTCAGCAGTAGCATGCTGAACTTGAAGCAGTCTAGCAGGAGGTGCACCGGCGTGCGTGGCAGCCTGCGCCTGCGTGCATTCGTTTCCCGCCCAAGGACTGGCGCAGCGGCTGCATCCTTGCCACAGCCTCGCCCAGGAATGCCCCACCCCTGGAATGCCCGACCATGCCCCTGTCGTGCCCCGCCCAGCCCCATTGGCACTACGCCACAGTTTGAATCCCACCACCATGGGAACCTGTTACTAAAATGTTTGGATCCCACCACTGCCCTGCTGCCTATCTATTTTCCCCCCATGCATGACAAAACAGCATTTTCAGCGAGAGCTGAAAGCTGTAGGTGATATGATCTTGCAGTGCAAAAAATATTTAGAACACTGGATGAAGAACTGTAGATACTGGAAATACACACTTTCAGCCCCAACCTTGTCTTAATATTTCCAGGATTATTTTCCAGGGTTACACACAAATAAGAAGAGGGGTTTTGCATGGATTTGCAGTTAGGTGAATAAAAGAGGGGTGCTCCCTTTCGATCTGGAACATTCTGAGATGCCTAACATACTGGTTTTCCTTGAGAAATAATGAAAGGCATTAGGCATTACTTTTGTTTACCCTTGGACCTTCGTTACAATTGATGTAACAAATTACGATGAAAGAGTTCTCAAGTTGGAATGATGCAGGGTCAATGACAAATCCTAAAAAAATAAAAATAAAAACCCTACTAATGCTTATCTTAATGAAGGATTTGGATATTGTTGGAATAAATCTAGTGTGGGATGTTATGTGGTTTCCAAGCTGTATGGCTGTGTTTTAGTAGCATTTTCTCCCGACGTTTCACCTGCATCTGTGGCTGGCATCTTCAGGGGATCCTCTGAAGATGCCAGACACAGATGCAGGTGAAACGTCAAGAGAAAATGTTACTAGAACACGGCCATACAGCCTGGAAGCCACACAACACCCCAGTGATTCCGGCTGTGAAAGCTTTTGACAGTAGATTAAATCTAGCGTGTTCAGCTAGTCGTTTGACAGTAGTGCTGGGAAGGGTATCTCCAATTTAAAAGATTTGGTGATGTGATGTGAGATGTTCTGAGACTTTGTAGAGTTTCTGCCATTCTGAACAAACAGTATTGACTCTGTTGAACCAACAGTTTGACTCAATATAAGGCATCTTCAGGAGCTCATTGAGAAGCAAAGACTGTCAGATGAGGTGAGAAACATAACACACTTACAAGTAGAAAGCTGTACTGTCATTCAATTGTAGTCCCACCTACTATTGTTATTTCTTTCTGTTATATCTCAGCATTCTAGCCTTACTAAATATGTTTTAAATTCAGAAATAGCACGTTGCTTTGAATTTTACTGTAGTCTTTTTGCACACGTAACTAACCTTGTAACTAACACTTCAGCTGTTTTGTGTGCTGTTTTGTATCATTTTGATTAATCTCAGTAAAAGATCTTTCACAGCTTTTCTTTTAGGATTTCACTTTGGAGCAATGCAATTACCTTCTACCTCAATTCAATCCTATTAATGCAACAGGGGATGAAAGCCCTGTAAACAAGGAGTAAGTGCTTGCACTGTAAATGCACACAAATCTGTGAGTAAAAGTTATGCAAATTCCTACCTGGTTCCATGTGGGGAGTTTTGTCTTGTATGAAGCTCTTTAGCTGTCTATTCTAGATACACAAGAGGGAGCTAGCTGCTAAATAGTTTCATGGGAAGATAGTGGGAAAATACCTCTGTTGTAGATTTGCACTGCAAGGCAATTTGTTTCATGATAATTTTTTTAAAACAATTCTTTCACTATCAAAATATTTGACACATTTATTAAAATTCTGTCGGGTATAAAAAGATGCACTGTATTTCTTTTAGCTTCAAAAGCATATACTTGGAAGCAAGGCTTAAAACGACTAGCACACACATTTTTGTATGAGCCCATGAGTCCAGTCACTTTGGGAATTTGCTTTCAGAGCATTGTAAATTGGCCCTTTCTAGAACTGTGTTTAGCTAGCAAAACAGCTAAAATGGTATTTCTGCTCATTTCGGGCGTTGGTCCCTCCTTTGTGCCTTGAGCCAGGCGGGCGTCATTGCTTGGCTGGAACAAACAGTTTCTGGCAGGAACCACGCTGATTATTGCTTTTTATTTTGCAAACATGCGTTAGAAGCAGGAGTCATTTTACACCCCCTTCCCAAAAAGGTGGAATATGCTGGATTAAAAATGACTTTTCCCTGAGCAGAAAAACATTTCCCAGATTTTGTAAGATCACTTTTCAAAACAGAACAACTTCCTACCCCTAACCCCTGCTCCATTTTCTAAGCATATGTTTTATTACCATGAATTGTTCAAAGACATAGTTGGGATGATGTAACATAGCAAGAGTAGTACAATCAAGGAAAAGTTCTTCTGCTTTGTTCCTGCTGATTATATAAATTGGGCCTTTGTTTTGATCATCCGTTACTGGGTTGTGTTGTTTTTTTTAGCAAGACTGAAGAAGACTACTCCCAGAAGAAGAGGCCTCCGATCCCGAGCTCTTACTCGTTTTTGTAAAGCTCTAATCCTTGTTTGGAAACAGATTGGTCCCACTTCATACTTGCTTACTTAACACACATTGGACGACTGCAGCTTTTCATCCCCAGTGTCTCGAATTCTAACAATACAGAAACGAAAGCCTCTCAATTCCACTTCCTGAACCAGGCTCTTATTCTTGCATAAAAGGGGCCAAAGTAAATAAATATGAAGTGCTTATAGCTTTGGCTACAGTTTTTTCTTTTCTAGCCAAACTCTTAATGTCTGTTGCAGGTGGAGAGTGTTTTATGCTTTCCAAGTATGATTTTTTTTTTAAAGGAAGAATTCTTTAGAACATTCGTCGGAGGAATCATGTTCATGAAGAAATTAGTTACTGCGCACCACCCTCTACGGAGACAGTGGGTGGCTGTTATTGTTAAATTTACTATTTTGTGTCACCGCATTGCTTCATTATAGCACTGCATCGCGTGGGGGGGAGCGAGCGATTTGGGACGCAGTGAATACAAAATATCTCCCTTTAGCATCTTTCCACTGATTGCAGCTCAAATGAAATTGTTTTTTCATTTCCATTGAGCCGTAAACCAAACCACATTTGATTTTCCTCTAACTGGTATTGGTTTTCTTCACTCCTTCCCCAAGCGAAGGCCCTCTTCGCAGTCCTATGCGACAATCTCATGTTTTTTTTTGTTGAGGCGCTTCAGATGTGGCTTCATCTATTGCGTTATTTCTTAAAAGTGCAAATGCATAGCCACAGGAAATCCAATTGCATATACCAAAGCAGGAAAATATGCATGTTGACTGCTTCATTTGAAGTGGCAACTCTGCATATTGAAAGAATCATGGTATATGACAGTGGTGGCGAACCTATGGCATGGGTGCCAGAGGTGGCACTCAGAGCCCTCTCTGTGGGCACGCGGGCATAGAGTTCATCATGTGATAATAGTGTAATTATTTCAGGGAGATTATTAGCATTAAACCTAAGACCTAGTTTTGGGGAAGCAGTGTAGGTAACCCTGTTAAGCACTGTTAAACCCTACTGATTTTCATGGGAAGAACGAAAGCATGACCTTTACCTGGGAGTAAGCTTGGTTGCTGGCAATGGGGCTTGCTTCTGAGTAAACCCTCCTAGGGTCGTGATTCACCAGTTGGAAGAGTTGCACGGTTGCTTCAAAGCAAAGCCACCGACTACCACCAAGCTTACTCCTGAGTAACGCGCGCCTCGGAGCCAACCATTTCTTCTATACTAAAACCTCAGTATTCAGGTTAAGTTGCCATGTTGGCACTTTGCGATCAATAAGTGGGTTTTGGGTTGCAGTTTGGGCACTCCGTCTCGAAAAGGTTCGCCATCACTGGTATATGAAGTAAGAGCAGCAACATTAGCCCTTTCCACACATGGGCCCCTTCCGCACATGCAAAATAATGCACTTTCAATTCACTTTCAGTGCACTTTGAAGCTGGATTTTACTGTGCGGAAGAGCAAAACCCACATGCAAACAATTGTAGAAGTGGAGTGAATGTGCACTATTCTGCATGTGCGGAAGGGGCCAAATTGTAATGACTTAAAATGGCTTCTTACACTTTCGTTTCTATATACGGTTGCCAACTAAGTGTTGATAAATACCTGGAGATTTTGGGAGTGGAGGCTGATGAGGATGGGTAAGAAAGGGAGGGTCTTCAATGGGGTATAAGGCCATAGAGACTATCTTCCTAAGCAGACAAAGCAGGATCTGATCTCTTCACCAGGACATCAGTTATTACAGCAGGAGATCATTAAGCAGAAGAAGACTATGTCTCATGTCAGCATGTTCCTGAATAAGATCAACCATATGTGTGTCAAAAGGAATGTAAGGAATTCTGAGTTAAAAGCCAGATACATTGGAAGATGGTCCTTATCTTACCCACTGGCCAACCAGATGCCATGAAGGGCCAACAGAATGGCACAGAGGCTAAGGTCTTCCCCTGATGTTGCATCCTGGTATTGTGGAGGTTCCCTTTATGGAGATTTATGGAGGAAAGGTTCATCAGCTGCTACTGGCCATGGTGACCTTCAGTCACAATGAGATGCATTGTGAAGAATCTGTGTACCATGATTTGCATCATCGTCCCCTTTGCTCAGAGGTAAGAATGTCATTATTACTGCCCTATTTGTAGATTTGCACAGAAAAACAGACCTTTAGTCACCATGGCCCAGGGGTAGGGAACCTGCGGCTCTCCAGATGTTCAGGAACTACAATTCCCATCAGCCCCTACCAGCATGGCCAATTGGCCCATGCACTTTGTCAAACGATGCGGGGTATTGTAGTTCCTGAGCTATCAAGAGCACTGCGAGATTCCCTACCCCTGCTATAATAATAACTGTTGATAAACCTTTCCTCCATAAATCTATCCATAAGAACCTAAGGAGAAAGGAAAAAAGATTGCATCTAAACATTAGGAAGAACTTCTTGACCGTTAGGGCTGTTCGGCAGTGGAATATGCAGCTTCCGGAAATTGGTGGAGTCTGCGCTAACTGGAATTTTTTAGAAACAAAGGCTGGATGAAAATCTGTCAAGGGTGCTTTGATTGTGTATTTCTGCATGGCAGGGGGCTGGACCTTGTGGTCTCTTCTATAAGAGATTTCCTTTGCAAATGTTGTTATGTCTGCCGGGCCCTCTCTTTAGCCAGATGTAATATCCTTCTTTAAGACAGGGGAGGGTCAAAAAAGTACCACATCTTGAAAGATTGTGCATTTGTGAGATGCATTGTGAAGAATCTGTGTACCATGTTTTGCATCACCGTCCCCTTTGCTCAGAGGCAAGAATGTCATTATTACTGCCCTATTTGTAGATTTGCACAGATAAACAGACTGACCAGCAAAAGACTGTATAGTTATTAAATAGCAACTCCAGAGCTATCCTAGAACAGACTGGTTATTAATAAGCAATCTAAATAAGTTATATATAGTTTTTAAAAATCTTTTAAAAACCTTTTTATCTTTTCTCTTGTGTACTGATGATATGCCATTAAAGGTTTATTGTATTATTATTATTGTTGTTGTTGTTGTTGTAAATTTCACAGCTGCCAGATCTTTAGCTGGTTGTTGACCTTCATTACAATTCAAGCCTCACTCAGAGGCCTAGGAAGTTGTAATATATTGGAGTAGTAGTCATGTGGATCCCAGCAGGGCTGCCTCCTCCTCCTCCTCCTCCTCCTCCTCTTATTATTATTATTATCATCATCATCATTATCATTATCATTATTATAAAAACATTTTTATGAAGCATTTTTGTTATGGTTAATATATCACAGCTGATTCCGCATGGGCCAAAAACAGCAGTGTGAAAACGGTGTGAACATGGTGTAAAAGGGTTTATACTTTTTTCACACTGCTGTTTTTGGCCCATGCGGAATCAGCCCACATTATACTGTGGGAAAAATGAGCAGTGAGCCATTTTAACCACCTGGAGATTGGCAACCTTATCTCTATGTGACCTCCATCCCTTTTCCTACACTTTGCATGTGTGCCTTTCCTTGAACCTCCCAGCTGCTTCTCATTAATGGCAGCCAAGTCAGCAAATGCTGACACCTGTAAACTACATTTTCCCTGGGAGCGGGCTATATTTTTCAGCCACTGCAGCAGAACCTGTTTAGCAGACGTCACACTGCAACAGTTACCAGGAGATATTTTAGAAGAAGAGAAGAGAAGGATTTATACTCCACTTTTCTCAACTGTACAGAGTCTCAAAGCAGCTTACAAGCTCCTTTCCCTTCCTCTCCCCACCACAGACACCTTGCGAAGGAGGTGAGGTTGAGAGAGTTTGCAGAGAACTGTGACTGGCTCAAGATCACCCAGCAGGCTTCATGGGGACCAGGTACCAGGTGGTGGTGGTGGTGGGGGGGGAGGGGGGGGTAGTGTACTTTATACAGTGTTTAGCAGTATACTTTCTGGTGAACTGTTGCACTTTTTAAAAAGCCATCCAGTTTCCTCAGACATAACAGATTTGTGGAGCTCCAGTGTTGGATAGGTAGGGTTGACAGAAGTCACCTGAACTCAGGTATTGGCTACCTTTAAAGACATTATCTTGAGTATCTAAAGAATTGCTATTCAGAGTCAGGAAGTGGCAAACCACCTCCGTTCCTCTCTTTCCTTGAAAATCCTACAGGGTCTGCAGTAACTTGATAGAGCAGTGATGGCGAACCTTTTCGAGACCGAGTGCCCAAATTGCAACCCAAAACCCACTTATTTATTGCAAAGTGTCAACATGGCAAAAATGGTTGGCTCTAAGGCATGTGTGTTACTCAGGAGTTAAAGCTTGGCTAAAGCAACGTTACGCAATGCTTAAGTGGGTGAATCACTGACCCTAGGAGGGTTTACTCAGAAGCAAGCCCCATTGCCAGCAACTGAGCTTACTCCAGGTAAAGGATCATTGCCCAGGCCAACCCCTAGATGTGTGTGTGATGATCTTATTGGGGGGTGATTTTCCACCCCCCCCCCACATGATGAACTTTGTGCACCCGTGCCCACAGAAAGGGCTCTGAGTGCCACCTCTGGCACCCGTGCCATAGGTTCGCCATCACTGTGATAGAGCTTTCCACCACCAGAAACCTCTCAGACTTTTGATTCTTAGAAGAGGGACAAAAACCTTTCAAAAGTACCTTTCCTGAGGCAAAACGGGCAAATTAAAAATTTTAAAATCCCCCTCTCCCATCATTGTTTCATTGTAATTTTTCTATCATCAGCTCTGAAGGTACATAATAGAATTTCTCTTGGAACAGGCGATCTGGCTGCTCTCCTAAACAAACTGACTGGGGAATGGGCCAGGGAGACAGTTTATGGGTTAACATACGCCTAGATCAGGCTACAAGCATTTAGATGAGGCTGGATCTTTTGTCTGAGTCAAACTTCTCTCTGGGCACCAGGTGAAGATAAAGAGAGTGGAAAACCCTCACCTCGGTATGCGGGTCTTGCAAAAATGCTTTGGCCACAGCCAAGCATTTCGGTTTTCCTTTCCAAACTGGTCCCCTCCTCCAAACCTGAGAGCTGGTGTGGGAGGGATCTCTGACTGTCAGCAGGAGGAGAAACGAGAGAGCATGTGGAAAGAACGGGAGGGAAGTTTTGTCCCTGTCCTGAGATTTCAGCCCCTCCATTGAGAAAGGGTTGAGGAAGCCAGAGTTTGTGTGTGTGTGTGTGAGAGAGAAGACGCTCCTGCAGGGTACGGGGTTTTGCAGAGAGCGGGTTAATGGAAATCTCTCCCTATTGTGCAAAGGAGCGGTGGAATTCATTGTGTCCTGTTGGAGGTGGGGTTTTCTTTCTGCTGGGAGGGTCGGATGTGCAATTACCTTGAGAAAGTGGAGCGGAGTTGGAGACCCCCAGATGGGGCTGCTTCTGGGATGGAGCCTGGTTTTTGAAAGCTGCCAGCCCCTCCAGCCATACCCGCACCCCTTGCGAAAGCCAGACGAGAAAGCCGCCGTGCCAAATGTTGACCTGCGACCTTAAGGAGCAAGCTCTGGCTTGGGTTCCATCCCTGTGACCCCCCCCCCTCCACCCCCTCCCCATCTTTTCTATGGACGTGAGAAGCCAGAGGGGGATTTGACTGTACTGAACGCCAGGAGGAAGTATCCCAGAGTGACCAATACTTCTCTCAGCAAGGGGGGAAAACTGTGTGACTTCCAAAAATGTGTCCTTTATAAAGAGAGAGAGAGAGAGAAACCCTGGCTGGCTGGGTCAAAAAAGTAGCAATGAGCTTTTCTGTCTTTCTCTCTGTGTCTCTCTGTCTCTGAAGAACAGAGATTTGCCAGAATAACCACTTGCTTGGGAAGACTTGGTGGGGGTTTGGTGGCCCCACCCTGGGTGACTTTGGATGCGATGGAGATCCATGCTCTGACCTTGTCCTTCATCTTTGTGCTGAAGCTGCCCTCAGCCGCCCACGGGAACAAGTTGCTACCGCACATGTGAGTATTGAAACTTCTCTTTGCTTTGGAATGGTTTGGTTAATTCAGCAGAACTTTTGAGGTCTTCTGTGGGAGTGCTGTTGTAGAGTTTTACTAGCTAAGAGATCAAGTGGTGGACCCAAACGTCTTGGATATGACCTCAGCTGCAATCTTAAGCATGTTTGCTAAAGGTTCCCGTGAATCCAGTGAGTATAGGATCGTGGCCTTAAGTGAGGTAAAATCTCACCTTTATAGGGTTTCACCCCTGCCCACCAAACATGGGGATAATTTTCTTGGCAAGATTGTTGCAAAAGATCTGAGGTAACATGTGTATGGTGCATTGATTGTTTTAACATGCTTTTATGTGTATTGTTTACTAATGTCAGTAGCATATCCGCTAGTCACACAGATGCTAAGATTACAAGAATCTGGGAGGGAGGCCACACTGTTCTGCTCACAACATGTTCCTATCCTTTTATCTATGAGCAGCTATATAGCTAAATGAAACTTTTCCAAAGAGGGAGGGGACAGAGAAACAACCCCCCCTGGTACCATGTGCTTCAGACATGGCATCTAGATGATTAAGTGTGCCCCGAAGGGCATGACATCTTTCACATTTTTCTCCATTTTATCCACACAACAACCCTGAGAGGTTGCCAGAGTTAGGATGAGGAGGGATTGTTATTGACTGAAGATCCAAAAGGTCCCCAGTAGGGGAGTTTTCTATATGGCAGGAGTGGGAGTTTAGATCTCTCTGGCCCCCAGATCCTAGTCTGATTCTCTAAACAGTACACCACTCTTAACTGTCTACATGTGGTAATCGTGATGTTTTAGTAGACTGTGAGTTGCTTTGAGTGCCTCAAGTGGAAAGAATGGATAGAAATTATGAAGGTACATAGAAAGTAGTTCCTCTAATTTCCTTTAGATTGGAATGGATTCTTGAAAATCTCTCACACTAACCATTCCAGTGCCTCAGTGTTTTGCCATCATTTGCTGTACCATTCTGTGTTTTATTGCCATTTGACAGATAGGAAGACTGAGGTGGAGTATTACCTAAAATCAGACAATGACCACCGGCTGGCACATTTCACACGCAAACGCTTAAGAAACAGTTGTTTTATAAAGTCGCTAAAAATTCTTTTGTCAGTGCAGGTAATATCTCATAGAACAGCAGTTCCTAGATTTCCTCAGCGGGAAACAAAGAAAGCCAAGTTACAAGCTGGTTTACACTGGTAAGGGAGAAATGTATTGCCAGAATGGGACTTAAATCCCATTTATGACCCAAATTAAACATAAATGCCCTTGAGAATCAGATCAGGATAAATGCTGATAGAACAGGAAATGAATGTTGCCCATTATTTTATGGCTAAACATTAATAGTGGGGCATGAATCGGACTGGCGAAGAGGAAAGTTTCTAAAACCCCTTTCCATTTGCATTATCAAATCTTCCCCCATGGTGCTATGGGTCTCCCATTAAGTAAAATGATCAGACCTGAAACCTGGGGTATGTCAAAGGAAAAGGAGTAAAATCTTACTCCACTTGAAGCCCCAATCAAATCCCCACCTCCAGCTGCATATTTATGGAGATTTGATCACTATTTTATTTAGCCAAAGTCTCAATCACACTGAATTATGATGCTTAACTTCAGATGTTCTGTATGAGACATCAACATAGGCATAGGGGAGAGGTAATGAAAAAAAACTGAAAATAAACCACACTTGAAAAAAATGGAATGAAATGATCTCTGTACCTTCTCTTCAGACTATGACAGAATTTAATTGCCAGTGTTTTCCCTCTGGTCAGGCTCCTGTGCCCTTAACGTTTTCCGACCAGCAGAAATTCAGCAGCTAAAGCTTTATCCTTTTTTCCCCGCATGGGAAAAAAGGGGCAAGGGACTAGTAACTCTCCAATTGAAAAGACCGTTAATTTTTATGAGAGCTGTATTCACTTCCTGCCTCTTCCTCTTCCCCTTTTTCTTCTTAGCATTAAACGCGATTTGTATTGTAATTAAAGGTTATGGGTTTAGCTTGACAAAGCATGCAGATCTTTGGAAAGTTTCCGTACAAGTCTGAGTTCCTGCCAAGACAGACGATTTCAACTCAGCATTTCCCCCCCCCCACCCCTGTTTTCTTTGTAAACCCAGCTAGCATTGAACAGTCCGCTAAATGCAAAACCATCATTTCCATATGTTGTTATGGCAGGCTGGGCATCTGTTCGTGAGTGTGCTTTGAAAAACTCTACCAATATTTCCCTGTTCCTGGAAAACTCATTAGCTTTATACGCCTAGAAGTCTAAGGCGAGGATCGTTTGGAATGGTTGAATTCTAGTATCATTTGAGAATGCCAGGGTCTGGATATATGAGTCTGACGACCCAATCAAAAGCCAGAACACTTCGTTTCAAGCCTGTTTTGACCTAATGACATTGACTGGCTAATGAGCCATATCCCAGGTTATTGGGATTGTTAAGGGTGGGATGGACCATATAGAAACTATCGATGTCAGTTTCATTTAGGCCCTCCACCCATAACATTTTCTTGGCCGAAATATTATGCATGAGAACCTTGATCGGATCTCCTGAATCTCATGTAACTTTTAAAAAGACAGTCACGGGAAACTGGGAGTAGAATTTAGATTGAAGAGGGGAGAGCTACTCTTCAGGTTATTTCCTTAATAGCACCCCCTTCCCCCCCCCCCCACGTAGCAAACACCCTTATTACACCTGTCCTTCCCCCCTTACTAGAGCCAATAGAAGCCCTGAAGATCTGTGAAGGAATGAATTAGCACAGGGGTAGGGAACCTGCGGCTCTCCAGATGTTCAGGAACTACAATTCCCATCAGCCCCTACCAGCATGGCCAATTGGCCATGCTGACAGAGGGTGATGGGAATTGTAGTTCCTGAACATCTGGAGAGCCGCAGGTTCCCTACCCCTGAATTAGCACAACCCCCGCCCCCAACACCACAGGTCCATTTCAAATTGGGTCTCACTGCAACTGCTTAAAAAGATTAAGAACACTTTGGAGAATCCCAAACCAGAAAGACAAAGGCTTTCCTCATTCAAGATCCTGTTTGTATCAATTTCTGTAGAACACACATGAAGCTGATAGAAGACAGAAAAACTGTAGGTCCCCAAAGCAGTGACTGTTTAATGTGGAAATGAAAGAAGCTCCCATATTTTCACCCCATTTTCTCCCCTTTGAATATCTGACAATCCAGTTTTCAAAATTGTCTTGGCTTTCACTAGACCTTGATATTAACCAGAACTCTCTTTCTTTAAGGGGGGAATGTGTAGATATGAGTTGTAAGTTAGGGAGTTTGTCCGTTGGCACTACCCAAAAGTTGTGAATTCCTGTAGACACCTTATCTCTTAAACAAAAATCTTAGGCAGATAAAAGTTCATAATCCACAAACTGTAGCCAATTGTTGATTGTCGAATATACAATTTTAGAACAGCTCGACCACGTATCCGTTTGGCAGCCCTACACACAGTCCATGTGCGTGTGTGTGTGTATCTTGGTAAAGGAGAGGTACATAAGGTCTCTGCTGCTGTATGGTTTGTTCCAAAACCGCCTTGTTGTACCCTTTTAATCTGCTAACTTTAGTCATCATCAATGAATGGAGCAGCTTCCTTGATGGACCCTTTGCTTGATTTATTTTGGCACATCTCGCCTCTGTGATCCTCCCTTTCCTAAGAATAGATATCCATCATCAGACAGGTTTAGGTTAATGAAAAAATTAACTTGACAATAAACAAACAATTCTGTTTTCATGCAGAGAGGTGCTGAGAGTCAACTGGCTGTCAAACGTGATCAGTGCAACTTTGAGTGTGCTTATTCTAGGACATTGTGCAGATCTAAGTGATGTATCCCAGAATCCTTTGCCATGTGCACCAACAGTGTTTGGTGCAGCTTTTTCGATTGTGCATGGTGTTGTGAACACCCCTAAAAAGATAGTTCTAGTCTTGATGGTCATTTGAGCCACTGTATTAGGACTGTTACCTTATCAAAAGCAGGAAAAGGCCATTTGGCCATTAAAAAAACTATAGATAAGTTTGCAAAAACTGAGGCACATCATCCAATGTAATATATGCCACCATGTGCAAACAGTGGCCTTCTGCTATCTACATTGAACAAATGTGCCAGTTCCTTTTTGATAGAATCAGTGAACACAAATTGAGCATATGAAACTGTAGTACTCAGAAACCTGTTGGTGAATATTTTAATCTTCGTGGACATACCCCCTAGAAGTTGGCAACCCTATTAGTTTCTGATCTGATGACATTAAGAAGAAGGTTGGATTTATATCCCCCCTTTCTCTCCTGTAAGGAGACTCAAAGGGGCTTACAAACTCCTTTCCCTTCCCCCCTCACAACAAACACCCTGTGAGGTAGGTGAGGCTGAGAGAGCTCAACAGAACTGTAACTAGCCCAGCGTCATCCAGCTGGCATGTGTTGGAGAGTACAGGTTAATCTGAATTCCCCAGGTAAGCCTCCACAGCTCAAGCGGCAGAGCGGGGAATCAAACCCAGTTCCTCCAGATTAGAGTACACCTGCTCTTAACCACTACACCACTGCTGCTCCAGCCTAGGCTATTCACATCAGGATAAGAAGCATATTTGTTCTCTGATACCTCTGGCGAGAACAGTGAGGTCAGAAGCAGATTCATATTTTATAAAGGAGGGATTATAAATAATCCTTAGTTTTTCTTATCTCTGCAACTAAAATGGTGACACACTCACATTTTCTTGGGGGACTCCCTCCCCAATTCAGAGAAGGAACCTAAGACTAATGCACCCATGTATTTTCTTTCTTCCAACCCCCTGTTTGCAGGCCAAATGTCTGTGCTGAGCAAGAGCTTGCAATGGTGGGCCGGCGGCAGCCACGCGTTCAAGCCTTTTCTCAATTGGTCAAAGCATGGAAGCCAGGCTGCGGAGGGCAGCCCTGGTGCATGGGCTACGAACGGAGGTAGGTGCTGATGCTTCCATGAGTTTATGATTGCTTTAGATCACTAGATTATCTCATCCGATGGTTCCCAACCTTTTTTCACTCACATACCCCTTGGCAACATACCTCATTTCCCTAAAAATTGTACCCCCATTTTAGCAAATCCATTGTGTAATTTTTTTCATGTGCCCCCAAATGCTTTGGCGTGTACCCTTGGGGGAACATGTACCCCAGGTTATGAACCACCAGTTTAGTCTCAAAGGCTTTGGGGAAGGGAAGGAAACTCATCTTGCTATACTCTGTCTCAGAAAAATATGTTAGTGTAGTCAATTGAGGTGCAGCAGTCGAGAAATTTGTATGTTCCCACACTAGCATATAGTCCCGAATTGGTTGTTGTGAGTTTTCTGGGCTGTGTGGCCGTGGTCTGGTAGATCTTATTACTAATGTTTTGTCTGCATCTGTGGCTGGGATCTTCAGAGGTGTATTACAGAGAGAAGTGTGTCTATAATACTCACTTTGACAGAGCAATAATCTGGTGCAGTATTAGTCTGTCTCAAGTAAGTTTGTTCATTTATTTAGCAGCCTGAACACGCAGGGCGGAGTCTGAGCATATGTTCACTGCGTGAGCTTGCATATATGATTAGGTGCTAATTGTGTGTATAAAACCTATAGTTTTGCACACCCTCTTGTTTACACGCTCTTCTAAGTGTGACGTGCAGCCTAGCATCTGTTTTCTGAAAGGATGCATTGACCTTTATTTATTAGGGATTCGCAGGGGCGTATCTATAAAAAATAGTGCCTGGGGTACTCTGGCCCCAAATCTCTAGGAATTTTCCCAACCTAGACTTCGCAACCCAACTTCCTGTTATGTTGTTCAAGGATCTTTAGGATCTTTTCCACATTATTTGGAAAATGAAATTTGTTGGAAGAGAAAACAGGCTGGCCCTGACAGAGGAAACCGAAGGCGAAAACCGAAGGTGATTATTACCAAGGTTCCACTGTATATAAGTCTGCAATTTCAACTGGTGGAGAATAGAACAGATTTCTTGAGGGAGGGGAGGGAGTGAGGGGTGGCATGCAAGGGAGGGGGGAGGGGGCCCGGCATCTGGACATGGCCCACCCACCCTAGTGGAGCGAGTGGGAGGGGAGGGAGGGGTGGCATGCAAGTGAAGGGGAGGGAGTGAGGGATGGCATGCAAGGGAAGGGGGAAGGGAGGGGAGTGAGTGAGTGAGGGGTGGCATGCAACGGAGGGGAGGGAAGGGGAGGGAGCCCGGCATCTGGACATGGCCCACCCACCCTAGTGGAGGGAGGGGAGGAGGGGAAGGGAGGGATGGCATGCCAGGGAAGGGGGAAGGGAGGGGAGGTACGCCCCCCAATGCCAGTGAAATTCCACCCCCAGCATCCTCCCTCCTGCCCCTTGCCTGCCCTGTGCCCCCCTTCTCTCTCCAGAGGTGTGTGTGTGTGTGAACAGTGCAGAGTTTTTCTTGATAGAGCAACCACTGCTCCATTTGCTTCAGCTTTTCCACCCCAGATGTGACTAAATGGCCACAGCCCGGCAACATTTGACCCCATATGTTCCCCTGGGCAGTACGCCCCTAGGGATTCTGTTCCTCTTGTTGGTTACAGAATCCTTTAGATTGGTTTCATTTGAGCCTTAACCTTTCCCAAACGTTGTAGGATAGTCAGGTCTGATTAAAATGGTAAATACTTTTTAAAAAATGTTCTTGGAAGAAACTTGGCTTTAAAGTGTTGTGTAGTGTTTAAGGAATTCCAAACACCCTGTAATTGTTGACAATTAGCTTGTTGATGAGATCTGCCCACCGGTAAGAATCGGTATCAAACTGAACCTCTGATACATGTCAACATACTTTGTCTTGAAGTCTGTGTCTTTGTCTAGCGAGGGAAATGCTTTGAAATGTGAGGGGCCTTGTCTGCTGTCTCAGGACTTCAAAGGCTCCGAATTCTCCAGTTGCAAATAGCTTGTTCAGTGCTTGCTTGCTTTGTGACTTATTCTTTGCATGTTGTACATCAGGGAACAGAAACACAACATTTCCCCTCTCTATTAGGAAGTAGTTGCTCTTTTCATGTTCAAAAATGTTGAATTTTTTTTTGTGACAAGAAAAGGAGGGGGCGGGGTTTGCGCTAGTAGCAAATTATTGTCACAACTCCCAAAACAAAAAGGAAGTCAAGAGAGAATAGAACAGAACTGGCTGTTTGTAATTAAGTAATCGGTTCAGGTGGTATTTTACAGATCGAATAAATAAGCAGCACTCTGCAACCTACATTGTGACGGAAGGGTTAACAAAGTGAGGGGTGACCTCCATGCCACACTAGCTTTCTTCAATGGCGTATCTAGGAGGCAGGGGGGCATATGACTCAGGCGCCATTTACCTGAGTCACCTGGGGTGTGAATTTTGGTCACCTGCCCCCTCTCTCTTCCCCACACCCTTTCCTCCCCTTTATGCCAGTGGAAAAGTTGGTAAGGAAGGGAGGGAAAAGTCATATGAGGAAGAGCTGAAGAATTTGGATTTATACTCAACCGTAAGGAACCTCAAAGCGACTTGCAAACACCATCCCTTCTTCTCCCCACAGCAGACATCTTGTGAGGTAGGTGGGGCTGAGAGAGTTCGGAGAGAACCGTGCCTCGCTCAAAGTCACCCGGCAGGGATGTAGGAAACAAATCCAGTTCACTAGATAAGAGTCTGCCACTCATGTGGAGGAGCGAGGTCTGTCACCATCTGGAGTTGCATCAATGGGCTGCTGCGGTGATTCAGAAGCATCTTCACAAGCTCCGGAAAAGGCACACCCAGGGCTGGACCTGATTTTGGCTGCAGTTTCCCAGATTTCCTTCTTGTAACAGGGGAATCGCAACAGCTGCTCTTCTTTCTCCAGCTGGATATTTAAACTAGTATTTAAACTAGATGGGGCATCCTGTTCTGGGCAATGGTGGAAAATGGGCATCAGAAGACCTTTGTCAATTGTTAAAAGAATGGTAAATCGAGCAGCAGTGGCGTAGGAGGTTAAGAGCTCGTGTATCTAATCTGGAGGAACTGGGTTTGATTCCCAGCTCTGCCGCCTGAGCTGTGGAGGCTTATCTGGGGAATTCAGATTAGCCTGTGCACTCCCACACACACCAGCTGGGTGACCTTGGGCTAGTCACAGCTTCTCGGAGCTCTCTCAGCCCCACCTACCTCACAGGGTGTTTGTTGTGAGTGGGGAAGGGCAAGGAGATTGTTAGCCCCTTTGAGTCTCCTGCAGGAGAGAAAGGGGGATATAAATCCAAACTCCTCCTCCTCCTCTTCCTCTTCCTCCTCCTCCTCCTCCTCCGACTACTACTACTTCTTCTACTTCTACTTCTACTTCTACTACCACTACCACCACCACTACCACCACCACCACCACCACCACTACTACTACTACTACTACTACTACTACTACTACTACTACTACTACTACTACTACTGTTTTCCTTTTGGAATTGAATTATGTAGCCAACGCTGCCTTGCCAAGTGACCGTGACACTTGAAAGGGGTGTAGGGCTGCCAACTCCAGGTTGGGAAATTCCTGGAAAATTGGGGGGTGGGGCTTGGGGAGGGACCCCAGAAGGGCATAATGCCACAGAGTTCAACCTCCGCAATTGCTATTTTTCCCCAGGAGAACTGATCTCTGTAGTGTGGTTATCATTGATTATCAGAATCAGTGATTCTGGCAGGTTTGCTGACCAAATTCCAGAATTCACCTTTTTCAAAATAATTCTATTCTTACATCTGTTTCTGTATTGTTGTGTTTCATGTTTTTTTACAGGCTTGTTTTTCAACAACAACAACCACCTTTATTTGGCATTTAAAAATAGGTTCTAGAGCGTTGCCAGACATTTTTGAAATACAAATCAAGAGTACATTCAAAACGCAGACAGGAAGACTGTATATAGCAGTATACATTACTTAGAAAGTTCTGTCACTCGTAAAAGAAATTTTGCTACTTTTTCCAAGAGCATGACATCTGTGTTTAACAGAAGCTCCACAACAGAACAGTCAGAGTTACTTTCAGATGTGTCTAGGGCCAGCCTGGGAGAGAAATTCCTAATGCCCACATATCTCGGACAGTCAAGAATAATGTGAGCAAGAGTCTCCACTTGATTTTTACAGTGCGGACAAACCCGATCCTGGAGAGGGATGGATAAGTAACGACCCTTTGTAATGGCTGATGGGAAGGTTTTGGATCTGGCCCTTGTGATAATCCATCTCTGTTGGGGTTCAGTTAATAATTCAAGATATTTGGCTACGTTCACCCAGATGATCCTTGATGTAACAAGATGCTCAGGCAGGTCTGGAGGTGTTATCAACTCTGTGTATTCTTGAGGTATTTCTGAGCCATGTACATCTAAATAGGTGAGATCTCTGTGTGACTGCACTTCCTGTGGCAGCAAGAGACGTGACTCTGACTGGCATTTTGAGCTCAGACCAGAGGAACTGGATTAAATCAGAAACTGTATAAGGCAACGAAACTGTTCCATGCTCCTGTGCTCCTCAGCTCTCCTTCCTACTCCTCTGGGCCTTTTTAAGCAAGCCATTTTGTCCAACTTTTGGAACAGATGGAAAATTGAGCATCGTGCCTTTTAATGGAATATTATTACAGAACACAGTTTAATGAGATCCTCTCTTTATAAGCTTTTATTGGAAGTCCTGTTGGGTATTAGTGTAGGGCAGTAGTTTTCCAAATACCAGATAGCTGTGTCTTGCCACAAAAGCTTGCTGCCTCGCAGAGGAACTTGGGACATGGTCCATGATGCGCCGATTTCATATGGGGCAGTGGCATGCATGGCCTCTTCAACCTTATTAGAGAAATGCAAAATGTGTCCTTTTACTTCTGCAGCATTTTCCATTTTCTGACCTGTGATGTCCGAGAGACGTTGAAATGCCACAGTGGAACCCAGACAGCTGTTGTGTTTCAGGAGTAAAATGGTTGCAAAATGGAATCAAAGCATTTCGAATCCTCTGTCACTTTGTTGTTTTATTCCTGGGTCTTGCACATAGTGGTGTGCATGTGCAGCTAGCTTGCATAGGGCAGGTTGGCCATTATGGCCACAGGAGAAGATCCCAGTGGACCGATAGCCTTGGGGGGATGCATCTCTGAGATTATTATGCCTTTCCAGTCCACTGTTGTTGCAGATTTCGTTCCTTTTATATCTTTCCCTCTCCTGTTCATTACTGATGGATGCCTTGATAAAACATTGCAAAAAAGCAGTTTTTACTTGATTGTACATGTGGGGTTTGTATACAGCTGCTATTTTCCTCCTCCAGTAATTAGGCCTAGAGTGAGGGAGGGGAGGAAGTGAGGGGTTGCATGCAAGGGAGGGGAGTGAGGGGGCCGGCATCTGGACATGGCCCACCCAACCTAGCGGAGGGAGGGGGAGGGGAGAGAGAGAGGGGTGGCATGCAAGGGAAGGGGAGTGAGGGAGGGGAAGAAGTGAGGGGTGGCACGCAAGGGAGGGGAGGGAGCAAGTAATTAGGCCTAGAGTGGCCAGTGTGACTTTTCCCTCTTACAGAAAGTAAATTGGATCGAATGGGGTACAGGGGAGATTAAAAATTATCTGTTTGGGTTGCGAACTGATCTACCTGTCCTATTAACATGGCACATTGCTTCACTGTTGCCTTACATGTTTGGGATAACACATCTGCATGCATCTGCACACTGCAAAGGAAGATCACAAAAAGGTAGCCAGTATTCACCAACAGGTTTCTGAGTACTACAGGAGCAGCAGTGGCATAGTGGTGAAGAGCAGGTGTACTCTAATCTGGAGGGGTTTGATTCCCTGCTCTGCCCCTTGCGCTGTGGAGGCTTATCTGGGGAATTTAGATTAGCCTGTACTCTCCAATGGTGGCTAGTTTCTTGATTAATGCTCTGAAATAATCCTCTGGGCTTCTCTCTCTGTATATATTATGTTTGTACACTTTCAACATTCTTCCCAGTTCTCTTATTTCGTCTATTTTTATTCAGTGTTTCTCTTTTTGATGCTTAACAAAAGTTACTGTACTGTACTGATAGGTGGAAAAATGGAACAGGTAGCACAGATGCATTCAGTCTAGCCAGCAAACTTTTCTCTCTGACACTCTTTTCTGAGTTCTTCACATTAATGTGCACTTTTTAAAGTGGATTCTGTGATGTAAAAAACAGACTTCATTAAGCTTAGAACCGAGTGCAGTGCGGAGGGAGATTTCAGCAGCGGGAGATCCAGATGGGTTTTCCCCACTTTACTAGCTGTTTTGCAGTTTGATGACTAGATATTTCTTTTCCAGATGTGTTTTTCGCTCCATGTTTTAACTGCTTGTACTCAAAAGGATGAAATACTTCTTATTTTCCATAGATCAAACGATTTCCCCCTTTCTTTTTCTTTTCCAAATATGTATGGACTATTTGAATGAAACCAAATGATGCGTTATCATCCTTTAGCAGAGCTTCATAGGGCTTCACAGATGGATGGAACTGCTAAAAAATTAATTATGGGAGGGCAATTTTTACTGGTGTGGGTGAAAGTTATGTGCACATGTATATTTGGAGAATGTTTTGGTTCTGGTGCGTTTACTGTCATAAACGGCTGGTTTTTTAAAATGACAGAGATGCTAAGAATACTACGGGAGGGGCCACAGGTCAGGGGTCAAGCATTTGCATTGCCAGTTTTGATCCACTGAAAAGTTAGAAGGGTCCAGTAGCCAGTGATGTAAGTGACCTTACCTCAGACCCTACAGGACCCATCAGAAGAGACCATATCGATTTTGCAAACATTGACTATCTGACTCAGTATAAAGCAGTTTCTTTACATTTATTCATGTGTCTATTAGCACATCTTTGCTGTTTCTACAACCAAGGGTGTAATCATGCAAGAAGTTGGAGAGCAGTGTTTGGAATTTTCCAAAAGGAACAGTTCTATGTGTGTCTGTAAGGGGAGGATTTGGAGTTATTCAGAGGTGGGATCCAACCAGTTCTCATCACTTCACTAGAAGTGGTTACTCATTTTTTTCTGAGTGCTGGGAAGGGGTTACTAAAGCAACCTCCTTGCCCAACAGGGACTGGAGGTGCGTGTGTGCGGCAGCACCACTGTTTGAATCCCACCACCATCGGAACCTGTTATTAAAATTTTTGGATCCCATCACTGGAGTTATTGTTATCGGCTAATTGCTAAATCTGATGTGTTTTAAGTCGCCATCTGTAATTTGTTTCTTATTTTATAGTTCTTATGTATTTTGTTGGTATTTATTCTGTTTATACTGTTATGCTATGTTGTTCGCCGCCCTGAGCCCTACGGGGATGGGCAGGGTATAAATCCAAATCCAAATAGTTGCTTAGGGGAAAGTTTTAAACCTGTCTTCCATCTCACATTCTCAATGCAAATTGCCCTCCTTTACCCTGAGATGGTTCTTGACCAGGTAAACAGACTGTTCTCCCCTTGCTATGAATATAAAGTATGGGAGATGCCATTGCAGATTTCAAATGATGCTCTGCACTAGCTCATACTTACTATCTCATGCATCTTGGGGATTGGGTTAATATGCAGATTTAAATGTAACCAGTCAATTATCGATTAAAAGCTAGATGATTGTTCACTTCACTGTTATGCAATTTGGTGGGCAATCCTATTTTCTTAATTTTCTTGGGAGCTGTTTGTTTCCGAGAACACATAGCCTAAAGGAGCCAGAATTTGGGCTGGCAGATGTTTTTTGATGGATACACCTGGCATTCTGCAATGCGCAGGAAGTTCTCTCTCTCACTTTTACATTCCTTTTGCATCTGGAGCAAACAGTTGAATGTCCTGCCAAAAAGATATTTTGAAAATTATGGATTTTTTTTTAAAGTGGCAGCAAAGCCAAATCAATCTTATTTAACTGCTTTCGAAAGCCTGGTGAAACTGGAAAGGGGAAGATTTCTTATGCAGTATTTTAGCGCAGTTTTCTATACCTTCATATTCTTGGAGGCCACTGGGGATAAGGCACTGTATCCGCTCCAGCTGTTTGTACAACTTTTATGGAGGGTATCTATACTAAAACTTGATGAGACTTGGAGCTGGTCTCAGAGAAGTATTGTAGAGAGAGGGTTTTTTGCGTGAATGATAGCTACAATTAAGCATAGGTGTATTTGTTACTGATCTGTGTGCACAACATAATAGTCCATATGCTTTCTATTTCAGGACAGTGTATTATGTGGAAAACAGGCAAGTGTATAGCATGCAGTACCAGACTGTGTACAGATGTTGTTCGGGATGGTCTCAACTTGGCGGAGACTCCGGCTGCCGTTACCGTAAGTGACCATGACCTGCTGAAGATGTTCTTAGCCTTTCATTAATTAGTGTGTTTGGAGGAATGGCAACTCTTGATTATTTGGAGCAGGGCCAGCGTGGTGTAGTGGTTAAGAGTGGAGGACTCTAATCCGGAGAACTGGGTTTGATTCCCCATTCCTCCACAGGAGTGGCAGACTCTTATGAACCAGATGCTCCCCTACATTCCTGCTGGGTGACCTTGGGCTAGTCACAGTTCTTTGGAACTCTCTCAGCCCCACCTACCTCGCAAGGTGTCTGTTGTGGGGAGAGGAAGTGAAGGAGTTTGTAAACTGTCTTGAGACTCCTTACAGGAGAGAAAGGTGGGGTATAAAGTTTTGTTGAGATCTGAGAATGTGCCTCCGTCCAGGGGTGTGGGGAGGTGTCCCAGTTTGAGGCCATGTGCTAATTAACCCCAGTATTAATTAGTATCTCCTTGGCAGATTTAATAAGCAAGAAAAGGCTAAAAGATTGTGCCCATGATTGTGCTCAGTTGAATCTCTGGCCCACCAATTACTACACTGTCTCAGATTCAAGGAAATCAGATCCAATTATGTGAATCTTACTCCTTTACATTTACCCAATCTCCCCGATTTAATTAGATTACACTACTTGTTGGACAATCCGGATCCTTCTCTCAGTATGATAGTGGCAGACTTTCTTCTGGAAATTACTAAACACCAGTAGATTTCCTTCGACCTAATATTTATTTCATGTATTGTATATGCTTTTTAATCTGTTTTTATTAATGTTGTACTGTTGTCTATGCCAATAAAGGCTTGCTAATTAATTAAATTAGTATCTCCTAAATCTACCGTTCCTTTATTCACTGGTGTGACTGCCAACCTCCCAGTTTCGGGAAGCAGGGGAAAGAATATAAACGACCACGTGCTGATCAAGATATGATTACTTTCTCATTCAAATGCCCATAAAATAAGGAAGAAATCCTATGGTGCTGGAGGAAGCTCTGGTATAGCTGAAGGCCTAAAGGGCAATCGACAGAAAATGGCCTTCTATCAACTGCCAAAGCAAATTAACCACTGTCAAGGTTTTCCTGTAGAGGAAGCACATAATAGCATTCAGGAAAGCTACAGGAGGAAAAGCAATAGAGCTGGCCTAAAGAAACATCTGAAAATGGTCACTTGAGCTGCAAAAGTAAGGAGGAGGAAGCGTATCATTTGTAGAAGGAAAAGCCATGCACAGATAATAGGTAGGGACTCAGATAGGGACTTGAAACAACAATGATCTCTGTTCAGGGAAAAAATGTGTAATTTTCTAGGCAGAACAAAATTAGGGATATACTGATGGTGGGCTAGCAGGATTAGATCCTGTCTCTTTAAGCTTTTACAAATAGGAGTCCTTTGTTTTCCCTACCAGGGCAAAGTATGTCTTCAAAGGAGTAATTTATGTTGGGAAAGGTCACAGGAGGAACAATTGAATCCTCCCTCCCAGATGAAACTGCTTTTTACCAAGTCAGGCTATTGATCAGCTCAGCTCAGCATTGACTACTGAACTGGTGGTGACTTTCCAACAGCTTTTCTCAGCACCTGCGATACAGTTTCCAACTCTGGACTGGGAGATTCCTGCAGATCTGGGGGTGGAGCCTGGGGAGGGAGGAATTTGGGGAGAAGTGGGACCTCAGTGGGAAAAAGAGTGCTTATTGTTGGGGCTACTGCCCAGTCTGGTGGGCAGATAAATGGGAGCTGGGTTCTTCATTAGACCCTTCATTGACCTGCTGGCACCCCAGTGACCAGCATATTGTTGAATTTGACAGCCTTGCATGCAGCAAGCACGGAATTCTGGGAGAGCTCAGTGAACATTCTAAAAGTGACAGTTGGAGTCTGTAGCTTTCTGACTCTGATGAGGAAAGGTGTTGTTCAGTGTTCTGTTAACTAAAGCTATGTAAAAGCCTCTGACTGAAAGTTTAATACTGTAAACTATACTGTAAACCAAATTGTAACCAAAGTGATGAACTGTAAATGTATCGACATATAAGTGTTAGTTTGTTTATATCTAAATCTATATATACATATTATATATATGTATATGTGTATGTATATATAATATGTATATGTATAAATATATACACACACATATATACACACACATGTGTGTGTATACGGTATTTATATGTATATGTGTAAGTGTGTATATACCTGTTGACCTTCACATATTGCATATCCACTAATGATGCATGCCAATACCATCCTCCATAAATGAACTTTAGATGTTGGATTTTAGATAAATGTATGAAAAGACTTCTGCCTGAGGCCTGGAGAGTTGCTGCCAGTCTGAGTAGACAGTGCTGAGCATCATGGACCAGTGGTCCGATTCATCCTAAAGCAACTTTATGTGTATCCACACATAATCTTGACCTCCTGTAAATAAAGCATACCAGCTAGTCAACTACCCTTTGGTGTTTGATGCGTTTCCAGAGGGCCTGAATCAATTATCCTCCTCCTCTAGATAGTATCTTAAACAGAATTCTGAAGATCCTTTTCAACACCAATTCATTACCTTGGAGATCTGGGCTGTCCAAGTTGAATGCTACCTTTGTGTTCATAAGCAGCCATTGGTGGGGATGTTTCTTAAGAGACTTGAACAACAATTTAACTCAAGCCAACACAAAGGCTTAAGGGCCATTGTTTTCAGGCAGGTGAAGTCCAAAGCAGCAGTGGGTTCAGGCTTCGTTCATAATAGGATTTAAGCCAGAGATTGTGGTGTCCAGAAAAAGAGCTATGTTCATTGATGAGCTGAGGAACAGGAAACTTGGAGGATGGCAAATGGAAGTTACCTGTGCCAGTGTGGCATAGTGGCTAAGAGCAGGTGGATTCTAATCTGGAGAACTGCTTTTGATTCTCCACTCCTCCACCTGAGTGGCAGAGGCTTATCTGGTGAACCAGATGTGTTTGCGCACTCCTATGTTCCTGCTGGGTGACTTTGGGCTAGTCACAGTTCTTTGGAACTCTTTCAGCCCCACCTACCTGACCAGGTGTCTGTTGTGGGGAGAGGAGCTTGTAAACTTCCTTGAGTCTCCTTACAGGAGAGAAATGGGGGTATAAATCCAAACTACTCCTTTATTCATCAGGGGGACCTTTTTTGCAGCTCAACTACCTGAGATCTTTTAAATTAAACCAATTCTGCAAAGTGTGTGTTCCACGAATCAGCTCTAGGTTCTCCAAGTTTTTCTCTGTTAGGACTAAATGATTTTTGTTTTCAACAGCAGAAACAGAATAGCAGGAAATTTAGTCATGTTTTATTAGCAGCTATCACGGGAGTAATGGTGTGATAAAGCCCAACAATGAAAGTCTTATCAATATTGCCATCTTGTTTATGCTAAAAGTAACATGGCAAACTGTACTCCAAGAGTTTGTGAAACTTTCCTACATACCTTACCAGAATTTCAGACTAAATAGTGAAATCGACACTGAGATCTTAATGTCTGTTGCAACTTCTGCTTCTATTGTGTTGTAAATCTGTGGCTTGGTCTAGCAGCAGAACAAGAGCTGAATTTTAACTGGCGTGGCTGTATGCCACAGCACAGGACTACGAAGGCCCCATAAGTCTTCAGTGTGCTCTTACCCAAAGGAAAAGTGACCCAGAAGCGCTTCTTTTGGAATTTCTCACTATTTGAGAAAGAGGGGAAACGTATCACATATAATCCCCATTTTATCCAGTAGATCAGGTCAAGTTACTTATGGGTATGCAATCATGTAATAAAATGGTAATGCAAGGAGGTCCAGATGTGTTGAGAATGTATGTTGTTGCAGCTTCTCTGGACCTGGAGAATACAGAGCAGACAGTATTTTTTCAATCAAAAGAATGAATTGGTACAAATTTATGGGGTGTAGTAGTTGGACTATGATTTGGTCAATCTGTATTCCAGTTCTCCCTCTGCCATGAGGCTTACTGGGTGACCATGGACCTGTCAGTCTCTCTCAGCAGAACCTACCTCACCTGGTTGTTGTGAGGATAAACTGTGGAGGCACTGCGAATCCTACACCTTGAAGCTTTCTTATATTGAATGAGACCACTGGTACATCATCGTTAGTATTGACCAGTCAGATTGGCAGCCTTTCTGCATCGTCTCAGACAGGGTCTTTCACATGACTTCTCACCTGGTCCTTTTTAACTAGAGATGCTGGGGATTGAACATGGGACCTTCTGCATGCCAAGCAGATTCTCTACCACTGAGCCACAGCCTGAGCTCCTTGAAAGGAGGGCAGGATGAATAAGGAGGAAAAGAAGGAGGGAAGAAGAAGAGAGAAGAAGAATGTATATCCCTTCTTTCTCTCCTGTAAAAAGACTCAAAGGTGCTTACAATCTCCTTTCCTTTCCCCCTCCCAACAACAAACACCCTGTGAGGTGGGTGGGGCTGAGAGAGCTCCGAAGAACTGTGACTAGCCCAAGGTCACCCAGCTGGCATGTCCTGGAGTGTACAAGCTTCACCAGATAAGCCCCCCACAGCTCAAGTGGCAGAGCAGGGAATCAACCCCAGTTCTCCAGATTAGAGTGCACCTGCTCTTAACCACTACACCACGCTGGCTCTCTCATAAGATCTCATGAATGGCTCACATTCCCATACTGTGTCCAACCCCAAGGGACTCCCGGAGTGGCTAATAATAAAAGCGATTGAAGACTTTAACAATGGGTTAATTCTGGCCCCAGCTACCCCAGGCCTGTACGTCAGTGACGGGCAAAGCAGTCGAAAGCCAGAGCCACAAAACAGCTATCAAAAGGCTCCAAGAAATCCACACACAATGCAGAACACAGATGAATGCTTTGACGTGCGCCAACAGGACCCTATCTGCACCCTGCCACAGTAATTGATTTGGAGTGGGCCACAAAAACGCTCACCTGAGAAGCAGCAGATAGGGCTGCATTTTCCTTACTGTCTTTTATTCTTCCCCTCTGGCTTTTTGTTTCATGCGGTTTTGTCTCTGGCACTCTAGATCCGAGAGATTCCGCACGTGAATGCCATGTGTTTTGAATTCAGGTACTTGTGGCGCACAAAAGCGCTCTCTCTTCTCTGTTTACTCTTTCTCTCTGCAGAAATATATCTTCACTTTAGACTCTGTGGCTTTTGTTCCCCTCGCCCGTCCCTCTTTGGCGACCGGATCGACACACAAAAATGCTTTGATCTCCTTTACGCTTCTGATTGGTTTTTCTAAAGCCTTTTTGTTTTTTGAATCTCTTAGTTACCATCTTGCCAGCAAGCTGGAAAGTCCCCCAAAGCGATTTCTTGGACCTGGTTGAATGTGTAGAGATGAGTCGAAAGGGGCTGTAGCGGAGTAGATTTTCACAACATCTGGTAGTCTAGGGTCTAACTCTCTCCCTCCCTCCTCTGGCATAGTTCAGACATATTTATAAATCATTGTTTGGCACTAAAAGAACAAACCTGGAAGAAACGTTGGGCTTAGGTCCGCCCTCCCCTATAATTACTGCTAATTACATCCTCCTTTGAAGCTCCATAAGGCAGAGTGGTAAGCTACAGCAGTGGAGTCAAAGCTCTGCTCATGACCTGAGTTCAATTCTGACCGAAGTCAGTTTCATGTGGCCTCTTCAAGTCTGACTCAGCCTTCCATCCTTCCAGGGTTGGTGAAAAGAGTTCTCAGCTGGCTAGGGGTAAAGTGTAGATGACTGGAGAAGGTAATGGCAACTACTCCATAAAATATAGTCTGGCTAGTGAAAGTAATGTGATGTCACCCTATGAATCAGTAATTACCTGATGCTTGCACTGGGAACTGTCTTTACCTCCTTGGGTTTTGGTAAACTCTTGGCTGGTGTTAAAGGTTGAGCGGGCAAACTATGGTTTCCACAGCAAGCTCAGTTTAATGTAAAACTATGGCTGGTAATAACTATGGTTAGTCGGTGAAGCCAAGGTTTGCCTTGCAGATGATTCTATGAGTCCTGGTTTGCCTTAAGAATTCTGGCTTCTATCAATTTCACCTTGGCAAGTGTCTCTGTAGCTAAAAGGCATGAAAATTGGGTAGTCAACCCCAGTGACCAACATATTGTTGGAGTTGACAGTCTTGCATGCAGCAAGCATGGAATTCAGGGAGAGCTCAGTGAACATTGTAAAAGTGAACATTCTAAAAGACTGTAGCTGTCTGATGAGGAAAGATGTTGTTCAGTGTTCTGTTAACTAAAGCTATGTAAAAGCCTCTTACTGAAAGTTTAATACTGTAAACTATGTTTGTTATTGGTAACCAAATTGCAACCAAAATAATGAACTGCAAATGTCAATTACTTTGTTTATATATCTATATATAGTTTTCTCTCAGTATAAGTAAAGTTCTTTTGTTTATGATTTCTGAGATAAAAAGGCTGGTCTTTACCAAGATAACTGTTATATTGGCAAGTGTTTCTGTAGCTAAGGGGCATAAAAATTAGGTAGCCAACTCTGGAAAATTCTTGCCATTTCAGAGTTGGAGCCTGGGAAGGGTATAATTAGAAGAGTAAACTTAATGAGTATGTAATGCTGTAAATTCTCCTCTCTGAAGCTGCTATTTTTTTCTAGGGGACAAATCTCTGGATATCAGTTATACTTCTAGAACTCCAGGCCACACCTGGAGGTTAGCAACTCTATTGGGCAGCTCCAGGGGAACAATCCCCGATGCTCATGTTAGTATGTCACATGAAATCACAATTGTAATGTGGTTAATAAACCAACTTCAAATCCGGTTTGATGAACTCTAGTCATAGTCAGGGCAATATTCAAGCCGTCGTGTTTAGAAGAAGAGTTTGGATTTATACCCCACCTTTCTCTCCTGTAAGGAGACTCAAGGTGGCTTACAAGCTCCTTTCCCTTCCTCTCCCCACAACAGACGCCTTGTGAGGTAGGTGGGGCTGAGAGAGTTAAGAGAGAACTGTGACTAGCCCAAGGTCACCCCAGCAGGAATGTAGGAGTGCAGAAACACATCTGGTTCACCAGATAAGCCTCTGCCACTCAGGTGGAGGAGTGGGGAAACAAACCTGGTTCTCCAGATTACAGTCCAGATTTAAATCACACAAGGGTCACATCTGAGCAACAGAATGTCTTTTTAGTCAGTTGAGAATTTATACAACCTGAAGAGAAAACAGTGCTGGCAAAATCACGGGCAGATTTTTCTTTGAATTCTCTCCCCCACTCCGTGGATTTTTCATCAAGTGTTGTGGACGAGTCCAATGGGAATGTGAACCTTTCCCCAAAGTTATTTCCCCCCTGAGTATTCACAGAGACTACGCTTCTTTCCATCCAAGCCAAAGCCAGGTCCTTTTCTCATTTTGATCAGCCCACCATGGGTGTTCTGTTTCTTTCTCTGCCCAGCTGAGGACAGTAAACTCCCTGGGTTAGATATACCCTGCAGGATTTCTGCAGGTAACCAATGGATTTGTCTGTCTCGTGTTGTTCTGCTCCATAAGGAAACAAGATGTGGCAGGGGGTGCCCTGTTGTTCATCCTTGTGTCAACAAGCAGCCAAGGCGCACTGTTTTCTCTGCCCAAACACGATGTTTGTTCAGTAAATAGGAACGCTAACCACCATTAGTTTGCGCTTCAATTTCTATCAAGCAGTCATGTTCTGAAATAAACACTCCGTGTTTGTTGGAGGGAAGCAGCACATTGTAAGTAAAAGATCTTTTGTATTTGGAGAAGACCAACTCGGGAGAGGCAAATAATGGACTGTGTATTTCATCTTTGATTTTGGAGAAGGCTGTGAGTTTTCTTTGTTTAATCATCTAATTTACTTTAAATATACGAAAGCTTAAGGTGACCAGATGGTCACCTTTGTGAACCGGGATGGGCAGGTAGGCGAGCGTGCGCATACAGCCACAGGAGCGCACTGCCTGTTCTGGGGCGCTCCGAAATGGGAGCGCCCCAGAAGGCCGTGCACCCCTGCGGCTGTGCGTGCGGGAGGCTGTCGCACTGCCTTGCACCCCAGAAGGCAGTGCGGCAGCCTTTCAAAAACCAAGACACTTGAAAAAACCGGCGGGACGCGGGACAAATTGTTTTAAGGTGGGACTGTCCCGCCAAAAGCGGGACGTCTGGTCAGCCTACGAAAGCTGCTTCCCACCCAGTGCAGTAGTCCACTTTGGCTGAGATTGAGTGCGTTTCTTCAACAACTTATGTCAGAGTAATAGAATAGAATCATAGAGTTGGAAGGGACCACAAGGGCCATCCAGCCCAACCCCCTGCCACGCAGGAATGACCAATCAAAGCACTCCTGACAGATGGTCACCCAGCCTCTGTTTAAAAACCTCAAAAGAAGGAGACTCAGTTTGCTTTGATCAATGATAGGCAAATTTGAATTGATAAGAGTACAGAGTTAAGGGCACTCTTAATTTTTGTAGCTTTTTTTGGACATTTGAAGACAGCTTGGATGGATACTTATGTTGGTGGAGAGTGCTAGTTCTTAGGTCATTGCGTTTTCTGTAGTTATGTTACAGAAAGTTGCCATCTATGCTTATTATTGGTTATGCTGATTATGATTATTGTTATGGGTATTATTTCTGCCTTACAATATTTGCTGATTATGTTTGTAATGAGTATTGCTGCCTTATAAACTATGATGTTACGATTACTGATAGTTTTAGTTATGTTGTTGTGTATTTTCAGACCAGCAGCCCTTCCTCTGATGTTCTCGCCGGCATCTTCAGAGGATTTGATGCCAGCCACAGATGCAGGCGAAACGTCAGGAGAGAATGCTGCTAGAACACGGCCATACAGCTCGGAAACCACACAGCACCCCAGTGATTCCGGCCGTGAAAGCCTTCGACAATACATTGATGTTCTTGTTGTTTTTAATGCTATGTTTATAATGCTTTGTTTATTGTTACTTATAATGCTACATTATAATGCTATGCTTACTGATTCTGGGTTTATTGATGCTATGTTTGTTGATGGTTTGTTGTTTGGTGTTGTGACTATTGATGTTATTACGCAGTTGTTGTTCATCGCCTTGAGCCCTTCGAGGGTGGGCGGTATATAAATCTAATAATACAACACAATAATACAGTACTTGTTTACACGTAATATAGTCTCTGAGCTAGTGTTCTTACAAATACCGAAGGGGAAGGGCACCCTAAAAGGTGTGTGTGTGTGTGGGGGGTCCTCTTAGCCGAGTGGTTCTTCCAGTTGCCCAGATTTCTTGGGTGGTGTTGCTGCATTTATTTTAAAGATTCAGCTTGCTTGAATTGTTCACGTCTGTTTGCCATTTTGCTGAGAATTCAGGACATTTCCTCCAGATAACTGAGAAATTTGCTGTCACTGACTCCGAGTCTCTGCTTCAGCCAAACCTGGGTTAAAGTCTTCTGCTTTGGACCTCATCCAGTCAAACAGAGCCCTTGTCAGAGAGCCAAACTGTATCTTTAGCATTTTCTTTGCAATCACCTGGCAGAGTGACAGTTTTTGAGCCAAAGATCTTTTTCTTTGTTTAATAGTCCTTGCTGTATCATAATGCAATGTGCCTATTCTGTCAACCTCTCCTTGTAATAGTGCCTAGATGGAAATTAGTAAAGTGATACATGAAGCTAATTGTAAAAGAGGAGGAAGGATATGGGCCCCAGTTGGGATTGGGGTCAATTGAAGATAGAGAAAACAGCTGGACCTATTTTTGTGTATTCAGTAGAGATGTGAAGGTCTGGAAAAATTCAGGAGGCTAGGGGTTCTGCCTTTTCTTTATCTGAGTTCACGTGGCCACCAGAAGTCGTTTCTCTTGGAGGTTTTTGCTATGGTGTGGATGCTGACCTGCAATGTTTTTCCTCCGAATTTTCCTCACATCCTTATTTCCCATTTGCTGTCTTTCCTTAGGTTCTTCGTCATTTTCTCTGTGCTTTCTCAAACCATCTTTGATCCAGTTTGAGAAAGGACCAAGGAAAGATGAGGGAAACACAGAAGGACAACTCAGGGGAAACAAGATGAGAAAGTTCTGAGGAAAAAATCTGTTGCAGGTCAGCACAGAAATCGCAGGGAAATCTCTGAATATACCCCAGGTCTAGACCCCTCCTGAATTTAGTTCAGGCCTCCCTCTCTCCTCTTATGAATGGTCATCTTAAGTTAGGCTGACCAGCCATCCCGCTTTTGGCGGGACCGTCACGCCTTTAAACAATTTGTCCCGCGTCCCACGGGTTCTACAAATTGTCCCGATTTTTGGGAGGCTGCTGCACTGCCTTCTGGGGCGCAAGGCAGTGCGGCAGCCTCCCGTGCGCCCGGCCGCAGGAGCGCATGGCCTTCTGGGGCTTGCTGTTTGCCGCTCTGTCACAGGGCGGCAAACGGCAAGCCCCAGAAGCCCTCGTGCAGCCGCTTCCCCGTCCCGGATCACAAAGGTGACCATCTGGTCACCTTATCTTAAGTAGTTGTTTCTTGGCTTGTGGCAGACTGTAAATTACCAGTGTGCCGAAACAATGATTTGCACTTTCCTTAAAAGCCAGTATTCCAGACTGGGAGTAAACTCTTGTCCCATGATACTAGAACTTGGGGACACCCAGTGAAGTTGATGAACAATGGATTCAGAACTACCAAAAGGACTTTTTCACTCAGCAAGTAATTACAGTACAGTAAGATTTAAATGTGAAGTCATAGGCCATTACAATATGAAAACATTTAAGTTAACGTAAAACACAATGGAAGTTTTACCAACTAAAGATAAAATACATGAGCCCTCAAACCCTCAATTCACCCTTCCAATGTATCTGAGCTAAAATCGGACATAACTTATGCAAAATTCGAACATGGTGTTTCCTTCTATATAGTCTTACATCGAATCTTTGGGGCTGCCAGTGCAAAAAGGCCAACCCTATTGGATATGAAGGGATCCGAGTCTGAAAGGAGAAGGTATATTTTATCTGCATCAGAATACATCTGGGGTCAGCAAGTAATTTGATTCTGGAGTTCATCGCCAGTGGATGTGGTGATGATCACAAATATACACGGCTTTAAAAGTGGGTTAGACAGATTCACTGAGAAGTCATTCATCAGTGGCTACTATTCATGGTGCATGAAGGGAGCTTCTGTTTTCAGAAGCAGTAAACCTCTGGGTACCAGCAGTAGGAGGCAACTCCTGGGGAAGACTTGGCCTCTATGCCATATTTATTGACCTTCCAGAGCAGGGGTCTGGAACCTGCGGCTCTCCAGATGTTCATGGACTACAATTCCCAATTGGCCATGCTGGTAGGGGCTGATGGGATTTGTAGTCTATGAACATCTGGAGAGCCACAGGTTGTAGACCCCTGTTCCAGAGCAACTGCTTGCCTACTAGACTAGACTAGATGGACCACTGGTCTGATCCAGCAGGCCTCTTCTCATGTTCTTATGTTGCCAGAGAGGAATCCTGGCTCCTCCTTTCATTTTCCTTATCCACCTATTAAATATCATGGGCCTTTCATAATGCGTGTGTCATAGCTCATGTGGCGTTGCTTATTTTGCTCTCTTCTAGCCGTCTGCAGCTTTGGTGTATGTTTCAATGGTGGGAATTGCGTGGAAGGAGCTCCACAGATCTGCCACTGCCCGGCTGGTTTCCAGGGCCCCTGTTGCCAATATGGTGAGTACTCTCTCCAGTTTAACTTGGTCAGGTATTCAAAACATAAGGACTACCTTTAGTCAATGGGGACATCTGGGATTTTTATTATTTCTGAATATTAAACTTAAACAAATTAAACTGCTATCTTGCACCACCTTATTGGTGGCTATTCAGTAGAATATACTCAGTTGAGCTGAGCTACACAATTGACTTAGTTGTGTGTTCTTACTGAACACCTACCTCACAGGGTGTTTGTTGTGAGGGGGGAAGGGCAAGGAGATTGTAAGCCCTTTTGAGACTCCTACAGGAGAGAAAGGGGGGATATAAATCCAAATTCTTCTTCTTGTATGTCACTTCAGGCTGCAGTTGGTAGATTGTGGCCAATTACGTAGGGTACTCTTACCTCTGGACTCTTCTCTACACAGTGGGCTTGCAGAGGGCTCTCCTCATGTGTTTCTGTTTATGTACAAGGAGGCCGCCCCGCAGAAGTCTCAACTGGCTTCTTCTTTTGCTACTTCTCTTAACTCTGCCCACCAATAGCTGTAAAGGCACAGATCTTGCTGATACTTTCTTCCCCTCCCTTCCCCTACACACATACTCTGTCTCTGTCATTGCTGCTGCTGCAAGAAAGAGGCTTGTTTTTAAAATAGAAGCTTGTTTGAAAGAAAGTTTTACAAATGCCCTGCCAATCATAAGGGAGGGCAAAGGCAGAGCAGGGGAGGTGGAGTGGAGCCTGCTTGTGTTGTTCCTTTGCAAAAGTCAACTCTCTGTTATTACTGTATCGATGTATCGATACAAACATGTGAAGAAATGGGAAGGAGACAGCAACAGGGAGGAGGGTGAGGGGGAAGCATTCAAAGCAGTGCAAGGGAGTGGTGGGGGTGAGACCAGGCAGGCTGGCAGAGGGAAGAGGTCCACGGCAAACATGTTCTCACTGGCAAACCTGTCTGCTCTGACTGCAAAGCAAAATTAAATTCGTGCTCAAAGTGGTCTCATTGCCATGGGGAGACTGGAAAGTGAAAGCGGGGCTTGAGGAAATACCTCTGTACAAGAAATCTTGCGGCGGCGCACATTTGCCCCCATCGCACAGCAAATGCCTTGTGCATAATCAGCCTCTATGTGTAAATATTTTGTAATGTCTTGTGGGAAGGAATCCACACAGCTGTGGAAGATCAGTATACCAGAGTGAAGGAGTCTAAGTTGGTCATCGTACGCTTTAAAGTAACTTGTTTTAATTACTCCTGGTTGGAGTCAAAATGCATTTAGCATTCTGTGCTTTCTATATGTATTGTACTGACTAATAAATGGCTTGGTTACAGTCATCCATACCCTGGTCACCTCAAAGCTTGATTAGAGTAATGAAATAAATGCGAGTGTGTCCTGGAAAGCAATCTAGAATCATAACCTGATCCAAAACACTGTGGGGAGAGTTTTAATAGCTGCAGTGATCATATTACTCATGCGTTGAAAGATCTTCACTGGCTGCCAAGTTTATTCCTAGGCACAATTCAAAATTTCTTTCTAAAGCCCTGTATAATACGGACACAGAACATCTGAAAGACCATATCCACTAGTATCAAACCACATGGCAGTATCTTCTGGAGGGTCCCTTCTCTTGATGGTCTCTTCAGTGAACCTTATGGCTTTCTTGGTGATGACACTAGAGTTAATGAATTCTTTCCCCATTGGCATTTGTCAGGAGCCAGCATGGTGTAGTGGTTAAGAGCAGGTGCACTCTAATCTGGAGAACCGGGTTTGATTCCACACTCTGCCACGAATTGTAGAGGCTTATCTGGTGAACTAGGTAAGCTTGTACACTCCAACACATTCCAGCTGGGTGTCTTTGGGCTAGTCACAGTTCTTCGGAGCTCTTCCACCACCACCTCCACCACCTCCTCCACCACCACCTCCTCCTCCTCCTCCACCTCCTCCACCTCCACCTCCTCCACCACCACCTCCACCACCACCTCCTCCTCCTCTTCCTCTTCCTCCACCACCACCACCGCCACCACCACCTCCTCCTCCTCCTCCTCCTCCTTCAAGGACCATGGCCGAGCTTCATGCTGTCATGCTCCAGAGCTTAGGCATGAACTTTTGTAACACACAGGGTTTCCATGGCAAATGAGTACAGAAATATTTCCTTGAAGGAAGACCGTTTGCAAAATCACTGACTTTGATGTAAGGTCAGGGCAGGTGTTTTTTGTTTTTTTTTAATGGATGTTCACACCAAGAGTGGGAAAGAATCAAAATCATCGTTGGTCTGGTCCAGAGTGTAATAGAACAATTGGTGGCGGAGCCAGAATGCAATATGCTTTCTTGGCCGACATTCCACACATCCCGTAACAATTTACTTAAAACGTGCAGACAGAAATAGCTGATTTCCCTCGCTGTTAAAGTAAAGAGTTACATCAGCGCAGGTGCAGAAGCCTCATTCCAAGTGATCTTTCCAATGAGGGATTCTCCCTCTGCTTTGCACTTTCTGGACCTCTTGTCAAATGTCTGCCATGTGATATCCCAGGCCTGCGGAATTAGTGTGTGTAGACAAGGGGGTGTTCTCTTGGGAAAGGAGACCGTTTTGCAGGGATTCCTTGCTTTTTAAAAGGAAAGAGCAGTCCTGCCTTTGAGCAGAGTAGGAAGAACTCAAACAGCAGGGTACTATTAAAAATCACCAGATTGCTGCAAGCGTGAGGTGAGGCCTTGTGTGGCAAGTCATTGTTGACGGCACTGGTGCTGTCCAGTAAGTGATGCATACATTACATATAGCGGGAGGGTGGAGCTCTTACCTTGAATGCATTTGACTCTACCCAGAAATGCCACATAGACTTTAAGTGTTATTGTTTACATTCTCTCCCTCCATACATGTGACTTTCTATGTCTGAGTGTTGTAAGAGTGCACGGCATGGGAGAGAGGAGCTATTGGAGGAAGGGCAGGGTACTGATGTAACGAGTAAGAAGAGTTTGTATTTATATCCCATCTTTTTCTCCTGTAAGGAGACTCAAGGTGGCTTACAAGCTCCTTTCCCTTCCTCCCCCCACAACAGACACTTTGTGAGGTGGATAGGGCTGAGAGAGCTCCAAAGAACTGCAACTAGCCCAAGGTCACCCAGCAGGAATGTAGGAGCGCGGAAACACATCTGGTTCACCAGATAAGCCTCTGCCACTCAGGTGGAGGAGTGGAGAATCAACCCAGTTCTCCAGATTAGAATCTACCGGCTCTTAATCACTACACCACACTGGCTCTCAGTGAGTGAGACTACGTTAAATATCTGCCTTCTGAGGAAAGCATTTCATACAGCTGACAAAGTGAGCTGCAGTTCACAAAAGATTCTGCCATGAGTCTAAGATGCCACAAGACTGTTTGTGGTCCTTGAATGGGACGTGGGACACAATTACCAGTCGTACAAATCTTGTTGAAGGCTTTCACGACCGGAATCGCTGGGGTGCTGTGTGCTTTCTGGGCTGTATGGCCGTGTTCTAGCAGCATTCTCTCCTGACGTTTCGCCTGCATCTGTGGCTGGCATCTTCAGAGGTGCTTTCCTACTATCAGATCCTCTGAAGGTGCCAGCCACAGATGCAGGCGAAATGTCAGGAGATAGTGCTGCTAGAACACGGCCATACAGCCTGGAAACCGCACAGCACCCCACTGTACAAATCTTGATAATTTATTTACTTTATACTCTGTCTTTCTGTCAGCAGCTCAAGGTGGAGGACAAAAGTTACAATAATCACAATTCACATGCAAAATATGAGTATATTGTTAAGTCATGAGCACATACAAAATGAACCAAAAAGCAGTAAAGCTGGTTATAAGCACAACCTTATCCCAAAGAAAGCTGTTCAGGTTTTTTTTTTTTTGATGTAAGAATTTTTGTACACAGAAGTTATGCAAAAATTTGGGGTACTGAGTGAGAATCCTATGCAAGAATCACATATGTGTGTAATGAACCAGCACATTGCACTGCTTGTGAAAATTACCCACGATACTGGAGCATTTTTGCACATGCAGCGCAAATACTGTGCAGTCACTAAATGGATGGACTACTGGTTGTTGTGGGTTTTCAGGGCTGTGTGGCCGTGGTCTGGTAGATCTTGTTACATACATAAAACCTTTATTAGGCATAATACCAATAACAACCAGCAATATCCAGACAAGTGTTCCATACATAAAACCGTCACAGGTATTATTCCACAATTCCTAAAAGAAACCTAACTACAGAAGTTAAAATCACAGAAGAGGAGTTGTTTAGTAGGAATATAACCTTCCCAGCAGCGGAGTATTCCTTAAACGTGACAGGAAGAAGAGCCAAAAGCCTGGTCCTAGCTCCCTCGTATTTAGGACCGTCGAGCATTATGTGTTCCATGGATTGCACCACTGTAATACAGTGGGAACATTTCCGCTCTTGCGAGTCAATTTTAAGAAACCTCCCTTGAAGTACGGAACAAGGGAAGGAATTACAACGAGCCCTAGTGTATATCCATCTAAGCTTGGGCTCTTGGAGTATACTCAAATAGTCTGCCATCTGGTTGGTTTTAAATTTGATGTTGAAGAAGAGGGGGGAGCAATTACTTTGCGCTTGGTCCTGTAGAACTTGAAGCTCCTGGTCAAGAAGTTGCCTTTTTAGTTGAAAAAAGAGTTTGGAAGGAGGTAGCATTTGCAAGGTATCCCAGGAAAATCCCAGGGTAAGTATTTTAATTTCAACTGCTCGCCACGACTTAGACCCATGGAGCTGGGGAAAGATATGACAAGTAAGGCTACCAGTAGAAATGTGTTACACACTGTGTCTAGTGTGTCTGTAACAGACTTCTCTCTGTGAGACACCTCTGAAGATGCCAGCCACAAATGCAGGTGAAACGTTAGGAACAAGATCTACCAGACCACGGTCACACAGCCCACAAAACCCACCACAACCAGTTGAATCCGGCCGTGAAAACCTTCGAGGATGCACTTCTGTGATCTAGTCTTCTGTGATCTCTCTTTTGTTAGCACCGTTCCCACCCTGAGTCTTCCAGGCTCTGCTCTCATATTCTTGTCAATTTTTTAAGACTTTGCCATATTTTTTTTAAGGAGGATGCAACACCTCCACTTTATTTCAATTATCTGTTTGTCCACCAGCCAAATGTGAGGTATTTAATAGCTAGCAAACAGGTAGTGCCAGACTCTTTGAAGGAGATGAAGGAGAAAATGGAGCCAAATTCTTGCAAGAAGTTATTTGTAAAGGGAAAGTTTGGTAAATGTGTTTAAACAGGGGGAGAGAGGTGCAGACTAGGCAGGGGGAGTGTTTGGATTATATCTTCTTGCTCGTCTCCTTTTGAAAAAGCATATCTTTGGGCCAATCTTCGATGCTCAGCAGCAGGCAGAGAGTTCAGGTGGGAGGGTGTGTTTTGCACCAGTGTGCTGCCAAGGAGAGGCAAGAGGGTGGTTAACTTTCCCCCAATTTCTTGCAAAACCCCAATTTTCCCTGGGCCAGGGTTGAAAATGTGCACGGTGAATGAGGGAAAACAGATGGGAGGTGAGCCTGCGAGGGCGGAATGGGTGCAAAGCATGCACGTAGGTAGGGGGGGGGGGTGTTCTCGGGTTTGAACCCCCCCCATTCATGTCCAAAGCTCCGCCCACCCGTTTGTGGGTTTTTAAAACATTTCAGCGCTTTTTTCGGTTTTTGGCCTGCAGGGGGCGCATTGTTTGGGCTAGCAGCACCAAACTTTCAGGGATTGTTTGGGGAACTCTCCTGATGATACTACCCGGGTGTGGTGAAGTTTGGTTCAGGGGGTCCAAAGTTATGGACTCCCAAAGGGGGTGCCCCATCCTCCATTGTTTCCAATGGGAGCTAATAGAAGATGGGGGCTACACATTTGAGGGCCCGTAACTTTGGACCCCCTGAACCAAACTTCACCAAACCTGGGATGTATTATTAGGAGAGTCTCTTACTGATACCACCCAGGTTTTGTGAAGTTTGGTCCAGGGGGTCCAAAGCTATGGACTCCCAAAGGGAGTGCCCCATCCTCCATTGTTTTCAATGGGATCTATACCTACGTCCCTGGTGCAAAGTCAAACAGCCCCCTCCTAACAAGCAACTTCTGTACTGCAAACTCTCCTGTCTATCTTCTGTCCATGGCCCTTTCTGCACATGCAGAATAACACACTTTCAATCCACTTTGCAGCTGGATTTTACTGTGCAAAATAGCAAAATCTACTTGCAAACAATTGTGACAATAATTCTTAAAGGATGGGGGGAGGGGGGAGCTAAAAAGTCCTGAGAGGAAGGGAGAGATAAACAACAAGTAAATATTGAAGTCCTATCAGGCTCTCTGATCTGGCCTTCTGAGCATGCTCATTATGCATGGAGCTCTTCCCATTCCGCTCCTTGCCCCACAGCGCCTTCGCAGGGGAGTCTCCTCACATTTCCTTGTTTACACGTGAGGAGGTGCTCCACTGCTTTCTGTGCGACTTGCTTGCCCCAACTTCTAGGTCACTGGCCCATCCAAGTGAAGAATGGAGATTGCTCTTCTTTGTTATTTTTTTTAGCCCTTTAAATGTAATATAGATATTCTTTATATCGATATTGTGCAGGCTGTTATATCATTCTGTTTGTTTTTTAAGGGAAATGCTGGCTGCCAATCCCAGCAAGGAGTGGGGGAGAGCAGAGAGACCATCTCCCCCCACCCCCACTTCTTATGGGGATCAATGGCTGGCATTTCCCTAAAAAAAACCCAAGAAAGGTAACAGCCTGCACCAATCCAATCCAATCCAAAAACCTTTATTAGGCATAAACCAGAAGTACCATACATTCCAAGTACAAAAACAGGATCATTGTTATATATCATGCAGAACATGGATTAAAAATGTAGCAACCGCTTCAGAAATTTCTACATTAGGGCAGTTCAATAGCTTAGACATTTTTAGTTTGTCTGAGAGAAACATAAATTCTAGAGGTAGTAAAGCTCCCAGATCGGTTCTAATATCATTATACCTCGAACAGTAAAGCAGGATATGAGGGATTGAGTCCATAGCGTTGGGACAGTACCGACAACAACGCTCACTTTGTGGGATGTTAAGGAAACGACCTTGAAGATAGACAGAGGGGAATGAGTTGCACCTTGCTCTTGTCATGACCCATCTGCACTTATAATTAACAAGCTGTTCTAAATATACAGCAGGGCTAGATTTCGGGGGTGTGATCCCAAAGTATAGAGGGGAACAGGAGCTTTGCGCAGCACTCAGGAGAGATTGGTATTCCTGGTCGTACAGCCTGCACAATATCGATATAAAGATTATTGATATCACATTTTAAAGGCTAACCTGTCCCCCAAACAGCAATCTTCATTCTTGGCTTAATGTGACCAGGAAGAAGCAAAACTACGAAGTGAGAGGAAACATTGGGGTTTCCCCACTCATACTTACCGTGGGGCTTCCAGGATCAGCACTGCCGTAAGTGTCAGCGCATCTGCACAGAAATCTCTGCCTTCAAGGAAACGTTCTCTTGCTGCAAGCAAAGCAGTAGTGTATAATTGGCCCTGGTCACTTCTGATAGCTGTGCATCCCATTTCACATGTTGCAAAATAAACTTGTCAGGATTGTGCGGGGTTTTCTGCATGCGGCATGTCTTGGCACTGACGCTTTTGGCAGAAGCCCCTTTTGGACAACATCTGTCCATATCAAAAGTTTTCCTTTTGGCTCCAGCGATGGCTGCAAGAGTATCCTGTGTGCTGAGCTGTCCCAAAGCATCCCCCCTCTCCCATAAACCATCTGTCAAAGCCACAGCCTGACCACAGAGGTGAGTCTTAGGTTATTGATCTGAGACAGTGCGGTTATTTCCTGAAGCCACATAATTATGACCCCGCCTCTAAGTAGGACCTCCTGGAGCCTTTGTTACTATAATCAGTAATAAAGGAGAATTTGAGGCACGAATGCCAAATGAAGAGAATGAATACTGAATCTCTGAACTGCTGTTATGTCCAAAAGGAGATTGAACTTGGAAGCTATAAAGTCAAAGGGGAATCACATGTTACGACAGTGGTGGCGAACCTATGGCACTCCAGATGTTCATGGACTACAATTCCCATCAACCCCTGCCAGCATGGCCAATTGGCCATGCTGACAGGGGCTGATGAGAATTGTAATCCATGAACATCTGGAGTGCCATAGGTTCGCCACCACTGTGTTACGCTACATAGCTGGCAGAACAGTACAGAACTGATTGCAACCTAGTCGGGGCAGGGAGGGGATATGGCCACAAGTTTGGATATCTTTAAAAAAGGGGATTACTTTGTGCAAAATTTAAGCAGGTCTTGACAGCTTCCATTCCTACATAACACAACAGAATGGACATACAATTCGTTCTCTAAGCTCTGCAGAGTGTCGACTATCCAAATAGTGCTTGCACACTTTTAATAAAGCGCTGTCGGACCGTAAAGCCTTTTGACTTAAAAAAAAAAATCCTGAAAGATTTATCTAATTAGAACAACATTCCCATTCCAACGTTCAGCAGCTTTATATATCAATTCAAGATGCAGAACCATTTTGAGAACCCAGTTCAATTAGTGTTTATGTGCACTCTGGAAAAGCTCAAAGGCCTTCTGAGCGCCAGTGATATAATTAATGAGGGGCGTGCGAACCAGGGAGGACAGCTTTCCTTCCATCCTCGAATGGCATTCAAATGCTTTGGAAGCCCTGCGCATTCCGGCATTGCTTGAGTTCCTTCGCGGTTGTTGAACTGTGTTTATTCTGTGCAATATCAAGCCAAATTGACTTCCCCGATAACGGCACTCTTGCTTCAGGATAAACTGTCCGGCAGCTGGCATGAGCTATGCAGAGAACCTGAGACCTCCAGCAATTTTCTTTTGGCTATGAAATACAAGTGATAAATTGTGTCTTGAGACAAAGTGCACCAAGACATTCCTGCGCGCCCTTTCTGCACCAATGTCAAACAGGAAGCGTGACTGAAGTCTTGGATTCACTAGCGAGTGCGATGTAGAGGTTAAAGTGTCAGGCCCTTTTTGCACAAACCTTTTAAAATGTTTTGAGGCAGGAGATAAAACATTTCCTCCATGGAGTTCCGCATTGCCCCCCCCCCCGGAAAATATTTTATTTCCCACCTCAAAACGTTATCAGTGAATCCCCTTTAAAAACTATTCTTTAGGCTGAAATGTTTTCAAAACAGCTTCACTGCTGTGTGGCCACTTTAAGTCTTTTCCCACGCCTCTCTGCCTTCCTTGAATTTCTTCCCCGGCACCATTTTCTCAACTCGTTACCTGAAACTGACTTCCATTGCAATTGAACTCAGGTCGTGAACAGCTTTGATTACAGTACGGCCGATTACCACTCTGTGCCGTGGGGCTCCTAAACACATGTGTATATATATTGTCTATTTATAAATATGATCTGTGACTGATTTAACTATCTATTTCAACAATTGCCTGCCACCTGGAGTGACCGCTCTGCTGGGACAGAGAAGCAGAACTCCATTGGGCTATGTAAAAAAGAAGATGCGTAAAAAGCCGATTGGTGAGTGATTAAGATCAGGTGGATTCTAATCTGGAGAACCGTGATTGATTCCCCACTCCTCCAACTGAGTGGCAGAGGCTTATCTGGTAAATCAGACGCGTTTCTGCACTCTTGCATTCCTGCTGGGTGACCTTGGGCTAGTCACAGTTCTCTCAGAACTCTCCCAGCCCCACCTACCTCACAAGTGTTTGTTGTGGGGAGGGGAAGGGAAAGGAGCTTGTAAGCCACCTTGAGTCTCCTTACAGGAGAGAAATGGGGATATAAATCCAAACTCCTCCTCCTCCTCCTCCTCTTCGTCTTCGTCTTTTTCTTCATCTTCATCATCTTCATCTTCATTATTCTGCTTTTGGGAAGTAATACAGCAAGCTGCTTAAGTCCGTTGAAGTTTCTGCTAGAATAAGAACAGTCTTTTAAGTTGCCATAAGGTTCATTTTTATGGCATGTTATCTGTGGCTGCTTTCCACAACCCCTTTTCCTTTCAAACGGGGGAAATGTGCTGCGGATTGTGAAGAAGATGCTGCTAGTGTTCAGCCTGTCGTTGCAGCTCTGTTATTTTGACATGTTAAATTAGCAAAGGTATCTCTGGTTTTACTATCCTGACTGATGCCAAACATATGGAACTAGAGGCACCAGCTAGGAGTCATCTCTCTTTTCCTGTCCTGGGTTTTTACTTTGCAAGGATTGCCGACACTTGCAAGGTGCAGACCTATCTCTGGAGAGTCTATTAAACGAATCAATGGTTGGCAGGTGGAATCGGATCGCTCAGATGACTTTGGTCTTTACAACTTCCTCTTGTGAAAGTTGGACAGAGGGTGCAGCGGTAATGAGCGGAACAGGTTGTTGAGGTTCTGCTTAGATTTCCCTAGACTCCCATCACTCTCAACCTGTCAGGAAAGAGGAAACGGCCTCTGAGTTGCATTAGAAGCGACTTTGGAAGAGAGGGGGAGGGGGAGAATCAAGCTTAGTGTGGGTGACCAGGGTAGACTTGGAAAGTCCCTGGAGATTTGGGGTGCAGCCTGTGAGGACACTGTGACTTTAAATGAGTGGCGCTGCTGGAGAAGAAGAAGAAGATGAAGAAGGAGGAGGAGGAGGAGGAGGAGGAAAGAAGAAGAGTTGGATTTATATCCCACCTTTCTCTCCTGTAAGGAGACTCAAAGGGGCTTACAAACTCCTTTCCCTTCCCCCCCTCACAACAAACACCCTGTGAGGTAGGTGGGGCTGAGAGAGCTCTGAAGAACTGTGACTAGCCCAAGGTCACCCAGCTGGCATGTGCTGGAGTGCACAAGTTAATCTAGTTCACCAGATAAGCCTCCACAGATAAGCCTCCACAGCTTTTTAAAGGCTTACAGTGGCAGAGTGGGGAATCAAACCCGGTTCTCCAGATTAGAGGGCACCTGCTCTTAACTACTACACCACGCTGGCATGATAAACAACCTAGAGGGTAAGGAGCAGATGTGTAGAGTCTTGGCTGAAGCCCGAAGTCAATTCTGCTCCTTCTAATACTGATTTCTAAGTTGTGTAAATAGTTAATGAAGTTCATCTTATGTTATACAGAGCACACCTTAATGTTGGTTCTTACCTTTTAAAACCCTTTGACAACCCAGGACCCACATATCTGAAGTCTCCCTGTGACCCACTTGACCTTGTTGAATCTGGGTTTACCCGATCAGCTGCTGCTTGCAATCACTGCTCTTAGAGTTGGCTGGTCTAATTTTTTACTCCCTAGCTCCTAGATCTCATTTCCTCCAGAAAGGGCCCTCTCAGCAATCTCGAAACTTCTCTGCATGGAAAAAATTTCATGTTATGCTTAATTGCTCTATCCCTGGCAGATGTGCCTTCTCTGGGGCTTTTAGCAAAATCTGTGGCCAGTAACTCATGCTAAGAGACAGGTATTTGTATGCATTCCATCCCAGGAAAATGGATTCGACTCACTATTATCATGCCTGCCTCTTGAACTTGTGTGTGTGTGTGTGTGTGTCCATTGCCAAATATTGAAGGGGCAATAGGGATCTCTGGCCGCAAACCACAACCTCACTGATTGCAAAACTGAGCAGGATTTCTGTAGAATAAGTGGGTGGATTCAGTTGCTGGTTAAGTGACCCATCAAAACTGGTTAAGTGACCCATACTGAGCCTCCTGGTTTGTCTCTTCCCTCCCAGGACTTGAATTAGCTGGGAATGGGCAGATGAAGCTGGCTTCTATATGATGGCATCTCATTTGTACATTTTCCTGATGTACAGACACACTGTTCTGCATTGGTAGAAGAAACTTGGTGCACCAGCCTGTACAATTGTGTGGAGAACTGTGCCCCGGTAGGCCCCTCCGCTCCTCGGAGGAGGACCTACTCGTGATCCCTGGCCCAAAAATGATCAGGCTGGCCTCGACGAGGGGCAGGGCCTTTTCAGCCCTGGCCCCTACCTGGTGGAACAGGCTCCCTAGGGAGATCAGGGCCCTGCGGGACTTACAGAGTTTCCGCAGGGCCTGCAAGACGGATCTGTTCCGCCAGGCGTTTGGCCAGCCTGGTTAAAAATACATCTACCATGTCATCTGGCCTCCCATGGGCACAAGGGGGGGGGGAGGAGGGGGGGTAGCAAGACGCCTTCCTCATTTTTAATGGGTTCTGTTTTTTATGTAATTGGTATTTAAATTATGTTTTAATGTATGTTTTAACCTGTTGTGAACCGCCCTGAGCCCTCAGGGCAGGGGCGTACCTAGGCAAACTGTAGCCCGGGGACAAAATTTGAGTTTGGTGCCCCCCCCCATATGGGCAGCCACCCTCCCCCACCACGACCAAACAATGATTTTTTGCACCAGGTCATTTCTAAATCACCATCACATTATAACTAACATCACATGTAACCCATTAAGCCTCTATTAAAGGGACAGGATTTTTTTCTCCAAGAAGTTGGTCAACCTAGCCAAGTGCCCCTCCACTAGTTTTCTATCATGTCAGAGTTTTCTTCCACATAGGTGGCACACTAGATGCTTATGAAAAACCCATAAAGCATCACCTTTACATCTGCAAAAAAAAGATTCCTTTATCTTCCAACCTTTCCAGTATTTTCTGATTGGCCCAAAATCCATGCCTGTCATTTTGTATTAGTGCCCTCCCTTTCTCTCATATCTCCAAATCTGCCAGGGTGGGGAGCAATGGGCCATCAGGTGTACTCCAATCGATCGTATGCGGTCGCTGGCCCATCTCTTCCCCTCCCCAGCCAACAACAACAAACCTTCCTATGCAGTGGCATAGTAGTTAAGAGCAAGTGCATTCGAATCTGGAGGAACCAGGTTCGATTCCCCGCTCTGCTGTGGAGGCTTATCTGGGGAATTCAAATTAGCCTGTGCACTCCTACACACACCAGCTGGGTGACCTTGGGCTAGTCACAGCTCTTCTTAGCTCTCTCAGTCCCACCCACCTCACAGAGTGTTTGTTGTGAGGGGGGAAAGGGCAAGAAGATTGTAAGCCCCTTTGAGTCTCCTACAGGAGAGAAAGGGGGGGATATAAATCCAAACTCTTCTTCTTCTTCACTGGGTAACCTTGGGCAAGAGAAAATGCAGATGAGGAGAACCACAGTCAGCTCTTTAGAGGAAGGACTGGATTACAATGTGATAGGTAGAAAATATTCTATGGGATTCATTGCCACAAGATGTTTAGATGGCTTTTGCTATCTAGTCCAGGTGCTCAGGAGCAGCAGGAGCAGAAGGCCATTGCTTTCATATCCTGCATGTGAGCTCCCAAAGGCACCTGGTGGGCCACTGCGAGTAGCAGAGTGCTGGACTAGATGGACTCTGGTCTGATGTAGCAGGTTCGTTCTTATGTTTTTATGCTTATAAAAGGAAGTAAACATGAATGTGCAGCAACTGCTATTAGGCAGAATAATGGAGAAACAAACCCTCTATGTTCAGAAGAATTATTGTTCTGATTAAACACACACACTTGGTATAAACAGAATAGTCATTGCTATAGCGTTCTGTGTCTGAGCTATCCAACAGTATCTGGCCACTGGAGGCAGAGGACTGAGCTCATCTGATCCAGCAAAAAAATTCTCACAGTCCCAACCAACAGAGGGACTCTACAATTAACTGTACAGAATTAGTGTTTAAAAAGCCCAGGATGACAACTCAGTATTGTCTTTATGTGTAAAAGAGCACAGATAATAGCAGAAGGATGAGCACAGGGTGGGAAGAGAGTCATTTTATTCCCAAATCAGATGAGTACAGGAGGTGGCACTTTTGTTGGAAGTGACGGGAGGGGAAAAATCTGTCTTTGGGAAAACAGAGCACCTGCTCATGTGTCTCTGTTTAACCCCCTCCCAAGACAAAAATGGTTTCTTCTCTTCAGAATGACAGAGGATGTGCCCGCTGGCCCATCACTCCACAGTCAGCAGCAACAAACCTTCCTCCTTCAGCTGGAGCCACTGGCCCTTGGAAGCAAGGGAAGGCTTTGGGGGGGGAGGAGAAGTGATGGGCTGGCGGGTGCCTCTTCTTTCATTAACAGACATCACATCACTAATTCTTCCTTTACCAGGCAGACTCTGTTAACCGGGTGGTTTTCCAGTGCCTTCCTGATGCAGGTAAGTGAACATAAGGTGATAGCCTGAAAGAATGCACCTTAGATATTTATAACCACCAAGACCTGTGTCTGTCTACTTATATAGCTTCACTAACACCAGTCAACTTGGAAGTGGATCCCACTGGACTGGTTGCCGGGATCTGAATGACTGTTGTCTGGGAGTAAAGGCTTAGCCCATTGCACCATTTGCGCCTCTTGCACACATGGAGAATGATGCACTTTCAATCCACTTTCAGTGCACTTTGCAGCTGGATTTTACTGTGCAGAACATCACAATTCACTTGCAAACAATTGTGAAAGGGACTGAAAGTGCATTATTCTGCATGTGCAGAAGGGATCTTGGGATTTACTTCAGAGGAGTCTTGATTAGGCTCTCCCCATAAGGTGCCCCTAGATGCCTGCTTTCTTTTACTATTTTACTTTGATGCAACAGACTAACAGGGTCCCTCCCCCCCCCAAAAAAAACTGATTGTGAAAAAGTCGGGAGCTGAGCCAGCGGGGCAGCGTCTCTGGCTTTCAGATCCAAAGGAAAGGGGGCATTTTGTCCCCCTGATGCGTCGGGCAGGCAACGCCAGGAAACATAACTTGGAAATTAGAAAAGTAAATCCATCAAAGCCAGTCCTTTTGGGGGGGCACACAATTAGGCAGAGTGAGGTTCCCACAACAATAAGGCACCCGGATTTGAAATCAGCACCGTTGCTGAGTGACAATCTGCAGATGTGCTGCGGGGGGGTGGGGAGAGAGAGAGAGAGAGAAGGGAGGCTGGGGAGGGATTCACTCATTTGGGCATAGGAGGGGATTCACTTACTTCGGACCTACTAGTGATGAGAAACCTGAGCCCACCTCTCCAAGGACTTCGCGCCCACCCCACCCCCTGGAGCTTGTCCTTTGTCTTTCTCCTCTCCTTCGGAGCCACTTATGCCAACGGAGAAGCCCGCTCTATGCCAGCAGCACTCTGACTGGTCATATTCTGCACATGCCCAGAGGCTCGTTCTTCTTTTATTAGAGGGCCATTTCCAGGGCAGAGTCCTGGCACTGAAAGGGAGTTTGGGGCTTCTGCCTGCCTCTGCCTTTGCAACGCCTGGAGCCTTGTGCTCGGGATCCCAGCGCTGGGAAGGAGGGCACCCCAGCCAGGTGCTTCCCATCGATGCTTGAAGCCAGTTGCCTGGAGCAGAGAGTAACGCACACTTTGGAATGAGCGTTTTCTCCTTGCTTGGAATGTATTGTCGGATTTCTCTAATCCTAAAACACCAGGCTGTATTTTGCACGCTTCCAGAGTCAGAATCAACAGGCTGTTGTGGGTTTCCGGGCATTGGGGCATCTTCGGCCCCCGGGCGTAAATGCGGGCGAAAGGCTAGCAGCAAAAACTGGCAGACCAGGCAGGGCCAAACTGCCTGGAAAACCCACAACAGCCAAAAATAGTTGGCCTTTAATGCCCTGCCCTCCACCCCACAATACAATAATATTTCCTTTAAGCTCATTGGACCCAATCCAGCCAAAGTGGTTTCAATAAGAGGTCCCAAAATCCAACTTTTCTCAGCCTGTTGGGGCGGGCGGGGAGGGAGGGAGGGAGGGGGGAACAATGGAGGGACAAAAACAAACCTTTCTCAGGCTGTGACGAGGCAGCTGCTGCGAGGGCTTCCTCCTGGGCCTGCTCACCTTTCTTTCCCTTCTGTGCTGGTGGCCACTGGCCAGTCAGCAGCAGGGGAGGAGGTTTGTCTGTGCAACCACATCCTGACCCTGGCAGAAGGCAACGCACACTGGGTCGAAGGGAGGTGGAGCTTGCTAATGAACTGAGAGCTGGAACTGACCCAGTGAGCCACCGTACAGAGTGGGCGGGGCTAAGACAGCCCGAGCCGATTTCTGTGAACAGCAGCTTGCCAGCTCCATGATGATGGTGCAGTCTGGGGGGGGGATTTTGGCTCGGCGCCCCCACGTGACCAAAATTGCCGCGCCCGGGGACAAGGGGTACTCCTTGTCCCCTAGGTAGGTCCGCCAGTGCCTCAGGGGGAGGGCGGTATATAAAACTAATAATAAATAAATAAAATAAATAAAAGATGCACATTAGTGCTTAGGCAACCTGGTGAAACAGACTTCCTGGGGAGTTCGGGGCCCTGCGGGACTTGAACTGTTTCCACAGGGCCTGTAAAACTGAGCTGTTCTGCCAGGCTTTTACCTCTGGCCAGCTGGGCCTAAACTGAATTAACTTTGTTATTAGTGGCCTCCCAGAGACGTATAAGAGGTTGGGTTTTGCCCTCCACTGTTAATGCTTTTATGCAGTTTTATGTTGTTTATGTTTTTATGAGTGCTGTGTTTAGTACTGTTTTATTATTGTTGTTCACCGCCCTGAGCCCTGCAGGGAAGGGCGGTTTGTAAATCGGAAAATAAATATAAATAAATAAAAGACAGAGGGGAAAAAAGTTTTAGGAAGAAGAACAAGTGACCAACTGAGCATGCATGTTGCTGTGTATAACATTTGGAAAGGAAACAAAGGGATAGCGGAGGATACCTAGTTCAGAGGGCTCGGTGTTGGAAACAAGGTGCAAGTAATGGAGAATTCCAAAATTTATTGGGCAAGGGGGCTTTCAGAGGCCCCTCTAGAAAGCCTGTCTTCCGTTCCCCTGAAAAGTATTTCTGGTCTTGACTCTTTTCAGAGTCAGCTTATGCACGCAATTGTGCCGATGCCACATCTGTACAGCTGCTCTTGTTCCTCAAGTTCTGTGGCACTTTACAGTTTATTCCTCCATCGTTCCTCCACTGATCGTTCTAAAGAAAGACCAGAGAATTGTCCTCTTTCCAGAGAGTGTCATCTCGTGAACTGCAGTGGTGAAGGCATCCATCTCATCAGTAATTTTAACTGATACGGCAGCTGGCAATTTACTGGAGTTCCCCAAGAGCATCTCTTGGCTTAGAAACAGGTTTAAACTTTAAGTGCTGTTCTTAATTGCTAACCTGTCTGCAGTCTAGTGAGACAGAATATTGTCACGTTTTCCTAACGTTATTATAGAAAGAAAGAAAGAAAGAAAGAAAGAAAGAAAGAAAGAAAGAAAGAAAGAAAGAAAGAAAGAAAGAAAGGGTTTTTAAAGGCTTAATTGTTTTGTGATCACCCTGTTGGGAATGGCTCCATTCCTTGCCAGTTTTCAATGCAGAGACCTGCCTTGTTCCTCTTTGGAATTCAGTGCTGGCACAAAAAGTGAGAGGTGTATATATCAGCTTGATAAAAAGAAACAAAATTGTCAGCACTGAGTCAAGAGTGAATGAAACATCAAGCAGTAAAATTACCCTAAATTCCATCAAGAGCTTCATCACACAATGCACAAGTAACTTGTGGAACTCACTGCCACATGAAGCAGCAGTGGGCACTGGTTTTATAAGGACTTCAAAAGAGATTAGACAGATTCATGAAGAGCAAATTCCTCCTTGACCTTGTTGACTAAGTAGAACTTCCAGATTCAGTGGCAGAATACTTCTATGTACAATTGGCTGTGAGCAATAGGACCTCTAACCGTTTCCTACCTTTGCATGGCAGTCCCCTACAACTGAGTGGAACTGAGCCAGCTGCAAGAGCTCCCCATGCCGGGCAGCCACCCAATCTCCACAGCACCAATACGGTATCTGCGTGGCCGTGTGGCTTCCAGGGAACTTTGGCTAGGAGGCAACAACAGGGGAAGCTGTGATCTCTGCTTGTGTCTTTCTCTAGGACTCCTTCCGCACATGCAGAATAATGCACTTTCAAACTGCTTTCAATGCTCTTTGAAGCTGTGCGAAATAGCAAAATCTACTTGCAAACAGTTGTGAAAGTGGTTTGAAAACGCATTATTCCGCGTGTGCGGAAGGGGCCTAGGTGTCTTTAAAACACCAGTATGAGGTACACCCATAGGTTCTGAAAAGCAGACAGATGTGAAATAACTCAACTGGTCATGTGCATCATGGAAATGCATCTCTCAAGGCTAGAGATGGGGACAGCTTCTAAACCTTTCCTTTGAGCAAGGTCATGGGGCTGGGAACAGAACCTGTGGAAAGAAGTGTTTGTCCCTTCAGGGGAATGTCAACTTTATTTGAAGAACATTTGAGCCAATCTGCCACTTTCAAGCCACCCCCTTCTTTCTTCCTCAAGGTGACTGGCTGTGACTGGCAGCTGGAACCTATTAGCATCCCCAGTGACGATATTCAAGTGGATGCAAACTAGAACAAAAACAAAAGCAGTTGGTACAAACTAGGATGAACGTAGAAGCTGTGGCTGTCAGGGGTTCCCTGCACAATATATGCTCCGAACTGAGCTTCCTCTTCTTCTTTAGTTCTGTGCCTTCCTGTCGGCATTAGCCCATTCAGACATAAGGCAGAATCGTGGCTAACTCGAGTGATTGTCGGAATGTACGTCAGGCTTTTCAACATGGTTAGTTTGGCTCCATCAAACGAGGATTTGAAATCATATTTTGAACCCATTAAGAAGATGGGTGATGACAACTTCCAAACAGATTGAAACACTATTTCTCGTTTTTAAAAAGTGCGGATTCCTCCCAGCTAACACGCAACCAGAGAATCCGTATACAGGGCAGGTTCCAGCATAACATTTCCTCCTCGCACCAGGGCTTTTGCACAAGTTGAAACACAGGAACAAAAATTGCAGCGCTTTCTTGTGCTAAGTTGGACATATCATACCCCCCCCTCTCCCCTCAAGTTTCCACTTGCTCATGATCTCGTGCAACCAATTTCAGGGCACCATATGGTACAGGGAGAGAAGCGCTAGACAGTGTGCTCGTGATGTTGTGCAAATGGGACGGCACTAATTCTATTTATGATTCTACTTGTGCATTGCTGGATACAAACCCTACTGAAGTATAGAGGTACGAGTGATTGAAATCTCAGAGGACTCTGGTTCAAATCGTTACTGAGTCACAAGGCTCACTGGGTGACTTTGGGCCAGAGGCTCCCTCTCAACCTAAGAACATAAGAACTAGCCTGCTGGATCAGACCAGAGTCCATCTAGTCCAGCACTCTGCTACTCGCAGTGGCCCACCAGGTGCCTTGGGGAGCTCACGTGCAGGATGGGAAAGCAATGGCCTTCTGCAGCTGCTGTTCCTGAGCCCCTGGTCTGCTAAGGCATTTGCAATCTGAGATCAAGGAGGATCAAGATTGGTAGCCTAACCTGCAGGGTTGTTGTGGCGGTAAGATGAAGGATGCAGCTTGTGCCCTGAGCTCCTCGGTCAAAGGGCAGGATTAAAACTGGACAGATCAGCTCCCCGTTTCATCCCGATGGCAAAAATGCGACAGCCGCTCTTGTACCCAGAGAGGACCCACATTGCTTTCAACAGGCAAAATGTCAAAATAATTTTGTGCGGCCTGTTTTCTGGACATATTAAGTATTTGATAGTTATCAGCTCCATGCACAGGAGACAAAAGGCCTTATGTTGAAAAGGAGGAGAAGTCTCCTATTCTGTAGCCAGATTGGGGGGTAGGGGGGGGAGGACCCCTTCTTGTTGAAATTGCACGGACAAAGTCTTGGATGGAAAAATCAAGGTGTGATAGCAGCACCCAGCCGCCACTCTCTTCTTGTTGGAGCACATGTACTTTGTACATAATTATGTCATTAGAAACCTGCGGAACCATGTCAAAAAATGTCCCTGTCAGCTTGTTGGGATGAGAAAAAGTCCATTCTTTTTACATTTTTTTTAAACAAAAAAAGTTCCCCCCTGCCCCTGACAAAGGCTCTTTTGTAGCTGGCCGACTCTAAAACCAGCACAGATAATTAAGTGATTCAGCGAGCAACCACACAATGTTCTTCCTTAAAAGTAATTTTTTTCTTTACACCACTGAGAGTTTCCCGCAAGAGGCTACCCAGTAAAACCTCCAGACAGGAAAATTGGGATGTTAGTACAGAGGGCGACTGGGGAGGTGTGGGTGTTGACCAGTGTGGATGAAACTCGAAAGGACATCTCATTCCAAGAAGATTTTGTGTGCAAGAGAAAGTGACATGTCCTTTCAAAAGGAACTTCCCTCAAAGAGCCAAATTCTTTGTGTTTGGTACAGCAAGATGTACATAAAGTAGCAGAAGCAAGACAGCTGCGAAGGCAATTACACAAGACTTCATGCAATACTGTACCTGGTGGATTTTACTCCATAAAGCAGTGATGGCGAACCTATGGCACGGGTGCCAGAGGTGGCACTCAGAGCCCTCTCTGTGGGCACGCGCAAACAAAGTTTGCCCCCCCCACACATCTAGGCTGGCCTGGGCCACTGGGCTTGATTATTAGCATTAAACCTAAGACCTAGTTTTGGGGAAGCAGTGTAGGTAACCCTATTAAGCACTGTTAAACCCCACTGATTTTCATGCAAAGAACTAAAGCACAATCCTTTACCTGGGAGTAAGCTCGGTTGCTGGCAATGGGACTTGCTTCTGAGTAAACCCTCCTAGGGTCGTGATTCACCCTTTGGAAGAGTTGCATGGTTGCTTCAAAGCAAAGCCATCAACTACCACCAAGCTTACTCCAGAGTAACGCACGCCTCTTGAGCCAACTGGTTTTTTCTAGACTAAAACCTCAGTATTCAGGTTAAATTGCCGTGTTGGCACTTTGCAATAAATAAGTGGGTTCTGGGTTGCAGTTTGGGCACTCGGCCTTGAAAAGGTTCGCCATCGCTGCCATAAAGTGATCAGGGATTTCCTATATCTTGTACTTTCCGGTGAGCTGTCGCTCTCCCCTGGTAAGAGGAATATTCGTTTGAGCTCTGAAATGCACAGTTTTGCCCTGGTGAATAATAATATAACCCAGCCCTAAATCGTATGACTGCATTCACAGTTGTGATGTGCTAGCAAACGGTGGGGAAATCACATTTCCTCAGCAACAAAACGTGGGTTTTTTTGCTTTTGAGCGTGGACTGTGCAACCTTCTTGCGACCGACTCTTTTACAACCTTGATGGGGTGAAAAAAAAAGGCTCCCAACTATTTGCACAGCCATTTCCTTGAAAGAACCATCTGGAGAGGCCCCACATTCAAGGAGCGCCCCCCCCCTTGTGTTTTTTTTTCTGCACGGCTGCCAAGTGTAAGTTTTTCTTCCCCAAATGTACGTTTCCCTCTCTGGGCTTGAAAACAAAGAGCTCTATTAAGTCTGAAGCCAGCCGTTCTGTTCTGTTTGATGGTGAGTTCCCTGCAGAGCCGTAACAAGCTTATGGGTTTTGCTGCTGGAATTTGGTACCCAAGGCAAATACACCATCCTGCATTCCATTGTGTGCTCAAGGTGGCTCGGAGTTGACTTCACAGATATCCCCCTGGGTGGAGGAGAGAATGCCTTCCTGTGTCCTAAGGGGAAAGGTTAAAGCCCTCGGCCTTGCCCCTTGCTTTCCTGGGGAAACTAATCTTCACTGCTCTTTATAAAAAGAATTAGCAGCAGCACATGGAGCAGAGGCATCGACTGTAATAAAGAAACCACATTGCAGTTGCAGTAGCCAACACGACCTGCGTAATTTTGCTCGGCTCCCATTTTGGCTTCTGCCTAGTCAGCTAGAAAGGAAGTTGGTTGTGACCTGGCTGTTCACGGCCAGACCTATTTGCCTCCGAATGGTATCAACTTCTCAAATCAAAAATTTACTCAATAGGTTTATTACTGGCAGATCTCTGTATGCTGACACCCAGAGAAATTTTCCAAACCTTGTAAAGTAAACTTCTAGAACAGGAATATCATATCTTGTTGGGGCAAGCAAATAAATCATGCTCACCCCTCTCTGTCGGAATAATACCGGAACAGGGGCACATAGCCAAATATCTTGAATTATTAACTGAACCCCAACAGAGATGGATTATCACAAGGGCCAGATCCAATACCTTCCCATCAGCCATTACAAAGGGTCGCTCCTTATCCATACCTCTCCAGGATCGGGTTTGTCCACACTGTAAAAATCAAGTGGAGACTCTTGCTCACATTATTCTTGACTGTCCGAGATATGTGGGCATTAGGAATTTCTCTCCCAGGCTGGCCCTAGACAAATCTGAAAGTGACTCTGACTGTTCTGTAGTGGAGCTTCTGTTAAACAACACAGATGTCATGCTCTTGGAAAAAGTAGCAACATTTCTTTTACAAGTGACAGAACTTTCTAAGTAATGTATACTACTATATACAGTCTTCCTGTCTGCACTTTGAATGTACTCTTGATTTGTATTTCAAAAATGTCTGGCAATGCTCTATTTTTAAATGCCAAATAAAGGTTGTTGTTGAATGACCTGGCTGTTGGTCTGATAGTTTTGTTTCTTCCCATGACAAGCCTCGGAAGATGCTAGCCATGTATGTGGAGCAAAAACTACCAGACCACGGCCACAGAGCTTGAAAAACCCACAACCGCCTGTTGATTCCAGCTGTGAAAATCTTTGACAGTACATTGGTTTTGATGCTTTGTGCTCTTCCTTGGGAATTAATTTTTAGCGTTTCGTTTTCTAAGCTGTTCCCCTGCTGTAGAAACTGGTTGCAATCCTGGATGTTCATTCTTGGTGGGAAAACAAAATCAACCAGACAGACTTCTTTCTGAAGATGTTTTAAGAGTGTGCTGCTTTGAAGGGACACCATTCGTGGCTCCTTCCGCACATGCAGAATAATGCACTTTCAAACTGCTTTCAGTGCTCTTTGAAGCTGTGCGGAATAGCAAAATCCACTTGCAAACAGTTGTGAAAGTGGTTTGGAAACGCATTATTTTGCGTGTGCGGAAGGGGACCATGTTTGAAAAATCTGTAAGAGTTGCCTAACTAACTCTTGCAAAGCTATATGTAACTGCTTGGCGGGGGGGGGGGGGGGACACTTTAAATTAAGTACTTGCCAAGAATGGCTCCTGTAGACCAGAAATTCTAACATTCTCCCTGGGTTTTGGTGTTTTGAATTACCTGGTTTTGTCTCTGAAGCAGAATTAGGATACGTTAAGAACTCCCCAAGATATTTTTATTTCTAAATTTTGTGTACAGCTTGATCTAGCTGATTTGTATTCCCTCTTCATGCCACAGTTGGACTCTGCCCGAACGTTTAACTTATAGGCTGCCGTAGGCCATGAGCTATTTAGTTTGATACTTAAATTCCATGTTCCTCTGTAATGAGGACTTGAAAGTGACTGACAACATGTTTCTGCGTTCCTCCAAATTTACCCCTACAACAAGAGCCCTGTGGGACAGAATGACTGGCCGAAATCATCCAAACAAGCTTATATGGCAGAGCAGAGATTTGAACCCAGGTCTTCCAGATCTTAGTCTGGTACATTAGATTACCTACCCATTGGGGATTATAAATTAAAAATTCTTTCCACGGATTACAATTATGTGCTAGTCTGGAATTTGGTGGTGCATATAATGCAATGCACCCTAGAAGGAATATTCAGTCATTCATAAAAAAGCTCATTCATTGGATCATCAGTCGTTAAGTAAGCCTATGGAACTATTCAAACAATGAAAGAGTGACACAACAACCTTGCAGAGCATAGGTGTCAAACTCGCGGCCCTCCAGATGTTATGGACTTCAGTTCCCATCACCCCCTGCCAGCATCATGCTGGCAGGGGATGATGGGAAGTGTAGTCCGTAACATCTGGAGGGCCACGAGTTTGACACCTGTGTTGTAGAGAGTATAAGTAGACAACTTCATTTATTGATATGCACATTTTCAATGATGTATGATGCTTTGAATGCATAAATGTATGAACATGTATTGATATTATAGACCTTGCTTTTATATATACAGTTGTTAGTGGATTATTGGGTGATTGGCTGCCCACTTCTTTTTTTCACTACATTAGATGCCACAACATACTGAAACCATACCTGTGTGTTGCCACTGGAGTCTTTACCAGCCTCTGTCACTGTATTTTTCAGTAGAAGGTTGTTCTGTAGTGATGACCACGTTTTCCTCTGTGATAGTCAAAGTCTTTTCCTGCATGTCAAACCACTATTTCTTTGTTGTGTATTTGGTTTATTCATAGGCCCCTTCCGCACACGCAAAATAATGCGTTTTCAAACCACTTTCACAATTGTTTACAAGTGGATTTTGCTATTCCGCACAGCTTCAAAGAGCACTGAAAGCAGTTTGAAAATGCATTATTCTGCATGTGCGGAATGAGCCACAGTCTGCTTTTCTTGCTGAGACTCAAGATCATTACAACCTTAGAAGCAGCAGCGCAATAAAGAATAACCATAAAATGCACACCAGAAGCATCACAATAGTTAGGTAACAAAAAATTGAAAACAATGCATTACAAATAAAATGCTGGATATAATGAACGGTGCAATAAACCATAATCTTATTCCCATTAGCCCTGCGAACAATTCTGTTTACTATAAGGTTAGGGCTAGGGTAGACAATTCCTTTAGTCAGCTGGCAATCCTTGTCGTCACTAAAATATTCTACTCTGTTGAGCAAGATACCGGATTAAAATAAAATTAAAGGGAAAGAGGCATATAAACCAGTGGTGGCGAACCTTTGGCACTCCAGATGTTATGGACTACAATTCCAATCAGCCCCTGCCAGTAGGGCCAATTGGCCGTGCTGGCAGGGGCTGATGGGAATTGTAGTCCATAACATCTGGAGTGCCAAAGGTTCGTCACCACAGATATAAACTATTACATTTGCTCAATCCCTTCTGTTCAGGAACAGAAAGGATGTATGTGGCTCCCCTTGGTGGTGTTAGTTTAAACTTCAGCCCATGGAAAGGAGCTATGAAGGTTGGAAAACAGTATTCTCAGTTGTGAACGTGCTTCAGCCATTGAGGTACATCTCCCATCTAAATAATCCAGAGTTTCATCCTCCTAAACTAGCAAATAGGGCACATTTCAATCCTCTTATATGCAGATGATGTTGTGATTATTTCCAGGGCTTTTATTGGTGTTTTTTAAAAATATTTTTTATTTTACCTACAAAATTTGCAAAAAGGTGAGATTGAAAAATAAAACAAATAGACAAGTATGACAATTAAAGCAAAAAACATTTTAGTCATATTAGCCTTTGGAGAGGCATGCACGCACTTGCTCGAAATCGCCAAGAGGACCAACTAGAGATCGACTAAAACAAAAATTATGGCTTTTGCCATAATTGCTAAAATCCATTCATTCCATGTAAATATGGTTCATATTGACCACGTTTCTTGCTTCAAATATCTGTGGGAGGTCTTCCATGCTACCGGCTGTAGGAATGCCCATGTGGCATACATTACCTTGAACGCACAAAAAAGTGTCTGAGGCTGCAGTGAGACAACAGCATTTTTGAAGAACAGAAGAGGATTTGAAAACAAGTCGTTCTGCTCACTACATGGATGCTAAGGCCAGTTTTGCCTCTGGTTAAATGGTTTTTGCAGGCTTTTGGCCCTTCCGCACATGCAGAATGATGCATATTCAATCCACTTTCACAGTTGTTTGAAAGTGGATTTTGCTCTTCCGCTTTGAAAGTGAATTGAAAGTGCATTATTCTGCATGTACGGAAGGGGCCTCAGTGTTGATTTCCAAAACCAGCCAAAGCTTTTTGACCACAGTGACAGTGTAGCCAACAGTGCACAACAGTTAAACCCACTATGAGAGGAGTTTGGATTTATATCCCCCCTTTCTCTCCTGCAGGAGACTCAAAGGGGCTTACAAACTCCTTGCCCTTCCCCCCTCACAACAAACATCCTGTGAGGTGGGTGGGGCTGAGAGAGCTCCGAGAAGCTGTGACTAGCCCAAGGTCCCCCAGCTGGCGTGTGTGGGAGTGTACAGGCTAATCTGAATTCCCCAGATAAGCCTCCACAGCTCAGGCGGCAGAGCTGGGAATCAAACCCGGTTCCTCCAGATTAGATACACGAGCACTTAACCTCCTACGCCACTGCTGCTCCTATGAGAAAGTGAACCCATTTACTAAGCCCATTTTAAGTCTCTTGTTAGGCTGCAGCCTTAAACGTCCCTACCTGTTGTTTCCCAGTCAAATATGCTGCTAGCAGTAAAAGGCTAAAAACCAACAGCTTGAGAGGTCTGCTCCTCATCGACAGAAATCCAGGTTGCAGGAAAAGTGCGCACAGGAAAGGCCAAATTATTTTAAAAGCTGGAGCACCTGGAATTCCCTTCACAGATGATGATGATGAATATGCCCATTTTAAAAATTCAAGATCTGGCAGCATTTCAGAATTCATGCTTATGAAAGGTCGTGCTTCTTTCAGATATGGCTTTTGAGATCTGAGAATCACTCTAGAAAGCCAAAATCTGATGAAAGAAACACATCCTAGGTATGTGCAGACATGGGCAGAAGGCTATGGCCCTTGAATGAATCTTGTTAACTTTGGCCCCAGCTTCGGACTGGAGGGATATAAGAAGAGATTCTTGGATTTCTGAGGAACTTTCCTTTTCAGACAGAAGCCTTTATTGGCATTATAAATTACCATATTACAATATTAAAAACAAAAGGGAAAGTTTATCTATTAACTGAACCCATTAAAATACATTAAAGGTATGCATTAGATATCTGCCCTGTATACAGAAAGCAAAGAGAGCTAAATTTACCATGACGATTTTATGGAGAGTAGTTACGCTTAGCCAGGTAATGCTTCAGAAAGTTTGCAACGTTTTCACAGATAAGATCACAAGAACCACTGAGTAGGAAGTTCATAACAGATGACGACATGTCAATATTTAACCACTCTATCAAGGGATGAATATACATAGAGCGAGGTAGATCATATATAGAACACTCTAAAAGTACATGTTGGACAGTCTCAACAGCCATAGCCTATTCTCATAGGGGATATTATTGTATCTGCCAAATATCATGGCATTAGGCAAGGCATTGAAACGAGCTAATGAGTATGCTCTGCATTGTTTGGGATCGCTCAAGATATACAAATAGTTGGCACAATAATCTGACCTGTCAATTCCCAAGGACTGAGAGCAACTTTCCCCCCTCTCCTGCATCATTCCCTGTTTCTCTTGTTCTATTAATGCAGATTTGATTTCATTATAGATTCTGGTGGCAGACATGTTTTGGATTGGTCAGTTGTTAGACCTATGTTGTTGAGCTTCTTATCTATGTCTGCTAGGCTTTTTACAGACTTCCCCTTTCTTTTTCAGTTTTTCTTTCCTGGATTTCCCTGGAATTTGCTTCATCTTTCAACCAGCAAAGCTGGCTGGTTTTGTTTATGGTGTCTCTCCAAGGGAGGTTGATAAGGGACAGCCATTGTCCAGGAAACTGGCAGATGCCGGGGGCCAGGAGCCTCTTGTTCTTAAAGTTTCTCTCTTCCTTGAGATGCCATAAATTCCTATACAATAAGATTGTCTACTTTTTGAGCTTTCTGCTTAAAGACAGATGGAGAAGGGACCGGGAGGTGGGGGGTGGGGTGGGGGTAGGATTGTTATCGATTTAACCCAGAGGATTTATTTCATGTGGGAATGTCAAGTCTCTGTAAATAAAGGCACCAGATGTGCCCTGAACATTTCCTCCTTCTCTCCTATGTCTTGAGGTATACAACCAATTACAGATGTTAGCTATTCATGACAATAATGAAAAAGACACACGATGCAGAATTCTGGAGCCTGTTCCCCATGTGATCATAACAGGGCCCAGTGCTGGCCTCTTTGCCCTTTAAAAATCCATCTGATTGTTGTGGAGAGTTTCAAGGCAGGCACTGCAACGACTGTATATTCAGAATTAAGGCCTATTCAGTTCAATGGGGATTACTCCCAAGAAATTGTACTTGGAGAGCTAGCATGGTGTAGTGGTTAGGAGTCATGATGTATAACAATTCTCTGTAGCATCACAAGAGCATGCCTGTTACATTAGGGGCTGTGGAATACAAGCAGGATAATGCTGCAGCAGCGTGGTGTAGTGGTTAAGAGCAGGTGCACTCTAATCTGGAGAACTGGGTTTGATTCCCCGCTGTGCCACTTGAGCTGTGGAGGCTTATCTGGTGTGGAGGCTTATCTGATTAGCTTGTGCATGCCAAGACATGTCAGCTGGGTGACGTTAGGCTAGTCACAGTTATTTGGAGCTCTCTCAGCTCCACCCACCTCACAGGTGTTTGTTGGGGGAGGGGGAAGGAAATGAGATTGTAAGCCCCTTTGAGTCTCCTTACAGGACGGGGATATAAATCCAAACTCCTCCTGCCTCCTCCTATGGACTAGGTGCATTTCTGTAAAGTAAACATATCTGCAGGATCCCCTCCCTCTTTGCTTGAAGTGAAGGGGTGAGGGAAGCCTGGTGGGCCTTCTCTACAGTGGCCCCTACATTGTGGAATGCCCTCCCTCCAGAGGTTTCCCAGGTACCTACCTACTTGGAGTTTCAGTGCCTGATGAAGACGGTCCTCTTCATCTGGGCATTTTGCTGGGGGGGGGCAACGTGTCCATACACCCCATCCTTTTTGTTTGTGGGTGCTGGAGATTTTAGAGTGCTTCAGAGTTTTTAGGATAAGGTTTTATTGTAACCTGTCCTGAGACTGTTACAGGGAATAAAAGGGCAGGAAATAAATGTAAATAAATAAATCTACAGAATTTGTAAATTCCTGGATTATGCTTTTTCATAATGGGCTTCGCTTGAACAAACCAGTCTGTTCCTAGGTCAGGTATTATCACCTTTATACTCCCAATCCATCACTTTTCCAACCCTGTCCCCTCAACTCTATATACATCCTAAGACTGTGTGAACTCTCTGTCTACCTTGATTATTGTGTACTTGTGTTTTTATTATTTTACTTTCCCGATAAAATTGTTTTTACTCTGTTCTGCGGATTTCTTGTGGAAACCCATTTTTGTAAACGTTGGCAACAAAGTTCTCGAGTGCACCCAACCTCTCATTAAGCAAGGTCTGCCCTTGCTAATTCCCCCACTCTAAGGGGGGCAGACTCCTGCATTTTGAGCAACAGGATGACCAGTGAACTTGTGTCAGGCAAACAAGCTATTTGTCTGGTTAGCTGATAAGAAACTGAGCGTGGAAGAGTCAACTGTTTCACTAAAGAATTGCTGTCTGTTTCTTGCATTTGACCCTGGAAATCAAGAATGGGTGAAGCCTGTCAGAATAACACTAGGCGACCCATACTTGGTTTCAAAGGTCAGCAGGAAATCTGCCTCTCTGTTTGCCCCCACGTCCCAATGAAGTGGACAGTATTTCATAATATAACATCCTATAAATTAAAAATGAAGACACTTTGGTAAGAAAGTTCTTGTTCTTCTAAAAAAAACCCAGCTTGCGTGTCTCACTGTGGGAACTGGCTGCAATAAAAATGTTCAGAATGTCTCTGGCTTATGCGCGCTTCTTCCCCAGTATTACCGAGTGCTATCATAGCCCATGGTGGTGGATTGTATGCACTCATCTCTCCTTAGTTGTTGAGCAAACATCATTCATCATTGCTGTCGTCATTGCTTGTAGAAGGGTCTTTGCAAAAACATCCAACTGTTAAGTTGAAACCCGAATGGAAGACCTCCTGAACTTTTTCATGTAAAATCTTGATGCTTTTTCAAGCTCCAAGCAAAACTTGGGTCGAGAGCAACTGATATGCTGCATTTGGAGTTGTAAAGAATTAGCACCGCTTTACTTTGGAAAGTTGCGCTGGCTGGCTCTTCTTGTTCTAGGCACGGGTCACTTGAGAAGAATGATGAATCCAGACCTTTGGGTGAACCTGAGCGGAGTTTCCAAAGTATCCGAAAATAGAAGTCCAAGAATTTTTTGGATGCAATCAACAATTCTTAGGTTCCTTGGAAAGGACTACAAGATCAGAGATTAGGCTGCGCTCGGTTAAACCGATAGGACTTCAACGGAAAACTGTAGCAAAATTGGTTGCGGACGATTTGCGGCATGGCTGATGTACAGAACTGATTTGAGTGATCTCAGGGTGAATGTTCTCAGAGTATCAAGCTAAGGCTTGGCTACGAGTGTAGCCATTTTTTAAAAGTGTGCTTTTAATTTTGTGCACTGCATAACATTAACTTGGCGGGGGGGGGCGTGGATGGATTATACAAAGGAGATCTTTCAAATGGATTTGGTAACCCTTTCAATGCAACTTGAAGGCAGTTGCTGGACATTTCCAACTGGATTAGAACAACCGTGCTGCAGAATGGGGCTAATTCTCTTCCCTGTGTCATTATCCTGGTCTAAATTACTCTACAAACCCCACAGCTAAGACAAATGGGTGGACTTGGGGTAACAGTGACTGCAACCACTTTTTGGTAACAGCGAAAGATTTCTGAAGATCATCACGGACCTCTGGTTTGGTCCTAAGAGTGATTCCAATTAAGTGAAGATTGGCTTCTAAATAATAGTTCCCCCCCCCCCCCCCCCGCCCCAGTAATGAATTGGGATATTTTGAGTGCATGGTAAAAAAAAATCCCTCCCCAGCAAAACCATTAGGAGGGGTGTTTTTTTTCTCTCTATCGAACAGTCAAAATGTCTGCTCAGACTGTCTCCTGCACAGCTGTTTTTGGTTAAGTGGATTTCTAAGCACTCTCGGTTTGATGGAGTGTCTCTCCTCTGTTGCTTTTTGTTCGTGGCACCTGTACGGTGGTGACAGCTGATTCATGGCTGCTGGACAAAGTCAGAATAAATCTCCCAGCAGCATGTGGGCTCTGTAGCTTGATGAGAATGTTATAACTGCATTTGCCAAAAAGAGCCGGTCGTGGGCAAAGGGATCCTGAGTTTCATGAGGATCAGGGGTTTGATTCCCCGCTCTGCCGCTTGAGCTGTGGAGGCTTATGTGGTGAACCAGATGTCTTTCTGCACTCCTACATTCCAGCTGGGTGACCTTGAGCTAGTCACAGTTCTTCGGAGCTCTCTCAGCCCCATCTAGGTCACAAGGTGTCTGTTGTGGGGGGAGGAAGGGAAAGGAGCTTGGAAGCCACCATGAGTCTCCTTATAGTAAAAAAAGGGGGGATATAAATCCCAACTATTATGCTTCCTCCTCCTCATGCGTTAGGCAAATGCTGACTGTCACCATGTATACCTGTGAGAGAACATATATTACCATCTTGGACTCATCCACTTGTCCATACCTCATTAAGATATATACTATCATGTGTCAACAGAGTGCTTCTGCTTTCTACATGGAACAAACAAATCAGTCTTTACATAAAAGAATACATAAAACTGACATTAAAAACCACAGTATTCCAAAACCAGACTGCTGGGTCATTATGCTCCAAAAAGAAAAAAAAGAGCTGCAAAGGCAGAGTTCAACATGACATGACTGAACTGAGATTTATTCAGAGCTTGCTGATTATCACCCCATGTGTTGAATCAGCGACTTCGGAACAATCAAGAATTCACAAAAAAAGTAAATTGCACAAGGTGGTGTTGAGTATGTTCCTTTTTCTGCTACCAACCACATTTCACCATTTCATGTTTCCCTTCATCACGTTTTCATTAGATTTTCCTCCCCCTAGCTTCGGATACTTCTATTTCATTCTGCCGTTCAGAAGCTCAGGAGACAAAGCATCACTTTCCCCCCAATCTAGCAGTGAACTGAAATAATAAGAAAAAAGATTAAAGGATTTTTGTGGGAGAATCCGAATGTGGGATAGAGGAAGAGGAGGGAAACCCTCTTCTTTGATCTTGAAGGTATATTAAAAGATGTGTCATGGAGATGTATTTTTCCTTGGCCTAATCTCTGGTGCCGTGTGTTTAAATATTTTATTTCTATTAGTTCCAGAAGGAAGGCTGAATCTTACTGCTTTTGACAGGGTCTTTCACTGGGCAAAGATTGTTTTTGATAGTAGGTTTTTAAATCCTTAAGCTTTTCAAAACCTAGTAAACAGGAACAAAATCCCCCAAAGGATTATATTTCCTGACCCCTTTAGAAACTCAAGTACCTTCCACAAAGTAGCCTTTTTCCTGCATTCCCCACATAAGTAAATAAATCTCAGTTACTGATGTCTGGATTGAAAACTGCATGTTTTATGCCTCTCTGAAGAATGAGTTTGCCGAGAAGGGTTCTTTCCTGTGTGCGTGGTTGGTGTTTATGGGATGTGTATGATTCTGTGTGCACAAATTGTGAAATTCCTGCAGATTTGAGACACAGCCTGGGGAAGGTAGTGTTTAGAGAAGAGGGCTATGGTGCATTAGAATTAGGGATGCCATCCTTTGGCTGACAATCCTTGGGAGTACAAGGGAATAGAGACTTTGGGGGCTACTTCCTGTTTTGAAACAAGAAGTGACATCATGACACTCTAGGTTTTTCAAAAATCTCTGTGGTGTCATAATGGCACTTCCTGTTTCAGTGGACCCAAGAATGAATGTTTGGACTTTCTTGTATGGAGTTCCACACTCAGTGAAATCTCACGGTCCTCCCGTCCCCTCGTAGGAATCTAAATCATCATTCCTCAAAAAAAAGAGGAGCCCTTCGTTTCTCCCAAGTATGCTTAGGATGAGCAGGTCTTCCATGAGACACCTGGCAGGTTGCTGGAATGATGGATTAAGAGAAATATAAACTTACGGGAATCATGTGAAGGTCTGGTGGATCTTCAGAAGTCTGCAAAGTAAAACATAGTTTTTAGCGGCAGAGGAGTAGCCAGGGGAAAGGGCGCCCTGCATCTGACAGGCCCGTCAGATCACTTTTAATGTGGATTAAGAGAACGGAAGGTATTAATTATTGGATAATCATGTGACCCTCAAGTGAGGGAGAGAGAGAGATGGAAATGTGTTCATCCATGAAGCAATACCCATGAAGCTCATTCACCCTCATCTGGGATAACTCTGCTCTGCATAGGACAAAGTTCCATTAAGTTCTCAAAGCATCCACTGTAGCCATGCATTTAGCACAGTGAAGAATGTCCCAAAACTCTGTTTTTCAAAAGATCTACCACAAGGGGTCATGATTTTTCCAAAAACAGCTATGAAAAGCAAACAAACAGTAGGGTTGACAGTTTAGGAAACAACTGTAAATAGGTATGTTTACCTAGTTGTGAGTGTTTATTTATGTATGCAAACTTTTTAATGGTAGTTTATGTATTTGATTATATATATAACTGGATCTCTCTCTCTCTCTCTCTCTCTCTCTCTCTCCAGTTACATTTATAATGTTACACACACACACACACACACACACACACCTTCAGTGAGCTAGCGTAGCATAATGGTTAGGAGTGGTGGACTCTGATCTGGAGAACTGGGTTTGTTCCTCACTGCTCTGCATGAAACCTGCTGGGTGACCTTGGGTTAGTCACAGTTCTTCAGAACTCTCTCAGCCCCATCTACCTCACAAGGTGCCCGTTGTGAGGAGAGGAAGGGAAAGAGTTTGTAAGGCACTTTGAGTCTCCTTGCGGTTGAGAAAAGCAGGGTATAAATCCAAACTCTTCTTCTCTTAGAATCTTCTAGAATCCCGCATTTGGGGATGTGAATAACTAAATATTGGTGTGGTATCTTCAAAAGCTCTGACCTGGATCACTCAAACTAACCAATCTCATCAGATCTCGAAAACTAAGCAGGGTCGGGCATGGTTAAGGCTTGGATGGGAGACCACCAAGGAAGTCCAGAGTCACTAAGCTGAAGTAACGGAAAATGACCTCCGTTCATCTCCTCAGAAATCTCATGAGAGGTTGCCAAAACTGTGTTGGGCCTTGACAGCACTCTACACATCCATTGTTCAAAGCAGACGAAAAGTCCAGGTAGCCACATTCATCCATTGAGCAAAAACCAGCAGCCTCAACAGTTTGTGAATGTGGTCTTACTTTATTTGGCTGTGGCAATTTGCACGTCTGAAGAACACCCACATATCCTCCTGAGTACTTCTCATGCAGACACGCTGACCGGGATTTCACCAGTCACTCATCTATTTGCATACATTCTTGTCCATGTAATCTCATCTCTCTAGTGACTGAACTTGGCCACAAACAGTTTCTCAAGCAAACTCCTCTCATTCAAATTTGTTTGCCAAACTGTAGATTTATATCTTGGTGACATAATATGGGTTTTGAAAGAAAATAACATCTGGCCCAACAAATTCCAGCGGGTCTAGTTACTCTTGCACAGGGCATCCTTAGCAGACTCCAGACACGCAAGTATGTGTCACTCTGAATTGCGCTACATCATAAGCTGTATTGTCTCCAGTTGTCAGTGTTCCTCATGTGAGCCTGAATATGACATAGCAAACTTGCCTTTAGTACAATGATTTGTTTAGCCCAGCACAATCCACTCAGAGGCCCTTTCCGCACCGAGTACATGAGCCTGGTGCAGTCCCGGGCCGTTCGCATGCCTCCGTGCAGCAGCCATGGAGCTAATGCAGGTCACCGATGTGCCTTCGCACATTTTTCTGTGACTCACCTGCAATGCCGTGTAGCTCTGCTGCCACTCACACACGAACCCCTGCAGCCATTCTGGCATCTTGGGATGCCTGTGTGCTCCTGCACGGCTACGCAGGAGAGAGGCAGGAAACAAGAAAAGACAAAGGTGCGTCCGACTAAAGTGCCTCCCACTTGGGGCCGTTCACTCCTGTTTGCTTGGCTGCGGCTGCAAGGAGAGGTAAAACAAAAGAATCGCTGATAGTGCGATTCTTGAAAAACCCGGGTTGAGCGGGAAAACGCGGGGCGGACTTGCATTAGGAACAAGATCTGTGTGAAGCCCCCCCCCCCCCCGGGTTTATTGGCCCAAGTGGAAAGGGCCTGACAGATAGCAGTTTTCCAAGATTGTGAGCAGAGAGCTTGCTCTTTTTTGATACTTAAGATAATTTTAACTGGAGATGCCAGGAATTGAACTTGGGATCTTCAGCATGGAAAGCAGATACTCTATCATTGAGCTGCCTCCTGTGTCCTGTGAGATAGTAGAGTAACTAGTGACTTGGATTGCCTCCAGTTAGAAATTCCCTCTGGCATTTTCCAAATCTCCTCCTGCTGCCAGTTCCGGTGAAGTCTTCCTGAACCACACATTCTTCCACAGATTCCATTTAAGTCAAATTTGATTGCGAACATAGTTTGAATCCTCAGTTTTCTTCATATGGTGAGTTCATGGGGAGTAGTGGTTACAGTGCTAGGCTGGACTAAGCAGAGATGAAATCAAGACCCCCACTCACCAGATGACGCTGGGCCAGCAATTCTGTTTTAGGGTTGTCACCTCCGGGTTGCAAAATTCCTGCAGATATTGGGGAGGATGAACCGAAGGAAGGTGTGGTTTGGGGAATGGAGGGACCTGAGCCAGGCATAATTCCTACTCTCCACCCTCCAAAGCAAGTACTTTCTCCAGGGGGCTGGATCTCTGCTGTCTGGAGATCGGCTGTAATTGTGGGAGATCTCCAGGCCCCGAATGGAAGTTGGCAACCCTATCCTCCTAACCTACATAGCCCCGACTGTAGTGAGGATGACATGGAAAAGGGGAAGAGAAAGTTGTATGCCTCTTGGGACTGCAGGAAGAATGTGGATAAGTATCTACTAGAGAGTTATGTTGGCTCCTGAGGTTTTCTTGGTAGCAATTTCTGGAGTCATCTGGTATATCTCATTTCATGGTGAAGAGGCCTTCGTTGGACAACTGAGCCAGCACAAAGGCTTGCAATTGCTTCTCACGCACTCCCACGTCTGCAGGGAGTGCATTCTGGCCCGTCAGGACAATGTCTTGTGTGCGTGTGGGTGCTTACATCCATCTCCTCGCCCTGCCCAGCCTATTTTGACAACTGAAGCAGTCTGGAACACTGTATGTTGTGGCAGGCCCGAGGGCTGGAGGCCAGACTCCTTGTCAATTGCTTCTGATCTCGGCTGTCGTCTCAAGCTACCTGTGACGGCTCAGTTCGGAGAATCAAGGGAGCCGAACGTAACGCTTGTTGCTTCATTTCAAGGCTTTTGATCTGAGCTTAGCCTCTGCGCTTGGCCAGGGGCTGTGGCGTCTCCCTGGTAAATCAACGGTCGCAAAATTGTATTTTTATTTGGAAAAAATTTCTGCACCGCTTCTCAGCAACATTAAAAAAAAAAGTCACCAGGCACAGTGAGGAATGAGAGCTGAGTAAAACAAGAAATATTCGGCTAAAGTGTTTTTAATCTTCCTTTTCCAGTACATGTGCCCGAGAAAGTTTACAATGTAAAAATTTAGAAGGTGAATCATTAAGTTATCGTAAAACCAACCCCGTGAAGACAATCAATACCATGGAAAAAAAAATGTTGAGAAGCAGCAATAAAAGCATACGGAGGGGCTGTAACATCAGTTCTGATAAAGGTCTGGTAAAATGCAATTATTTGGAGTGAGAAATATAAAAGAATGGCCAAGCAGACATTTGTGGGGAGGGTCCCTCCAAAATGAAGTGTTGCTACCCAAAAAGAATTGTTCCTTCACATCAGTGAATCTTTGAACTGAGATGGGTTTCCTCCTTCCTGTCCCTCCAGTTTTCTGGAATTTTGCTTTCTTCTGTGCCGTGTCCGTCTCCTTCTCGGTTGCACGATAACTAGAGAAATCTCTAACTTTTTCCAGTTTTGGAACTGGAATGTGTTCAGCTTTCAGTTCCCTCAGCTCATTTGCATCTCCCCGTGCATGTTGTCAATATGTACTTACACATTTGGCAAAAGAGTCTGGGAATTCTTTTGTGTGGCGTGTCAAGAGGATGACTTTAAGGAAAATTGTCCAGACAAAGAGTCTTAATGCAATCGTACATATAATTACGAATCAGACCAAGACTGACCGAACACTACAAGGCAGATTCTGCTCAAAAAAAAAAAAGGGGGGGGGTAATACTTATCTTATGAAAAGTTCCCTGCAATAAGAAAAGTAACAGAGCAGGAAGAAGCTTTCCCCTGACACTCTATTCTTTTGCTTGCGGGGATTTGTTAAAAACGTGTAGAACATTCAATAATGGTGCCTCCCAATTGCAGTTCACAGATTCAGGATTCTACCAACTTTTTCTGTCACAAGGACAGGTCGGGCCTAATTGTGCCTCAGCCATGGAGTTCTCTTTCTTCTTCTCTTTCAGATGTGAATGAGTGTGAAGCCAGGAACGGAGGCTGCGAATCCCAGTGCTGCAACACCATTGGAAGCTTCTACTGCAAGTGTCCTGGGGGGTCAAGACTGAAGGACGATGGGAAAACATGTGAAGGTACCAGCAGTCCCTTGGACTAGTTGCTGGGGTTTGGGATGCCTTTCGGTTGGCTACCTCCAGTTGAGGAGTAGCATATTAAGAAGAGTTTGGATTTATATCCCCCTTTCTCTCCTGTAAGGAGACTCAAAGGGGCTTACAATCTCCTTTTCCTTCCCCCCTCACAACAAACACCCTGGGAGGTCGGGCGGGGGGGGAGCTGAGACAGCTCTGAAGAACTGTGACTAGCCCAACATCACCCAGCCGGAATTTAGGAGTGCAGAAACACATCTGGTTCACCAGATAAGCCTCCACAGCTCAAGTGGCAGAGCGGGGAATCAAACCTGGTTCTCCAGATTAGAGTGCACCTGCTCTTAACCACTACACCACGCTGGCTCCCTGTTTGTTCTTCCCCTGCTGAAAATGCAACTGTGGAGAATCTCCACCTTTTAATCTTTTAAAAAAGAAAATAGAGCAGCATATTAGAAACCAGTGGAATTTCCCCAAAAGCAAAGCTCAAGAGCGTGCAATACGGTTGGGTAACGGAGCATGGATCTGACCTTAGATTAATCCTATACACTTGCAAAGACCAGATGGTACAGCAGCTTAACTTGGATTTCGGTTCATGTCCTATTCGGTGTCTGCTGGGTCATGTTCCCTCCACTTTTGAGCGTGAAACCTCATTAGAACTCCACCTTCCTACGAAAAAAGCTGGGCTTATAACTCAGGCGTCAGTGACTTGTAGAGACTTAAAGGCAGGAAGTATTTTCTTTCAAAAGTTGTATTGATGCTCAGCTGCACAAGACTTTTTAATGTGTGATGTCCAGATATACCGGAATATTCCACCCATGTGCAGCTACAAAGTTACTGCAGTATCTCCTTTGTTTATGAAAATAGTTTGGGGTGACTGGACCCCCCTTCCCCCCAAGAGAAACTGAGCCCCCTCAGACTTTCAAAATGATATTCCCCATAGCCTGTGAGGAAAAAAGACCCATTAAAAATCTTTTGTGTTATTTGGTCCTACGTTTGGTGAATAACTGAGTACATGTGAGTGAACTGTTTTCAAGTATATATCTATTTATAACATTCACCTCTTGTCCTTAAATCTAGACTTGTTCAAAATGCACTTTGCTGGCTGCCAGTGCATAGGGATGGTCCTGTTCCTTCGTCATGCATCTGCCCCAACTGTAAAGGAAGGCTCCAGTTTTTATATGAAAGTATAAATGGATGAGGAGAGCTGAGCCTTTCCCTTGTTTACCTCTTTACACTAAGGCCATTTCTGCACAGTCAAAATATCCCAGAGTGAGTGAGAAAAATATCCCAGTTCAGCCATGAATTTTGCACCGCTCCTGGTGCAAATGTGGGCCTGCCCCGGTGCTGCCCATGATATTTCCCTTACCCTAGGATATTCAAAAATCGCCAGTTCTTTTTAAAAATTCTGGGGTGACCCCGCTGCCATGCAAACACCATGGGAGCAGACCCAGTATATTTTCCCTGCCTTGTCACTTTTCCGCTGGTGGTGGTGGGGAGCCATTCCTTCTGTCTTTAGAGCTGGTGAGGTGTGGATCAGTTAGGAAGGGAAAAGCTGGGGGGTGGGGGGAAGCCGTTCCCTCTGTCTTTTGTCAACAGGGTAAATACAAAAGACCTGAGCCATGTGGAACAAACTGGAGTATTACCTCCCAGTCCTACCTCGGAAGAAGCAGGTGGCCATGCGGAGGCAGAAACCAGGATAAAATAACCCTGGTATGTATGATCCTGGGTCTACCTTGGTGTAACTGTGCCATGCAGAAATGGCCTAAGTTGGCCAAAATTGTCCCAGTACCACTTTCTCCCAGCACACAGAATTCTCCCAGCACACAATTTTTGATATAAAAATTAACCCATAATCCAAATCTCAATAAACGCAATGTCAACAATATCCAATCAATCTATTTCATGCTGCATTCAGGCTGTCACTCGTGAACAACAAATAACCTATGTTAACTGTATCTTTAAGAGACTTACGTTATACATGTTATATTTGGTGCTTTTGATGAGCTGTACTAAAAATTATTTATTGTTCACGAGTGGCAGCCTGAATGCAGCGTGTAATTGATTGATTGGATAAAAATTAACCCTCCACCAGCTTTATACATGAACAACAAATGTGATTTTCCTCCCCTTTATGTTCTGTTCAGAACAGTGACTGTTGGTTTTGGAGAACGTAGAAAACTTTAAAGGCAGTATGTCTGTTATCTTCTTCATTCATTGCTATGTACGTTTGAACCAAGTGCATGTTTCTTGATGGTTTTCTAGAGCTTCCTTTTCTTCTGAAGCTGGATTGTTAGCAAGTCTCTTCCACCCAGGAATGTAACGGTTCTCTGAGTTCCTGATTTGCAGCTGTGTGTTGTCTGGGATATTGGGATTGTGGTTTCAAAGAGGGGATTTTTTTTTTTACTGCCCCAGCAACATTTGGAGAAAGTTCTTCATTTTAAATCTGCCAAGCTGGATTTAAATGGATTGTTTTGCACCGTCTATTTGAGAATGAAGAGAAATGGACTGGGGAGGGAATGGCTGCTCCAAAGGCATAATTTTGTTTCCATGTGTGGCTTTAAGACAGCGGGCTTCAAACTTGGCAGATTGAGGACATACTGAGTTGCAAGCCCATGAAAGCAAACTATGTGCCATCAGTGACAGGAAGTGGGGGACTCAGAGATATGCCCTCGCTGACATCAATGACAAGAACATGGGCAGCAGGCCAAAAGAGCTGGGGTAGGAAACACCAGCCAAACACAAGGAGGTGGGCTATAGTGAGGCGCAAGCCAGTGATCTGTGTCGTGGCGGAATCATAGAATCATAGAGTTGGAAGTGACCCCAAGGGTCATCAAGTCCAACCCCCTGCAATGCAGGAACACACAATCAAAGCACTCTAGTCAGATGGCCATCCAGACTCTCTTTAAAAACCTCCAAAGAAGGAGACTCCACCACACTCCGAGGTAGTACATTCCATTTTCAAACAGTCCTTACTGTCAGGAAGTTTTTCCTGATGTGTCCATGAAATCTCTTTTCCTGCACCTTGAACCCATGACTCCTGGTCCTAGTCTCTGGAGCCACAGGAAACAAGCTTGCTCCCTCACCAACATGACATCCCTTCAAATATCTAAACATCACGTCACCTCTTGACCTTCTCTTTACCGAACTAAACATTCCCAGCTCCCTAAGAGGAATCTTCCTTGCTTTGGAGTAACCTCGCCTCACAACAGTGGCATCCAGTCTAGAGAAGCTCTCGCATTGTGTCCAGATCCCAATTCAACCTCTATTAACATGCATTGTGCCAGGACGTTGAGTCACAGTCTGTGTATGTGCTGGAGCGTTTGACACAGTGATTCAGCAACTTCAGAGTTCTCATGTAAAACTCAGCTGACCCTTCAGATTCATTGTGGGCCTGTAAATAGATCTTGACTCATCCCCAGCTTGCTTTGCAAGAGCTGCAAAAATGAGGCGTATGAAGGCCCAGCAAGATTTCCAGTATAAAATCTGCTGTCTCTTAGAGCAATAGCTCCTGCTGCAGATCTCCTGTGATCAACACAAATATATAATTAAATCAACTTGGACCGTTTAATCACCTGGATGTCTGCATTCCACATTTCTCATCCACAGGCACTCACATGTGCACATTGCTATGTACCAAGTCTGGAAATCAGAAGCCGAACAACCAGGCGTTCCTCGACACTGTCTGCAATTTGGAATGCAGAACTGCAAAATCAAAGGGGAAATTCACACGTGGGATAGACTTTGGGAAACATTCTGGTTTTGGATGAATGTAAAACCCCAGCAAGTCTTTGGGACATTTCCAGTGAGACTGCGGTCTTGGTGGTGCCAAAGGGAAGAGGCCGTGTTTCAGAGGGCAGAATTTGGCTTGCCTGCTTCCTTGGAGGTTTGGCGACTGGCTGTTAAGGTCTGGGCTGCCGCGAGTGACTAGACCCTTCCATTCCTTTGTAGAAAAATGACATTTAGACTTGGCCTCGCTTCAGTAAATGATGGCCGCCAGGAATTGCTCTGGAACCTAGAACAAGTGTGCTTTGAATGCAGGGTCGCCCCGAGACCCCTTTTCTCATTTGCATCCTCAGACCTAAACAAAACAGTCTTAAATCAGCCAACACCTCTAGAGTTCCAGTCTGTTGCAGGTCTCTGGGCAGGAGTCCCAGTGCCAAAGTAAAGTCCTTCACATGCCAGGCCTGCATAACTTCTCCTGGAGCCACATCCATAGAAAAATATTAATTTGACAAGGGTCTTTTTGCATACTGTTTTTCCTGCATGGCTCACGGGCTGCTGAGCTCCATTTAGCCAAGGGGAAAGTTTTTCGACCTTGTTGGAAGGACAGGATTCAAGTCCAGTAGCATCTGAAAGACCAACAAGATTTCCAGGATATAAGCTTTCAAGAGTCAAAGTTCCCTTCGTCAGTTGTAATATGACCTTGTCGGATAGGTCGGTGGAAATGTGGCTAGAGGGTTTCTGTGCAATTGACAAAAATAAAAGGAAGAATAAATGGGGGAAATGTATTCATCCATATCCCAAGGTGAAGTAGGAGAATACAGAATTTATTCAGATGAATCTATGGCCCCTTCCGCACACGCAAAATAATGCATTTTCAAACCACTTTCACAACTGTTTGCAATTGGATTTTGCCATTCCGCACAGCCTCAAAGAGCACTGAAAGCAGTTTGAAAGTGCATTATTCTGCATGTGCGGAATGAGCCACAGTGAAAGTCAGAGTAGGAAATTCTCTTTGTGGGTTGGACGTTCAGGAATCTAGACGATGGTATGTTTTGTATCCTTGGCTCTTCACTGTAAGTCTTTGTGTGTGCATATTGATCATGTTTTATTGGGAAAAGAAATTGCTTCCAGACTCCTTTATGCTATCAAGATGTGTGAAGCAAACAGCGTTGCCCGTCTCCAGCCAAGCTAAGCCATTTTTAATTTCCCCAGAATTCCCTAGACAAGGATTAGCCTGTTGAATGATTAAAGATTTCTTGGCACTAGGGGGAAATGAAGCATCAATTCTCCCCCTCTGTCAGTCCAAGCTATGAATCGCTGTTATGCAATTGTGACTGAGAAGCAGCGTTGTCTAGCAAGATGCCTGACCCCTATATTAGCTCCAAACTCACACTGACCCATACCTTTGACCCAAACTTACATTCACCCCACTGTTGGTTTTTAAAAAACCTTTTAAAAATACAGCTGGGAATGAAATGGTTAGGTGCTCAGAAGAAGAAGAGGAGGAGGAAGAGGAGGAGGAGGAGGAAGAGGAGGAGGAAGAAGAAGAGTTTGAATATATATTTCCCCTTTCTCTCCTATAGGAGACTCAAAGAGGCTTACTTTCCCTCACAACAAACACCCTGTGAGGTGGGTGGGGCTGAGAGCGCACGTAAGATCTGTGATTAGCCCAAGGTCACTAGCTGGCATGTGTTGGAGTATACAAACTAATCTGAATTCCCCAGAGAAGCCTCCACAACTCAAGTGGAAGAGCAGGGAATTAAACTCGGTTCTCCAGATTGGAGTGCACCTGCTCTTAACCACTACACCACTGCTGCTCTCAGAGTGGGAGGTTGTTCTTCTGAAATTGTTAATGTTGACTAAACTGGGAAATCCTGCCCATTTAATGACATCATTCCCATTTCAGCATCTTGTAAAACCATCTTAGAAAAGATTCACTTTAGTTCTAAATTATGTTTTTATGGTGGTTCATCAGATGTCTCCAGGTTTATTCCCAACAACTGGCATTCGGTGATACACTGCATCTGAGCCTGGATTCGAACATGGGTCTCTCAGATCTTGTCAAGCCATTTGACCACTACAGCAAGCTGGCAAATGCATCAAACAGCTGTGTGTTCAGATTACCATGTAAAAGATGACCAGGGGTTTCGATTGTATGTTTAAATAAACAGTACCTTAAGATTCTCAGGAAATGGTGGTGCTTTTTTTAACCACAAAGTGCCACAAAAGTAGTAATTCTCTGGAGATCCGCTGGTCTGTTTATAAAAAGAGGCAGGATAAATTGGAGTAATGACTCTGCATGCTCATTTTGTTATGATCATCAACCTTTTTATTGGCATAAGTTTAAAATACAACAGGGAGGTTGAGGAGAATCAAGTTAAAATAAGTAGGTTCGAACATTTCCAGCAGTTAAAACAATAAATAAATAAATAAACTAAAATTTGGCAACGTCTAGGGATCTCTGAGGAGACTGATCACAAAGCAGAAAGAAGGATTTAACCTTGTCTGGTGAGTTGGCATAGTTCTCAATGTATGGGTCTATATATTGTCTTCTAGATGAAGTATATAGTTCGCAATCTAGGAGGATGTGCTCGATTGTTTCAATGGCTTTTTGTGAGCAGGGACACGTTCTTTGTTGGTATGGGATCTGGAGAAATCTGCCGCTCAGGACTGCTGAAGGTAGGGCGTTCAGTCGGGCTAGCATTAAGGTACGTCGGAAATATGGTGAAGATATATTGTAAAAGTACCTTGGTAGCCCTTTACTGAAGGGAAGAGGGTGGGAGCCCTCCGGTAAAATGCCCTTCATGTATTGAGTAGAAAGCAATTGATTTTCAATGTCAAGTAGCCTTAGCAACAGAAGTTTGACTATTTGCGCTTCGTCCATGTTTATGAAGAAGTCTAAAGCGAAGCCTAACGAATTAATTTTTTTCTTGATCAGAAGACTCCAAGTGGAGAGGTAGGAATCCGAAAGCATTCGCTTTGTTAGGCTGTCCTGTTCTGATCGGAAATGGAGGTGCAGCTGCTCATTTTGTTTTGCCGTGTTAAATTAGAATCCTTATTGGGTCTTATGTACAAATCATCTGGACTTTTCAGAAGAAATGAATGTAATTGTGACATTAACGATTGTTTACGAGGGGCCAGGAGGTGGGTGGGGTAAAGGCCCGGAGTGGAGACAGATTGACTTCTTTGTTGAGGATACCCTGAGTGTGCGAGTTGTGGGTTCAAAGACTGCTACTTTGCTTGACTTGATGGATGGGGCTTGTCATGTTCCCAATGACTTGGGGCCGTGGAACTTGCTGGATATGTCCTATTTGAAGTTCCTCTTGAACAAACAGGCCAGCAATCTCCGCCGTGGGATGCAGGACAGCCTTAGCCAGAAACCACTGGGGTGCTGTGTTTTTGTTTCAGATGGGAAGCTGTGCAGAAGAACGCTTTGATCTCAACACCCCACATATTTTTGTGTGTGCGGGTTGGTATGTTATAAATTTGCTTAGGTATCATTTATTTAGACTCAATGCATACCACCAAACTGGGGAAATGGAGGAATGGGCTGTGTAAATTTCATGTTCTACCTTCTGACAACCCCTGGCCTCCCGTGTCCTCTCTTGAGATTGGGAAACTTATAAGCCAACTTAAACGAGGTAAAGCTGCTGGTCCTGACACTCTTCTTCCAGAGTTGTTTATAGTATTTAGGGAATGGTGGTCCCTTATATTGGCACGATTGTTTAACATGGTTAACCAAACAGGCATAATTCCCACTGTGTGGAGCTACTCAATTATCATCCCTATCTATAAGAAGGGTGACCCTAACAGTCCATCTAATTATAGACCAATCAGTCTTCTCTCGGTCTTGGGAAAACTTTATGCCAAATACCTCCTTGGGAAATTAACTGATTGGATTGTTGATAAAAATGTCATAGGGAAGGAACAAATTGGATTCCAAAGGGGTAAGTCAACCCTCGACCACTGCCTGGTGTTAAGTTGCTTGATAACTAAATATAAGAGGAAAAAAGAGCCCCTTGTATGCAGCCTTTATCGATCTCCTCGGCTGAGCATTTGATTCTGTTTAATAGAGAGATTCTCTGGAAGAAACTCAGCAGCCAAGGTGTAGAGCCAAGGTTGTTTGAATTAATTAAGATCCTGCACACAAAACACCTATTGCCAATGGAGATGTAACATGGAGGGATTGTTAACCCCAAAAATTCAAGTTACTAAAGGGGTAAAACAAGGTTGCTGCATTGGCTCCTACACTCTTTAAGCTCTTTATTAACCATCTAGCTTCCACCACCAAGTGAGGCCCAAGTACATAGTCCAACTCTGGACTCAACTTCCATACCCCTGCTTCTTCTGTTTGCTGATGACGCAGTTGTACTTTCCGCCTCACGCAGTCGGATCTAAGGAGAGCTTTAGAGTGTTGTATAGAATGCTGCACACTCAACGACGGTAAACTTAACTTAGATAAATCCAAAATTGTGGTATTTACCCATAAATGGAAAGCCACCAATTACATGGATAGGCCACAATGTAGTTTCGAGCAGGTGCAGTCATATATAAATACCTAGGGCTTAAGCACCTACCATCATAGGGCCTCCTGGACACTACATAGGAAGCGGTCCCTCTCCGCCACTCAATTAAGGCCCTCCCCCATTATACGCCCCCTCCATGAGACAGGCCGAGGATACAACCCTGCAGAGGTGAGACCATTTAACGCCAAAGTCAGTCAACAAATCCTTTATGCTATCCCCATCCGGATAGGGCATGGAGCAGAGAGGTTGAAAGGGTCCAGTCATACTTTCTGTATAAAATCCCTTGGCTTTGCCCCATTCTGTTCCCTATGGCCCCTGTGCTTAGAAACAGGCCAGCATCGGCTGGAAACTCTGGCCTGGTGCTGTACATTCAAGTTTTGGGCCAGGATTTGTTTTAATCGAGATGAACTGGACTATACATCCCAGGGACGCTCCATCCTCCACACAACCCAGTGGTGGGTTAAAATCGAAGCCAAACTTAATGAGTTGGGCATTTCCTTGGAGGACCTGCTAATGCTAACAGAGCAGGAGGTCTATGGAGCTATCAAGAAGAGACTTTTTGACAGAGAGTTTCAACAGATGCTAGAGGAAGCTAATAAAACCTGTTCCCCGATCTCTCTGGGAATACCTATGGATAGACTAATTGCAACCCAGTACCTTTATCTCCTGGTTGAGGCCCGGTGGCGTAGAGCAATCACCTTAGCTAGGTGTAATGCCCTGCCTTCTTCCTTTAGCCTTGACTCACCTTGGAATCCCACAAAAGAAAGGAAATGCCCTGTGTGGCATGGGTTCTGTGGAAACAGTATCTCATATGCTGTTGGATTGTCCTTTTTATGAGATAGGTAGGAAGAAGCACATAATCCCCTTCCTGCATGGAAGTGAAGGCATTACAGATAAACAGAAGGTTATATATCTTTTAAACAGCCACAACTACGAGCTGTTGGAAGCGGTGGCTAAATTTTTAAATGGTGTTATTTTAACTCGTCAGAAATTGTAAAGTTGTAAAGGCTGTTATTATCTTGCTAAGCTAATCTTAAACAATTTATATGCCATTAAAGGTATTCGAAATCGAATCGACAGGCTGAGTAAATTAGGCGGGTTTTGCTATTATTACTTAAGATCAGTGAGTTTAGACCAGGGGTAGGGAACCTGCGGCTCTCCAGATGTTCAGGAACTACAATTCCCATCAGCCCCTACCAGCATGGCCAATTGGCCATGCTGACAGAGGCTGATGGGAATTGTAGTTCCTGAACATCTGGAGAGCCGCAGGTTCCCTACCCCTGGTTTAGACTGATGTAACTGGGCGAAAGAATACCCCTTCCGTTCCTCCTCTCTGCCAGCTACTAATCTGTAGCTGGGAGATGGAAGAGGGCTGTTCCAGTTGCTGAAATATTGGGATGAATTCTTGCGTAGAGGGAATTTCTCTCCACTAGCTTGGTTTGGAGATGGACAGTGCAGTCTGGAGCAGAGTTAGACCCTTCTAAGTCCATTGAAGTCAGTGGGCTTACAAGTGTGTAACTCTGTTTAGTATTACACTGAGAACTGCCTTTTGCTTCTTGCAAATTTTTTGAGTTTTCTGGATGACTGAGTGTCAAAGTCAGTGCGAATTCGGTTTGATGAAACTAACCATTTATGTAAGCGATTCCATTCATCCCAATCAGAAGTCAATAAATCTGCCTCATGCAACCATGCAGTTAATTTGGTGGCCATGGCCCAGAAGCTCTGCTGAAAATATCACTTGGAAGTGCAATGCTGATGTTCGCACCACAAGTTCCAGGATCATGGTTAGTAGAGGTGACTGCCCACTTGTACCTGTCTCTGTGCTTCTCAACTAGGATGGTTTTATGCTGATTGTTAGAAAGCTGGCTAGATAGATAGCTAGATAGCTAGATAGCTAGATAGCTAGATAGATAGATAGATAGATAGATAGATAGATAGATAGATAGATAGATAGATAGATAGATAGATAGATAGATAGATAGATAGATAGATAGATAGATAGATAGATAGATAGATAGATAGATCCAATGGCCAGTCATCAACAATAAAAAGAAAGATACAAAAAATAGATACAATTCAACTAGTTCTGGTGGGTTTTCCAGGCTATGTGGCTGTGGTCTGATGGATCCACCAGACCACGGCCACACAGCCCGGAAAACCACCCAAACCAGTTGAATCCGGCTGTGAAAGCCTTTGACAATACATAGATACAATTCAGTCAGATAACCAATTCCTAAAACCTGACATTTCTACTTAATCACCACACCATTCACAAGCAATGTTGATCTATTGCATCCTTTAGCAAGGAATTATGCTTTTTATAGATTAGATAACGAAATTTCGCAACCCGAAATGAATGCTTGTAACAAACGTGTTCTCCCAATTGCTGCGATTTTCCATGTTTAATTGGCAAACAAGGCAGGTGACAGAAGCTCTATTGAAGCCGCAGACCTTTAATTATCATGGGAACAGGAAATTGTGGGAAAGGCAGTTTACTGAAGTGCAAAGAATTATTTGTTCTCCTAGTATAGCTGCCGTTTGCTCTTCTTTAAGAATAACTGGCAGGTGAGCTAATTTATGTACATAAATAGGGATTCCCTGGTCTCAGGACTTGTCTTGAAATTTCAGCATCTTAGCTTATTTTTGAAGGTCATCCACTGCAGGAACACAGGCAGGGTAGAACCAATGGGTACCCCACTCCACCCCACCTGGAGCACTGATAGACCTTACCACATTGTAATGTTGGACTAGGGCAGGGGTAGGGAACCTGCGGCTCTCCAGATGTTCAGGAACTACAATTCCCATCAGCCTCTGTCAGCATGGCCAATTGGCCATGCTGGGAGGGGCTGATGGGAATTGTAGTTCCTGAACATCTGGAGAGCCGCAGGTTCCCTACCCCTGGACTAGGGGAATTTCAGAGGCCCCTTCCGCACACGCAAAATAATATGTTTTCAAACCACTTTCACAACTGTTTGCAAGTGGATTTTGCTATTCCGCACAGCTTCAAAGAGCACTGAAAGCAGTTTGAAAGTGCATTATTCTGCATGTGCGGAATGAGCCAGAGAGTCTGTGAAACATTACCCATCTACTATAAGGGTTATGGTGCTTGACTATGGTCTGGCAAACCTGGGTTCAAATCCCTTACAGTTATGAAGCTCGCTGGGTATTCTGGAACCTAACCCACTCTACAGGGTTGTAGTGAGCATAAAATGGAACGGGAACCAATTTAAGCTTCTCGGAGGAAGGGTGGAGAGAGATATTTCCTTGGTGAGTGTATATTTGATGGCAAGGCAGGTACGCAGCCATTTATTAAGAGAGGTTCTAGTTGATTTCTTCTGAAAAGAGGCTCGAACAGCCCCCGGCAAATGCCTTTGGAGCCTGTTTGCCAATGGAGAACTTGGAGCAGAAAACGGGCGTGATCGCGTGTAAGCCATGTCGGTTCTGTGGTTGGCTGCAAGCATCCTGGGACCCGTCTTCATTGTTTGCTCTTAGATTTATAAGTAGTAGGTTGGAGATTGACGACCCAAAAGAATGAGAGAGGTTGCCAGCTATTCCCCCCCTCCCGACCACACACCTGAGATGGGATGTGTACCCACAAGAAAGAGGCAGGCGTCTCCCTCTGTGAATGTCGCAACTGACTGGTGTTGCTTCAGCAAAGGAGCGTTGCAAATGGAAATGCAGATTCCCCAGATGTGTGGAATATTGGTAAAGCAGAGAATGGTGTCATTCACTTCTTTGTTTAATCTCCTTTGATGACTCGAGGAGGGTGTCAAATCAACTCGTTTTGCTTAGATCTTGGCGAGAGCTGCTGGGTCAGGCCTTTCCCAGCGTTTTGACCATTGTCCAGAGTTTGAAAGCACACCTACGCACTTGAGGTTTACGGCACCATGTGACACTCCTTGGGCCATAATTGACAACTCCGCAAAAACAACCACAACAGAAACCACTGAGTGGAAACCAACAAATGAAAACGGGGAACAAACTTGAGTTTGTACCACATTATATGCTTCCTTTCTTTTGGGAAGGTGTCTTGAAAAAAAAAGTGCCATATGGGCTCAGCTGACTGTATTGGACCCTCTCAGAGCTACCTAAACATGTCCTTACATGTTGTAATATGTAGAAATCATTCTTGGCACCCTTGCAAAAGTGAAATTCTCAGGTTTCTTTATGGAGGAAGGCTGGAGAGCTGCATTGGCATCGTGCCAATTTATGTTTTCAGTATAAAAATATTGGTCCAGATCCTTTCTATCTGACCGGAGACAAGAATCTAGTCTCCACAAGGGCTCATTACTTGGTAGATAAATGCAATCTGCATAGAAGGTTAAATTTCAAGATCTAAAGCTCTATCAAATCACCATTTAAAAAAAAAATTTAAGCTCGTTTGGATTGGCAATTGTCATTCATCTGCTGGGAGTCTTATAAGAATGCTTTAACACACTGGGAAATGGATCCCTAGAGGGAGGGCAAGTACTCCGTTGAAATTCCTTTAGTATTATAGGTCTCGTCCTCATGAATGTCAACAGGCCCCTAAAACGGTGATTAATGTCCTAGAAACCGCATCCAAGAAGAGACAATAATTTCTTGGTGATAGTAATATCTTGCCAGATGGAAATCCATTCGTAGAGCGTTGTCAGCTGAATGAAGTTAGTTGACAAGGAGGCCCGCGACTGGTCCAAGCACAATATACTTGCATGAATAGAGTTCACTGCTTTTCCAAAAACACTGTGCTCTAAATGGGGTTGTTTTTTCCAAAAAGGCAAATTTGATCCTGTTGGCAAGTCCTCTTTCATGTGTGTGTTGCTAACGGCAATATTTGAGGATGCAGTCAGAATCGATCCCATTGAGAGGAATTCAGCGGACGTCTACTAGGGGAGTGTTTAGTGCACACCAAAATTGGTTGATGGTTTTATGCAATCCCTTACGAAAAAGAAAAAGAGTTTGTTTTTATATCCCACTTTTCTCTATCTTTAAGGAACTCCCAAAGTAGTTTACAGTCATCTTCCCTTCCTCTCTCCACAGCAGACACTTTGTGAGGTAGATGGACCTAAGAGAGTTCTGAGAGAACTGTGATTAGCCCAAGGTCACCCAGCAGGCTTCATGTGGAGGAGTTGGGAATCAAATCTGGTTCTTCAGATTAGAGTCAGTCTCTTTGTTCAGTGTTCCAAACACTTGGCCTTGTACTAGAAAGGCTAAAAATGTACTTTCAAAGGGTTATTTCATTTTTGACTCTTTTTTCCTAGAAGCAAAACTCATAAAGTATAATTAGGTTTTTCGAACATTTCATAACATGGTGTTACAGAAGAAAGAAGAGCATTCCCTTCAGAACTGTAGCATTTTCGTGGTCGTCTTTGGCCATGGTAAAATTCCAAATTAAAATGGGTGGTTTGGAGTGTAATGAATCTCTCCAAATGGTATAAGGGGAACTGGAGAAGATGTCAGGAAGGAAAGAGCAGTTTTATTGGGATCTAATGTACATTTCTGAATGAAAAGAGGCTTGCAACCCTTGAGGCTGGTCTGAATCAAAATTACTTCTTAAGATTGCTCCATTCAACAGATGAAAATCTATTGGTGTTCCATGGCCTGAAAGACATTTGACTTGTCTCAACCAGGGCCAGGGTTTTTCTGACCTTGCTTGCCACTTTTTTTGCGTTTCCCTCTTCAGTCTACAGTTATTTCCCTAGACCTGGTCAATTTCATGTGAATTTTTCTTCAGCATTAAAAACAAGTAAATGGGAAGGAAGGAAGGAAGGAAGGAAGGAAGGAAGGAAGGAAGGAAGGAAGGAAGGAAGGAAGGAAGGAAGGAAGGAAGGAAGGAAGGAAGGAAGGAAGGAAGGAAGGAAGGAAGGAAGGAAGGAAGGAAGGAAGGAAGGAAGGAAGGAAGGAAGGAAGGAAGGAAGGAAGGAAGGAAGGAAGGAAGGAAGGAAGGAAGGAAGCTCTTCTGATTTTTCTGAAATGGTGGTCCAAAGAGTTAAATGAGCTGCTGTAGTGTGGGTACAAGAAGGCGAGAAGGAGCGAGAAAACCTGAAGAAACCTTAACACATATGGATCTCCTTTGCTTTCCCTGCAATGGGACAGAAAAAAGTCTCATTTTAAGAGCTTTCAAAAACTGTGTGGATTCTCTGATCTGAGAGCGTGGTATGTTCCAAAGAGGGGGAAATGTGTGCATAACCGAGAATCCAACCTGATGGGAATGGGGTAGGTGGGGCTGAGAGATGGGAATGTACTGATGGGAATGTACACTTAATGTGATGAAGACCGCAAGTGCATAAATGGCTTTGGGCTCATGAAAGTTCACACTGCAATACATTTCACTGATCTTCTATTTAATCCTATTGGACTAGGTTGGACTCAAGAGATCTCCTCCTCTAGGAAGGCAATCTTTATATTGTTTTGTAGCTTAAAACCAAATTGGACGATCGTTTCACTTCCTGCAGCCTGCAAAGAATGAGCTCTACTTCTGAGCTACAGATGTTTTTCAACTGGTTGCACAACTTCATTTGCTGAACTGTCTTCCATGGAATTGGGGTAGGGAATACACAGCACGGTGTTGGCTGCAGCTGCAGCTGCCACTGATGCCCACAGGTATCCCTTTCGGCTTATTCATGACCTGAATAAACCCATTCATGCTTTTGTGAAGCTTTTGGATACTCAGGTGACAAATTCCACGGAGGAGCCCTCTAGAGAAATGAATGGATTTAGAGCATCAGGGAAGCCGAAACTTTCTCTCGCTGTGTTCCCTCATAGAGCCAGTTTGAATCGAGACAGAAAAACGGAGGCTTGCATTGAACCTTATCAACGCATCAGCCTCTCCATTCTTTTACTGTTCTCCCTGTCACCAGTTCCAAAATGAATGAAATGCAGCTGCATCATCCCAATAACTGACCGATTAGACCATCCACCGAGACGGATAATCTTGTCTTTCAACAGGCTGCTTTTAAAGAGGAGTTAAGGCCTCTCCTGAGCATATCTGCTATACATGCATTGCTCCTTTTAATATGAAAGAGAACGTCTGCGAGGGATTAGTAGGGAGGTGTTTGTCCCAGTAGAATAACATTTGCATTTAATTCTGTGTTCAGGGAACACAGTGAAAAGTACAGTTGAGATTTCTGTGGGTTTCCCATGCTGGCTCGCTCCCTCGTGCAAATAGTTTGTGGCAAGAGGAGACGAAATGCAAAGCAAAATTCCATTTTCGCTTTCCAGGAATTCCGTTTTCAATCAGTGGCTGAGAAAGGGAAAAGTTTTTTTCTTTTTCTTTTACTGTCAAGTCACCTCTGACTTATGATGACCCCACAGGGTTTTGAAGGCGAGATGTTTGGAGGTGGTTTGCCACCCCTGCGTCCACATCATGACTCAAGTATTCCTTGGAGGTCAACCATCCAAATAGTAGACAGGGTCAAGGCTGAGAATATGAGAAGAAGAAGAGGAAGGGGAGGAGGAAGAGGAAGAGGGTCCTGGGTCCTGGGGAACCTTGGTGCAATTCCACAGGGCCTGTAAGATTGAGCTATTTTACTAGGCTTATGGGTGCGGCAGCTACAGTCCATCCATCCATCCATCCATCCATCCATCCATCCATCCATCCTTCCTTCCTTCCTTCCTTCCTTCCTTCCTTCCTTCCTTCCTTCCTTCCTTCCTTCCTTCCTTCCTTCCTTCCTTCCTTCCTTCCTTCCTTCCTTCCTTCCTTCCTTCCTTCCTTCCTTCCTTCCTTCCTTCCTTCCTTCCTTCCTTCTTTCCTTCTTTCCTTCTTTCCTTCCTCCCTCCCTCCCTCCCTCCCTCCCTCCCTCCCTCCTGGCTCTGGCTCTGGCTCTTGTCTGGTGCAACTCACTCCCAGTGGACATCAGGGCCCTGTGGGATATAAATAAATTCTGCAGGGCCTGTAAGGCTAAACTGTTTTGTCAGACTTACAATTGAAGAAGCCAGTCCTAAACAATAACATCTTCACCCCAAAATCTACACTCCCTCATTTCTGACCAATTAGTTTTAGGATTGTGGTGAGCGTGGGATTGTATGTGGGTAATTGTGATTAAATCGCCCTCTGTGTATTTATTGTGTATTGGACTATTTTATTTTTTTAACTTATTAATGTAATATTTGTAACCTTATAATTGTTTTTAAATATGTGTTAGCTGCCCTGAGCCCTGCCTTGGCTGGGGGGGGGGGGAGGATATTACCAAATAAATAAATACATAATAATATCCCACCTATCCCCTAAAATAAGCTGATGAGCTCTTCAACTGTTGCCTATTAAGGAAACTAGAGTGATAGGCTGGGCCTTCTTGGTGGTAGCTTTAACTTCTTCTCTGCTTTTAATATGACATGTCCTTCAAGCAGCTTGCAGAACATTAAAATACAAACACAATAAAAGGACATGAACATTAAAACTCCTCTGAAACATCCAACAAGGAAATTCAACAGTGATCTATAAAACAACTTTAGTCCAGGAGATTTAAAAGCAAATCCTGGGAAAATCAAGCAAAGATGAGACAGGACAAAATAGCAGTCTTTCACAATGTTATGGGACAAAGGCTGTATTCCTTTGGGCACTTTCCTGGGAGTAAGTTCCATTGATTAACATGGAACTTACTTCTGAGTAGAAATACTTAGGATTGCTCCCAAATTTCCCATTAATAGTTGCCCCCTGCCATTGGTCTGGCTGCGGTGATGTCACAGAATTTTCATAACCATTTGAACTGCTTAGTGGGAGTATTCAATCATGGAATATTGACAGCATCTGAATCTGCTTATGATATTATCCATACCCCAGACTTCCAGCTGGACCACGGAGCTTCTACATATATATCCCGTGGAATACTAGAGGTCACCATCCATACACACTGGTCAACAAAGGCTCCTTGTAGTCTAGGCTTGACTGGATAGCTGAAAAAGTATGGAAAATATATGTAAAATCATCACAACACTACATTTATTGCAGACCAAATGAAATGAGATATTTACTAGCCCGTTAACAAAATCTAATAAGGTGCATTTGGAAGGAAAATGAATAGTCTGACAAGGAAAAAAAAACAGCAACTGGTTGTAGGATACAGAATCAGTTCTCTGTAATTTGGGTTAGGGGTTAGGGTTAGGGAGTTAGGGTTAGGGTTAGGGTTAGAGTAACTACTGATACTCTGCATATCACCTAACCTAGTTTTCTGTGCCCCCTCTTCACCATTGAAGAATGTCAGTCAGCTAGGAGAGAACTTGATAATAGGTCAACCTTTTGCCTGGCTGGCAGGCCACCAATGGACCAGAATGGCATAGGCTTGGCAAATCAGATCAGTCTTCACCCACCTAGAACTTATTTCTCCACTATGATCTTAGATGCACAAATCACATCCCATTCACCATGGACTGGAAGAGAGGGCTGCATATCATGTGGTTAGACCTAGAGCAGTGGTGGCGAACCTATGGCACGGGTGACAGAGGTGGCACTCAGAGCCCTCTCTGTGGGTACGCAGAAACAGAATGCCCCCCCCCCCATCTAGGCTGGCCTGGGCCGCTGGGCTCGATTATAAGCATTAAACCTAAGACCTAGTTTTGGGGAAGCAGTGTAGGTAACCCTGTTAAGCGCTGTTAAACCCCACTGATTTTCATGCGAAGGACTAAAGCGCAATCCTTTACCTGGCAGTAAGCTCGGTTGCTGGCAACGGGGCTTGCTTCTGAGTAAACCCTCCTAGGGTCATGACTCACCTGTTGGAAGAGTTGCACGGTTGCTTCAAAGCAAAGCCACCGACTACCACCAAGCTTACTCCTGAGTAACGCACGCCTCGGAGCCAACCGTTTTTCTAAACTAAAACCTTAGTATTCAGGTTAAATTGCCATGTTGGCACTTTGCAATACATAAGTGGGTTTTGGGTTGCAATTTGGGCACTTGGTCTTGAAAAGGTTCGCCATCACTGACCTAGAGGCTTCAGTGAAACATTGTCCAGATGAGCCACCTGGAGTTATTTGTGGAGTTATTAAGTCCACCTCAGTAATTATGAATGGGTTTATCATGCACATGAATCATATTTAAGAGAATGGTGCTCCTGTAAGAAATCAGACAAGACTTTACAACTTTTACTGAAAAAGTGGTCTTAATAACTCCTCAAAAAGGGGGAGAAAATATGTGGACCATATTTGTCTGAGAGACCACAGATTTCCTGTGATCAGTGGTCTACTCACTTATTTACACTGCTTACACTGTTACACTGCAAATGTAATGCAGTGGTTAAGAGCGGATGGATTCGAATTTGGAGAACTGGGTTGGATTCCCCACTCCTCCACCTGAGTGACAGAGGCTTATCTGGTGATCCAGATGTGTTTGCGTACTGCTACATTCCTGCTGGGTGACCTTGGGCTAGTCATAGTTCTCTCTGAACTCTCTCAGCCCCACCTACCCCACAAGGTGTCTGTTGTGGGGAGAGGAAGGAAAAGGAACTTGTAGGGCACTATGAGCCTCCTTACAGGAGAGAAAGGTGGGATATAAATCCAAACTCCTCCTCCTCCTTTTCTTCTATTGTTTATATGTCACTTGCTTGCACTGGGACATTAAATGGCCATGACATTTGTTGGACTATATTTAAGGTGATATTGAGCATTATTGTAGCCCAGGGGTGGGCAATTATTTTTTCCATGGGGCCGCATAAGAAACAGAAAATATTGTGGAGGGCCGGGCCAAAAGGCATGGGGGCAAGGCGCTTTTGAAAGCCCTGCAGAAGCTGGCAGCCATGGCAACCGGCTTCTGCGGGGCTTTCAAAGGCGCCTCGCTCCCCAGCACGGCAGGGGGGGGCAGTCAGGGCCATCCGGTGGGCCGGATGTGGCCCGCGGGCCGTATAATGCCCAGGTCTGGGCTAGACTATACCTATTTTTGCGTTGCCTTGTTTTGCTGATTCAGGATCAGGCCGCTTCACAGGTGTTCATGTGTAACATGCCCTTGTTCTCTTGGTCTCTGGTTTCTACATTAGATAATCCAACCAGCCCGCTTGACAAGGCGGTCGGAAGGATTGTGGCAATCACGTGTACGAAGCGGGTCCAAGTGCTCCAAATGCACAATATAAATGCTAGCCATTGTTATCCATTAGTAGGAAATCGGGTGTGAATTGGCCTTTTGGGGTTTTGAAATATGCGTTCTGTTTGTGTAACCTTTTATTACTCCTGAAGGAAGAAACCTCCTTGCTATTTCATTGTGTGCGCATGAGGGAGAAAGACAGAAATGCACTTTTTTTTTGGAATAGAAGCATCTAAAGCAGGGCTTTCCAAAATCTGGTGTTGATTTAACCCTCCCTCCCCCGCCCCCCCGGCTTCCCCCTCATTCTCCTATTTTCTTTCATTGTTAACATGGCCAATTTTAGAATCCACTTTGGCCCGCAGCCAGGTCCTCAATTATTACTCCAGACCCCGTTGGCCAGAACGACTACTATCGTTACTATTTTCTTTTGGGGGAGGGGGTTTCCTTTTGCTTCTTGCGTACAGTTCGGTGTGTGTGTATGTGTATGTGTATGCTTGTGTGTGTGTGTATATGAGGAATGTAGTGTCACACAAATTTTGGCTCAGGGCCCCGCAAACAGAGGCAAAGAAGGAGCCGGAGAATGTGTGTGAGTCCTGCTGTGGGTGGAGAAGGGAGACCCGTTCTCTGGGCTTGGCCTTTACCTGCAGGGGGCGGACTGAAAGCTGAGAGCTTTTTAAAAAGTGTGGGAGGGCTGCAGGGGAAAGTTCAGCCTCCCAGGGACATGTGTTGGGAGGAAGCGGGAGCTCTTGTTTTCCGACGGCACGCTGCACACCGGAGCATCTTCTCCAGGCAGCTATGCCTCTTTGCGCAGCTTGAGCCGCAAACAAGTAACTGAGACGCCCGGGCGGGAAAGCGGTAGCCAGTCTTCTTGGCATTCCTCCCCAGGCTTTTGCAGCCCTGCCTTCCCTTTGGCTGAGTCTGGCTTCGCTTTGCACCCCCTTTAATTCTGGTTACGTCGCAGCATTATGGGACAGGGGTTGAAACAGCTGGGGGTTGCCCTCTGGTGGGTCGGCATTCTTCAGGGCGTCTCTGGAGCTTCCAGCCTTCACTACCGTTACCTGTGGAGAAACTGCTACCCGTGTTACTTGGGCCACACAGGATATGACCATTCTGCGCTGAGGCCAGGTACGTGGAGACTGCTTTATTCCCAACCGCAATGGCATGTTTGGCTAGCAATATCAGAGGAGAATGTAATGCATTAATGATACTTTTTCTTTTCTTTTCCAAGTTTTTGGAAGGATAACCTCCTTCTGGGAAAAGAATGCCCCCATCACCCTTGTGGGGGCATAGTAGGTGTACAAATCTTCATATAAATCCTCAATGCTGTATTATTACTAATCGAAATTCTCTAATTATTCATAAGTTGTGGCTTCTGTTGTTACTAATTTTTCAGTTCCCAGTATCGTTATCTTTAATAACATACCTTAGTTTCATGGCTGATCTGCAACAGTTGTGAAGTATGATTTGATGCCAGTCAGGGATGAGAACAGATGAAGTTGCCTTAAACTGGATCTGACCATTGGTCCAGCTGTCTACTCTGAGTGGCAGCCCCTTGTCAAAGTCTCATGCAAGTCTTTGGTGCTGATGCCAGAGATCCTTTTAACAGGAGACGCAGAGGTTCGAACCTGGGACTTTCTGGATGCTATGCTGTTCCTAAGCTTGCGTAGAGGGCTGGCTCTCAGACTGAGTCAGATTCATTGCCTTTCTCAGCTCTGAAAATTGAGAATCTTTAATCGAGAAATGCTGGAGGTTTTGAAACTGAACCATTTTGCATGGAAGCGTTCATTCTGTCACCGAAGTCTGAGCCTTCTAGGCATGTAATTCCACTCAGCCCTACTTCTCACTTGGAAAAAAAAAGTTGATTCCCATCTTTCTTCCTTATTTTTAAGTTTTCACTCTCTGTCTTGCTGTACCTGGCCAGATAAGAAAAGTAGCCCAGCAATGTTTCCTGTTTCTGGGCACTTTTAGCTTTTTTCCTTTTTTTTAAACGTTGTGATTCATTTTGTATGGTTTTCTGTCTTTTCTGGTCTGAGGCCCTTTTAACTGGAGAAGCCAATTTAAGGCAGCTTTATCTGTTCCTATGCCTGCTTTCACTGGCATCAGGAGATGTCAGAATATGTGCTGAAAATGTAACGGCATAGTCAGGTATATCATATAGCCAGAACTCTCTACATGCATTCTTCCCGTGGAGCGAGCTAGTAAGCTACTACCAATCTGTCTGGCCTCTTGGATCCCAGTCCTTAAGCTTGCCCTTCTATATCTGTGTTCTCAGAACGTGCATCTTTTAAGAAAAAAAGATATTTGTTTTGAAATGTTAAAAACTGTGGGGGGAGGTGGCTTAGTGACATCACGGATTTCAGCCAATCAATGCTGTGCGCAGCTGGCTTCTACTGCGGCCACACAGAAACGCATTCTGAACTCCAACCATGTGAGAAAAGGGTACATCTGAACAAAACAACATGAGAGCTGTCCTGCAGCAGATGTGCTGCTCAAATTGCATGCACCCTTAATTGCATGCAGCCTTAGTTATGCTAAGCAGAGCTGTTGGCAAATCGCGGAAGATGTCACTTTCAGGGTCAGCAAATAGAATTACTGTCCTGCTTTCTTTCCTTGGGGAGCTGGTAGGATTTTTGCTTAAACCATTAACTGAATAGACGCCTACTTCCCCCAAATCTCGATCTGATCGGACAATGCCTTTTGTAACATGAATCGTGTAAAGATAGGAAGATTTTGAATCGGATAGGATTCTTCTTCTGGGAGGTCACTTTTCTGTCCTAAATGATTTCTTCTCACCGGTGGGAATTTTGCATATTCAGGTGAGGCTAAAGGGGTATTATCTACCCTGCACATTTTAATAGTTTTTGTACCAGTGTTACCAGTTAACCCTTAAGAGTCATGAGAAACATAGTTTGGTGAAGGTGCTGATAATTCTCATACTGTTTTCCACTGAAAGATCTAAGTCAAATTGTAACTTCATCTGCACCATGCTGGACCATCTTTGTTTTAGAATGCTCCATGGACGGTCCAGCTCTGGGCGGTTACAATTTGACTTAGATCTTTCGGTGGAAAAGAGTATAGCTCTGTTCACAGGAGTTCTGGTCCCAGGTTTCCCTGGGGAAAGGAATTATTATTTTACGGGCTTTAAGGGCCAAATAAACATATTTTTGGAGAGCTGGTATCACTCTGTCATGGTGAATAGCCACGTGGGACGATTTAAGCCAGGGTATTGGGTTTTTACCCTTCCAGCCATTTCTGCACCCTCAAATCTGATGTTTACTTTGTGGGGTAAATGTACTGTTTATTCATGGTCCAAATCCCAGCTTTGGATTGCATGTGCTGGATTTGAGAAACAGTACAAAGGGGGAAAATTAACACCCCCCTAGTGCTATGGACCCAATCCAAAAAAACCACTCTTGGCTTCTTTTAAAGAAGAACTCCTGAGTAGTCTAATCTCATTTAGGTAGGCCTTTAATCTACAGTACAAAGGAGGAGGACCATCGCTTTTCTGTACGCCTTGATGGATTCTGTATCTGGATAGGGACTCTAGAAGGGTTCACAAATTACAGAAAATTATTTAAATGAATGCCCAAGTTGTTCAGAATCCAGAATTATTGGACATCCATTTTGTTTTATTTAAATAGGTTTCAGAAAGGCAGTGGCAGGATCTGAGCAGCTGCAGCTAAGAAAATGGGAAAGCATTTTACGTGGGTTAGTGTCTGGAAGGCCTTTTATTGTTTTTGGTTCCAAAAGTCCCGTAGGAGTGTTGGCAGCTAGTGTTGGGGGCACCGTGCCAACTGTGCCAACCAGCAAGCCATCCGCTTCCACCACTCCCGTCCAGTAGAGGTGGGGGGAGGAAAGAACCCACTCTTCTCTAGCATAAATGGACTCCATTCAAGTGGAAACAAATGTTTAAAAAGCAACTATTTAGAATACAAAAGCGACCCCCTCCCGTACACAAACACATACGATCTACTCCTCAATGAATTACAAGCAGCCACATATGATCTGGACCAATTTCCCAAGAAGGAAAGGCTGAAATATTTGAGCCTTTTGTGTTCTAGAAAAAGGGCAATAGAGGTTTATAAGATTGTGAATGGTGTGCAGAGGGTGGTTGAGGATCCCCCCCCCCCCAATGTCATCACATAAGATTTGGGGTTACCCAGTGAAACTAATTGGCAGTGGATTCAGGACAGCTGAAAGAAAGGCCTTCATTTCCTGGAATATAATTAACTGATGGAATTTACTGCCACCACATAGTAGTGGCTCCTGATGGGATTCTTTCCTAAGGTCTGTTTATTTAGAATTTTTAAATTCCGTCTTTTCAGATATTAAGGTGACAGAGCAGCCAAACTCAAGGTGCACAAATTTCACAATGGCTGTTAGCCACAACAATTAAATGGAACCTGCATGTTCAAAGGCAGTGAATCTCTGATTGTCAGTTGTTGTGGTCATGGGGATATAGAAGAAGAAGAGGAGTTTGGATTTGTATCCCACCTTTCTGTCCTGCAAGGAGACTCAGAGGGGTTTTCAATCTCCTTTTCCTACCCCCCTGCCACAACAAACACCCTGTGAGGAAAGGGGCAAGCCTACCTCCTGGAGAAGAAAATTCTTCAATGTAAGGTTGGCTGCTGAGTAGTAGAAGAATTTATATCCCACCTTGGATTTATATCCCACATTTCTGTCCTGTAAGGAGACTCAAGGTGGCTTACAAGTTCCTTTCCCCTCCTCTCCTCACAACAGGCACCTTGTGAGGCAGGTGGGGTTGAGAGAGCTCCGAAGAATTATGACTAGCCCAAGGTCACCCAGCAGGAATGTAGGAGTGTGGAAACACATCTGGTTCACCAGATAAGCCTCTGCCACTCAGGTGGAGGAGTGGGGAATCAAACCCAGTTCTCCAGATTAGAATCCACCTGCTCTTAACGACTATACTACACTGGTTTACACACTCACGATTTTGTTCCATAGAGCAGGGCAGGCCCAGAGGTACTGTGTAACCTGGGGCTGATGGTGCATTCCCTTCTAGCCTTGAGCACATTTTGTGTTTAAATTTGCAAGGTTCCTGGTTTGAGCCTTGCAGTCACTGTCACCAGCAATGATCCTAAAGTCACTTTTTGGCTCGCCAGGTTTAATGTTATGCCTTCTGCCTTGTTGCATGGCAGATTTAATAAGCAAGAAAAGGCTAAAAGATTGTGCCCATGTAACGACGGCTCAGTTGAATCTCTGGCCCACCAATTACTACACTGTCTCAGATTCAAGGAAATCAGATCCAAGTATGTGAATCTCACTCCTTTACATTTACCCCATCTCCCCGATTTAATTAGATTACACTACTTGTTGGACAACCCTGATCCTTCTCTCTGTATGACAGTGGCAGACTTTCTCCTGGAAATTACCAAACGCCAGTAGATTTCCTTCGACCTAACGTTTATTTCCTGTATTGTATATGCTTTTTAATCCGTTTTTTATTATTGTTGTACTGTTGTCCATGCCAATAAAGGCTTGCTTCTGAAGTCACTTTTTGGGATCTTCAAATCCTGGTGTAGATCCTGTTCTAGACTCAGGGTGATACCCTCTCCTGAGCCTCCTCAGCCCGTATTCCCTGCCAAAACCCCAAGGCGGAGGACACATTTCACCTCTGAACCTATACAAAAAGTGAGATTCCACTGATCTGAAAGGGTTGATTAAGAATCACTAGATGTCTTGGCGCAATCAGATTTGAGGGCCAGAACACAGTTCCCCAGGTTCCGTGCAAGTGAGGACTACGTGTTCAGTGCTGAAAAAAAAACATCGGTTGCCAGGGTGTGACCGGGACATTGTGGTGCGAACTTTCTGCATTTGTCAGACACCTTCGCAGGCAGCCTGTAAGCCAAAGAATTTGCACTAAGCCCGTTTAGTCAAAAGACGTTGATCAACATGACTAATCTGGTTTAAGGGCATTTTCCGTGCCCCCGTGTAGGAAAAAAATCACTTTAATTATCACCTGGCATATCATTGCTGCTCAAGTCCATTCTGATTTCCTCCGTTTACAAGTGTCAAAATATTCCCATGCTCACTTTTCTCTCCCCCTCAATGCTGAACGGTGATAGCTCCATGTGGACAAAGCCCATGAAAATGAATCTTTCCCGAAAGTTTGCAAAACATTGCGCAAATGGTTTAAACGTTTTGTGTGGATTGTGGATTAAGGGCAAACATAGTTTGACTATAAATTTTGAATGCGGGTTTGCAGAAATCATAATTTGCTTGCATTTTCTATCTGTTTTAAAAGAGGCAAATTAGGTTTGGGTTATGAAATCCCTTTAAGGCCCTACTCTTTTTAATAGTCTGCTTCTGTTTTTATGGATAGTTTTTATGCTGCTTATGTTCGGTGTCTTGTATTTTCAATTGTGAATCACCTCGCACAGGACTCTGAAGAGGCAGCGTAGAAACATTCCGCATAAATAAGGGTTATGGCTCAGCCTGGTCTAGGTGAGGTCCTCTGGGAGGAAGACTCAGATGGAGAGGAGGGGGCAGTTTGGGTTCCAGATCCCCAGACACCGCCTTTAAATGCAGAGCCTGACCAGTCACTGACCTGTAGGACCAGGTCTAGAGGCTCTGGCAGAACATGTAAGCAAGGATCCACAACCAGGTCCAAGCTCTGAGATTCCCCAGCCAGGTCTAGCTCTGAGAATTTTCAGCCTCTTCACAATGAGCCAGAAGGGACCCTGCCAGCCCCGTCACCCACCACCCTCTGTCTCCAGAGCCCCAGGAGCAACGCAGGAGGAGGCTGCGTGCTAGGTTACAGCAGAGGAGATGCAGCAGCAGGTTAGCAGCCATGGGACAAGCTGACTTGGATGCTAAGTCCTTATAGGAGCCAGACTAAAGTTACCCCGCTGAAAGAGGTTATTGCACTAGGGCCGTGGTGGTGAACCTTTGGCACTCCAGATGTTATGGACTACAATTCCCATCAGCCCCTGCCAGCATGGCCAATTGGCCATATTGGCAGGGGCTGATGGGAATTGTAGTCTATAACATCTGGAGTGCCAAAGGCTCACCACCACTGCACTAGGGAATGGGAGGCTGGCTATAAAAGAGAGATGGCAGCAACGTTGTGCTTCAGTTTGCAGGTCATTGTCTCCGTTCCTAGCCTTGTGTACTCATTAAACAACTGCACCCGCTGAATCACTGTGTCCGGACTGTCTGTTGGTTCTTGAGGGCCGGTCTAGGACAATAAGTAAATAAATAAAATACTTCAAAAGGGTGATGTTTCTCAAGCTTCCCATGTACCAAGCTCGGGGGAAGGGCTCTTATCCCAGCATGGCCATGGGAAAGCGGGGAGACCTAGTTTTAAAAAGTTTTTCAGGTGATGTTTTTCAGTTCCTTTGGCCCTGCAAATGCACGTCCGACTTCACGCAGGGCTCTTTGTCAACCGAGGGCAGCGGGACTTGGACCCAAGCCCAAAATGACCCTTCTCATTAGTCACAAGCGCAGTTTTGGGACACAGAGTGACTTTAGCTCAGCAGTAGCCTGGGTGTCTCCGGCAAGGAACATGTTTGCTCATCACCAGCCTTTCTCCTGCTGGCAGGAAATGTCTTTTGTCTCACCTCTCTGCCGCTGCCAATTTCTTCAGTGTTTTGCTCTCCGGGCGAGAAGCCAAGTTGACGGAGGACATTTCTGAAGGCGGCAAAACATAAAACTGGGTTCCAAAAAAACAGCACACAATACACTTTCAGGGCTTTGAAAACCACTCCGATCTCATCATCTCCCATTTCCACACCGCTGAAACAAAACAAAATGGGAACACAAAAATTGGGCAAGGGGAAACAGCCAGATCTTCACATTCCTGATTCTGCAGGCCGATTATATTACAAGTGTTGGGACCCTGTTCTGGAAAAGGGCGGTTTTCTACCCTTTCTCTCATTTTGTTTAGTTAGGGGATTTAAAACCCCACTTCTCTGCTAAGAATAGTACTGAAAGTGGCTTAAGGGTGAAACAGAGAAGGTGATACAAAGACCTACAAGCAAACAAAAAGCTAGCAGGAAGGCACCAGCAATTAACAGAGGATGTCATGAAAAGCCCCAGTAAAATCCCAATTGACTGAGTGAAACCAGCAATCAGCGCTGAGGGTCGATGCCAAAAGTCACAGGATGTCAGGAAAGAGACTGAATGAATGGCCTCTAAATGCCCTCTGCAATGACATAGTATTTACAGACCTCCCCAAAGCCAAGATGGTTTTTCTTGAGGCAGGGAGTTCCAAAGCCTAGAGGCCGTGTCCTACATTCCTGACTATGCATAAAGAGTCTATATATGTATAACTGCCTGTTTGGAGGCTATGCAGAGAGCTTCTGATGAGCATGGGGAGGAGGAAACAGCATGCCTTGGCCTTTCCCTCCCTTCGCCAAGTTCGTTGAATGTCGGATTAGAACCAGAGGTGGGATCCAGCAGGTTCTCACAGGTTCTCGAGAGTAGGTTACTAATTATTTGTGTGTGCTGAGAGGGGGTTACTAATTGGTGATTTTGCCATGTGATTTTTGCCTTAGTTACGCCCTCCACTCAGCAGTAGCGCGCAGAACTTGAAGCAGTCTAGCAGGAGGTGCACCGGCGTGCGTGGCAGCCTGCACCTGCGTGCATTCGTTTCCCGCCCAAGGACCGGCGCAGCGGCTGCATCCTTGCCACAGCCCCTCCCAGGAACGCCCCACCCCGGAATGCCCAGCCACGCCCCTGTCATGCCCCCCCAGCCCCATTGGCACTACGCCACAGTTTGAATCCCACCACCATGGGAACCTGTTACTAAAATGTTTGGATCCCACCCCTGAGTAGAACTGTAGAAGTTTTCTGTTATATTGCCTCAAAACCAGTCATAAACATAGCAAAATTAGGGCTTCTACCTGGGAGTGAAAGGCCAAGGGCATTACGTCTCATAGAATCCTGTGCTAACCACACTGACACCTATATCCTTCTGAACTGGAGATATCAAGAATCGAACCTGGGACCTTCTGCATACAACACACACATTTTACTAAGCTAGGGCCTTCAGGTTGAGAAGAACCTCCTCCAAACAATCCATATAGGGCTGCTGAAATGAATGGGGCAATCTATCACCATTTCTGCAGGCTCCCCTACTGCCTGCACAGCAGACTCCAGGAACAGTGAGCAGCAGAGTGGCGACAGGGTGCACTCCTAGGTCAAGGATGTAACTCTGGCCCCTTCAGCTCATGCAAAATCCTGTACTTTCAATCTGCTTTCACAATTGTTTGCAAGTGAATTTTGCTATTTCGCGCAGTAAAATCCAGCTGCAAAGTGCACTGAAAGTGGATTGAAAGTGCATTGTTCTGCATGTGTGGAAGGGACCTCTGTCAAACTTTGCATGGCTTGGATCCATCAAAAGATTTTTGTAGTGAAAGTCCCACATGTCAAGTGTGCCCTTCTTGTCTTCTTCCCTCCACTGCAGAACCCAAAAGCCCCCCCCCCCGAACCACCACTTAAGGGGGCATTTTGGGACGTGGTAGTGGAAGGTAAGAAAGTCGTGCTCCATTGACAGAAATGCTTCAGTGGACCCACGTCTTTATCCTCATGTCTGTTCCCCGTGGTTCTAATTTTTCTGTGCTTAAAGAACCTAACCAGGAGCACGGAAAGATCCCACACGGACACACCCTTGAATGTTCAGCGGGATGTAACATGTTGCCAGGAAGGCCTAGGCTGCTCAGCGTTAGAAGTGTTGAAAGAACAATCGTTCCTCGAAGGCAGACGTCAACATGAAGCTGGCAAGGAATGAGGCTTGATTCTGGCCCCAATAATTTCAGAAGCAGGAAGGAAATAACTGATAAGGTTTGACCAAATGTGTTTGACTGTGGATGCCTTTTTAGTGCTTGACATTAAAAGTTTTGGCACCACTTAGCAGAAAACTGGTATCTTGTTTCAGTTCCTTAAACGGGGATTTGCATCTAAAGCAGGGGTGTCCAACCTAGGGTGCTTCAGATGTGCATGGACTACAATCCCCATGCTGGCAGGGCTGATGGGAATTGTAGTCAACAACAACAAATACAAAACCTTTAATGGCATATAAGGGAATTGTAGTCCATGAACATCTGGAGCACCCTAGGTTGGACACCCCTAATCTAAAGGATTTACCTTATGCATTCCTAAAACTACCTGCCCAAAGAAGCAAAGAAAGAGATTTATACAGATGGCTTGGTGCCCACAGACAAACTGCTGTAGGATAACTCCCAGAGAAAAAGTGACAAAATTCCTCTTGTGATCATTTACAGCTCTTTGCTAAATCAGCTATCTCTGAACATGCTCAAGCTATGCCTCGGTCTGGATGATGTTTCTCATCCACAAGCAGAATTACAGGCTGGACCCCTTGCATTTCTTGGGCTTCTATCTCCACAGTTCACAGATCTTTCCACCCTCTCTGCTGGGTATAAATTCCACTTAGCATGATTTGACTTCAGGCATCTGACAAGGTGGACTCTCTAGACCAGTGGTTCTCAACCTGGGGGTCGGGACCCCTTTGGGGGTCGAACGTCCCTTTCACAGGGGTCGCCTAAGGCCTTTTCCCCACTTACCCTTGTTGGAGGGTTGCTGCGCGCAATTCCCAGCGCGCGCAATTCCTGGCGTGTGCCCCGGCTTCCCCACGACCCCGCGCTCTGCACGGGGTCATCAAAAGGCGCCATTTGAAAAGGCGCCAGGAATTACGCCCGCTGAGGGGGCGTGGGAGAGGCAGCGTCGGTGCGGCTGCGTTCTCGCTGCCCCTGAAGTGGGGAGTGCAGCTGGACCCCGCGCTACTTCAGGAGAGTAGCGCGGGGCTTAAGGTAAGTGGGGAAAGGGCCTAAGACTCTCTGCATCAGTGTTCTCCATCTGTCAAATGGATAAATGTTAGGGTTGGGGGTCATCACAACATGAGGAACTGTATTAAAGGCTCGCGGCATTAGGAAGGTTGAGAACCACTGCTCTAGACCACAAGGACTTTGGGTTCACTCTGTGTGTTAGTCGTTGAGATGCCTCAGTGCTCCTCTTTGCACTGCTGATCCACTGCTCATCCCAGGCTACTGGCGTCCTCCTCATTTCAACACTGTGTTGTCTGGACATACAATGCTGTTTTTTTTTTAAATCAGGGGGATTTAAACCTCTTGTTCTTTGTTTGATTGTTTTGTACTTTTCAGATTTTTCTGCAAACTTGGGGAGTGCCAAGAAATATTTTTTTGGCATATGTCCCCTATCTGCAGATTTAAGTATCCGCACGCAGGGGCCCACTTGAGAGTTAGATATATCGTTAGTGTAAAAGATGGGGGTGAAGGAGATACATGAGAAAATGATGAGAGGGTTATCATTGGAAACTTCAGCTTTTGTTTATTTGGCAGTGGGGTTAGGAGTTAGTGTTAAATGCCTTATGGAGAGCTGGTGTAGTGGAGCGGCAAATGTAGATATGCATTCGTTTCTCCAAATGTCTGTTTTTCTAGATGGTATCAAAATATTTCTCATTCCAACAAAAGTGCTTTGCAAATAGAAAACAAGAACTGATTTGATAGATTAGGTTTGAGTTTTAAAATGTTAAATATATGATTGCCTTTTCTTATGTTGCCTTGATGTTATCATTTTGCTGGCTTTGGTGGTTTTGCGTATTGGCTTTGAAACATGTTTTGGCTTTCTGTTCAGTTGGCCGTTTTAATTTTTACTAGAGCTGGTCTGAACTATTTTACGAGTTGTTTCATCAGTTTTATTTTTATGTTGTGAGCTGTTATTTTAAGTGTTCTGGTTTTATGACTGATTGCCTGATATTGTCGCTAGCTGCCTGAGCAGTGTGTCAGTGACATGACATGATGCTGGACTTTATTGTCTTAAATGTCCAGGATTCTGGAAACTACAGTTCCCAGAAGACACTGGGGGATAGAAATGGAGGAATAAAAATCCCGGCAAACTGGGTGGAGCTCACCCATCTTTAGATATAACCTGTATTTTCCCTCCTAACCTCTCAAGCCAGAGTAGTCAAATCCCCTGACTTTCATTCTCAAATCCAGCCCTGCTGGTACCACTATACTGCAAGTGCATTTGCTCAGGAGAAGGAGCAAGTCAATGAAATGAATAAAGGATGGATGCAGGGTTGCCAGCCCCAGGTTGGAAAAATCCTGGAGATTTGAGGGCAGTGCCTAGGGAAGGAAGCCAGTTCAACAGAGATGTGGTACCATAGAGTCAAACCTCCAAAGCAAACTAACTTCTTCTTCTTCTTCTTCTTCTTCTTCTTCTTCTTCTTCTTCTTCTTCTTCTTCTTCTTCTTCTTCTTCTTCTTCTTCTTCTTCTTCTTCTTCTTCTTCTTCTTCTTCTTCTTCTTCTTCTTCTTCTTCTTCTTCTTCTTCTTCTTCTTCTTCTTCTTCTTCTTCTTCTTCTTCTTCTTCTTCTTCTTCTTCTTCTTCTTCTTCTTCTACTACTACTACTATGTTTCCATGCCTGATTTGTTCCTGATGGAGCTAGCCCTGGAATCTTCGAAACTGTTTTTCTTGGTCGCTTGCTTAAGGGTGCAAGCCACTCCTGGTGATTCAAGATGCTTTCCCAGTTGCTCACTTGGTTTGATGAGGAGGGATGTGGTTATTTAGTTCCCTCTTGAGTCACGCTTCTGGTGAGGAGCTGGCCAGCAGAAGTGCTGAGTTTAGCCTTCTCTCGTGCCCACCGCTCTGAATGTTTCCACTTCTCTTCCAGATGTTGACGAGTGCCAAGTTCACAACGGGGGCTGCCAGCACAGATGTGTGAACACTCTGGGGTCCTATTATTGCGAGTGCAAGCCAGGATCGCGCCTTCACACAGATGGCAGGACCTGTCTCGGTAAGGCTCGGTAAATGTAGAATTGCATCCCTTTCTGACCTCTTCCAGGCCACACACGGCTGGAAATAGAATGCCAACCAGAGAGATCTTACCTGTTGCTGCTTAACATTATCTGCTGAATGATGCTATGTTTACTAAGAGGAAGACAAAGACGAGTTTATATTTATACCCCTCCCCTTTCTCTCCTGTAAGGAGACTCATAGGAGCTTACAAACTCCTTTCTTTTCCTCTCCCCACAATAGACACCTTATTGTAACTCATCAAATTGGTGTGTCTGGCATACTAGAACTGTGCATATGGCAAGCATGAACTGCCTGCAATGTTGTCTGGACGGGGGAATGCAGTTTTGGCATGCATGAACCAGAACTTTGGAAAAATCGGTAGTCAGCTTGTGCATACCAAAACTGGGCATGCATGCAAAAGATGTACATTCCTTTATTCAAGCGTGGCAGCTATGTGTATTGGGAGAATCATGGGTAATGCATGCTCATGGAACATGCTGTGTCTGACATTCTATTTTGTGTGGGCTTCAAGGTTTATTGGTCTAGGAAACAAAGCATGCTAAACTTGAAACTGGCTTTAAATTAAAAAGTTGTGTATAAGAAGGTGAAGTGCATCAAAGCACATTGGATGACTTTTGGGGAACAGGAGAAACTGTCCTCAAGGGATAGCCCCTAATATATTCTTGTCTTGATTCAGACACCTTGACATAACGATTTACTTTCTAACCCCAGTTTTTGAACTCAAGTCTTGGGCCCCCTCTTCACGTGCAGAATCATGCACTTTCAATCCACTTCCACAATTTGGGTGCTGTGTGGTTTCCGCGCTGTATGGCCGTGTTCTAGCAGCATTCTCTCCTGACGTTTCGCCTGCATCTGTGGCTGGCATCTTCAGAGGATCTGGGGGGGGGGGGTGGGAGAGGGGGGGGGAGGGGGAGGGGGGGGGTGGGGGGGGGGGGGGGTGGGGGGGGGGGGGGGGGGGGGGGGGGGGGGTTGTGGGGGGTGGGGGGGTTGGGGGGGGGGGGGGGTGAGGGGGGGGGGGGTGTGGGGGGGGGGGGGGGTGGGGGGGGTGGGGGGTGGGGGGGGGGGGGGGTGGGGGGGGTGGGGGGTGGGGGGGGGGGGGGGTGGGGGGGGGGGGGGGTGGGGGGGGGGGGGGGTGGGGGGGGGGGGGGGTGGGGGGGGGGGGGGGTGGGGGGGGGGGGGGGTGGGGGGGGGGGGGGGTGGGGGGGGGGGGGGGTGGGGGGGGGGGGGGGTGGGGGGGGGGGGGGGTGGGGGGGGGGGGGGGTGGGGGGGGGGGGGGGTGGGGGGGGGGGGGGGTGGGGGGGGGGGGGGGTGGGGGGGGGGGGGGGTGGGGGGGGGGGGGGGTGGGGGGGGGGGGGGGTGGGGGGGGGGGGGGGTGGGGGGGGGGGGGGGTGGGGGGGGGGGGGGGTGGGGGGGGGGGGGGGTGGGGGGGGGGGGGGGTGGGGGGGGGGGGGGGTGGGGGGGGGGGGGGGTGGGGGGGGGGGGGGGTGGGGGGGGGGGGGGGTGGGGGGGGGGGGGGGTGGGGGGGGGGGGGGGTGGGGGGGGGGGGGGGTGGGGGGGGGGGGGGGTGGGGGGGGGGGGGGGTGGGGGGGGGGGGGGGTGGGGGGGGGGGGGGGTGGGGGGGGGGGGGGGTGGGGGGGGGGGGGGGTGGGGGGGGGGGGGGGTGGGGGGGGGGGGGGGTGGGGGGGGGGGGGGGTGGGGGGGGGGGGGGGTGGGGGGGGGGGGGGGTGGGGGGGGGGGGGGGTGGGGGGGGGGGGGGGTGGGGGGGGGGGGGGGTGGGGGGGGGGGGGGGTGGGGGGGGGGGGGGGTGGGGGGGGGGGGGGGTGGGGGGGGGGGGGGGTGGGGGGGGGGGGGGGTGGGGGGGGGGGGGGGTGGGGGGGGGGGGGGGTGGGGGGGGGGGGGGGTGGGGGGGGGGGGGGGTGGGGGGGGGGGGGGGTGGGGGGGGGGGGGGGTGGGGGGGGGGGGGGGTGGGGGGGGGGGGGGGTGGGGGGGGGGGGGGGTGGGGGGGGGGGGGGGTGGGGGGGGGGGGGGGTGGGGGGGGGGGGGGGTGGGGGGGGGGGGGGGTGGGGGGGGGGGGGGGTGGGGGGGGGGGGGGGTGGGGGGGGGGGGGGGTGGGGGGGGGGGGGGGTGGGGGGGGGGGGGGGTGGGGGGGGGGGGGGGTGGGGGGGGGGGGGGGTGGGGGGGGGGGGGGGTGGGGGGGGGGGGGGGTGGGGGGGGGGGGGGGTGGGGGGGGGGGGGGGTGGGGGGGGGGGGGGGTGGGGGGGGGGGGGGGTGGGGGGGGGGGGGGGTGGGGGGGGGGGGGGGTGGGGGGGGGGGGGGGTGGGGGGGGGGGGGGGTGGGGGGGGGGGGGGGTGGGGGGGGGGGGGGGTGGGGGGGGGGGGGGGTGGGGGGGGGGGGGGGTGGGGGGGGGGGGGGGTGGGGGGGGGGGGGGGTGGGGGGGGGGGGGGGTGGGGGGGGGGGGGGGTGGGGGGGGGGGGGGGTGGGGGGGGGGGGGGGTGGGGGGGGGGGGGGGTGGGGGGGGGGGGGGGTGGGGGGGGGGGGGGGTGGGGGGGGGGGGGGGTGGGGGGGGGGGGGGGTGGGGGGGGGGGGGGGTGGGGGGGGGGGGGGGTGGGGGGGGGGGGGGGTGGGGGGGGGGGGGGGTGGGGGGGGGGGGGGGTGGGGGGGGGGGGGGGTGGGGGGGGGGGGGGGTGGGGGGGGGGGGGGGTGGGGGGGGGGGGGGGTGGGGGGGGGGGGGGGTGGGGGGGGGGGGGGGTGGGGGGGGGGGGGGGTGGGGGGGGGGGGGGGTGGGGGGGGGGGGGGGTGGGGGGGGGGGGGGGTGGGGGGGGGGGGGGGTGGGGGGGGGGGGGGGTGGGGGGGGGGGGGGGTGGGGGGGGGGGGGGGTGGGGGGGGGGGGGGGTGGGGGGGGGGGGGGGTGGGGGGGGGGGGGGGTGGGGGGGGGGGGGGGTGGGGGGGGGGGGGGGTGGGGGGGGGGGGGGGTGGGGGGGGGGGGGGGTGGGGGGGGGGGGGGGTGGGGGGGGGGGGGGGTGGGGGGGGGGGGGGGTGGGGGGGGGGGGGGGTGGGGGGGGGGGGGGGTGGGGGGGGGGGGGGGTGGGGGGGGGGGGGGGTGGGGGGGGGGGGGGGTGGGGGGGGGGGGGGGTGGGGGGGGGGGGGGGTGGGGGGGGGGGGGGGTGGGGGGGGGGGGGGGTGGGGGGGGGGGGGGGTGGGGGGGGGGGGGGGTGGGGGGGGGGGGGGGTGGGGGGGGGGGGGGGTGGGGGGGGGGGGGGGTGGGGGGGGGGGGGGGTGGGGGGGGGGGGGGGTGGGGGGGGGGGGGGGTGGGGGGGGGGGGGGGTGGGGGGGGGGGGGGGTGGGGGGGGGGGGGGGTGGGGGGGGGGGGGGGTGGGGGGGGGGGGGGGTGGGGGGGGGGGGGGGTGGGGGGGGGGGGGGGTGGGGGGGGGGGGGGGTGGGGGGGGGGGGGGGTGGGGGGGGGGGGGGGTGGGGGGGGGGGGGGGTGGGGGGGGGGGGGGGTGGGGGGGGGGGGGGGTGGGGGGGGGGGGGGGTGGGGGGGGGGGGGGGTGGGGGGGGGGGGGGGTGGGGGGGGGGGGGGGTGGGGGGGGGGGGGGGTGGGGGGGGGGGGGGGTGGGGGGGGGGGGGGGTGGGGGGGGGGGGGGGTGGGGGGGGGGGGGGGTGGGGGGGGGGGGGGGTGGGGGGGGGGGGGGGTGGGGGGGGGGGGGGGTGGGGGGGGGGGGGGGTGGGGGGGGGGGGGGGTGGGGGGGGGGGGGGGTGGGGGGGGGGGGGGGTGGGGGGGGGGGGGGGTGGGGGGGGGGGGGGGTGGGGGGGGGGGGGGGTGGGGGGGGGGGGGGGTGGGGGGGGGGGGGGGTGGGGGGGGGGGGGGGTGGGGGGGGGGGGGGGTGGGGGGGGGGGGGGGTGGGGGGGGGGGGGGGTGGGGGGGGGGGGGGGTGGGGGGGGGGGGGGGTGGGGGGGGGGGGGGGTGGGGGGGGGGGGGGGTGGGGGGGGGGGGGGGTGGGGGGGGGGGGGGGTGGGGGGGGGGGGGGGTGGGGGGGGGGGGGGGTGGGGGGGGGGGGGGGTGGGGGGGGGGGGGGGTGGGGGGGGGGGGGGGTGGGGGGGGGGGGGGGTGGGGGGGGGGGGGGGTGGGGGGGGGGGGGGGTGGGGGGGGGGGGGGGTGGGGGGGGGGGGGGGTGGGGGGGGGGGGGGGTGGGGGGGGGGGGGGGTGGGGGGGGGGGGGGGTGGGGGGGGGGGGGGGTGGGGGGGGGGGGGGGTGGGGGGGGGGGGGGGTGGGGGGGGGGGGGGGTGGGGGGGGGGGGGGGTGGGGGGGGGGGGGGGTGGGGGGGGGGGGGGGTGGGGGGGGGGGGGGGTGGGGGGGGGGGGGGGTGGGGGGGGGGGGGGGTGGGGGGGGGGGGGGGTGGGGGGGGGGGGGGGTGGGGGGGGGGGGGGGTGGGGGGGGGGGGGGGTGGGGGGGGGGGGGGGTGGGGGGGGGGGGGGGTGGGGGGGGGGGGGGGTGGGGGGGGGGGGGGGTGGGGGGGGGGGGGGGTGGGGGGGGGGGGGGGTGGGGGGGGGGGGGGGTGGGGGGGGGGGGGGGTGGGGGGGGGGGGGGGTGGGGGGGGGGGGGGGTGGGGGGGGGGGGGGGTGGGGGGGGGGGGGGGTGGGGGGGGGGGGGGGTGGGGGGGGGGGGGGGTGGGGGGGGGGGGGGGTGGGGGGGGGGGGGGGTGGGGGGGGGGGGGGGTGGGGGGGGGGGGGGGTGGGGGGGGGGGGGGGTGGGGGGGGGGGGGGGTGGGGGGGGGGGGGGGTGGGGGGGGGGGGGGGTGGGGGGGGGGGGGGGTGGGGGGGGGGGGGGGTGGGGGGGGGGGGGGGTGGGGGGGGGGGGGGGTGGGGGGGGGGGGGGGTGGGGGGGGGGGGGGGTGGGGGGGGGGGGGGGTGGGGGGGGGGGGGGGTGGGGGGGGGGGGGGGTGGGGGGGGGGGGGGGTGGGGGGGGGGGGGGGTGGGGGGGGGGGGGGGTGGGGGGGGGGGGGGGTGGGGGGGGGGGGGGGTGGGGGGGGGGGGGGGTGGGGGGGGGGGGGGGTGGGGGGGGGGGGGGGTGGGGGGGGGGGGGGGTGGGGGGGGGGGGGGGTGGGGGGGGGGGGGGGTGGGGGGGGGGGGGGGTGGGGGGGGGGGGGGGTGGGGGGGGGGGGGGGTGGGGGGGGGGGGGGGTGGGGGGGGGGGGGGGTGGGGGGGGGGGGGGGTGGGGGGGGGGGGGGGTGGGGGGGGGGGGGGGTGGGGGGGGGGGGGGGTGGGGGGGGGGGGGGGTGGGGGGGGGGGGGGGTGGGGGGGGGGGGGGGTGGGGGGGGGGGGGGGTGGGGGGGGGGGGGGGTGGGGGGGGGGGGGGGTGGGGGGGGGGGGGGGTGGGGGGGGGGGGGGGTGGGGGGGGGGGGGGGTGGGGGGGGGGGGGGGTGGGGGGGGGGGGGGGTGGGGGGGGGGGGGGGTGGGGGGGGGGGGGGGTGGGGGGGGGGGGGGGTGGGGGGGGGGGGGGGTGGGGGGGGGGGGGGGTGGGGGGGGGGGGGGGTGGGGGGGGGGGGGGGTGGGGGGGGGGGGGGGTGGGGGGGGGGGGGGGTGGGGGGGGGGGGGGGTGGGGGGGGGGGGGGGTGGGGGGGGGGGGGGGTGGGGGGGGGGGGGGGTGGGGGGGGGGGGGGGTGGGGGGGGGGGGGGGTGGGGGGGGGGGGGGGTGGGGGGGGGGGGGGGTGGGGGGGGGGGGGGGTGGGGGGGGGGGGGGGTGGGGGGGGGGGGGGGTGGGGGGGGGGGGGGGTGGGGGGGGGGGGGGGTGGGGGGGGGGGGGGGTGGGGGGGGGGGGGGGTGGGGGGGGGGGGGGGTGGGGGGGGGGGGGGGTGGGGGGGGGGGGGGGTGGGGGGGGGGGGGGGTGGGGGGGGGGGGGGGTGGGGGGGGGGGGGGGTGGGGGGGGGGGGGGGTGGGGGGGGGGGGGGGTGGGGGGGGGGGGGGGTGGGGGGGGGGGGGGGTGGGGGGGGGGGGGGGTGGGGGGGGGGGGGGGTGGGGGGGGGGGGGGGTGGGGGGGGGGGGGGGTGGGGGGGGGGGGGGGTGGGGGGGGGGGGGGGTGGGGGGGGGGGGGGGTGGGGGGGGGGGGGGGTGGGGGGGGGGGGGGGTGGGGGGGGGGGGGGGTGGGGGGGGGGGGGGGTGGGGGGGGGGGGGGGTGGGGGGGGGGGGGGGTGGGGGGGGGGGGGGGTGGGGGGGGGGGGGGGTGGGGGGGGGGGGGGGTGGGGGGGGGGGGGGGTGGGGGGGGGGGGGGGTGGGGGGGGGGGGGGGTGGGGGGGGGGGGGGGTGGGGGGGGGGGGGGGTGGGGGGGGGGGGGGGTGGGGGGGGGGGGGGGTGGGGGGGGGGGGGGGTGGGGGGGGGGGGGGGTGGGGGGGGGGGGGGGTGGGGGGGGGGGGGGGTGGGGGGGGGGGGGGGTGGGGGGGGGGGGGGGTGGGGGGGGGGGGGGGTGGGGGGGGGGGGGGGTGGGGGGGGGGGGGGGTGGGGGGGGGGGGGGGTGGGGGGGGGGGGGGGTGGGGGGGGGGGGGGGTGGGGGGGGGGGGGGGTGGGGGGGGGGGGGGGTGGGGGGGGGGGGGGGTGGGGGGGGGGGGGGGTGGGGGGGGGGGGGGGTGGGGGGGGGGGGGGGTGGGGGGGGGGGGGGGTGGGGGGGGGGGGGGGTGGGGGGGGGGGGGGGTGGGGGGGGGGGGGGGTGGGGGGGGGGGGGGGTGGGGGGGGGGGGGGGTGGGGGGGGGGGGGGGTGGGGGGGGGGGGGGGTGGGGGGGGGGGGGGGTGGGGGGGGGGGGGGGTGGGGGGGGGGGGGGGTGGGGGGGGGGGGGGGTGGGGGGGGGGGGGGGTGGGGGGGGGGGGGGGTGGGGGGGGGGGGGGGTGGGGGGGGGGGGGGGTGGGGGGGGGGGGGGGTGGGGGGGGGGGGGGGTGGGGGGGGGGGGGGGTGGGGGGGGGGGGGGGTGGGGGGGGGGGGGGGTGGGGGGGGGGGGGGGTGGGGGGGGGGGGGGGTGGGGGGGGGGGGGGGTGGGGGGGGGGGGGGGTGGGGGGGGGGGGGGGTGGGGGGGGGGGGGGGTGGGGGGGGGGGGGGGTGGGGGGGGGGGGGGGTGGGGGGGGGGGGGGGTGGGGGGGGGGGGGGGTGGGGGGGGGGGGGGGTGGGGGGGGGGGGGGGTGGGGGGGGGGGGGGGTGGGGGGGGGGGGGGGTGGGGGGGGGGGGGGGTGGGGGGGGGGGGGGGTGGGGGGGGGGGGGGGTGGGGGGGGGGGGGGGTGGGGGGGGGGGGGGGTGGGGGGGGGGGGGGGTGGGGGGGGGGGGGGGTGGGGGGGGGGGGGGGTGGGGGGGGGGGGGGGTGGGGGGGGGGGGGGGTGGGGGGGGGGGGGGGTGGGGGGGGGGGGGGGTGGGGGGGGGGGGGGGTGGGGGGGGGGGGGGGTGGGGGGGGGGGGGGGTGGGGGGGGGGGGGGGTGGGGGGGGGGGGGGGTGGGGGGGGGGGGGGGTGGGGGGGGGGGGGGGTGGGGGGGGGGGGGGGTGGGGGGGGGGGGGGGTGGGGGGGGGGGGGGGTGGGGGGGGGGGGGGGTGGGGGGGGGGGGGGGTGGGGGGGGGGGGGGGTGGGGGGGGGGGGGGGTGGGGGGGGGGGGGGGTGGGGGGGGGGGGGGGTGGGGGGGGGGGGGGGTGGGGGGGGGGGGGGGTGGGGGGGGGGGGGGGTGGGGGGGGGGGGGGGTGGGGGGGGGGGGGGGTGGGGGGGGGGGGGGGTGGGGGGGGGGGGGGGTGGGGGGGGGGGGGGGTGGGGGGGGGGGGGGGTGGGGGGGGGGGGGGGTGGGGGGGGGGGGGGGTGGGGGGGGGGGGGGGTGGGGGGGGGGGGGGGTGGGGGGGGGGGGGGGTGGGGGGGGGGGGGGGTGGGGGGGGGGGGGGGTGGGGGGGGGGGGGGGTGGGGGGGGGGGGGGGTGGGGGGGGGGGGGGGTGGGGGGGGGGGGGGGTGGGGGGGGGGGGGGGTGGGGGGGGGGGGGGGTGGGGGGGGGGGGGGGTGGGGGGGGGGGGGGGTGGGGGGGGGGGGGGGTGGGGGGGGGGGGGGGTGGGGGGGGGGGGGGGTGGGGGGGGGGGGGGGTGGGGGGGGGGGGGGGTGGGGGGGGGGGGGGGTGGGGGGGGGGGGGGGTGGGGGGGGGGGGGGGTGGGGGGGGGGGGGGGTGGGGGGGGGGGGGGGTGGGGGGGGGGGGGGGTGGGGGGGGGGGGGGGTGGGGGGGGGGGGGGGTGGGGGGGGGGGGGGGTGGGGGGGGGGGGGGGTGGGGGGGGGGGGGGGTGGGGGGGGGGGGGGGTGGGGGGGGGGGGGGGTGGGGGGGGGGGGGGGTGGGGGGGGGGGGGGGTGGGGGGGGGGGGGGGTGGGGGGGGGGGGGGGTGGGGGGGGGGGGGGGTGGGGGGGGGGGGGGGTGGGGGGGGGGGGGGGTGGGGGGGGGGGGGGGTGGGGGGGGGGGGGGGTGGGGGGGGGGGGGGGTGGGGGGGGGGGGGGGTGGGGGGGGGGGGGGGTGGGGGGGGGGGGGGGTGGGGGGGGGGGGGGGTGGGGGGGGGGGGGGGTGGGGGGGGGGGGGGGTGGGGGGGGGGGGGGGTGGGGGGGGGGGGGGGTGGGGGGGGGGGGGGGTGGGGGGGGGGGGGGGTGGGGGGGGGGGGGGGTGGGGGGGGGGGGGGGTGGGGGGGGGGGGGGGTGGGGGGGGGGGGGGGTGGGGGGGGGGGGGGGTGGGGGGGGGGGGGGGTGGGGGGGGGGGGGGGTGGGGGGGGGGGGGGGTGGGGGGGGGGGGGGGTGGGGGGGGGGGGGGGTGGGGGGGGGGGGGGGTGGGGGGGGGGGGGGGTGGGGGGGGGGGGGGGTGGGGGGGGGGGGGGGTGGGGGGGGGGGGGGGTGGGGGGGGGGGGGGGTGGGGGGGGGGGGGGGTGGGGGGGGGGGGGGGTGGGGGGGGGGGGGGGTGGGGGGGGGGGGGGGTGGGGGGGGGGGGGGGTGGGGGGGGGGGGGGGTGGGGGGGGGGGGGGGTGGGGGGGGGGGGGGGTGGGGGGGGGGGGGGGTGGGGGGGGGGGGGGGTGGGGGGGGGGGGGGGTGGGGGGGGGGGGGGGTGGGGGGGGGGGGGGGTGGGGGGGGGGGGGGGTGGGGGGGGGGGGGGGTGGGGGGGGGGGGGGGTGGGGGGGGGGGGGGGTGGGGGGGGGGGGGGGTGGGGGGGGGGGGGGGTGGGGGGGGGGGGGGGTGGGGGGGGGGGGGGGTGGGGGGGGGGGGGGGTGGGGGGGGGGGGGGGTGGGGGGGGGGGGGGGTGGGGGGGGGGGGGGGTGGGGGGGGGGGGGGGTGGGGGGGGGGGGGGGTGGGGGGGGGGGGGGGTGGGGGGGGGGGGGGGTGGGGGGGGGGGGGGGTGGGGGGGGGGGGGGGTGGGGGGGGGGGGGGGTGGGGGGGGGGGGGGGTGGGGGGGGGGGGGGGTGGGGGGGGGGGGGGGTGGGGGGGGGGGGGGGTGGGGGGGGGGGGGGGTGGGGGGGGGGGGGGGTGGGGGGGGGGGGGGGTGGGGGGGGGGGGGGGTGGGGGGGGGGGGGGGTGGGGGGGGGGGGGGGTGGGGGGGGGGGGGGGTGGGGGGGGGGGGGGGTGGGGGGGGGGGGGGGTGGGGGGGGGGGGGGGTGGGGGGGGGGGGGGGTGGGGGGGGGGGGGGGTGGGGGGGGGGGGGGGTGGGGGGGGGGGGGGGTGGGGGGGGGGGGGGGTGGGGGGGGGGGGGGGTGGGGGGGGGGGGGGGTGGGGGGGGGGGGGGGTGGGGGGGGGGGGGGGTGGGGGGGGGGGGGGGTGGGGGGGGGGGGGGGTGGGGGGGGGGGGGGGTGGGGGGGGGGGGGGGTGGGGGGGGGGGGGGGTGGGGGGGGGGGGGGGTGGGGGGGGGGGGGGGTGGGGGGGGGGGGGGGTGGGGGGGGGGGGGGGTGGGGGGGGGGGGGGGTGGGGGGGGGGGGGGGTGGGGGGGGGGGGGGGTGGGGGGGGGGGGGGGTGGGGGGGGGGGGGGGTGGGGGGGGGGGGGGGTGGGGGGGGGGGGGGGTGGGGGGGGGGGGGGGTGGGGGGGGGGGGGGGTGGGGGGGGGGGGGGGTGGGGGGGGGGGGGGGTGGGGGGGGGGGGGGGTGGGGGGGGGGGGGGGTGGGGGGGGGGGGGGGTGGGGGGGGGGGGGGGTGGGGGGGGGGGGGGGTGGGGGGGGGGGGGGGTGGGGGGGGGGGGGGGTGGGGGGGGGGGGGGGTGGGGGGGGGGGGGGGTGGGGGGGGGGGGGGGTGGGGGGGGGGGGGGGTGGGGGGGGGGGGGGGTGGGGGGGGGGGGGGGTGGGGGGGGGGGGGGGTGGGGGGGGGGGGGGGTGGGGGGGGGGGGGGGTGGGGGGGGGGGGGGGTGGGGGGGGGGGGGGGTGGGGGGGGGGGGGGGTGGGGGGGGGGGGGGGTGGGGGGGGGGGGGGGTGGGGGGGGGGGGGGGTGGGGGGGGGGGGGGGTGGGGGGGGGGGGGGGTGGGGGGGGGGGGGGGTGGGGGGGGGGGGGGGTGGGGGGGGGGGGGGGTGGGGGGGGGGGGGGGTGGGGGGGGGGGGGGGTGGGGGGGGGGGGGGGTGGGGGGGGGGGGGGGTGGGGGGGGGGGGGGGTGGGGGGGGGGGGGGGTGGGGGGGGGGGGGGGTGGGGGGGGGGGGGGGTGGGGGGGGGGGGGGGTGGGGGGGGGGGGGGGTGGGGGGGGGGGGGGGTGGGGGGGGGGGGGGGTGGGGGGGGGGGGGGGTGGGGGGGGGGGGGGGTGGGGGGGGGGGGGGGTGGGGGGGGGGGGGGGTGGGGGGGGGGGGGGGTGGGGGGGGGGGGGGGTGGGGGGGGGGGGGGGTGGGGGGGGGGGGGGGTGGGGGGGGGGGGGGGTGGGGGGGGGGGGGGGTGGATGTCAGCATGGCCAATTGGCCATGCTGGCAGGGGCTGATGGGAATTGTAGTCCATAACATCTGGAGTACCAAAGGTTCACCACCACGGGGCTAGTGATAATAAGTTCTGTAGAAAAGTTCCAACTCATAATAATGCAACAAATGTAATTACAGAATTAGCAGTAAAAACCCACCCTGGCAACCTGAGATCCAGTATTGTACAAGCTTCACAGGAGGAAGGGAGCAGGACAAAATGAACTGAAAACTTGGTATCAAGACATTTTGTTGGCTGTTGTGGGTTTTCCAGGCTGTGTGGCCGTGGTCTGGTAATGTTTGCCCTAATATTTCCCCTGTATCTATGACTGTCATCTTCAGAGGCATGTCATGATAAGGTGTGTTTCTCTCTGTGGCCCAGTGTGGGGAGTTTACCCTCTGAAGCAGCCATCGACGCAGGTGAAATATTAGGAGCGAAAACTACCAGACAATGGTCTCACAGCCCTGGAAATCTATTTAGGTCAGCCAATGAGTTGTTAACTTTGGGCTTCCTCCAAAACTAGGCCTACAAGGTGCCCCTGGAATTTTGGCATCCTGCATTGTTTTCATAATATGCCCCTCTGAATGGATGGGGAAGGATTCTTCTTAGAATTCCTACTTGTTTTGAGAGAGATAGTGGGTCAGGAAATGGTTAATCATTCATTACAATTCCCGGAGGCCAGACGCTCCAGTTGGCTTGCTGATTTGTATTAGAAGTGAACGCCAATTGTACACATTTCTGTTCCTTTGGACACCTTCTACACGATTGTTTTGGCTGTGGGGGATGAAGAGAGGAAACCCAGCCAACTTAAATGAAACAGGATCAGGTTGGGAGGCTCCAGCGGCCGCGAGGAAGCGGTACTGGAGATATCCAAGATTATTTTGCTTCTTTTCGCCTTCTCAGGTGGGGAGTCGCTGAATCTTCTCAACTGGAATGGCAGAGATAAGGAAGAGGAAGGGGAGGGTGCTGATCAGGGAATTGTCCTGAGACCGTGACACTTGGGATGTTAAAATTAGAGTCTCCAAAGGAAGTTTGAAATTGCATCTCTTTTGGGATGTGGAGGGTGGCAAATCACTCACATAGAGGTATTTGAAAGGACTTGGCCTTCTCCCCTGGACGTTCATATGGGGGGATAAACGGCTGCCAGTGTCCTGTGGGGAAGGCCTTTTCGCTTTTCCGAGAACCCAACACCACAGACATAACTTCTTTTTGGAAATGAGGCAAACATTCCCACTCAGGAACCTTTTGCTGTTGGATCTTCTGCCATCCCCTGAAAAGCAGAACCTTGCAAGGGAACGACCCAACTTTGCCAGAGACATGAGGTCTCCAGTTTGTACATCTGACATCACAGTGAAGAAAACAAAAAAGGTAGCCAGGCTAGTCAGATCTCAGAAGCTAAGCAGGGTCAGTCCTGGTTAGTACTTGGATGGGAGACCACCAAGGAAATCCAGGAGAGCTGCGCAGTGGCAAACCACCTCTGTACACCTCCTGCCTCGAAAACCCTTCAAGTCAGCTGTGGCTTGAAGGCAATTTCCACCACTGGAACAGACCTATTGTGGCATATTCCTTGGCTTTTGGCTGGATCCAAAAATGAAAACCAGATGAAGTCCAGAGACATCATCTCATCAAGCTGCCTTTGATGTGTGTGTGTTTTTTAAAGACGGGATTTACATGTTAAACACATGGATGTCTGTCAGCATTACACTTCCCAACAGAAAAGCCAAGATTCTGTCAGGGATCGGTCCCTAAGTGTTCAGGTGCCTCCAGGGCTAAAGTTGTGCCAACTGGCAGCCAGTTTCCAAAGGAATCACAAGTTTAGCCTGGCAGAATCTCCTGTTAGCAATAAGCATTTCTCAGACACAAGGCACCAGTTTCAGAAGTTGCCTGGTGGAATTGGATTGGTTCTTAGGGTCAGATGTTTCCGCACTCCTACATTCTGCACTCCTACTCCAAGGGTGACTTTGGGCTAGTGACAGTTCTTCGGAACTCTCTCAGCCCCACCCACTCACAAGGTGTCTGTTGTGGGGAGAGGAAGGGAAAGGAGCTTGTAAGCTACCTTGAGTCTCCTTACAGGACAGAAAGGTAGGGGTATAAATCCAAACTCTTCTTCTTCTAAGCTAGGGATCTGCAAAACAATTCTCAGGAAATCACTTTGGAAGAAAGTTCTCTCCTGCTCCTGCTTCCATATCTAGCATTCAAGGAACTGAGCAAAAATCGCCATTCCTGTTGAGGTGGTGATTCTTGCTTAGCTCATCCAGACCTGTTTGCTCTTCTGTTCCCTTCTGCACTCGATGCCCTCCATTTCAGTCGCATTCTGTGGTGTGGATTGGGCTAGTTGATTTTTTGTCCATGAGTGTTCGAAATAGGAATGGAACATGCATACCCCTTGCAATAGGATTTAAGAAGCCGGGGAGGGGGTTGCATTTCCAGCTGACACGCTCTTCTTGTCTTTCTAGTAAGAAACCCATGCGCTGACCGGAATGGAGGCTGTATGCACAAATGCCAGAATCGCCGTGGGGTGGCACATTGCGATTGCCACCCTGGATACAGGCTGGGGCATGACCACAAAGCGTGTGAAGGTATGGGCTGTATGATGAGATTTGTACAAATGAGCCAGAAGTCATCCTAGGGTTGTTCTTTTTTTTTTTAAAAAAAAATGCCAGGGTAATCTTGGTGGAAGTTATAATTAGTGGTTGGGTCTGTTTTCTGAGGATGATAAATGAGCCTTCAGCTACTCAGGAAGATAACACTCGCAAAACGTCCCAGTTATTTCCCGTTCCAGCAGTCTGTCTTTGATAACCTATGAATTGTGCAGTAGGACTCATTAAAATGTTTTCTTAACACTTTTTAAAGAAGTCCTGCCCCAATTCTAGGCTCAGGAGAAACCATGCAAGAGTAGTTAAACCTTCCTTATTTTCCCTCCAGCGTGGTGTAGTGGTTAAGAGCAGGTGGATTCTAACCCAGAGAACTGGGTTTGATTCCCCACTCCTCCACCTGAGTGGCTGAGGCTTATCTGGTGAACCAGATGTGTTTCCGCACTCCTACACTCCAGCTGGGTGACCTTGATCTAGTCACAGTTCTCTCAGAACTCTCTCAGCCCAAGCTACCTCACAAGGTGGCTGTTGTGGGGACAGGAAGGGAAAGGAGTTTGTAAGCCACCTTGATTCTCCTTACAACTCTTCTTCTTCTTCCTTCTAGATATAAATGAATGCGTGTCTGGGCTGGCCACATGTGCACATGGTTGCTTGAACACCCGCGGTTCCTTTAAATGCACATGCTATCCAGGTTACGAGCTAGGGGCGGATGGCAAGCAGTGTTACCGTAAGTATCTGCCCCTATGTGTTTCTGACCTGTTAAAATATAATGCTAAAATTGCCATTGTGCCTTAGAAATCTGACCTTGTGTAATGAAGGAAAAGGCTCCCAGTACTGGGGTTCAAGGGGGGATTATTTTTTTTGGTTAGGTGAATCCACATATCAGTTTTACAGTTCAAAGTTTGGCCCTGTAAATTCCAAACAACCATTCTGAAATGTCTGAATCTCTACAAAATTTTGCCAGCAATGGCTACGACAAGAACACGTTTCAGAGAAGTAGCTGTTTTAGTCTGCCGAGCCACGTAACAAAACTGTTGTGGGGTAACTTGATGGCTAAATTTTACCATGGCACAAGGCCCCCTTCCGCACATGCAGAATAATCCACTTTCAATCCACTTTCACAATTGTTTGCAAGTGGATTATGCTATTCCACACAGTAATATCCAGCTGCAAAGTGCATTGAAAATGGATTGAAAGTGCATTATTCTGCATGTGCAGAAGGCACCAAGGTTTTGTGAGTCAGTGCCCGCTTCATGGAATGCAAAAAGTGTTGCATTCAGTTGGCAGAGTGAGAGAGCCAGCGTGGTATAGCGATTAAGAGCAGTAGAGAACCAGGTTTGATTCCCTACTCTTCCACATAAGTGGCAGACTCTTATCTGGTGAACTTGTTTTGTTTCCCTGCTCCTACACTGGGTGACCTTGGGCTAGTCACAGTTCTCTCTGAGCTCTCTCAGTCCCACCTACCTCACAAGGTGTGGGGAGAGTTGTAAACTGCTTTGAGACTCCTTACAGGAGAGGAAAGCCTGGTATAAATCCAACCTCTTCTCTTCATCTTCTTATACCCAAATGTACAAACAGTAGAAGGGCAGGGGGTAAGAAGAGTTATTATGCAAAAAGTTTCCCAAATTGAACGATGCTACATTGCAAAGCACAGGTGGAAACAAGACTCAGTCAGAACATTAAATGATCCTCCTAGAGTGGGTAGAGACCACTTCCAACAGCTCTATGGACGTAAGATGAATGTAAAAATGAACATAAAGAGGACAAATTCTCAGGGTGTCTTGTTGCCTCTGCAGGGATAGAAATGGAAATCGTGAACAGCTGCGAGACTGACAATGGTGGTTGCTCCCACATTTGCCATCATACAAGTTCTGGCCCCGTCTGTGCCTGTAACCTGGGGCACCAGTTGGATGAAGACCAGAAAACTTGCATTGGTAATCGAATAACTGAACTGGTAATTAGTTAGACGAAGAAATGATCCCCTTTACCGAGAAGGCACATTAACGTGATGACTGACGGTGTATCTTTTTCTATTTTGCTCCCCTTGTGAACTGCACAGATGGAGCTATGTCTATATTCTCGTTTAAGACATGTGGGGAAAAGATTCATTTTGCAACATGCGGAGTATAATTGACCACATGCATATTTAAACCCACCTTTTAAACCCGTCTACACATTTAAACCCGCCATGTACATATTTAAACCCACCCTTCCCCTGCCTTGGGGACCTTATTTGGGTGGGAAGATGGCTTAGAAATACGTTGAATAATTAAATAAGTCCTGATTCCTTCCATACATGAATCAGGCTGGAGGCTGAACCTTCTACCTGCAAAATATCTGCTCTGCTCCAGAGCTGTGAGGACACCCACATGACAGCCAGATTGGTGTAGTGGTTAAGAGCAGGTGGAATCTAATCTGGAGAACTGGGTTTGACTCCGCACTCCTCCACCTGAGTGGCGGAGGCTTAGCTGGTGAACCAGATGTGTTTCCGCACTTGGGCTAGTCACAGTTCTTCCAGAACTCTCTTCCAGAACTCTCACAAGGTATCTGTTGTGGGGAGAGGAAGGGAAGGGAGATTGTAAGCCACCTTGAGACTCCTTACAGGAGAGAAAAGCGGGGTATGAGTCCAAACTCTTCTTCTTCTACTCTTCAACTGACCACATGAAGTTGCTGAGTCAAATTAGTGGTCCAGGTAGTTATCCATGAGCTCATGCATGGGTTCTTCTTTCTCAGCCTTCTTTGAAGGGGGTTGCTAGGACCTTTTGAATGCAAAGCAGGTGATACATCACTGAGCTATGGATCTTCCCAGCTTGTCCTGTGAGAGAAGTGTACTTCACATGCATCCTTTATGCAGAAATGTGTCGACAATGGGGCATATGTACATTAGGTGCTGTCAACTGGCTAACGGTGATCCCAACAAGGAGCTTTCAGGGCAAGTGAGAAGCAGAGGTGGTTTGCCATTGCCTTGTCCACAACGGCACTACTTCACTAACAACATGAGCAGATTGGTTGACAATCTCGTGGCCTCCACCTGCAAACAAAACTCTAAAACGCAGCTCCCCATGTGGTTGTAGGCTGCCCATGGGACAGACCGAGTGCGCATGGAAGTGTGCGTGTGTAAACAGCCTGATTGCAAACGTCTGCATTCCATTTTATACCACGCCTAATTAACCTCATCAGCAACTCTCCACAGATCTTACCAGCCAGGCATTTCCTGCACTGGGAACTGGCTTTGAGAGAGTTTCACGTTCTTATGTGCTGGATGTAGCTGAGTTGCTCATGCCTTGAGTGGCCGCAGGATCTTCAGAGAAGATCTTCAGAGAATCATCAAACCCAGTCCTGAGAGCCAGCGTGGTGTAGTGGTTAGGAGCAGGTGCACTCTAATCTGGAGAACCGGGTTCGATTCCCCGCTCTGCCACTTGAGCTGTGGAGGCTTATCCGGTGAACCAGATTAGCTTGTGCACTCCAACACATGCCAGCTGGGTAACCTTGGGCTAGTCACAGTTCTTCAGAGCTCTGTCAGCCCCACCCACCTCACAGGGTGTTTGTTGTTGGGGAGGGGGAAAAGGAGATTCGAACCGAATCGAATACCTTTAATGGCATATAAATAATTCAACATCAACATGAACACCAACACCACAAGGTAACAACAGCCTTTACAACTTTGAGTGAGTTAAAATAACGGCATTAAAAAATTTAGCCACGGCTTCCAACAACTCGTAGCTGTGGCTATTTAAAAGATATATAACCTTCTGGTTATCTGTAATACCTTCATTCCCTGGCAAGAAAGGAATTATGTGCTTCTTCCTCTCTATCTCATAGAAGGGACAATTCAACAGCATATGAGATACTGTTTCCACAGAGCCCATACAACACGGGCATTTCCTGTCTTTATGTGGAATTCCAAGGTGGCGTCCAAGACTAAAGGCAGGGCATTACACCTAGCTAAGGTGATTCCTCTATGCCACCGGGCCTAGGGAAAGGAGTTTGTAAGCCCCTTTGAGTCTCCTTACGGGAGAGAAAGGGGGAATATAAATGCAACTGTTTATCTTCTTCTTCTTCTTCTTCTTCTTCTTCTTCTTCTTCTTCTTCTTCTTCTTCTTCTTCTTCTTCTTCTTCTTCTTCTTCTTCTTCTTCTTCTTCTTCTTCTTCTTCTTCTTCTTCTTCTTCTTCTTCTTCTTCTTCTTCTTCTTCCTGTCCACAACCTTCCTACATTCAAGTTGTAGATTTTGCAGAGGGGTTTCTCCGCTTTGTCCATATCTGGAGCAATCAATCTGTGAATCACCCGCACACTTTTTAAACAGCTGATGAAGTCTGGGGATCTGAGCTGGGTGAGATCTGGACTGAACGTCTGCCTCCTCCTTTGTTACAAATGGGCATGGTGAGAAGCGCTAGCTTTTTGCCATGAATCAAAGAGCAAAGGTCACAAGGTTCTTGGCCTTTTGCCGACCTACAACCTGTGGCCCTGAGTGAGGTGGGCCAGTGAATCCAGGACTGGTCCAGGCTGCTGGAGAATTGTACTGCCTATTTGCGACAACTCTTATTTTGGGTCCTTGCCGGAAAGAAAAACAGGGTCAGAGAGACTTAAATAATAAATCAATGAATGGGTATTTTCTCCTCATTCCCATGGTGATGCCAGAAGGCTCATATTTTTTTATTTCCTTGTTTCTCCAGATACAGACGAATGCAGTGCCGGTTCTCACTGCTGCCAGCAGGAATGTCATAATTACCCTGGAGGGTACGAGTGCATTTGCTATGCCGGCTACCGACTGAGCACGGATGGCTGCAGCTGTGACGGTAGGGAGGGGTGCCCACGTGGGCTCCAGTTGCTGCGAGAGAGACCACCATGGGGCTCGGAAACCGAAGCTGTGCATTCTTGCATTCGTTTCAGTTTCTGGTAAATGCACAGCCTAGGGAACTGTAAACACAACCATCATAATGTGCTGCCTGTTCTCGGTGTTTGGTTCGAGAAGAACATAACAGATTGAAGTAGAGAACTTATGAGATGCTGTATGTGGGCTGGGGTTATCTATGGTTGCCAACCTCCTGGTGAGGTCTGGAGTTCTCCTGAAATTACAACTGATCCCCAGATACAGGGCTTCTGGTGAAAATGACTGCTTTGGAGACTCCATTACCAAATATCCATGAATTTCCCACCTATAGTTGGCCACTCTAGGGATTCAATTTGTTGTTCACTGGCTTGCTCCAATGTGTGCGGTGGTTAAGAGTGATGGACTCTGATCTGGAGAACGGCGTTTGATTTCCCACTCCTCCACATGAGCAGTGGACTCTGATCTGGTGAACTGGATTTGTTTCCCCATTGCTACACATGAAGCCTGCTGGGTGATCTTGGGCCAGTTCTCTCAGAACTCTCTCAGCCCCACCTACCCCCAAGGTGTGTGTTGTGGGGAGAGGGCAAGAAAGGAGTTTGCAAGCTGTCTTGAGTCTCCTTGCAGGAGAGAAAGGTGGGGTAGAAATCCGAACTCTTCTTCTTGCTCCTGGTTAGGAAGCTGTTCCCAGCTCTTTCAGCAAGATTTGAGCAAGGAGATTGCTTGAACAATTTTGTTTTGGAACAATTTTCGGGGGGGGGGGGGAAACTCAGCATTTTTTTCCATGAGCCTTTCAGTTATTAGAAAGACCCAGCCCAGGGGAGTTCCACCAGCATCACCTGTCAGTTGGTTTGCCAACTCCCCCCTTTCCCCCTTCTTACACTTTCACAAACTTGTAAAACTACAGCCCTCAGTGGAGACAGGGAACCGAACTGGAACAGGGCTGTGGAAACTAGAAGGTTCTGCTACACTTTATGACTTCCTGCAGTGAAAGTTTCCTCACATGCTTGGAGTCTCTTGCCACCAGGAATTCTGGGAACTACGGCCTTTAATTCTTCATGCTAAGGCAGATATTGGGGGTTTCCAAGGAGGGCCCAGTTGATTTCTGAGCCACTGCCACCATGCCTGGACACATTCTACCCCTACTTCCAAACAGAGATGTTGGGGAAATCGCTCTTGTTTCCTGGTCCTTGCAGTTGATTTCCAAACCTCCATTCTAGAAATTAAGTCCGACGTCCAGGAAGGCGTTTTCATACACTCCTTGAGAATCCTTGTTCTCTTCTTTCTTAGGACTAGTTCACACATGCTAGAGAGCCAACATGGTTTAGAAGAAGAAGAAGAGTTTGGATTTATATCCCCCCTTTCTCTCCTGTAGGAGACTCAAAGGGGCTTACAATCTCCTTGCCCTTCTCCCCTCACAACAAACACCCTGTGAGGTAGGTGGGGCTGAGAGAGCTCCGAGAAGCTGTGACTAGCCCAAGGTCACCCAGCTGGCATGTGTGGGAGTGTGCAGGCTAATGTGAATTCCCCAGATAAGCCTCCACAGCTCAGGCGGCAGAGCGGAGAATCAAACCCGGTTCCTCCAGATTAGATACACGAGCTCTTAACCTCCTACGCCACTGCTGGTTCACTCTAATCTGGAGAACCGGGTTTGATTCCCCGCTCCACCGCTTGAGCTGTGGAGGCTTATCTGGTGAACTAGATTAGTGTGTGCACTCCAACACATGCCAGCTGGGTGACCTAGTCACAATTCTTTGGAGCTCTCTCAGCCCCACCTACCTCACAGGGTGTTTTTGTTGTGAGGGGGGAAGGGAAAGGAGTTTGTAAGCCCCTTTGACTCCCCTTGCAGGGGAGAAAGGGGGGATATAAATCCAACTCTTTTTCTTCTTCTTCTAGCACAGTGGTGGCGAACCTATGGCACGGGTGCCGGAGGTGGCACTCAGAGCCCTTTCTGTGGGCACGCACGCACAGAGTTCGTCATGTGGGGAGGATCTCCCCCCCCCACACACACACATCTAGGCTGGCCTGGGCCACTGCACTTGATGTGCATGTACCTCAGCGATCAGGGAGGACTCAGCTGGCGGGCCTGGTGCCTGTGCTCCAGGTGGCTGCTGCCCCGGGGGGGTGGGGGGCGAGGCAGCAGAGATGCTAGAGAAGCACAGAGTGGCACATGCGGGACTTGCTGGAGGCTACAGCAGGCTGGCCCCTGCTTGAGGGGGTTATTCAGGTTAAATTGCCACATTGGCACTTTGCAATAAATAAGTGGGTTTTAGGTTGCAATTTGGGCACTCGGTCTCAAAAAGGTTCCCCATCACTGTTCTAGCAAATCACTTGGCCTTCATTCAATTCATTAGTTGGTGAGCCTTACTTTAAATATAGAACGATCTCCAGAGCAGCTAAATGTGAAGCTGAATCAGAGCACTGGTCCATCAAAGGTCATATTGTCAGTTCAAACTGGGGGTGGTTCTCCAGAGTTTCGGGAAAAGGTCTTTCACATCACCTACTGCTTGGTCCTTTTAACTGGAGGAGCTAGGGATTGAACCTGGGACCTTTTGCATTCAAAGCAGAGGTTCTTCCACTGAGCCATAGTCCCTCTCCCCATTAGAAGATTGGGGAAAAAAAAGCCAGTTCCTTAATATCTCTATATGAGATGTAGTCATGTTTCTTGGTATCTCCACATGATGGATGTCAGGTAGTGGGTGTTGGGAAACATCTTTCTAGTACTGAGACCCTTGAGAATGACATCCAATCAGACTAAGCCAATCAGACTAAGATGGCGAACCTTTTTGAGACCGAGTGCCCAAATTGCAACCCAAACCTCACTTATTTATTGCAAAGTGTCAACCCGGCAATTTAACCTGAATGGTGAGGTTTTAGTTTAGAAAAAACCGGTTGGCTCCCTCTTCCTCAGCCCCACACACTCGAGCAGTGGCCAGCCTGCTCTAGCCTCCAGCAAGTCTTGTGCGCACTGCTCTGTGCCTCTCTAGCATCTCTGCCTCCTCTGCGCCCCCCCCCCTCGGGCAGCAGCCACCTGGAGCACAGGCACCAGGCCTGCCAGCCGAGTCCTCCCTGCTCACCGTGGTGCATGCACATCGTGCTCAGTGGCCCAGGCCAGCCTAGATGTGTGTGTGAGTGTGGGTGATTTTCCGTCCCCCACATGACGAACTCTGTGCGCGCGTGCCCACAGAGAAAGCTCCGAGTGCCACCTCTGGCACCCGTGCCACAGGTTCGCCATCACTGGACTAAGCCTTACTGAGTTGCAAGGATCCAAAGATGTGACTTTCTGGAAGGCTACTTCACATGTTCCCAATCTCGTCATTCCATGCTTGAGTTGATCTTTGATTGTTGTCAAGGCCCTAGCTGTGCTAATCAATCTCTAGTGGTCTATTTGCACATGCAAATAATGGATATTAATTTGTGTGGAAACTGTTTTGCTCTTTCTTCTTTCTTGTCCCATACAATTTTAGCTGTTCTATATTCCAGCTAAGAGTCTGGAGATGTTTTTATTGTAATGACCACTGAGATTTCTGAAGAGCTGGCAGTTTGCTTTTAAGGGGAACCTACCCAAGAACTGGAGACTGATTTTTAAAATCCTTTTCTTTCTTCTCATGACAAAGATGTGGACGAATGCTCTTCAAATAATGCTGGATGCGAGCACTCATGCCAGAACTTGGTGGGTTCCTATCAGTGCAGCTGTCAGACTGGATACAAACTGGAAGACGACCGAAGGAGCTGCAGTTGTAAGTTTCTGTTGTTCCATGTGGACCCTCTGTCTAGGAGAGATCATCAGATTGTCGGGGCCAAAGTTTGTACTTAGTTTTCTAATTTTGCAGTTGATTTCCTGGTTTCTGATCTCCAACTTTGCAGTCTGTCACCCTCCTTTAAGTGACTTGCTTTAACTGGAAATGGTTTGCTCCTTGCATAGTGCTTGAAGAATCAGTAGAAGCCCTGGACGGTCGCCGCCCTGTCATTCGGCCCCTCCCCCACGTGGCTATCCTGCGAGATGAACTGACCCAGCTCTTTGAGGATGAGTACGATGAGGAAGAGGAAGAGGCAGAAGCCAGAGGGGAGCACACCCTGTCTGAGAAATTCAGTAAGTGTTTTGCAGCTGTTCAGATATCTTTCTTCTGTTGTTTAGGGGGGTGGAGCCAATAGTATAAAGCTATTGCCAGTCAGCCCCCAGTGCTCAGTCTGATCCTGGATTCAGAGAGGTTTGGATCAAGCTTTAAGCTAGAACCAGGCTTACGGCTAGAACCAGATTTACAGCTAGAACCAGGTGAGCTGAGGCCAGCTTCAAATAGACCCACCAGGGTGGAGTGAACCAGGCTGGCCCCATTCCTGATCTTCTTGTAAAGTTTGGGAGTGGAGTGAGCCCCTCTTGCTGACATTCAACTGCACTGGGATGCAGTTGCAAGGAGTGTGTGTGTGGCCCTGCATTGCACCCCCGAGGAAGTTGCGGCCAGGGCTCTAGCCCCCCTCCCATGTCCCCTGGCTACTCCACCGATCTATTTCCTTGAAAACTCCATGAGATAAAACATCATGGAGTCTCCATAAGTCGGCTGTGACTCACCAGACCACTTTACGTGATCCAGAAAATCACACTAATCATAGTTAGTGTCCATAAACTATAGTTTTGCATGATTTCTGAGCAGAACCTGTGACTACATTCCTAAGCATGGGTTATAGAAAGTAAATCCCTCTGAAGTCAGACTGACTTCTGGGTCTTTCTGCTTTGGCTTGGCTCACATTCAGAGATGGCAGTGAACACCTGCAAATTGAGCAACTGTGTATCAGTGTCCTTCGGGTACTCTCAGTAGCATGCCCTTTGATGTCTTGTAGTCTGCTTGGATGACACTTTCGGCCACGATTGTAGCCTAACCTGTGATGACTGTCAGAATGGAGGTATATGCAACGAGGACCAGACCGGCTGTGACTGTACCGATGGTTGGAGTGGAATTCTCTGCAACTATAGTGAGTTGAGTTGAATATTGGAACCCCAGGACCGGGAGGCTCCATATTTTAAAGGCTGTTGTAGTATTTCCTTCCAAAAAGCCTACTAAAGAAAGAAACGTCAAGGGTCCGACTGGCTTAAAATAGCATCGGCAATGCTGACGTTTCTCCATTGACCCATAGCCTGCCTTCTGCCATGTTTTTCTTGGCCTGAACCAAGGCTGCAGTTACCAGACAAAATCCCCAATAAAGTCGCGTGAAGGTTGTTACTGTATCTGCCTTTTGGGAATCCGGTCTGCAGATCCGGACTTTCACGTGTGTGCGGATCTGGCGTTAGATCTGAGCTTTCTGCACTCAGACTAAAGTTATTAACCTATCGGTGGTGAATTAGAAATACCTCATGCCTGAAAGCTAATGAACTATTTAAGGTACTAATGGGAATCTTTGGGATTCTGTCTTCCAGCTGAATGTCTGGCCCCAAAACTTGGCAGTCTGACAGAAGAGAATTTTTTTCTCTCTAGGGCCTATTTGATCTGTAGGCAGAAGTGACTCATATCCCACTCCTTCCGTTATTAATTGATGTTCCATTTTGGAAAAACGAGACTTCTCTGAATGTAGCTTTCCTCAAAAATCTTATTTACTTCCTTTAGAATCTGAAATTTCGACAATTCACATTATGTTAGAATTATGTAGCATTATACCCTATTCCAGACCTGGGCATTATACGGCCCGCGGGCCACATCCGGCCCGCCGGATGACCCTGACTGGCCCCTGCTTTAGAAGTCAAAATGGCGGCTGGGAGAAGCAACGCGAGACTGGGATTATTTTAAAAAGCCTCTCTTGGTCTCTCATGCGCGCGTGCGCACTTCCCCCTCTTGGGAGCTTTGCCTTCTTACGCAGGCGCAGTGTCAGGAACAGACGGGGAGGATCGCGAGAGAGTTTTAAAAAAGGCTGTAGTTCTCTCCCCACCCTCGGAGCTCCGCCACATTGCGCAAGCGCCGTGAGAGGAAAAGGTGGGGAGGGTGGCGAGAGCGAGTGACTGTTGCTATGCGAACTGCCGCCGAAGGGCAAGGAGCGAGAAGGGCTGACCTGAGCACGCCCCCTCTGGACGGGAGGAGGGCCCGGCCCTCCACAATATTTTCTGTTTCTTATGCGGCCCCATGGAAAAAATAATTGCCCACCCCTGCCCTATTCAGTACTTTTCTTTGTTTAGGCCTGCCACTATTTCATACATTTTTTTTACAAAAGTTGATCTGTACTATCATATTGCAGATAGTATAAGACTACCTGATGAATTCATAACAAGATGAGATTTATAAACAATGGCTTTTCTGACTGGAAGCTCATGCATCCTATGGAAACTTCTATCAAAACAAATCTATTCGTCCTAAACATGTCACAACCTTGAGGAATAAGCTACTATACTACTTATGGCATTTTGTAGATATTTATACAATACAATTTTTCTGCAATTGGAGACATGGATCATACCATATGTTTTACTCATGACAAGGAAGAACGTTCAGAGATGTGTAACTCTAAATAATAAGTCCAAATTACAGCCAACAAAAAAAAAGTTATCGCTCCTCTGCTTGTGATCTTCCTAGCTGACCTCACTGGAAACAAATGACTGGGCTAACAGTGCTTTGATCTCATCCATCAAGGCCTTTCCCCTCTCCTCCTTTGGCTCCTAGGAGCCAGTATGGTGTAATAGTTAAGAACAGGTGGATTCTAATCTGGAGAACCGGGTTTGATTCTCCACTCCCCCACCTGAGTGGCAGAGGCTTATCTGGTGAACCAGATGTGTTTCCCCACTCCTACATTCCTGCTGGGTGACCTTGGGCTAGTCCAGGGGTCTGCAACCTGCGGCTCTCCAGATGTTCATGGACTACAATTCCCATCAGCCCCTGCCACCATAGCCAATTGGCCATGGTGGCAGGGGCTGATGGGAATTGTGGTCCATGAACATCTGGAGAGCCGCAGGTTGCAGACCTCCGGGCTAGTCCTTCATAGCTCTCTCAGTCCCACCTGCCTCACAAGGTGTCTGTTGTGGGGAGAGGAGGGGAAAGGAGCTTGTAAGCCACCTTGAGTCTCCTCACAGGAGATAAAGGTGGAATATAAATACAATCTTCCTCTTCTTCCTCCTCCTTCTCATAGTATCTTTCTTGCAAGCCTTCCTGCTTTTCATCTGTCATGGTTTCTTTTTTGCAGCCTGTCCAGAGGGCACATTTGGCAAGAACTGCAGCTTTACCTGCCTCTGCCAAAATGGAGGCACGTGTGATCCAGTAACAGGAGCCTGCCGCTGCCCACCTGGAGTCAGTGGAGCGCTGTGTGAGGATGGTAAGCCTGTGACTTCTAATGTGCTGCTGGCATTCTGGGGTATCCCACTTTACCTGTCCCTAGAAGGCCCTTTAATTTATAATCTCTTTGGGAGGAGAGACTAATAGTCTTAATTTACAACTCATGTATAAATATCGCATAAAATACAACTTGGCATTACTCAGAGGTATATCTAGAGAAAATGTAGCCCAGTGCAAAATCTGAGTTTTACACACACACCCCTCCAGAGGTGGGATCCAGCAGGTTCTCACAGGTTCCTGAGAGTAGGTTACTAATTATTTGTGTGTGCCGAGAGGGGGTTACTAATTGGTGATTTTGCCATGTGATTTTTGCCTTAGTTACACCCCTCCTCTCAGCAGTAGTGCACAGAACTTGAAGCAGTCTAGCAGGAGGTGCACTGGTGTGCATGGCAGCCTGCGCCTGCGTGCATTCGTTTCCCACCCAAGGACCGACGCAGTGGCTGCATCCTTGCCACAGCCCCTCCCAGGAATGCCCCACCCCCGGAATGCCCGGCCATACCCCCATCGTGCCCCGCCCAGCCCCATTGGTGCTACGCCACAGTTTGAATCCCACCACCATGGGAACCTGTTACTAACATTTTTGGATCCCACCACTGCACCCCTCCCTTGTATGGGCAGCTGCACTCCTCCACCACGACCAAACAACTGGTTTTTTGCACCAGGTCTTGAAGTCAGTGTATGGACCTGGGGGGAAGGAGGAGGGGATGTGGGGGTGATTTTTCGACCCCTAAATGGCCACAGCCCAGCAATTTGACCCCCATATGTTCCCCTGAAAGGTATGCCCCTGGCATTACATGAATGTTGTGTGGAGCCAGCTTTAAAAGTCCAGTGATTAGGAACCAGGGGCAAATTCATCTTGCCTGATGCCACTAATTGTGTTTCCACAACTTCACCCAGCCATCTTCACCCAGATGTTTGGGTTCTTTATCTACCAACAATCTCATTGGTCAAAGTTTTTGTGCTACAAAATGGCGGTTAGCAAAGTTTTCCCCGTTCCCATTCTTGGAAGTGACCATGTTCGATGGACCTGGTCCCTGAAACTTTGGAAACGAGAGGTAAATAACGAAATCCATTACAATGACTTCACACAAATGGTTCGGAACATATGGAACCACTCTGATGGGAAATGCTATTCAAGCAAAGTAAAAATGAGTTCAAAAGGCGGTTGAAGTTTCAGAGTTTTTTGCCTTAGGAAGACATCTGTGTATAGGGGGTAAGAAGGCCTGGTAAAAATATTCAGGAAGGTCCTGTTTAGATAAACAAAATTAAAACCTTGCTTGCTCGCTGGCCTAGAAGATCCTTCCTGCTCCCAGACCCTCTGATGTCCTTATCAGATGGAAGAAGAAGAGTTCACCGGCTTGGCTTGTGGCAGCCAGCAACACTCTCTGCTGACACCATGGATCTGGCATGTGCTCCACTGCATAATGTGAGCGCACTGTAACGTGCATGGATTGGCAATCTTTTTGTTCCATTTGCAGTTCAAATAGCCCTTGTAACTTGTCAGAAGGGGTTATTTATAGGGATGTTGAAAAGCATTCTCCTTTTTCCCGGCAGATATTTCTACATTCTTGAATGTTGACACTGAATTCTGAGGGATAATTCTTGAGAAAAGATTAAAGCATCTGAGATTTTTTTTTTCATAGAAAAGCTTAGTTTAGGAAAAAAATGTGAAGGGGAATGCGATAAAAGATTTTTCAAAAATATGCATGTTGTAAAGAAAGTAGATCGAGGGAATCATATTTTCCTACTATCATACTTGGACTTAAAGACTCGTAGAAGAATTGATAGGCTGTAGATTCAAGCCAGGCAGACAGAAGAAAGACTTTTACAAATTCAATACTAGTACTGATAACACTAGAAGGAAGAAGAGTTTAGATTTATACTCCGCCCTTGTCTCCTACAAGGAAACTCAAGGCACCTTACAAACTACTTCTGCCTACTTCTAGAAACAAGCAACAGTGTTCCTTGACTGTAGACCAGTGTTTCCCAACCTTTTCGAGGTCAGGGTACCCTTGACCTCACTCTTCATATCTCACGGTACCCCTGCCGCCACCCCCACCTTCCCCTTCCATTGCCCCTGCTTGCCAAACCCCCCCTCCCAGGGTGAAGGGAAGAACTAGGTGGGGGAGGAGGCTGCTGACCTTGTGGCAGGCCCTGCCCCATGGGCCAGCTCCATGCCCTTGCTGGCGCCGGTGGGAGACACCACAAAAATAAGGGGGCGGGGGTAGTGTTGCCGCGGTACCTTTGGGACATGCTCACGGCACCCCAGGGTACCACGGAACCCTGGTTGAGAATGGCTGCTGTAGACCTTGAGCAAAAATGAATATTATGAGCTGGGTGAATTTCATTTTTCGAGCATTTTACTTATTAAGTTCATGGTACCAGTAGACCTGACACAAACTCAACAAATGGTACCTTTCTGGCTTTGCCCACCTGTACAGCAAGAAGAAGAAGAGTTTGGATTTATATCCCCCCTTTCTCTCCTGTAGGAGACTCAAAGGGGCTTACAATCTCCTTGCCCTTCCCCCCTCACAACAAACACCCTGCGAGGTAGGTGGGGCTGAGAGAGCTCCGAGAACCTGTGACTAGCCCAAGGTCACCCAGCTGGCATGTGTGGGAGTGCACAGGCTAATCTGAATTCCCCAGATAAGCCTCCACAGCTCAGGCGGCAGAGCTGGGAATCAAACCCGGTTCCTCCAGATTAGATACATGAGCTCTTAACCTCCTATGCCACTGCTGCTTTCCAAATGCTTTGGAAATCAAGCCCAACTGATCTTTTCTTTTCAGGATGCCCGAAAGGATTTTTTGGGAAGCACTGCAGGAAGAGATGCAACTGTGCCAACCGGGGCCGCTGTCACCGGATTTACGGGGCCTGCCTCTGCGACCTTGGCTTGTATGGGCGATACTGTCATCTAGGTAAACCAGTTCTGCCATTCATTCTTGGAGGAGGCTTGGGTATGGATCTTGGCTTTCGTGACATCTGATTTGTGTGTCAGATGAGTTTCTTTCTTTAGCCCATTTACATTTTCTCTGTTTCTCCCCACTGTCTCTCTCATCTTAGCTTGTCCCAAGTGGGCGTATGGTGCAGGCTGCTCCGAGGAATGCCAGTGCGTGCAACAGAACACCCAAGAGTGTGACAAAAAAGATGGCACCTGCTTGTGTAAACCTGGTTACCATGGTAGAACATGCCAGTCAAGTGAGTTGCTCCTCTGAGTTGCCTCAGAGTTAGATGATTAGATCCAAGGATACCAAGGTCTTATACCATGTAAAATATTTCATACACCATTTTCGAGGTTCAATTATTCATATGTATTATGTTGCTGCAATCTTTGCAATGCTCCCATAAGGTAGGCCAGTAATCTTGGCCTTTCTACTAGAGAATTTTAAAAAAATTAGAGGTATAAAATACAGACTTTTGGAGAATCTTAACAATGCAGCCAATAAAGCTTGCTCCCCTCTGAGATTGAGGATTCCGTTTAATGCAGGCTACACCACCACATATTTTTACCATCTGCAAAATCCAAACCAACGCAGAGCTGTCTCTTTGGCCAGATTCAATGTTATGACATCTGAAATGTTCTACAATAGATATCAAAATATAGCATATTCAGATAGGCATTGCCCCTGTAAGATGGGCTGTATTGAAACTATACAGCATTCTCTATTCCATTGTCCTTTATATTCGGAAATTCTCTAAGTATCTAAAGTATCTAAAGCCCTCTTCTAGCAAAAATGACAGGACTTTCTGATTCTGCTGCTCCTTCTCTTGAATAATTCCAATTTTGAAACAGAGAAAGTTGCAAAATCTTTACAATATGCCATAAAGCTGTGTCAAGATAGGGCTGGGAGATAAATTGTTTATGTTTCCTATTTGTGATTTGCACTTATGGCTTGCTCTTAGTCTTATTTTGGTTTGATCATGGCTGCTTGGAATGTTTTACATGCCCATAAAGGTGTCTGTCTGTCTGTCTGTCTGTCTGTCTGTCTGTCTGTCTGTCTGTCTGTCTGTCTGTCTGTCTGTCTGTCTGTCTGTCTGTCTGTCTGTCTGTCTGTCTGTCTGTCTGTCTGTCTGTCTGTCTGTCTGTCTGTCTGTCTGTCTGTCTGTCTGCCTGTCAAATTGGAGGTTCTAGGAGCTAAACTTGAGGCTTTCCTACTTGTAAAGTGCTGATCTGGACAACAACTTCTCTGGAACTGGATATCTGAAACTGCCACTTCTTTCTCATCATTATTTTCAGAGTGCCCTTCAGGCCACTATGGTGCTGGATGCAGAAGGAAATGTGATTGCCCATCTGGAGGTCCTTGTGACCATGTGAGTGGCGAGTGTCAGACAGAATGTGCACCCGGCTACCATGGGGAGAACTGCAGTCACGGTAAGGATCTTATACAAAGTGCAGACTGACCAAACTTTTACTGAGTTATCAGTGGGAATCTTGAGGTGAAGGGACTCCTCTATTTTTGTGAGTTGCACAGAAATATTTTTTCCCCCAAGTGAATAAAAGTGTTGCTTGTTTTATACTCTCAGGGGAAAGTCTGTTTCAGATACTGGGATATTCTGATTCAGGCCTTGACACAATTTTTGCCTGTATCTGAGGGGCATTACAAATGCTTTGGAAATCAGATATTTTGTCTGAGTTAATTATTTTATTTTATTTAATTATTTGATATGACTGAACATTCTCACTCGATCAGGCAGACCACAAGGTTGTGATTCCAGATTTTTATTCTTGAGAGAGTTGAGAATACAGTTCATAGTAATGGACTTCCCTTGTGCTTCTTTTTATTGTTCTGGAAACACACTCCAATTTGTGTTCCATTTCTCTATGATTTTTGTTTCACTAGGACCCTTTTCTGTATTCATTTTCCCACCTTTCTTTCATCCTATGACTCTAAGGCTGATTCCGCATGGGCCAAAAACAGCAGTGTGAAAATGGTGTGAAAATGGTGTAAAAGGGTTTAAAACAGTGTAAAAAGGTTTATACTGTTTTCACACCATTTTCACATCGCTGGTTTTGGCCCATGCGGAATCAGCCAAAGTGTTATATGTTGCTACATACATGTCTACATGTCCTATGTAGCATATCCAGTTTGTTGTGATTTTCATTTCAGTTTCTCTTGCCTCTGCCTTACCGATGTGCATTAATAAAACACTACAAAAAAGCAATCCCATTAGAATTTTTTGTTTTTACTCCTGGGTGCGAGATCTCCCAGAGTTTTCTTTTTTAAAAAAATCACCAAGGAGAAGACTGAATTGCATTGGGACAATGACAGTAAGGGAATATATCAATCAATCAATCAATCAATCAATCAATCAATCAATCAATCAATCAATCAATCAATCATTTCTTTACAGTCAACGACCAGTACAACAAAACAAATATGCATCAATTCCACAGTACTATTAGCATAAACTATGGCCCCTTCCGCACACGCAAAATAATGCGTTTTCAAACCACTTTCACAACTGTTTGAAAGTGGATTTTGGTATTCCGCACAGCTTCAAAGAGCACTGAAAGTAGTTTGAAAGTGCATTATTCTGCATGTGCGGAAGGAGCCTATGTGTGTATGACAAATACACTAAAAAGAGAGTAAATCTTTCTGCTTTGGGGCAGACAGCAATTTAAAAAGGTGGGGCAATTTAATTTGGGAAAGGGGTTAATAAAAATGAAATCATGGGAAGATTCCCATGGCATTGTTTAGGCCCACATAGTAGGAAGCAAGAACCTTTTCCCAAATCCTTTCTGATTGCCCTGCTTTGATGGAGCATCAGGCTGGAGCAGTTTGGTTAACTGGGGCGGGTGGGGGTGGGGACAGTGTGGAGTTGAAAGCATAGAAAAAAAGGTGGTGGAGTCTTAAGTCCTCGAGAAAGGCGTACAGGAAATAATGTACATTTTTTATGGCAATATTGGGCTCTGGCCTTCTATACGAAACCTGGAACCTATTAAAAAACTAAGCCTTGCATCTGCCACCAATTAGCGCAAAGGAAAGAATGCACAAAATCGATGCCGTCGCTGCTTTGAACGCAAACCGGTGTACATCTCTTTCCTCCAGCCTCAAATGTCTTTGAAATCCTTGTGTTTTCATCGGTTTGTTTAGAACATCTCGAGTCCAGTTCCAACACAGAGGCTCAGGAGCAGGACGGTTCCAAGTGCAGGGGTCCCCCAGAGCCCCCAACTGGATCTGAATCTTTTGGCATTGGGGCAGAAACTCAGTCTGTGCAAGGTTGAGGGACCCACATATGGTTGCGCGGCCTCAAAAATATTATTTCCTTCTGAAATTTGAAAAAAAGCCTCCGATGTGGCTGTCCTTTTCCCTCCAGCCTCTCAGAAGGGGGGGTTACCACAGCTTATGGGCGGACATGCAACGAGATTCCCTGCCCAGCTGGGCATTCATGGACTGAGGACATTTAAGCTCTTGGGGGCTTCCCTCACCAGTGTTTCTTCCCGTCCCTGCCTCCCTAATCAGCCAATGGAAGTGCAAACCTGCTTGCTTTAGGTCCTTGAAGATCTTTTATTTTTGCTCTGAGGTGCAACACTTTACATCCACTGCTGAAGAGTTGAAGTCTTAAAAAAAAAACACTCTCCACACTATTAGCCAGATTTGTTTCCCCACTCCTCCACATGCAGTCCAATAGGTGACCTTGGGTTAGCCACAGTTCTCTCAGAACTCTCTCAGCCCCACCTGCCTCAAAAGGTGTCTGTTTTGGGGAGAGGAAGAAAAAGAAGCTTGTAAGCCCCTTTGAGACTCCGTATGATTGAGAAAATCAGGGTATAAATCCAGACTCTTCTTCTTCATTTATTAGATTTATAGCCTGCTCTTTCCTGATTACAGCTAGACTCAGGGCTTGTCACACCGCAATTAAAATAATACCTATAAATCAATCACAAATAAAATGATCATTTAAAAATCTAACTTTGTATCTCCCTAACAGGAAACAGCCAGGGTCAGAGGGAAAATAGAACACTAACACAAGGAAAACACCAAAAACTCAAAGAGAAAGTTTAAATAATTAAATATATAATTAAATGTTATTAATTAAATTAATGATTAAATTACCAAAATAACTGAGAACAGCAAATAAATAGGAGCAGGGAGGGCAGAAGAATGAAACTCTTGCCGCTTGGCAGAATATCAGCATCTTGCAGGCCCTGCAGAATGGTGCTTGATTACCGCTAGTAAAAGTTATGACCCGTTAGTCTCCAAATCACCAAAGGGCCTTTCCCCACTTACCTTAAGCCCCGCGCTACTTGAGGAGAATAGCGCGGGGTCCCCCGGCACTCCCCACAACAGGGGCGGTGACAGCGCAGCCACCCCGCCGCTGCCGCTGTCGCGCCTCCTCAGTGCACGGCATCCCAGGCGCTCTTCTTAAGGGCGCCTTTTGATGACACCTGGGCGTGGGGACGCCTGGGCGCCCGCCTGGGATGCCGCACGCTGAGAGCAGCGCGCAGCATGGGGGGATCCAAGAGAGTGGGGAAAGGCCCAAAATGTCCTCCAATTGAACAGCTTGAAATTGGTGTGGTAAGACTCAGGGGTGGGAGGGCATTTTGGTTCATGGGAACCCAACAAAATATGGGGAGGAGAGGCACTTCTCATCAGTGGGCAGTTTGGCTACTGAGCTCAGTTGTGTTTGGCCAACCACATCTGGTATCTAATTGCTTGTTTTACTCTCCCCAATTATTTCACTTTATAGAATGTACCGGAGGGAAATACGGGGTGAACTGTCTGAAGACCTGTTCCTGTCATGGCTCGCCATGTGACCGGTTCACGGGGAAATGCCAGTGTGGGGCTGGGAAGACCGGAGTGGACTGTGGCCAAGGTGAGGCTCCAAACATCTGGCTGTCAGAATTTGACAGCTGCTTAGCAGTCAGAAAAAAAACATAGTTTCTCCCAGCCCAGAGGTGCAGGGATGGGTGAACTCAAGCTGTTGACTTCTTTCCTCTGTACAGTTTTTTAGGTTAAGATTCTCATACTTGTGTGCCTCCCTTGCAGGTCAGGAGGTAGAAATGGCCATGAAAAAGAGCCCATTGCTCAACAGTACTATATGTTACACTGAATAATGTAGTGGTTAGGTTGTTGGACTGGAATCCGGGAGACCTGAGTTTGAATCCCCGCTCTGCCATGGAATATTGTTGGTCCAGTCACACCCTCTCAGCCTAACCTTCCATTCATGCTGGTTGTGAAGATGAAATAGAAGAGGGGAAAACTGTGTCTCTGCCTGCTGCTGGAAAACCCAAAGATACGACACCAGGAAGAGAGGAAGGCTTTGTCATTCCTGTGTGTGATTGCATCCGGGGGTGGGCGGTATAAAAATCCAATAATAAACAAACAAACAAACAAACAAACAATAACACAAGCTCAGTGCAAACACAGGTGCTGCCTTGGCGAGACTTGAAAAGGCAGAGAGCAGTGCTTGAAGTACCGGATTGCATGGGTCCCATGGCTACTTAAGAAAAAATAAGGCTAGCTAGGAGAGCCGTGATTCATCAAGGTTCTGTTGCTTGGCCCATCCTCCCCGCTGAATACTAGCAGAAGGAGAACCAGAAATCACTGCTAGAGCTGGATCAATAGCATTCCTCTCTCTCTATGGTTCAGATTGCCCGGAAGGTCACTGGGGACGAGGATGCCAGGAAATCTGCCCAGAGTGTGCAAATAGAGGTCGCTGTGACCCTACCACAGGTGTTTGCATCTGCCGTCCTGGATACACTGGCAGCCGCTGCCAAGACAGTAAGTCCTTCAGGTCACATTTTAAATTGTGAACTCTTTGGAGCAGGGTCATGGGATCATAGAGTTGGAAGAGACCAACCAGGGCCATCCAGTCCAACCCACTGCCATGCAGGAACACACTCTTGAACAGTTGGCCATCCAGCCTCTATTTAAAAACCTCTAAAGAAGGTGACTCCACGACCCGCTGAGGCAGCGTATTCCATTGTTGAACAGCCCTTACAGTCAGGAAGTTCTTCCTGATGTTTAGGTGGAATCTCTTTTCACACAGTTTAGTTTAGTGTGCCGTGTCCTAGTCTCTGGAGCAGCAGAAAACAAGCTTGCTCTTTCTTCAACATGACATCTCTTCAAATATTTAAACATGCCTATCACATCACCCCTTAACTTTCTGTTCTCCAGACTAAACATACCTCACTCCTTAAGCCGCTCCTCATAGGGCATGGATTCCAGATCTTTTACTATTTCCTGCCCTCCTCTGGACATGCTCCAACTTGTCAATACCCTTCTTGAATGTGGTGCCCAGAACTGGATGCAGTATAAGTCTTGTATAGCACCATGCAGAGGGATAAAAGTTCTGTTTTCCGTTCCATAAATACGTTCCGTTTTCCTCCCTTTGCAGTGTGCTCCCCTGGCTGGTTTGGGCAAGATTGCCAAATGCGTTGCAACTGCGGGAATGAAGGCTACTGTCACCCCGAGCTTGGGAAGTGCAGCTGTGCTCCGGGCTGGACTGGCTACAACTGCCAAAGAGGTAGCATGCTGTTCTTCTGTATCCCATAAAGGGTATTCCCCTTTCATCTAAGGTCTGAGTTGTGATGCGTTATTGTGGTCCCTACCAAATAGGGGGTTTTTTTGTTCTTGGAGAAATGAAACGTCTCTTGCCTCCCAATCCTCTGTGCTAACACAATCTCGTTTTCAGCCTGTGACGTCGGCCGTTGGGGTCCTGACTGCATTAACACATGCAACTGCAGCAATGGTGATTGGAGCTGCAACCCTGTGACGGGACAGTGTGTCTGTGAAGCTGGCTACACGGGGGCCCGTTGTGATCAGAGTGAGTGTGGCCTTCAGGTCTTTTCCCATTGTGTTGAGTTTGTGGTGTGCCAACAACGCACTGGTATAAATGTTGTCATTGCCTGGCCAGCAGAGAGGGCAACGTTGGGACCCTTCCTGAAGAAACCGTTCCCAAACAAGAAGAGGAAGAGTTTGGATTTATACCCCACTTTTCTCTCTTGTAAGGAGTGTCAAAGCAGCTTACAAACTCCTTTTCTCTTCCTCTCCCCACAGTAGACACCTTGTGAGGCAGATGGGGCTGAGAGAGTTCTGAAAGAACTGTGACTAGCCCAAGATCACCCAGCAGGAATGTAGGGGTGGGGAAACAAATCCAGTCCACCAGATAAGAGTCCACTGTTCCTGTGGAGGAGTGGGGAATCAAGCTGAGTTCTCCAGATTAGAGTCCTCTGCTCTTAACCACTACTGGGAACCAGCACACCTCCGGCATAAAAAAGACTAAGCATCGTAAGGCCTCCAATGCATGACTCCATCCAGATGACCTTAACATTTAGGAAGACAGGGTTGGCATCTGCAGTCAACAGTTTGGGTAGCTGCCAGAGGCCCCTGTATCCAAGAACAGGGGGTCAGTGGTTGCCAACAGACACCGACACCCTCCTTAGCTGTGCTTGACTTTGGGACCCAAGACGCTGCCTCTTTCCAATGGTCTTTCTTTCCCATTCCTCGGTTTTTCCCAAGAGTGCCCAGAAGGGAACTTTGGCCCAAACTGCCGCCACCGGTGCCAATGCGATAACGGAGCCGCTTGCGACCACGTCAGTGGGGCCTGCACTTGCGCTCCTGGCTGGAGGGGGACCTTTTGCGAGCGCCGTAAGTAACTTGAACCGTGTGCTTTTCCGAGCTGAGGCTTGAAATCTCTGACTGCTGATATCCTGTATTTTTACTGCCCACCGGGGTGAGTTTTCTTTCCTTTCCACTGATTGGCTGTAAATTGTTTTGCCAGTTGCTGGTAAAGGAAAAGCCAATCTGGCCCAGATGCTCTCCCATGAATGTTTTAGGTGTGAAAATAGTGCTCTCTGGAGAGGCTGTATTCTGTGATCTCTTTGCTCAAGTATTCGACATTTTAAGTATGAATGTAGTGGTCACTGGATGGGGTGGGGGGAGAGCTCTCTGATCTCCTTTTTTTAATCTCCTTTTTCACTGGCTGTTTTCTTCTTGCTCGCTGCCCAATTGACAGCTGCCTTAAGGGCATTTTTTTCCAATCCAATCCAAAAACCTTTATTAGGCATAAACCAGAAGTACCATACACTCCAAGTGCAAAAACAGGATCATTGTTATATATCATGTAGAACATGGATTAAAAATGTAGCAACTGCTTCAGAAATTTCTACATTAGGGCTGTTCAATAGCTTAGACATTTTTATTTTGTCTGAGAGAAACATAAATTCTAGAGGTAGTAAAGCTCCCAGATCGGTTCTAATATCATTATACCTCGAACAGTAAAGCAGGATATGAGGGATTGAGTCTATAGTGTTGCATTTTTTTTTCACATGGTCTCTACTTCTTCCTATGATTAATGATCCCGGCCAATCAGAGAACACACAATGAACGTTATAGCCAATAAAAGTCTTGTTGTATCAAGGCACAAGTCATCTAAAATGTTTGCAGAACATTTTCGAATCCCCCCCCCTTTACCACAATGTTTGTTCACATTCACCTCCTCCAAATGTTTCATGGCTGCTGTGAGCCCCCCCCCCCTCTTTTTGGGGGTGATTCATAGAAACAGTGCTTCAAATAATCTGTCCCCTTTTCCTATATTATTATTTGAACTATCCCACTGATGATGCTGAAGGAGCAATAGGTGATAGGTGTGAAGGTGCGATTGGTGTCTAGGTGACATAGCATCTCAGTGAAGACCACAAGTGCCCAGTTCAAATCTCACTTCAGACCTGGATGTACTGAGGGAATTTCTGAGAGTGATTTTTTTCCCCTTTAAGGTGCTTCAAACACTCTCAAGGGAAACATCTAAATTATACGCCTGGCCTTTCCCCATCAGAAGCTACACATAGAAATCATAGAGTTGGAAGAGACCCCCAAGGGCCATCAAGTCCAACCCCCTGCCATGCAGGAACACTCAATCGAAGCACTGACACTCTCTTGTGGGGCTCTTTTCCCCTCAGCCTGTCCAGACGGGTTTTACGGGGTGGAATGCCGGGAGGCCTGCCAGTGCCTGAATGGAGCCCGCTGTGACCCCCTGATGGGGCTCTGCATCTGTCCTGCTGGCTGGATCGGCCCAAACTGCAACCAAAGTAAGTAGCCTTTGGTAATGCCCTCTTCGTGTTAAACTCCTCCTTAGTCCCTGGGAGATGCCGTGGTGAGCTTCAGTCTTGCATATGAGCGCTCCCTCGTGTCTGTCTGCTTCCCCTCCAGCTTGCCCACCTCACTGGTATGGAGAAAACTGCAGCCAGGAATGCAGCTGCTTTAATGGTGCCACCTGCGACCATATCAGTGGCCAGTGTCTCTGCGCACCTGGATGGACGGGAGCTGCCTGCAAGCAAGGTATCCATTGCCAGTGTCTTGATCTACCTTTTGTCAGACTGGGTCTCTGGCATCATTTATCCAGCACAAATGGCTGGTCCTGTTGACCCAAGGTGTCTCCAGTTGATTGGCCTGCTGAAACCACACAACCTCACAACACAACCGCTTACCTGCATGAAGATGTCATGCTCTAAGGGGTGGCTGCAGGTTTTCATGGGCAGGGTTTGGGGAGGGACTTCAGCAGGATATACTGCCATAGGTTGCGCGCCTACAAAGCCACCATTTTCTCCAGAGAAGCTGATCTCTGTAGTCTGGAGATCAGTTGTATCTCTGAGAGAGGAGGTTGGCAACCCTGTGGCCAACAGAGGATGCAGCGTGTGAGTCCTTTGCACTCTGCTTCCAGACACGCCTCTGTTTGGAAATGGGACATGGACCCGGTGTCTCCAATCAGGGCTGGGCCTCAGCTAGGTTGTGGGACTTGGCAAGTGTCAACAATGTTGACCCCTGAGACCAGTCCTCTCTGCTTTATCATTGTCCCCCCTCATTCCTGGTATGCTTTCCCATGGCCTTTGTCTCTTTTCCATCAAACCCAAGCATAAACCTATCTCCTCAGCTTCTCAAACTGGGATTCTAAAAATTCATCCCCGTGTAAAATTTAGGGCTTTGTTTGAATCTGATCTAATGGTGGTGGTGGATTTTTCCCCCTCCTTCAAGGGTGTCCGGATGGCTTCTACGGAATAAGTTGCCAGCAGCAGTGTCTGTGTCAAAATGGTGGAACGTGTGATCCTGAAACTGGGTGGTGCAGGTGCCCTGAAGGATGGATTGGATTGGCCTGTGAGCTAGGTAAGAATACCTCTATCAGCCAATCAGATAGGGGCAGGGCAGATTCACTCGCCAAATTTGCCTTTGAGAGTCCAGTGTGGCTTTGAAAGAGGAGCAGAAATTTTAAAATGAATTTAAAAATTGTGCCTGCTGTTGTCCATTTTTCAGTATCAGGAATTCTGCTGGTGTGTTTGTGCATGTGCATGATTTATGAACTCTCCTCTAGTTCCAGTTCCAATTCCAGATGGTAACATTTTAAAATCATTAAAATCTAATATGCCAGTGCACTCAACTCTGGCTGTTCTACTACAGACCAACATGGTCACCCTTTGAGGAAGAACTTCCTGACAGTAAGGGCTGTTCGACAGGGGAACTCACTGCCTTGGAGGGTGGTGGACTCTCCTTCTTTAGAGGTTTTTAAACTGAGGCTGGATGATCATATGTCGGGAATACTTTGATTTTGTGTTCCTGCATTGCAGGGGGCTGGACTTGATGGCCCTTGTAATCTCTTACAACTCTATGATTCTGTGATACCAAATGAGCAATTCCCTAGGCCTGGGATTTGGCAGTTAGTGGTCTTAACCTTGCAAGATGAATGCTGAAAGGCTGTATATACCAGATTCCTTCTCTGAATGCATCTTTTCTCTTAGAGTGCGCCCAAGGAAAATACGGGATGGACTGCGATCAAAGTTGCAGCTGCCAGAATGGAGGGCTATGCGAGCCACAGACGGGGCGTTGCCTTTGCCGCACAGGCTGGACAGGAGAGAGGTGTCAAAGTTGTAAGTAGAAATATTCTGGGGTACTCAGGGCCTAATTACATGTTACGTAGGAAATCCATGAATGGATTTCCTCATATTGGAATGGAGCATCACTTCTACAGGAAGGAACATTTAGAAGGAGAGTTTGTATTTATACCCCACCTTTCTCTCCTGTAAGGAGACTCAAAGGGGGTTACAAGCTCCTTTCCCTTCCTCTCCCCAAAACAGATGCCTTGTGAGGTCGGTGGGGATGAGAGAGTTCCAAGAGAACTGTGACTAGCCCAAGGTCACCCAGCAGGAATGCAGGAGTGTGGAAACACATCACTAAGTAAGCCTCCACCACTCAGGTGGAGGAGTGGGGAATCAAACCCAGTTCTCCAGATTAGAATCCATCTGCTTTTAACCTGCTCTTAACCACTACACCACCTCTCCTCCTGCTTGAACTACATTTTCCTGATCTAAACCCCACCCCCCAGCCTTGTGCTGTTGAGACAATAAACAACTTGGGGGTATTTTATAAACGAAAAATGATCCCTAAACAACAACAACAACAACAACAACAACCTTCAATGGATGTCAAACATAATGGACATCTATCTGTAAAAACTTTTGAAATGGAAAGTGCCACTGCTTCCTGATGTTTTAGTTCCTTTTAGTTATAAGAACAAGAGGAATTTAGGTCAGGAGACACTGAGAAGCATGCTTAATACATCAGGAAGGAGAGGTTTCTAATCTGTGCAGGCATGGAATCAGAGAGTGAGCATTGGCACGGGCTTTGCCGAAATTAAAATTTTCAGAAAATTCGGTGAAATGAAAATGATTTACCAAAAGGCAGGGCTGGTGCTACATGGACAGAACATTTGACGGGATTAAATAAGAATATTGCCGAATTCAAGTGATTCCCTGAGCTGAGATCCATCCAACAGGAGACAGGGCCCAAATGGAGTTTTGAAAACTCCTAACATTTGCTGGAATTTTCCAGATGCAAATTACAACTGGCATCTCCAGAGTCTGGTTTGAATTACCCTTCCCTTTTCGGAAAGGGCCGGGACTTGAGTTCTTGAAGGCCCGTCGCTCTACCTTCCTTTTACCTTCTCTCTGTGTTTGCCTTGGATCACTGCCACTTGCTCCTTCTGTCGAAGGCGAGAACCAGATAACGAGGCCCGAGTGGACTTGGCAGACCCTTGGGGCAACCTCACGTGCTGGAACACGAGCTACACTTAGCTTAGGTTACTACCCATCCCACTTGGGAACTGGCAGCTGCCGGGAATTTCGCCAAACCTCCAAGCGAGCCCCAAGTCCACCCCCCTCCACATTTCAATCCCATCTTGGAGGACTCAGGACTGGTGCCAAGACATTGGAGGTCTTTGGGCAAAGGGCCAGCTTTTCACCCAGCCAGTGTGCACAGTTTGAGTTTCTTCCTCACTTTTTTCCTAAACCATGCCTGCTGGTCCCCTGAGTGCCAGGAAGGTAGATGAGGAGGGACTGTGCCGGTTGGCAGCCAGAAGGTTCAGTTCCAGGTTTTCAGTGGCTTGGCAGGAAGATTCCAAGAGCCAATGTGGTATGGTGGTTAAGAGTGGTGGACTCTAATCAGGTGAACCAGGTTTGTTTCCCCACTCTTCCACGTGAATGCTGCTGGGTGACCTTGGGCTAGGCACAGTTTGTTCAGAAGGTGTCTGCTGTGGGGAGAGGAAGGGAAAGGAGTTCGTAAGCTGCATTGAGTCTCCCCCTCCTCCTCCTCCTCCTCCTCCTCCTCCTCCTCCTCCTCCTCCTCCTCCTCCTCCTCTTCTTCTTCTTCTTCTTCTTCTTCTTCTTCTTCTTCTTCTTCTTCTTCTTCTTCTTCTTCTTCTTCTTCTTCTTCTTCTCCGTCTCCGTCTCCGTCTCCGTCTCCGTCTCCTTCTCCTTCTCCTTCTCCTTCTCCTTCTCCTTCTCCTTCTCCTTTTCCTTTTCCTTTTCCTTTTCCTTTTCCTTTTCCTTTTCCTTTTCCTTCTCCTTCTTCTTCTTCTTCTTCTTCAAGGATTGCCCATCCCTCTTCTATTCCCCATACATGCTCTCCTTCCCTTCCTCCTGTCCACCCTCAGGGGCATAACTGTATAAAACAGTACCTAGGCCCCACAGGTGGTTCCCACCCCTTGCAACTACAGCTTGCAGTGCACCCCCCGGGATGCAGTGCCTGGGGCTCTAGCCCCCACATCTCCCTTGCTCCACCACTATCCAACCTTGAGTGACTTTAGCTGTTGCATCTCTCAGCATGGGTGTAAAGGAAGGCAGGAGGCATTCAGAGCTAACCCTCTGTGTATACCAACTAGCAACAGTTATAGCAACTCTACAGGGCTCCACGTGAAGGTTCAACCAATGGATTGAAAACCATTTTCATAGCTCAAAACAGTACGAGGTAACTAGAGCATTCCTGGGAGATGCTGGAGGTCTCCATGCTTCTTCTCCAGCATGGTGTAGTGGTGAAGAGTGGGTGGTTTCTAATCTGGAGAACTGGGTTTGATTCCCCACTCCTCCACCTGAGTGGCGGAGGCTTATCTGGTGAACCAGATGTGTTTCCACACTCCTACATTCCTGCTGGTGACCTTGGGCTAGTCACAGTTCTCTCACAACTCTCTCAGCCTCACAAGGTGTCCATTGTGGGAAGGGAAAAGAGCTTGTAAGTCATCTTGAATCTCCTTGCAGGAGAGAAAGGTGGGATATAAATCCAAACTCCTTTTCTTCTTCTCCAGCAAGGGACACTTTCCCCTCCCCGATAACTGGTTTCATTGACAAACTGTTCCTACTGTTAAGTAATTTCTCCCAATGTTCAACCAGATCCTACTCCCTTGTCACTTAAGTCCTCTGAAGGAGCAAGGATCCTGTGATCCTTTGCAGCTTTTTGTGCTTGTTGCCAAGGAGCTCAGAGCAACTGGCCAACAATTCTACAGTTAACGTGCTTCACGAGCAAACCGTTGGCATAAATATTACGCCACCTGGGGAGCTGATCCTTACCAAAAGCGCTTGAGCTTTGCTTTGGACCTCAACCTCCCTCTGCGAGGAGAGAAGTAACAGCAAAATCCCAACTACCAGGGCCCGTCCCGCTAAATACCCTGGATTGTGTTGAGATTGTCGTGGGGTCCAAAACCTTCTGACGGTGGCCAGGAATAACACTTCCAATAATGTTTGGCTCCATTCAAGGGAGAACTTTTCACACCCGAATAAGTCCAGGGGGAGAGCACTTTTATGAAAAGCGTCGCGTGATTTGCGTTACTTTGTAGCTTCCTCTCTTTCTTCCCTCGTCAGCACTCCCAATCCCTCAGGGTGCCAATTTTTCTTTTTTTGCTGTTGGAACTGTTCTTTGGCATGGTTTCTGCTGAAAATACTCTACTCCTAAATTTCATGCGGAGCAGAGGGACTTCTTGTACTTCCTTTTAGCTAGACTTGGTGGTGGTAAGGAAGAAAGTATGGTGAACAGTAAATGGTGTACACCATCCGAGACATCCCAATGTTGCATAAAACTATTTACTTACAGAAGAAGAAGAGGAGTTTGGATTTATATCCCCCCTTTCTCTTCTGTAAGGAGACACAAAGGGGCTTACAAACTCCTTTCCCTCCCCCCCCCCACAACAAACACCCTGTGAGGTGGGTGGGGCTGAGAGAGTTCCAAAGAACTGTGACTAGCCCAAGGTCACCCAACTGGCTGTGTTGGAGTGCACAAGCTAATCTGGTTCACCAGATAAGCCTCCACCGCTCAAGTGGCAGAGCTGAGAATCAAACCCCGGTTCTCCAGATTAGAGTGCACCTGCTCTTAACCACTACACCACGCTGAGACATCCTGATGCTTCCAAAACACTCCCCCTCCCAAAACTGAAGCCCTGCCAAGCTCATGTATTTATACAGTGATATATCAATATTTAGCTATTATAATGATCCAATTTTTTTAAAAAAATTATGTGGCTGCCAAGTGGAACAGAGAGAACCTGGCAGAAAATCACAGCAGTGACAGTGGATTGGAGCTGGGAGGGAGGACCCAGAGATCTCTTGATATTGACCGTTATGGCATTTTGCAGGGATGGGATCAGTAGAATGAAGGCTGCAGGAACTATGAGCAACGAGGAAGTGCAGGGGTGTATGTGTGAACAATTGAATTTGCTAACACTGCAGCTGAGTTGGGGCTTTGGCATGAAATGCAAAAAAATATGACACCCCCCCCCCCCCGCAGACGTCAAACATGACCACAGACCTGCAGCAGCTGGAGGCAGGAGCTGATATGGCAAAAACCATGGGGTGGGGTGGGGGAGGATGGTTTACAAAAAGGGGCAGAACACCGCAGATCCAAGATTGCAAAGCGAATGCCACTCACAGTTGTGGTAAGCGCTGTTTGCATAATAGGCTTGTGTTTACTTAAGGGTGGGAGATTTTTGAATCTTGGGAGGACAAACCACTGAACCCTTTCTTCTCTTTACAGCTTGCCCAGAGGGGACTTATGGGGACCAGTGTGGCAAGAGGTGTGACTGCGAGAGTGGCATCTCGTGCCATCATATCACAGGTGCTTGCGACTGCCCACCAGGTTGGAGAGGACGTCATTGTGAAAAAGGTGAGACAGCTGTAGCCAGTTCTGTTGAGGCCTGGTGGTCTGGAGGCAAGCTGGAAAGTAACCAGCTAAGCAGGTAAGAGGGGATGAGCAGTTCGTGAACACCCTGACTCAGAGGCATATGGCCTATAGGGACATGGGCTCAGGAGCTGCCCTGCAGGGAGGCGGGTGGGCAGGGCTTGGCGGTGGGCGGCTGCAAGTGGATTTTGCTATTCCGCACAACTACAAAGTGCATTGAAAGTGGATTGAAAGTGCATTATTTTGCATGTGCGGAAGGGGCCTCTGGCCATCTGTGCTGTGGGAGCATGGCAGAGACCACACCAGTAACCTCTGCCTCTGGCTACTATGGTATTATGGTATGAGGGAATAAATAACAACACTGACTTTCATCTCCTGCCTGAACTAGGAACCTAGGAACATGTGCCGATCCCTCTTCTCTCCTGTCCCAAAACAGTTGATCCTTTTTTGTTTTTAATCACCTCCTATAGTCCTTTCTATGTCCCCAAGAACACTGAGTTCCTTACATCAGGGGCTCCCAGACTCTTGGCCAAGGCCAACTAAAGGATCTCTCATAAACTTTACACTGGGGGTAGCAGAGATTTGGTGTGAAGCCAGAGCCATTTTTTTGGGGGGGGGGCATAGGCTTTCCAAAGAAAGATGTTGGCTTGTTAACAGTTGCCCAGTTGGAAGACCACCCAGCTGGAAACCAGGCAGCCGAGCCCACAGGAAATTAAAGTCCTGCTTTCCCCCAAGCCTCCAACAATAACCCATTCTGCCGTTTGCAATCATTCTGCTCCTTGCTTGAACGATGCCCGTCGTCCCAGAGCTGACTCTGTGTTTTGTGCTCCCCACAGCCTGCCTGCCCGGTTCCTTCGGGAAAGACTGTGCCTCCAGCTGCAACTGTGCTCCGGGACGACCCTGCAACCACATCACGGGCGAGTGTGGCTGCCCGCCGGGATTCATGGGCCACGGATGCGAGCAAAGTATGTCCAGACGTCCCCGGTCGGGCCTGCAAACTGTGCTGGGCTCCCCAGAACTGCTCCAGAGGCATAGATAATAAATAAATCCACGCTTGGCCTGGCCAAACGGCGGATCGGATCCTGGAAGGTGTTTGCCTGTTCACGTAATCCTAACATATACAGGAGAGCCAAGTGGGAAACCAGAGCAGCATGTTCTGTCCAAGAGGATTAGATTAATAAACCCAGAGAGAGAGCCAAGCCTGGCAGGGACCACTCTAGCACAAACAGCATTCTTAGTGCACATGTGGATTTCGAGGTTCTGATTCCAAGATTGGGCTGGTTCACACACTCTGTCTGTATTTGCAAGGGTTGATGCCTCTTTTCAGGTACTTCTCCCTTGTGTGTGTGTAAAGTGCCGTCAAGTCAAAGCTGACCTTTAGAGGTGGTTTGCCATTGCCTGCCTCTTCATAGCAACCCTGGTATTCCTTGGTGGCCTCCCATCTAAATACTGACCTGACCCTGCTTAGCTCCTGACATTTGACGAGATCAGATTAGCCTGGGCTGTCCAGGTCAGGGTTCCTTGTAAATAGATCTTCCTTTTTTTGGTTTTGTTTGTAAGTTTTGGGGGATACCACATTCAAAGGTTTCGTTGAGCGTGATTGGCTCGTGCTATTGCCCTTCTGCATAGCACTGGCCAGGACCCCCCTTCCGAGCACTTCTATTTGATTGGCTGCTGCAGAACGGCACTTCCTTTCCTCCTTCCTTGGCCCAGAGAGCCAGCGTGGTGTAGTGGTCAAGAGCAGGTGGATTCTGATTTGGAGAACCAGGTTTGATTCCTCACTCCTCCACCTGAGTGGCAGAGGCTTACCTGGTGAACCAGATGTGTTTCCACACTCCTACTGGGTGACCTTGGGCTAGTCACAGATTCTCTCAGAACTCTCCCTGCCACATCAACCTCACAAGGTGTCTGTTGTGGGGAGAGGAAGGGAAAGGAGCTTGTAAACCCCTTTGGGTCTCCTTACAAGAGAGAAAGGTGGTGTATAATTCCAAACTCCTCCTCCTCCTCCTCTTCCTCCTCCTCTTCCTCCTCCTCTTCCTCCTCCTCCTCCTCCTCCTCTTCTTCTTCTTCTTCTTCTTCTTCTTCTGTAATGCTTCTGAAGTGATCAGTGTTGTATCTATTGGACATATTCTTGAACACTAAAATGATGCTGAACCCATGCTGCTCTTGCTGAGGTCTATTAGGACCATTGAAGTGACGGTATCTTGTTGGATCTCAGAACCTAAGCAGGGTCGACTCGGTACTTGGAAGGGAGATCTCCAATGAAGGCACTGCAGAGGAATGTATTGACAAACCACCTCTGCTTTTCACTTGATTCAAATCCCTTTTCTTCAGTCAACATAAGTCAGCTGTCACTTGATGGATCTTTACACACACACATTAGGGCCTTTATGGTTTTTTTTCCTGGTTTTTTTCTCTTACCAAATGAGGAAACATCTTTTAGCTTTTTGATCCAGGGAAGACTGACTAGTTCTGAACAAACCAATAGCAGCATAAAGCAGGTGGCACACAGCATTCTACAAGAGACATTATTTCCTCTGTGGTGTACTCGAGAGATGCTGTTGCTGAGGGTGCGTGGGCTGTGCTTGCTGGCTGACCCCCTCCTGTCTCTTAAACAGCTGTTAGGGTTGCAGAAAACAGCAGGTGATTCTTTTCAGGCCATGGAGACAAACACTGACACTTGCTAACTCCCACTGGTACCGTAAGAGACAAACCCAGCATTTTAAAAACAGCTGCCAACCCCAAAAGGCACTGAGGATAGAGACCCTGACAGTGAAATCCTAAATAGAGTTATACCCTTCTAAGCCCGCTGCCTTCAAGTGATTTAGAAGGGTGTAAATCTGGTAAGGATGGTGCATTTACAGGCTAACCTCCCTGATGTGCTATCGCATCGTGCTTCAGGAGTAGTTTTGGGTGGTGGTGGTGTTATTTAGTGCATCCTGAAGAGAACTAGCTCTGGAAGACTAGCATATATAACTTTGCCACATGTTTTAATAAGCTCAAAATCATTCAATTGCTCAAAATCATAAGCTCAAAATCATTCAACTAGCTCTGGAAGACTAGCATATATAACTTTGCCGCATGTTTTAATAAGCTCAAAATCATTCAATTGAACCCAATTAGGGAACATGATGCAAGGCCTTCTCGGAATGTGTAATTTTTTTTATTATTTTATTTTGCTTGCACATGTCAAGTTGGTATAAAGTTAAGAGAGACCTAGCTGCAATTCCACATGTTATGGAAAAACCACATATGTGATAGAATTTCTGCCCCAATTGTTTTGCTCTGAATTGCATCCAAACCTACCTCTTTCATAGTAGCTCTTGTATGCTGTCCCTTTCTCCCATACAGCCTGTCTGCCGGGGACTTTTGGGCCAAACTGTGGCCGGATTTGCCGATGTGCAGGAGTGAACCATGACTGCCACCCAGTGACCGGGGAGTGTATCTGCGCATCGGGATTCTTCGGCAGTGGTTGCCGGCAAAGTAAGTTCTCCCTAAATTGCTACTTTATGGTGCTCAAATTCACCAGCTTTAGCTTGTAAGAATGGTGACTCCATAACTTTCCCTCAAAGACTGTTCCATTTTGAATTTCTCTGAGAGTAAAGATAGCCCTGAGATAGTAGAAACCCCTCTCTTCTCCGTGTGGGGAGGCAGGGTTGACACATTTTGGTTCATTGCTGATAACACACCTGGTTATAAATTTGAGTATCCATGCAAACAATACTTCTAACATTTCCATCCCCTGAATTTTCCCTCAAATTCCAATGGTCGAGATTAGATGGTCTTGCTTTCAAAGTGAGATTGATGCTTTAGGGATCCTCCATCGTGGTCGGGTTGTATTATCTCTTAATTTTGCACGAGCACCTTGTGTGTGTTGCTTGCTGCAGTTTTTCATTTCTGTGTGTTCTGCCTTTTCACTTTACCTATGAGTTGGATTTAAAAACCCTACAAAAAAGCAATCTTGCCTTTGTCAAGTGTGTATGATTGCATCAAGATTCTTACGGTAGTAGTATGCAGGCACACTTAAGTGCATTGATAAACCTCGGCGCAGAAAGACTCTCATGCAGTGCTCGTGAGCGATCACATCAGAATTGCCCCCCCCCTTTTTTTTTGCAGTGTTCGGACCATGGATAATTGCAAGTTGGTAACCCAGAGGGAGGGAAAGATTCAAACAAATTAAAAACTGCAGCACATTGTATTTGCTGCAATTCTGGGATTTAATTTTATGAATTAACCAGAATTAACATTGTATTTGCTGCAATTCTGGGATTTAATTTTATGAATTAACCAGAATTAACATTAGACATTTAAGGTAAATTTTGGATTTAATTTTATGAATTAACCAGAATTAACATTGTATTTGCTGCAATTCTGGGATTTAATTTTATGAATTAACCAGAATTAACCAAGAAACCAGAATTTAGGAAGATTGGAGAGTTCAAAAGGGAGAATTTTTGGAGCAGGTGGGGGAAAATTTGTTCATTCTTTTCTAACAGTTAGGAAGTTTAATTCTAAGGGTCCGGCTGCATATTTACATGCCCATAGCTTAACCCTTTGGAAACTCAGTGAAAAATCTGTAAAATCAGTGAGCAATGGGGCTGTTTCTACCCCAGGTCCCTCTCTGTTTATAGAAAGAAAACTATTAAGTGGCTGATCTTTGGGGATTTCTTACTGCTGTGCACTAAAATGACAGAGTTGTAGAGCCACTTCAGTGTGCACTCTGCCAAAACAAAAGTGGAATGGGGGGTGGCCGGACCTTACCCCTCCATTTCCCACCAGATTCTCTAATAAGATATATTTACACTATCTTGCTTCCAGGGTCTGGCTAGTTCTGCTGTGTATAAGATCCTACATGGAACCGCTGATTATAGCTTCAGGTCTAGGTTGGTCAGAAAGAAAGAATGGTCCAATTTCAAAAGGAGGGAGAAATTTTTTACCTTTCCCCCTCATGTTCTGCCTAATGTCTACAGCAGATGCCTGGGCCGCCAAGCTGTTACAAGGAGCCCTCCCTTGCTGGCAGCTCTTCTGCAGTTCTTGCAAACAGGCCATCTGGGGAGACTCCTGTTTCAAGCATCAGAAGGAAATGCCGCGTGAAACAAGAGTTGTGCCCTTCCATCTCCTTGGCAGGTTTGCAAAGTCTCCAAAGGATCTGCCAACTTGGGAAGGCTTTGTTTCAATAAAGAGTGCTGGAGTTCTGTTCCCTCCCCACACCCCTGCATCCCACATAGCCAACCGGCTGCTTATTTGAGAGTATTTGGTTTTGCGCCCCCCCTCCCCGTCTTTACAATGATGACTTTCACACCCACAAAGAAACAGCAGAAGAGGCCAAAACAGTAGGGGCCAGAGCTCAGAGGCAGAGCCATGCGGGGAGACACAATCAAAGCACTCCTGACAGATGGCCATCCAACCTCTGTTTAAAAACCCCCAAAGAAGGAGACTCCACTGCACTCCTAGGCGGCGTATTCCACTGACGAACAACCCTTGTCATTGGGGAGTTCTTCCTAATGCTCATGTAGAATCTCTTTTCCTGCACTTTGAATCCATTACTCAGAAAGCATCCCTGACAAGTGACAAGTGAAGAAGAAGAAGAGTTGGATCTATATCCTCCCTTTCTCTCCTGTAGGAGACTCAAAGGGGCTTACAATCTCCTTGCCCTTCCCCCCTCACAACAAACACCCTGTAAGGTAGGTGGGGCTGAGAGAGCTCCGTAGAGCTGTGACTAGCCCAAGATCACTCAGCTGGCATGTGTTGGGGTGTACAGGCTAATATGAATTCCCCAGAGAAGCCTCCACAGCTCAGGCAGCAGAGCAAGGTATCAAACCCAGTTCATTCAGTCACTGCTTGAAGACTGTCCGTGTGGGGAGCTCCCCATCTCCTGAAGGGATGTTAGCGTTCTGACACTCTGCTTTGGCAGCACCATCCAAAACTCTGCCTTGGACTTTTTTTAAATCATAGATTTTTTGTTCTCCCGCAGGGTGCCCTTCCGGGCGCTACGGCCCAAACTGCAACAAGCAATGCAGCTGCAAGAATGGGGGGCATTGTGAGACCACCACAGGGATGTGCCGGTGTCCTGTGGGGTACGTGGGGTCTGACTGCAGTACCGGTGAGTGGGCTGGGATTCTGCCAACCAGTAGTAATCTGTAGCACACATCCTCATGTGCAGCGCATGAGGAAGGTGGCATTGTTAAGTATTGATTTATTTTCCCTGGGATCTAAAGCTACAATGTTTGGCATGTTTAGTTTAGAAAGATGATTAAAGATCCAAAGAGCATAGTTTGTAAAATCATGGATATAGCCAGATTTCACTGTTGTGAAATGTGGAGATGGCTGCAAGCTCAGATGTTGCCTTTAGCTCTGTTAACACTCACTCAGGGGTCTGCAACCTGAGGCTCTCCAGATGTTCATGCACTACAATTGGCCATGGTGGCAGGGGCTGATGGGAATTGTAGTCCATGAACATCTGGAGAGCTGCAGGTTGCAGACCTCTGCACTAGGTTTTACAGCATACTCTGACTCCCTGGGTCCTTACAGACTAAAACTAAAAGAGAGAGGGGGGAACCAAAGGGAGGGGAGGCCAGATATATGAAGGATTGATTGATTGATTGATTGATTGATTGATTTATTTATTTATTTATTTATTTATTTATTTATTTATTTATTTATTTATTTGAACATTTATACCTCCCCTTTTCTTGTTGTTCAAGGCAGGTTTCTTTGTCAATAATGACCGTGACCCTTTTTTAAATAGAACAGTTGTGTAAGTGACTTAAGATAGTTTATGGATAACAAGGCCTGCTGATTTTTTTATTTCTTAAAAAATTCCTTAGCTTGCCCAGCTGGTCATTACGGCATTGACTGTGCGCTCGTGTGCTCCTGTGGGGATGGTGCCGCCTGTCATCCCGTGACCGGTTCCTGTTCTTGCCCGCCGGGGAGAACCGGCCCTAGCTGCAAGCAGGGTAAATGTCCACCTAGTCATATTGCCTGAGAAAGTTGTAAGAAGAGAATTGCGTAGGTGAGTTGGGTGTGATCCAGGAGATAAGGCCTAAGTATGCTTCCTCTCTTCCATGGAAGATGTCTGGATGACTTTGGGCCAGTATTCTCTCAGCCTCAACTGTTTCATGTGAGGAGAAATGGGGAAGGAATGGATTGTGAGGAGAAATGGGGAAGGATTGTGAGGAGAAGTGGGGAAGGATTGTGAGGAGAAATCGGGAAGGATTGTGAGGAGAAATGGGGAAGGATTGTGAGAAGTAGTGAAGGATTGTGAGGAGAAATGGGGAAGGATTGTGAGGAGAAATGAGGAAGGATTGTGTGGAGAAGTGGCGAAGGATTGTGAGGAGAAATGGGGAAGGATTGTGAGGAGAAATGGGGAAGGATTGTGAGGAGAAATGAGGAAGGATTGTGTGGAGAAGTGGCGAAGGATTGTGAGGAGAAATGGGGAAGGATTGTGAGGAGAAATGGGGAAGGATAGTGTGGAGAAATGGGGAAGGATTGTGAGGAGAAATGGGGAAGGAAAGGGGACAATGTGCACCACCTTCGGTTTCTTGTAGCTCTACAAATCACAACTCGTAATCTCCTACCTCCTACATTACTGAAGTGTGATGCACATATGTAGATTATGCCAAGTCAGATCCAACTGAAGTCACCCCAGCAAGAGGCTTCCAAGGCAAATAAGAAGCAGAGGTGGTTTGCCATTGCCGTCCTCTGCAGAGATTTCCTTGGAGTTCTTCCATCCAAGTTCTCACCCTGCTTAGCTTCTGGGAGCTGACGAGATTGGGCTATCCCATTCCACCTTCGTTTCTGGGATATGTGATGTTCACTTTGATAGACTATTGCAAAAACAGGAGAAAGCGGTGATTGCATTTATGACTGCATCAAAATTATTTTTGTTCAGCGTTTCCCTGATCTGCATGTTCCCTTATGGGTGTTAACATCACCAAAAAGACCCTCTTACTATGATTGTGTGCACGTTCATACTAAGATGTTTTGTGTGCCCTGACAGAGCTATTGTAACCAGATAAGTGTTGTAATAATCCTGCTTATGCCTCATTCTTTTCTCTCCCAGGTTGTCAGAAGAATCAGTACGGGGCTGACTGTCAGCAGAAATGTGCCTGCCGTAATGGGGGAATCTGCCTCTCAACCAATGGCTCCTGCTGGTGTGGACTGGGGTGGACAGGGAGATTTTGTGAACTTGGTAATTCTGCTCTTGTGGTTCCTTGTCTTCTGGCAAACAAGCACATTCCTTGTTCTTATGTCTTTGTCCCAGATCTGGCACTAGCCCACTGGAATTAGATGGAGTGGGGGCATTGCCATGCCTAGGACAGAATGTTAGAGCCTGTTCAAATTCACACCCAGAGGGCAACCAAAATGGTAAAAGGTCTGGAATCCATGTCCTACGAGGAGAGACTTAGGGAGCTGGGTATGTTTTATCTGGAGAAGAGGATGTTAAGGGGTGCCATGATAGCTATGTTTAAATATTTGAAGGGATGCCATGTTGAAGAGGGAGCAAGCTAGTTTTCTGCTGCTCTGGAAACTAAGACATTGAAGAAGGGATTCAAATCATGAGAAAAGAGATTCCACCTAAACATTAGGAAGAACTTCCTGATGTTAAGAGCTGTTTGACAGTAGACTATGCTTCCTCGGAGAGTGATGGAGTGTCTTTTTTTGGAGGTTTTTAAACAGAGGCTGGATGAACATGTCGGGAGTGCTTTGATTGCGTGTTCCTGAATGGCCTTGGGGTCTCTTCCAACTCTATGATTCAACAGTAGAATTGCTCTTGCTCAGCAGTGGAGGATTGCATTTTTGGATGTCCCCATGCTTCCTGTGTATTTCAAAAAGAAACACTTTAACTGAGTTGAACTTAATTTTTCAGAGTCAGAATGTTTAATAGGCATCCATGATTACAAAAAAGCAGTTATTTAATCAGAAAATTCAATAAAAATTTTGCCACTGCCTCCAGTGCCTACATCGTGGGAGTTCAATAAAGAACCCACAGTGGAACTGATAAGACAACCTTTTGTTTGAATAGAGGATAAAAAAGAACACTTGGGAGCGAGAACTCGGGAGTTTAGGGCAACTAGACAGCATACGTTCAAGCGATTCAACACTTGTTGGACAGTGAGGACAGACTCATTCCTGTTGAGGAATATTCCGATACCTCCCCTGGACCATTTCAGAAGGCAGAGTGTTATATCTAGCTCTAGTGAGCAACGACCTCTGCCCGGGATCAAGTATTAGTTTTAGGCTTGGTCAGTATCCTAGAAATTTGGTAAAATTCAGATTCGGATTTATTCGGACATAAAATTATCTGTATGCCCGAATAAGACAAATAACATATTCAGATATACCCGAATATTCGGGTATACCCAAAAAATTCATCTCCATCTGAATTTTTTGTATTTTTGGTGGGTTTTTGCATTTTGGCCTGCAGGGGGTGCATTTTTAAAGCTAGCAGCACCAAAATTTCAGGGTGCCGCTAGCTTTAAAAATGCGCCCCCTGCAGGCCAAATGCAAAAAACATAAATAATACCCCCCAAAAGCCCGAATACTTTGCATTCGGATTTGTTCATATTCAGGCAGAATATATTAGGCCGATTTTGGCCTGAATATGCCCGAATTCGCCCAGATCCGGTATTTGTTGTACCCGAATCTCCAAGCCTAATTAGTTTTAAATAATTAACTATCCGACCTTTTTCAGGAATGATTCTAAAATATAAGGGGGAGCTTGTACTTCTCACTTTACTGATTAACTGTTGATATTCTTGCTTGATGAAGCGTTCCTTTGTTAGTTGGAAAATTTTGTTTGGAGGAAGCATCCCAGGAGAAACCCAGGGAAAAATATTTGTGATATGTGCCCACCATTCTGATATCTGCAGTTCTGATAAGGCAAAATCAGGGAACTTGAAAGTAACTTTCTTTTATGCCCACTGAACTGAATGCCAGCTGGAGAAGAGGTAATCTGGTCAAAAAGGGTTTTTTAATGGAGATATCAGGGAGTTTCCAGTGAGGAAGGATGTTAAGGAAGGGCAGTCATGTTTTAAATGAGCAGAGGAAATTCGGAAGTCAGCCAGTTAAACAACCTGTATCACAATTCCCAGTTTTGCCTGCTGAGCTTGAAAGAAAACACCCCTTTATGACTTTTTGTGAGGGCGCTAATCTGAGAAATTGTGTTCCCTACAGGATGCCCCCCAGGGAAGTATGGAGCTGACTGCCAGCTGAGCTGTCCCTGCCAAAATAACATGACCTGTGATCCAGTGACGGGAGCGTGTCACTGTGACAAAGGCCGCTACGGGACCTTGTGTGAACACTGTAAGCCCCAACATATCGTTTGTCATTTGTCCATATAAAGCAGAGCCTGGGGAATGAAATGCTCTGATGTGCATCAGGCTTTCTCCTTGGGCCATTTGTCCATCAAAGCCAATTGCTGCAGGGGTGGTAGGACTGAGCCTTGGAGAGGATTGGGGGTATCTTAAGAGTTCCCTCAAATTTACTTCAAAAAGATAAACAATGTTAATATCTTTCCTACATGATTTACCCAGCCTGCCCAGCTGGTTTCCATGGAGCTGGCTGTCAGGGTGTGTGTGATTGTCAGAACGGAGCAACGTGTAACCCCGTGACCGGTGAATGCGTTTGTCCTCCTGGCTTCTACGGCGACCAATGTCAGACAGGTGCGTGTCCCTCTCCCCCTCCCCAGATCCTTTTAGAAATCCAACTGAGACTCAGGAACTCAGCACTAATCTTTTCAGCTCTTTGGGGCCAGATGGAATCGCTCCAGTTCAGACAGCAGCGGTCCAGAAACACTTGACTTGGCTGAATAGTCCACCCCTCGGTTGGCTTTTTTCTTTGTTGTGGAACATGAAAAGGTTACGTGCCACATGAGGGCAATAATCAACATTTCAGAACAAAGAGGAATAGTGGCCACGGGTAAACCAACTTCTTTGAGCCACGCTTTCCACAAAGGCTGGTTATTAGTGCCTCATGGGTAGGACTGGTTGTGTGTATGCCTTGGATTGAGGACATCCTCTGTTTTCTTATGCAGCAGGCCATTGTACTGACATTTCTCTCATTGGCCACAGGCTGTGAAGAGGGGAAATTTGGCGAAAAATGCCAGCATCGGTGTGGCTGTGGAAACGGCACGCGGTGTGAGCCAGCCACCGGGCGGTGCCTGTGTCCTCCAGGGAAAACCGGCAGCAAGTGTGACGTGGGTGAGAGTGTTGAAGGGTTATTTGTGATGGGTCACAGGGAGGGGACAAGGCTCTGAGATGGTTTTGCTCGCCTTCTGAAGGGTTCTACCTCCTTCCTTCACATAAGGAGCGATCACACATCAGACAGCCGATCAGTTGCTGGCTGAGACGGCTCATAAAAGGGGTCACCCAAGAGTGAGGGGTGGCTAAATGGAACCTCCATGTTCAGAAATACCGCGGTTCCTTTATTGGGGGGAAATGGCTTATTGGGGGGAAATGGGGACAACTCTATGATTCTATGGTCATGCATTCTTCCTCTTCTGCCACTCAGGGTTGAGATTGATTTGTATCTGGAGACTGTGTTATTTCTCCCCCCCCCCCCCCCGCCAATACATCCCATGTGGACCAGAAAAATAGGTCTTCTTCATGTGCTAACTCAAACCTGTCTCCTTGATAAGCTAGCTTTCTAAGATTAGGGAGCTATTTGGTTTTTCTAAAATAGGGACATTGCTGTGCGAATTTGCTTAAAAACCTAATTGGCTGCCCTTTTTATCCACTCTTCACTGATACAGACTGCCCGCTGCAGAAATTTGGCCCTCACTGTGCTCTGTCCTGCGAATGCTCTGTGACCAATGCTTATTGCAACACCCGAAACGGACAATGCGTCTGCCTTAATGGATATATAGGGACGAAGTGTCGAGAAGGTAAGGTTGCTGAATTGCTCACCGAAAGAGAGCCAGTGTGGTGTAGTGGCTAAGAGCAGGTCGGTTCTAATCTGGAGAACCGGGTTTGATTCCCCACTCCTCCACCTGAGTGGCAGAGGCTTATCTGGTGAACCAGATGTGTTTCCGCACTCCTACATTCCTGCTGGGTGACCTTGGGCTAGTCACAGTTCTTCAGAGCTCTCTCAACCCCACCTTCCTCACAAGGTGTCTGTTGTGGGGATGGTACTTTAGCTCCTGTGAAGAGATGTAGGCTTTCTCTGAATTATTGCAGTGCTGCAATTCCAAAGGTTCCCTGGAAGAGGAAATGAGGATGAAACCAGAAAGTGTGGTATATAGATTCCCCTCCCCCCCACCCCAAGACTTTGATAGATGCAGAGCTTAGTTGTTGGGAGCAGCAGTGGCGCAGGAGGTTAAGAGCTCCTATATCTAATCTGGAGGAACCGGGTTTGATTCTCCACTCTGCTGCCTGAGCTGTGGATGCTTATCTGGGGAATTCACATTAGCCTGTACACTCCCACACACGCCAGCTGGGTGACCTTGGGCTAGTCACAGCTTCTCGGAGCTCTCTCAGCCCCACCTACCTCACAGGGTGTTTGTTGTGAGGGGGGAAGGGCAAGGAGATTGTAAGCCCCTTTGAGTCTCCTACGCAGGGAGAGAAAGGGGGGATATAAATCCAAACAACTCCCTCCTCCCTCCTCCCTCCCTCCTGCCTCCTCCTCTCTCCCTTCCTCCTCCTCCTCCCTCGGTCATTAAGTCGTCTTCTTCTTCTTCTCTCTCTCTTCTCTTCCTTCTTCTTCTTCTCTCTCTCTCTCTCTCTTTCTCTCTCTTCTCTCTCTCTTCCTTCTCTCTTCTTCTTCTTCTTCTTCTTCTTCTTCTTCTTCTTCTTCTTCTTCTTCTTCTTCTTCTTCTTCTTCTTCTTCTTCTTCTTCTTCTTCTTCTTCTTCTTCTTCTTCTTCTTCTTCTTCTGGGGTTTAATGTCTTTTGTGTTTCCTAGGCGGGCCACCTCAGCTGCTTACTACCATGAGACAACAGGTGGAACCATGTGAGTGGAGTATCTCTTTTTTGTAACAATAGCAATAATTTAAAAATGAAGCTAGCTGCCATGCATCCTGTGATTTAACTGGGGGAGAAGTCAGAAAGCTGCTTTCAACCTAACAATTCAAACCCCCTTCCCCCCAAGAAATAGCACAGGACATACGTGTTGCTTGTCACTTGCCTGCAGGTTGGACTTAAAAAAACCCCCACCTCTCCACTTGAACCAGGGTTTCCTCTTAACAGCTAGGAGCATTAAAACCCTGCCCTGGAGTCTGAAATGGTACGGGAGAAGGAAGGAGAGCTCCTTGAAAAGTGGCAGGACAAGTCTGAACATTAATTTGAAGGACATACTTTCTCAGGGTGTGTTTTCTGGAAATGGCGACATATCAACCAGTGTACTCCACCAGACCTCGGAATGCTAAAGAAAGGCAGGAACTATGTGTCAGGCTTCCATAGCCCAGCAGAACTGGCTTTGCAAAAGCCAGGTACCAGCTGTGTCCAATAAAGGCTTCCGATCGAGCATCTAGAGTCCATTTATTGACTTCAGGTTGAAGATCTGACATTATGTTGTGTTTGCTAGCACGATTCTTCTAATGGTCCTTTTTTGGTGCCTGGTTTGGCATTTCCTCAATAATCCCACTGCCCACCCCAATGTGTTAACTGTTGCTTTTATCTTTTGTACTCATTACAGGAGTTCGCTTAGACTTGCATCCATTACACTCCCATTTTAATTTCATTACCATTTCAAAGGGACCTCCAAAAACGGCCCGTGCGATGTTGATAGGATCGTAGGAGTGATTGATTCCATCTGGAACTATGCAGTGTTCTACAGCTACATACCTACACTTTGGTAAAACACTAAAAAACACTACACTAAAAAAATCTCAATGCTACATTAAGTACCATCTTGCCCAGATTTTTTTTAAAAAAAGGTATGCTCACAGGACATGTTTCCAGTGTTTTACCATGTACCTGTTTGCATATTAATAAAACCTTGCAAACAAGGCAAAGGAGCAGTGAACTGAACACCACACTGAAACAATGTTTTCTAGCACATAATCGCAAGAAGCCCCTGCATCACTGTGAACAAAAAACTAGAAATAAAAAGGGATAATTATGCCCTATTGTATGAAATGTCTTGTTTGGTTGCAGTGTTATTTGTGCCAATAGATTTTGTCCTCCTGAGCAAATTAGCTTTTGTCTGATTAGTTCTAACAGCAATGCTTTGTACTTCTAGTTGTACCGCCTCGGATTTCCTATCGGTCTTCTTCCAGACTTGCCTTGCCCTTTGCGAAGCATTAAGTCTTGTCCTCGTCTTCTCCAAGGAGAACATGGTCTCGTATGACCGAACATGGTTTGCAAAAAAGGCCTGTGTCTGTCTCTGTGCGAGCTCACAGCCCCAAATTCTCACCAAACTATAAAACTGTGATTGATTTGTGAAGGGGAAGTGTGTGCATCTTGAACCAGCGGGTGAGCCAGCATGTATTTGTCTCCAGGCCAAAACAACAAGGGAAGCCCAGCCTCGCCTCCCCGCACGCGCAGAAGCAGTTTGTAAGTACACGTAGCCATTCGCTGCTCTGGACTTTTGGAATGCAGCATGTAACTATGATACATTTTTGGTCCTTTTGAAATATCAGTAGTTAAATTTTGTATTTATGTACAGATATTTATTGGCAGGTGTATATATGTGGTGTGTGCTACTCCAAAAGCCCTATGGGACTGAGTATCTCTGGAGGAAAGCAAAAGGAAAAAAACCAACTGGACTTGTGAACCGTTTGACTCAGAGCCTGAGAATGGCGCAACCTGGTAGCCTGGAGAAAGTACTGTTAAAATAGCACATTTCAGAAGGGGGCTTCATTGGGTCCCCGTAGGCCTAAGTGGGCAAAAGGCAACACCTAAAAAGTAAGGAAGGCTTTGCTACTTTGCATGCCATTTCTGTGACAGAATCTCTGTCTAGAAACTCACGCAGCAACGGAGAATCATGCCAGAAATGTAGCTTGGGGGCTTGCCTCGGGTCGGAAACCATTTCGTACCTCACAGACGGGTGTTTGGCAGCTGCCCTACCCAGCCAGGGGCACAGCTTTTTGCCCAGTGAATAATTCACATCAATTCAGATGTTTACAGCGGTGTGACCTCTTTTGTTGACACAGGACCAATTTTGTATTCTGAGCAGAAGGCAGCTGGACTGCTCAACACTCTTGGACCTGTCCCACCAGCTGTTAGAGACTAGTGGGGGGGGGGGGTCTTGTGATTGGAACACACACAGAGCTCTCATGTTCCCTAAGGCAGCTCTAGGGGAAAAGAACAAGGGAACGAGGGAAAAAAAGTCTTCCAACCTGTGTCCCTGTTTTAGAACTTATGGCTTTGTGCTTTTGAATGCAGCCACCAAAAAATAGAAAATTACGTTTGCAGTAGTCGTCCTCAACCAGCACAGTTCTAATGGATTCTATAGACTGCACAGCACAGATATGAAAGAACCACTAGGATAAGCCAGCCTAAAGAATACTATAGGAATCAGGGGCGTACCGCCCAGGGGGACATGTCGGGTCAACTGTCCCCGGGCTGTGGCCATCTAGTCACGTGGAGTGTGGAAAATCGCCCCCATACCCCTCCTCCTTCCCCTTGGGTCCATACACTGATTTCAAGACCTGGTGCAAAAAAAGTTGTTTGGTTGTGGCGGGGGAGGGTGGCCACTCATATTGGGGAGGGGAGGAGGTGGAAACTCAGATTTTGCACCAGGCTATATTTTCCCTAGATATGCCTCTGAAGAATCAGTCTAAATTGTTTTGGCCTGAAAATTGAGCTCTGTACAGGTGCTACTTTCAAACAAATTTTGAAACTGAGGTAAAAGAGCTGGAGTCAAACACGGGTTTTTAACCAGCTGCCTTAACTGGGCCTTTGGCCTCTTTCTTAGGTAACAGCCACTCTCCTCCAGACAGGCGTAATACTTGATTATTAAATATCCCCAGTAAGTCATTTGCAGCATCTCAGTTTCGCTTATTAAACCATTATATCAATTTACCAGCAGCATACTTCACTGTTGCATGTTTTATTCACAGAGGACTTTGAGCCCAAATGGTGGGGTGAGGGGTTCTCACAACAGACTGAACATTTGGGTCTCCCATTTGCCATACCCCCTGCCATACCCCACAAAAAGGACACTTTTTGCAGGAAGCCTGGTGTTGGAAGAGCCAGACCTCCACACTAGTGGAAGATCTTCCCCATTGTAAAGTGGAAGTTTGAAAAACAGAGAATTTGTGGAGAGTCCTTCCGGGGAAGTCAGCATTAGAGCTTTCAAGGTAGGGGGAACCCTTCCTATGAACTCTTAAGCCCTTTCCACACAGGCCAATTAAACTGGGATATCACCGATAAAAAACCCGGGTTGTGGGGGAACTTTGCACAGATCCCGATCCTAATGGGACAGCCAGCCGTGCGAACAGCCCAGGGCTACTCCGGGTTTGTTTATCCCGACTGCAACCTGCTCAGAATTTGCTGTGCGGAAAGCGCCTTAGACAAACTGAGTTAATTGCAAGGAGAACTGCAGAAGGCTCAGCTAATGGCGTTACAGTCATTTTTTTATCACACCAACCTGTTAAAACCAAATCTAAATGATCAAACTATTTTTCTCTAACACAAGAGTTAGGATTTGGCACCTGTAAATTTCAATAGCAAGTGCCAAAAGGCAGGTTGTACATGTATCTGCATAAAAGAGATTGCCCGCTAACGAAAATTTAATTATGTGGGATACGGCGCATCAGGAGTGGTACGCAGGCACATTTCTGTTCTTAACCATTCAGAAGGCATGGGGGAATTACTGCTGGTGAATCGGGCCCCACTTTCCTATGCAGAATTCATAGCAAGCCTGCTGACTGCATCTTCTAGCTTCTCCCGTCCATACTGCTGGCACCAGTAAACGCATCCTCACGAAATGCCTCCCCAGAGAAAGGAGTTATGTCCTAATGTGTTTGTATAAAAAGGCATTTATACACAACTTTATGCTACCCTGTATTCTGTGGAGTTGACAGCAGTATTATGTCCAGAAACAGCAGTGAAATGAAAACTAATGTTTTTTTAAAAAATAAAGGAAGGGGAACAAGGAGTCTTGGTTGGCCTCTGTGGTGTGCCCCAGGGGTCTCCCTCAGTTTCTGCTAAGCATCCTGCTTCTTGGTATCTCTCCCTTCTAGCTTCTTTTTTGCAGATCACTGGATATACTTTCACATCACTAGGATGGATCCAGAAAGGTGTCCAAAGGGTCAATTCATACCCTGCAAGGTTGCATGAAAAAAGCAGAACACAGCCCCTTGTGTGTACACGTGTGGGTCTTTTGGTGGACTTGATTTATTTACTTCCTGATTTTCTCCCCACAGTCGGGGCTCAAAGTAAATCACGATAGCTAGACTGTGCTGAGGCCAGTCTGAAAGTCTGTGACAAGCCCACAGTCACCCAGGAAGCTTCCAAGGGAGAAGTAGAGATTTGAACCACGGTTGCTCAGAGTCCTAGACCGCCTATCCACTATACCACATGGGTATCTTCCACAATCACACCCCCCCCCCATACTGCTTAAGAAACTCCCCTGAACTCCAGAAGGACTGAAATTTCTGGGGCAATAAAGGAGGCACAGGACATGGGGGTTCAGGTCCCCACTCAGGTATAAGTGCAGGCACCCTCTCAACCTACCTTGCAGGGTTGCTGTGACACTGAGATAGAAGATGGGACAACTACCATCCTGAGCTAGTGCTCAGTAGTGTGGCTAAAATGAGAATGAAGGAAGGAAAGGGAACTTCTAGTTAGTTAGTATTTTAGTATTTTAAACAGTCACCAGTCTAATTGAAGTCCTCACAAACACTCTTGAAGGCACACGTGCAAAGAATATCCGATTTACAGCATATAGCAAATTAAAGACTTTATTCACTTAAATATTCCAACGCAATGCAAATATACAGCAGGATTATCTACACATGCTGTTTCCTGGAAAACAGCTTACTAAGAACAGGAATTCTTGGCACTCACTTTCCTAGGCTTCACTGACTAATGAGAACTAACTGCTAAACCCCATTGACTAAACCTCCTGCTGTGTCCAGGACGGCTGACTGGAACTCACTGCGGGCACAAACAGTGGCACAGTTTTAAAGAGCTAGACGTGGCCTCAAGAAAGGACTTGAAGCAAAGCGTCTCCGTAGCTGAAAGAAACGGCACTACTCTGAACAGTGCTGGACAAAAATCAGTTAAACCCAGAGAATCAAAGAAAGCAAGAGCGGTTCATCTGAGACACAGAGGAAGAATCTGTCACGGGGAGGGGATTGCTCAAGAGATGTTGTGCTTCAGATGCCAAGAAAGCCGTGCAAACTTTCTCTGGGTGTTGAAATATCAATAGGTTAAAATGCAACAGGGGAACGTCGCCCTGAGGTGACATTTCCACATGCTCCTTCCGTGCTTGTTTTTTTTCTTCAAATGAAGCCCCCGTGTGGGACTGTTGAGCAGTGACAATTAAAAAGGAACCTCCCCTCCCTGCCCCAGTGGGCTGCGGCTGGATCCTGGAAACAACGAATTTACAGGGGCACACACCTTGTGAGTTAAAATCAGATCTAAAATCAGTAGAAGCGAAGCTTTTTCTTGGAAAGTATCACCTGGAGCGGCAAAGGTCTAATGGGCTGAAGCTGGGTGCATGCTCCCCCAGAGAGAGAGAGAGAGACACTCCTGCGTCGAAAAAGCAGCATATCAGGGGGGGGAAAAAACTGGACGGTCTCCTTTTCCTTATGTTTCTATTCTGACGGGGAGAGGATTTGTGCTATTTTCCTTAACACACATCCCAGCCTGACTAAGTCCAAGTCCAAGAAAAGCCTAGCTGTGTTTAAAGGAGCCCACGCTGCTAGGAGTCCACAGCCATTCTGTCGCTAAAATCAAACATTTCCCCTCTCCCCACCACCAATACATCTTAGGCATTCCTCTCTGGCTATCTCCTAGCATGTGAAACTGTCGCACGTTTTGAAGTTACGCAGACTCAGATATTAAATATTAAAACAAGCACAATTAAACATCGCCTGAAGACAACGGACAAAAAGAGAGTCAAGAAAGCAATTCGGACTTGGCACAGAAAGCAGGAATGGTTCTTTGCCTCTTTTGTCGTTTGACTGACATCTTGCTTTTCTTCAGAGGATTTCCTGTTTGGTCCATTTTTCACTGGAAAAGGCTGACAGTGCCCGCCTCAAAATAATGAGAGGCGCTCCTTTCCCTCCCACACCCCAACACACAAAGTTTGTAAAATATTCAACCTCTGCTGGAGAACATGGGTATGGCATCCACGTGCTAATAGGATAGGAAGTGAAACAGGCACATCTGGATTCTTTTAACATTTTCTCTGGCCTCTTCCCGCTCCCCCTAATAGAAGCAGTTTGGCAAACACTAATAGGGTTAAAAGGCAGCTCTACCAAGAAGTAATCGTCCCACTTAAGCTAAAACAGCCTGTTCCTGTAGTCCCAATTCTCATCAGTCCCAATTCCCATCAGCCCCAATTCTCATCAGTCCCAATTCTCTTTCACCTCTCCAAACCCCTGCAATCAAGTTTGAACAACAAAGGGTAAAATCTTGAAACAAGGAAAAGATTGGTAGATTTGAAGGTATCAAAAGAATCTCCCCCACCATGCTCAACCACATTTTGAAAAGTTGAGCCTACGCCCCATCTTGTACTGAAGACAGCTAGTACCAAGTCAGTGGACACAGAATGTTCTTTATACAATGGGCCACTATCCTCCATCTTGCACTCTTTAACCACTCTTCTGTCTAAAGCAGGGGTAGGGAACCTGCGGCTCTCCAGATGTTCAGGAACTACAATTCCCATCAGCCTCTGTCAGCATGGCCAATTGGCCATGCTGGTAGGGGCTGATGGGAATTGTAGTTCCTGAACATCTGGAGAGCCGCAGGTTCCCTACCCCTGGTCTAAAGGATTCAGTCTTGCTGTGTGCTGCTTTAGCTGCCCCCCCCCCCCCCCCCCAAGCAGGTTCCTCTTACCATTTTCCACAGACAGGCTAGATGCAATTTCAGGAATCTGGAATGGCGTCCAAAGTAAAACACAAGCTGCCCTTGGAAGTGTCAAACTGGCACACTGTCTTCCCGATGCCGCTGTGTACCAGCAGCTGATATAGGCAAAATTAGCTATTAACATCAACCATATTAATTACAGTTGGGCCGTGAAAATCGCGCACACACCCTTGGCTCAATCGCACTGGCTCATCTACGCCCAAACGTGGCACTGTTCCATTCGTCCACATTCCATGCAGCTGGCTGGGTGGCAGCTCCTTGATAAAATTGCAGTGCCTTTTAAAAAAAAATCCAGCTGTTCTCTGGGGTCACCACAGCTAGCACAGGGAAACCACAGCTGCAGGACAGCCTCACCCTGTTGATGACAGAGGGTGGCATAAAAAAGGAGGCAGAGAGGCCCCCTCCGGGTCCTGACATCTGCAGAGAGGGCACATTTCCAGTCAACAAGCAGGTCTGCTTTGGGTTTATCACCCGTGTCCCACAGAGGTTGACTAAAATGCCCATCAAAGAGTGGTTTGATCCAGAAGACGATTCTCTTAGAGCCCTGACTGGTTGTAGAGTGGGGACGGGCAGCATAAGGTACCCACCTCTCCAAACCATCTGCCAGCAAACTATCTTGTCCCAGATGCTGATCATACAATGGTTGCCTTTGGAACTGGCAGCTCAGGAGGGAGTGTCTGGTTTTGGCTACGGGACTGCTGATTTGCTGACTCCTTACTAAACAAGGTGCATCCGCCAGGCCAAAAGGCTACTGTCTCTTTGGATGATGGCTCCCTTGCAAACCTGATCCAAAACATGGAAGAAGTTTCCTCTTCCAAACCAGGAGAAAGTTTTTCAGTTTGGTGGACCACGAGCCGTTTTGCTGTCTCTGGCCCAGCTGAAGATGTCATATCCTAAGAATTTTCAGCGGCAAGAAATGTCAGCTCAAACGTCCGTTTCTATGCGCAGCCGTTCCATGCGCTGGACGTTGCGCTGTACAGCACTGCGATTGGTGATCTCCTGGGCGCAGGCTTGCGGAAACCAGCCTCTCTCTCCATCACGCAGGCGCTCTCCTAAATACCAGCCTAGAAGGATAAAATTAGGCAGACATGTGGAGGTCAGGAATTTTAAGAAGAGTTTGGATTTATATCCCCCTTTCTCTCCTGTAAGGAGATTCAAAGGGGCTGACAATCTCCTTTCCCTCCCCCTCCAAACAAACACCATATGAGGTGGGTGGGACTAAGAACTGTGATTAGCCCAAGGTCACCCAGCTGCAGAGGTGGGATCCAACCAGTTCTCACCACTTCTCTAGAAGTGATTACTAATTTTTTCTGAGTGCCGAGAAGGGGTTACTAGAGCAACCTCCCTGCCCAATAGGGGCTGGAGGGGCGTGTGTGCGGCGGGGCCACTGTTTGAATCCCACCACCATCATAACCTGTTGTTAAAATTTTTGGATCCCACCACTGCCCAGCTGGCATGTGTTGGAGTGCACAAGCTAATCTGGTTCACCAGATAAGCCTCCACAGCTCATGTGGCAGAGCAGGGAATCAAACCCGGTTCTCCAGATTATAGTGCACCTGCTCTTAACCACTACACCACGCTGGCTCTGTACAGGGCATGTACAGGGCTGCTCTTACAAACAGTGTGACCAAAATGGTGGTGAAAAGTGCAGTAAAATCACAGCTGACTTATGGCGACCACGTTTGTCTTTCAAGGCAAGAGACAAACAGGTGGTTTGTTATTGCCTGCCTCTGGGTAGGCTACTATTCATCTGTGCCAAACTGCAGATGGGAGGGGGCTCAGAATGCATGTCCCCTTACAGCCCTCCAGTAAGTTTGTGGCAGAGACAACATTTGAACCTGCAACCGACTGTCTGGGTTATTAGTAGGGCAGACTAGCTAAATGGCAGATCTGAGGGTCTACTCCAGGTGTACCGAGTCAGTCACTTCTCCCCGCAAAATTATCTTTATGAAGAACACCCACCATCCTCTTGGAGAAGGACGAGCACCACGTCGGTTTGTTGCAAGGAGATTTCATCCGTCTGCTTGGCCAGGTAAGCTCTGGTTATCTCCACTTGTTTGAGACCTTGGAGGCAAATGGGAGGGAGCGCAGAGATGGAGAATGAAAAACAGAGACAAACCAGCTATTCCCCATCCCCTAGAAGGGGCAACTGTACTGCACCCCCTTCCCCAAAAGCAACCTTTATGACTGATTTTGTTGTCATACTTCCCCCGACCACCCCCAAAATAAGAGAATAGGATGAAAATTCTTTGCCAAAGACGTGTAATCCACAGCTATTCAACGACACTCCCAAGGTTATAAGAAAGCAAGTGCTGGGTCGGATTCAAAGTGCACCCAATCCAGCATCCCTTAGCGACCAACCAAATGTCCCCAAAGACCTACAAGCATGGCGCGCGGCCAAAACCTCCACCGTTGATGCCTTCCAGAAGGTAGTATACTGCCTCTGCATATGGAGGATTCATTTAGCCATCCGTGGCTGGAAGATTGGGGTGGGGTGAAGTGGTTGAAAGGGGAAGAATGCAATATAGGACTACAAATTTATGCATGGCACAGAGAAAAGTGGAGAAATAGAACGTCTCCTTACTGTTGCGTAATACAAGGGCTTCAGCCAATGAGTGTGAATGGCAATAGATGCCAAACAGTCAAAGCCTTTCACCTTCGGAACATAATGCCACAGCTGTAAAGACAGTCAGTGGCTGGGTCAGTTTTTAAAGGAGACTAGGTCAATTCATTGTATGTGGATTGGGAGGCCGATCGAGGTTCCTTGCAAGCTAAGCAGAACCTCCATTTGCAGAGGCAGTATACCTGAATACCATTTGCTAAGGGACACACAGTGTCAGAGGGACAGTACCTTCTTAACCTGCTTGAGAACTTCCTTGAAACGTATGGTTGAAAATGGATGCTAGGTTAGATGGGCTTCTGGCCTGATCCAGTGAGACTCTTCTTATAAACCCAAACAGCTCAAAGACTATAGGGAAAGTGCTGCACCTCTAGCTGCCGTGCTACTTATTAACAGCACAACAGCCCTGCCAGGGAGAAGGGACAGAAGTGGGTACTCAGTTCATCTGTGAATAAGTGCCTAGAATAGGGTGTAGCGCTCTTGGTGACCAGCAGAGGGTCTACCGAATCTTCCCAATGCTCAGATTTTTTATTTTTTATTTATCTAGTTTATGTCATTTAAAGACTGCCTTTCTCACTTGGCCTCCAGACCGATTACTCAGGGTGAGTCAATACAATCGACAGGATGGGATATTCGACAAACAGTACAATTAGGGTTGTGCAACCAATCAAAAACCTAGAAACAGAACTGAAGCAAAGCATGAGTCTTCACATTAAAAATGATGCAAAAACTATATAGCAGGATCCTAGCTAAAGTAAGCGGAACACAGAAGCATAGGCCAAAGTTCTTAATAACTCTTCTAAATAACTTTGTGAATCATTTAGTACAGGGCAACTCGATTGCAAGTGCAGAAAAATCTTCTTGAATAATTCATTTTTGAATAGTGGTGGTGGTGGGTTTTCTGGGCTGTGTGGCCGTGGTCTGGTAGATCTTGTTTCTAACGTTTCGCCTACATCTGTGGCTGGTGTCTTCAGAGGTGTATTACAGACAAGATCTACCAGACCACAGTAGATCTACCAGACCACAGCCACACAGCCCAGAAAACCCACCACAACCAGTTGAATCCGGCTGTGAAAGCCTCCAACAATACATTTTTTAATAGTTTGCAGCAAATCAGGTAAATGGGTGCTTTCCTGACCTCCACAGGTGGCCCATTCCACGAGGTGGGGGCCACAACTGAGAAGGCATGTATACAGGAAGCGTTGATTTTGCTCATTTGCAGGTTGGTAACCTCAGGAGACCTAGCTCAGATGAGCCAAGCTGTCATGGGAGTGCAGAGAGAGAGGCAATTGGGCAGATAGGCAGGTCCCACACCATGAAGGCCTTTGTATGTAATACCCAATGCTTTAAATTGAGCCTGCTAATGGACAGGCAGCCAGTGAAGAGCCAGGAGGAGGGGAGTAACGTGCATGCTCCCTGTAGCTCCCGATAACAGCTGAGCTGCGGCATTCTCCAGCAACTGGAGTTTCCAAGTTGATTTTCAGGGGAGACCAGTGTACAGTGCATGGATTTCAGCTGAATTACAAAGGACCTCAGGAGCATTTTTTTAGGACAAGAATTTGTTCTCCCTTTCATGATATTGCAGCTCACTTGATCAAATGCATCCCGGTATTTCTTGTTTTAAAGCGTGGTTAGTGGGAAGTCAGTCTGGAGAAGAGAGGGTTATAAGGGGTGACCTGATAGTCATGATTAACTGTTTGAAGGGATGTCATGTTAAAGAGGGAGCAAACTTGTTTTCTGCTGCTCCAGAGACCAGTACAAGGAGTAATGGGTTCAGGAACAGGAAAAGAGATTCCACCTAAACATTAGGAAGAACTTCTTGACAGGAAGGGCTGATTGTCAGTGGAATACGCTGCCTCAGAGGGTGGTGGAGTCTCCTTCTTTAGAGGTTGTAAACAAAGGCTGCATTGCCACGCTTTGATTGTGTATTTCTGCATGGCAACAGGTTGGACTGGATGGCCCTTGTGGTGTCTCCCAACTCTATGATTTTAAGTCTTTCCCCCTTCAAATGTCCTTAAATAGCATTACCTTCCCTTCCCACCTCCAACCTGGAAAATAAAAATAAGAAGTGTTTCACAGAACAGAGCTACTACGACAATCTGACAATTTTACAGCTATTCTTGCCCATTAGCCTTTGGGGCAAAAGGAGAACGGTCAAAAACATGCCCAGTCCAGTCCCTTTCAGGAAACCGGCTCATCACCAGACCCCGGGAGCAGATTTTGGCAAGCATCGCGGCCGTTTCACACCTCCAGGTTCCTCGGTTGTGAACCACAACATCAGAGCAAGGGCGAGTGCATGTGCGAATGGGCTGCCGAAAGGGGGGGAACCCCTCCCCATCTCCTCAAACGCATGCAAGGTTCAGCACAGTTCATTCACACATTTCAGCTTCCAGATGTCAAAGTCCGGCCCAGGCATGTACGCCGATCCGTGCATTTCTCTGCCCTCAGTGACTGGCAGATGAAGGTGTGAATCGGCAGCTGTGGAAAACATCATGTTTGGGGAGGCGACAGGGCAGGGGGAGTTTTTATCTGTGGTGTCAGAGCAATCAAATATATAAATGATGGGCTTGTAATGGAATGTTTGCATTTTTTTTTTTTACTACGGCAGCTTCTCCCGGAAACTCTCACTTCCGTTCATAATGAACGGAGATGCACATTTCAAGCCAGCCCCTGGTTTTTGCGTCCGTGTGATCAGCACTTCTTGGACCAAGCAGCTAACTGCGCTATCCTGAACATGATTACGTTTGGGAGCTTATAATAGTGTAAACATTGTAAAGCTGGTAGCCACTCTTGGTGCATGTTTGACTCATTTCTTCCAACCTCTTCCATTTGGGTGAGAAAATATCCCCCATTCCCAGTAGCTGATGTTGCTTTAGAGGTACTGTGGCAGGTCAGAGTCAAGTCCAGAACATCATAGTTATTGTGAAAGGATCCCACAGTGGCTTGTACAATACTTGCCTTTGCCTGCGAGGGGCATTGGGACAACTTGTGTGTGAAGGGCTGTCAAGTCACAGATGACTTAGGGCAACCCTGTAGGGTTCTCGAAGCAAGAGATATTTGGAGGTGGTTTGCGATTGCCTGCCTCCACATGGGCTGAGAAAATTCTCAGGAACTGTGGCTGGCCCAAGATCATCCAGCAGGCTTCATGTGGAGGAGTGGGGAATCGAACCCAGTTCTCCGGATAAGAATCTGCAGCTTTTTGCCACTACACCATGCTGGCTCTCTTCGGACAATTTATGTGCATCAAAAGGGCATCGGCCCATTCAGAATTATCATAAAAAGGCTTAATTTCTCTGTGGCGAAAGCTAGTAAAACTAATAATAATAGAACACTCCAATTGCTCCTTGGATTTGGGGCTGGGCTCATTCCCACATGCAAATCACCAACATTACATGCGTGTCTGACACTTAGATACACTGCTCAAGATTCAGTTTGAATCGACACACGCGGATCAGAGCTACAGGCCAGATTAGAGAACAAAGCAGGGTTTCCATCTTGAGAGTTGTACCTCCTTTATCCGCCGTATCCTTCTCCTTTTCTTCCTGGTGCATCAAAGCCGTGATCCAGCGGGCACGATCGCTCCTACCAAAAGCAAACAGCGTGTTTTGTTTCTTTGCAAAGTTTATTCCCCAAAGCTCATGTAGGCAGCACACAATACAAATATGTTATCTTCGAGAATGCTGCCCTACTACTGCTAGGCTAATCATTTGCATGGCCTTCTGGACTTTCCTCCCGGGGGAACACAAATAGGGAGAGTTTATGCCTACAAAAGGTATTGAATTGAACTGATAATAGGGAGAGCTAGATATCATTGGTCTGGACTAGAATGAGAGGCTGATGACCAGTGAGCTGCTGCCCCCATGTGGTAAACCACCAGAATTACAGGTAGACAAGTTCGATTAGAAACTGACCAGTTCATGAAAGGACAGATTAAGAAGAGTTTGGATTTCTACCCCCCTTTCTCTCCTGTAGGAGACTCAAAGGGGCTTACAATCTCCTTTCCCTTCCCCCCTCACAACAAACACACTGTGAGGTAGATGGGGCTGAGAGAGCTCCAGAGAACTGTGACTAGCCCAAGGTCACCCAGCTGGCATGTGTTGGAGTGCACAAGCTAATCTAGTTCACCAGATAAGCCTCCACAGCTCATGTGGCAGAGCAGGGAATCAAACCCAGTTCTCCAGATTAGAGTGCACCTGCTCTTAACCAATACACCACGCTGGCTCTTTAGCAGAAAAATGATAAAACTGGGTCACTTTTGTGCTAGAAAGGATGGGGTCAAATGAGTGGCTCTGTACATGCAACCTGTTTGTGCATAGTTCTGAAATTTGCATGAAACAATTTGGAACACGAGTCCTGAAAAACGACCAGTTGCGTGGGCTCTGGGGAAGTGATGGTTAGTCCATATAATACTCACGGGGATTCCGCGGCCAGCACAATCTCCTCTCGCTTGCCTTCACTGGCCTTATTCATGATCACCCGGAACAGGTGGCCGCTGCGGGGAATGCCAACCGATCCCAGCTTGCCAGGGGGAGAAGAGGGAACATCGGGGTTCTCGATTTTTTCCACTGATATCTGATCCAGCATGGCATAGTTAAGAACCACATAGCATTCCTCGCTGCAAAAAAAACAGACAGTAAGACGCTGAAGGGGGAAAACCGACAAAGTTGAGCAACAATATCCGTAACAGAATTCTCCAAAAAGGCTCAGGGAAACCAAGCCCTGTCTGAACCAAGAAGAGTGGATTGTGCACATCACCAGGCAAAATCTTTCATATTTGGAAACTTTTACAGGAAACTGTGCTTTCGAGACTCTTTCCTTGCTACCAAAAGAGTTAATTGAATCACATCAAAGAAACATGATGATCTGGTTCACAGAATCATAGAATTGGAAGATTGGGCCATCAAGTTCAACACCTTGCCATGCAGGAACATGCAGTCAAAGCACTCCTGACAGATGGCCACCCAGCCTCTCTTTAAAACCCCCCAAAGAAGGAGACTCCACCGCACTCCGAGGCATTATGTTCCACTGTTGAACAGTCCTTACTGTCAGGAAGTTTTTCCTGATGTTTAGGTGGAATCTCTTTTCCTGCACTTTGAGTCCATTACTCCAGGTCCTAATCTCTGGAGCAGCAGAAAACAAGCTTGCTCCCTCACCAACATCCCTTCAAATATCTAAACATGGCTATCATGCCACCCCTTAACGTTCTCTTCACTAAACTAAACAGCTCCCTAAGTCTCTCCTTGTAGGGCCTGGATTCAACGCTGTGGAAAGTCAAAGCATAATGTTAAAAAAAGAAACAAAGCCCCCCCCCCCCCTTGATGGGAACAGATCTGGCCCCTCCATCCCAATGTCCACATTAAGAAACACGCTGGGAACGAAAGGGGTCCCCCACGACACTGGCTCCAGCGGGCTGTTCCCACACGCAATTAATCTCTCGCCATTCCTTTTTGACTGCGCAACCATCATCACAAAACTCAGGCGCAAGAGTTCCCCCTGAAATGTCACTAAAGCAATGACAGGACAAGGAGAAGGAGAAGGGACCGGGAGTCTCTGAAACAGAGTGAAAAATATCTGTGCTCGGAGGACTCTTTTCCATAATCCAATCATCAGCAGTTCCCGAGGAATCCGGCAGCGTGACATTCCAGAGCAAATTCCACAGCTTCCTACTTATCGCCAAACACATTTTCTGCCCTGTTTCTGTGGCAGAGGGGGGCCAGAAGTCCTCTCTGCAAGCATACAGTCTCCTGCAACTTCAGACGCAGGAAACTGCCTCGTGTAAAACTGGACAACTGGACTAGTTAGCTCGGCACAGACTTCTGGGCCTACCCGTGTTGCTTTTGCTCTGAATTGAGGAAAGTCTGTGCAGAATAAACCCAAAATAGACTTTCTGGGGTCCAGGAAAGCAGTGTGTGTTCTTGGGTGCTGTGTGGTTTCCGGCCTGTATGGCCGTGTTCTAGCAGCATTCTCTCCTGACGTTTCGCCTGCATCTGTGGCTGGCATCTTCAGAGGATCTGATAGTAGGAAAGAACCTCTGAATGCTGCTAGAACACGGCCATTCAGCCCGGAAACCACACAGCACCCAAGTGATTCCGGCCGTGAAAACCTTCGACAATACAGTGTGTGTTCTCCTTTTCTCGATGTTTGAAGGAAAGATAATCCAGGGAGATCCTCATTTCCCAACCCACACATCTTTAAAAAGTCTCATCTCTGCTTTTGTTCATTGAATCAAATTTCACAAAGCCTGCGATGGGTGGCTTTTCCCTTTGCACCTCTGGGCAATGTTATCCTTCTTGGATTATCCACAAACCCTTTTTCCATTAGGATTCATCTACTCATGCAGCTGTTCACTGTTCACCTTGGCTCGGGTAAGAACCAAAATCCAGACCTTTTACCATTTTGGTTTCCCTCTTCTGGATTTGTTCCAGTTGTCAATATCCTTCTTGAATTGTGGTGCCCAGAATTGGACACAAGATTCCAGGTGAGGTCTGACCAATGCAGAATAGACCAGTACTATTACGTCCATCGATGTAGACACTAGACTCCCACTGATACAGCCCAGAATTGCATTGGCTTTCTTAGCTGTCGCATCACACTGCTAACTCATGTTCAGTTTGTCTCTCACCTCTTTTTCTTGGTGATGATCAAGACGTCATTAAAGACGAAGAGATAGCAGTTCCCGCGTCCAGAACCCTTCCGGAAAATTCCGCCTTCCTCCGCCAAGGGTTGGGCAAGCTCCCCCCTCTTCAGGAGCCAGCGGGAAGCAGAAATTAGGGGAAAGTTCTAGAAGAGATGAGGCAGGTTAGGCTAACAGAAATGCCAATGGGTCGCAATGAATCCAGGGAAACTTCTATGTTCACAGCCAGCTGCTTAAATGGATCATGAATTTACCTTTGAAAGCCTCTTGTGCCACCTTGTGGCAGTGAATTCCATGAACTAGACATTCATAACCCAAACCCCTTTCCCACGCACATGTCTCTCCCCCTCTCCGGGAGAAAACTCAGAATTTGAAAAAGGCAAAACCTGGCCACTTAGATGTAACCAGGTTAAGAAAGCCAGTATCACAAAAGCTACAACATTCATCCCACAACTGTGTTTGAATCCCCATCTCGGACACAAGACAACTCTCTCAGCCTAACCTAACTTTTCAAGAAGAAGAGTTGGATTTATATCCCCCCTTTCTCTCCTGTAAGGAAGTCAAAGGGGCTTATAGTCTCCTTTCCCTTCCCCCCTGCCCCCCCACAACAAACACCCTATGAGGTGGGTGGGGCTGAGAGAGCTCCAAAGAACTGTGACTAGCAGCCCAAGGTCACCCAGCTTGTGTTGAAGTGCACAAGCTAATCTGGTTCCCCAGATAAGACTCCACAGCTCAAGTAAAACTGCAAAGATTGTCATGCCCTTATATAAAGCAGTGGTGCGACCGCACTTGGAGTACTGTGTCCAGTTCTGGTCGCCGCATCTCAAAAAGGATATTGAGGAGATAGAAAAAAGTGCAGAGAAGGGCAACAAGGATGATTGAGGTGGGACTGGAGCACCTTCCCCATGGGAGGCATGGTGGCTGCAGCGTTTGGGACTCTTTAGTTTGGAGAGGAGGCGGCTGAGGGGGGATATGATTGAAGTCTACAAAATTATGCATGGGGTAGAAAATGTTGACAGAGAGAAATTTTCTCTCTTTCTCACAATACGAGAAACCGAGGGGCATCCATTGAAAATGCTGGGGGAAGCATTAGGGACTAATAATAGGAAACACTTTCTTCACATAGAATCCATGTAGTTGGTGTTTGGAATATGCTGCCACGGGTGGTGGTGATGGCCACTAACCTGGATAGCTTTAAAGGGGCTTGGACAGATTTATGGAGGAGGAAGTCGATTTATGGCTGCCTACCAATCTTGATCCTCCTTGATCTGAGATTGCAAATGCCCAACAGACCCAGGTGATTGGGAGACAACAGCCTATAGGGAGGCCATTGCGTTCACATCCTACATGTGAGCTCCCAAAGGCACCTGGTGGGCCACTGCGAGTAGCAGAGAGCTGGACTAGATGGACTCTGGTCTGATCCAGCTGGCTTGTTCTTATGTTCTTATGTTCTTAAGTAGCAGAGCGGGGAATCTGGCTCTCCAGATTAGAGTGCACCTGCTCTTAACCACTACACCACGCTCTGGTGGGTGGGGGAGAGAAAACCACGCACTTCGCTCCCTGAACGAATGCCAGAGTACAGAACAGAACAAATAAAATGAACAGGAACTTCCGTGATTAGCCAAATGCAGGGAGGAAAAACCTAGAAGATTTTATTCTGGGGGTGAATGAGTTCTCACCTTGATTTTCCCAAACTCCAGCTGTTTCTGCAGTGTGTACATCTGCTCTGTCCTCTCCATGGTGTGAGCCCCCTCGTTGCATTGTTTCACAAGCTGAACACAGGGGGAAAAAAAGATAAAACTGACTTAGGCGAAACTGTCCTAACTGTGCTGTAAAATACCCCTACTGAAGCTAAGAAGAGTTTGGATTTATATCCCCTTTCTCTCCTGTAAGGAGACTCCCTTCCCCCCCTCCAAACAAACAAACACCATGTGAGGTGGGTGTGGCTGAGAGAGCTCCGAAGAACTGTGACTAGCCCAAGGTCACCCAGCTATTGAATAATTCTGAGATAGAAATATCAGGAGCTGTAGCCACGTTCCTATTACCGTGTTTTAAATGTTTTGAAATAACACTGTTCTTTTAACTGTAATTTTTAAATGCCTAATAAAGGTGTCTTTATGCTTTAAATATTTCTGTCTGGGACCCTAGAGAGTTGCTGTCAGTCAGACTTGGATTGGCAGATGGTCTGATTCAATATAAACAGTGGTTGCAAATTAAATAATTGTGCATTTGTGATGTGCTGAGTTAATAATTTTAAAACATCTGTACAATTTTTTGCAGCTTTCTAACAAAATGGTATGTCACAATATAGCAACACTGGATTTTGTGTAATAATGGCTAGGTAATGTACCCACGTATATTTTCTATGATGTCATTTGTTGATTTATATTTAGATAAGTTGGGAGGAAACTATTAGCATTTTGCAAACAAGACAGAAAACATGAATTCATGACGTGGGAGAAGAGATATTAACCATGAAACAAGCATGAAAACTAGGGGGCTCAGCTATCAAGGATTGTTGGATTTTATGAAATATTGATAGACTTCACAATCATGCCTTCTTCGGATTTTTTGTGTCTACTCGTGTGTTAGGTTTTGCATTTACCAAGACGATGATTGCTAACTAAGCACGTAATAAATGCGCATCCTATCTCAAACTCAGCCCAACCAGTTACTCTGGAGGGCTAACAACAGAATGTAAAAGCCAAGCGTCGCCTTTTGAATAATCAAAGGGGACACGCTCCTTTCTTTTTCAGTAGTGGGACAGTTGGGTCGATCCAGGCTAGAGAGATTCCCATTTTCCTTTTCTCCACCTTTACTTCTCTGTGATGAAAAATGCAACCAGCTAGTTATGACTTCCTAACCAGCAAACTTTCCTAACAAAAAGAGCGGTTTGGTCAAGAACCCTTCCTCTGCATTGCAAGCCGTAAGAACCAAAAGTGAATTATTTGGTAGCAGGTACCCATCACAAAGAACCAGCTCCAGTTTTCCACAGTAAAGATATACTCATTAAACTAACTTAATTCCGTAAGACGTTTAAGAACTATTGATTTAGTCGTGCCAATCATGAACACATATGAAGCTGCTTATATACTGAGCCAGACTATTGATCCATGAAGGCCAGTGCTGTTTATTCTGACTAGAACAGGGGTAGGGAACCTGCGGCTCTCCAGATGTTCAGGAACTACAATTCCCAGCAGCCCCTGCCAGCATCCAGCGCCAGCCACTTGGCCATGCTGGTAAATGCTGGGAAATTGTAGTTCCTGGAACACCTGGTATTCATGGTTCCACCCTGGACTAGAAGCAGCTATCTAATGTCCTAGAGGTTTCTTGCATTACCTGATCTTGGTCCTTTTTAAATGGAGATGCCGAGGATCGAACCTGAGACCTTCTGCATGGAAAGCACAGGCTCTTCCCATCCAGGTCACATGAGTAGGGTGTATTAGATCATAGAATCACAAAGTTGGAAGAGACCCCAAGGGCCATCAAGTCCAATCCCCCTGCCATGCAGGAACACACAATCAAAGCACTCCCGACATACGTTCATCCAGCCTGTGTTTTAAAACCTCCAAAGAAGGAGACTCCACCACTCTCCAAGGCAGTGAATTTCACTGTTGAACAGCCCTGACAGTCAGATGGTTGCTTTAGTATATAAAAATATAGTTTGAAAGAACTGACAAGACGCTTGCTGGTTTGAATAAACTCTGATTGTTCCTTAACTCAGCTGTGGCTTATTGGCTGGAGAATCTGCTCTGACTTCTCTTCCCTTGGCTTAGGGAAGAAGGGAACCCTTGCTCCTTGGCTTAGGCAGCTGTTGGGGAACCTACTCTTGAGCACTAACAAACTGAAGGGTCTGAAAGACTCAAAGATGGGCAGGGCTGGACTGTAGAACTTTTTGGTGCATGATTCAGTAACAAGACCAATTATGTACCCAGAAATTCCTAATCCAGCACCTTAATCAAGTTGGCTCTCAGTGATATCATTAGGCCTTAACCAGTCTGTTCAACCAATTTATATGTAAATCTGTAACCCAGATCAAACCAACAGGAGTCAGGCAACATTTTTAGAGATAAAGAGAATTTATTCCAGCATAAAGATTGCACGAAGCAGAGCATGCTTCCTAAAATACATGGAACTGTAAATCCATTATTCACAACAGGAAGGTGGAGAGGGGTGGGGGGCATCGTTACCAGGAGGGGTAATTTTTAAAAAATTCAATTAAAAAGACAATGGGTTTAGTCAGAGAAGGTGTGTCCCAAAGAAAGGCAGTGAAGGATTAACATAACATCTTGCGCAAGACAAAACAAGATAAGGAGATACAGTGGGAAGTTGCAGAGAAACAGCTGAATTAATTAACATCCGAAAGAGATGGGATATGCATGTCATTAGCCATCTGCAATGAGCGAGGAATCCTCCACTGCGAACAGAAAAGCACTGACCTCACTGGATGGGCACTTTTCAGGAAACAAGCCCTGATTCAGGAGTGCTTACAGAGGAATTCATGTTGATAGTCTTTTGGGTGTTGATGGTGTAGCCCTTAAGAGAGGCAGACGCTACTCTGGAGAACCAGGTTTGATTCCCCGCTCCTCCACATGAAGCCTGCTGGGTGACCTTCGGCCAGTCACAGTCATCTCAGAACTCTCTCAGCTCCCACCTCACAAGGTGTTTGTTAGGGGTAGGGGCGCGGGGGTGGAATGCGATTGTAAACCACTTTTTGAAACTGGGGTGCTGTGTGGTTTCCGGGCCGTATGGCCGTGTTCTAGCAGCATTCTCTCCTGACGTTTCGCCTGCATCTGTGGCTGGCATCTTCAGAGGATCTGATAGTAGAAGATGCCAGCCACAGATGCAGACAAAACGTCAGGAGAGAATGCTGCTAGAACACGGCCATACAGCCTGGAAACCACACAGCACCCCAGTGATTCCGGCTGTGAAAGCCTTCAACAACACTTTTTGAAACTTCTTAAAAATAGAGAAAAGTGCCCTATAAAACCGAATCTTCCTTTTCTTTTGCTACTCACTTAGACTAACACTACCATCCATTAGGGAACTGTCGCAATGGAAGGCTAGTAAAAAATAAAAGCAAACCGGTCTCCTCACTGGGTCTCCCTACCTCTTTTTTAAAAAAAACCTACCCTGTGAGGCTGGTTATTTCATTCACTTTTGTCTCTCCCTCTTTTTTTTTTCAAGAAATGAATTAAAATGATTACAGTCTGTCTAGATATAAAAAGTCCACATGCAGTTGATGCTTGAAGCCTTCGTGGGATGCATCTTTCAGTCTCTTGAAAGGACCTGATCCTAGAAAGTCACCCCTGTTGCAATCCTGCACCCGAGTCAGCCCACTTACCCCTGCTTTTCATGTAATTTCTAGAGCTCGGTGGTGGAAGCTTCAGTCACGCCTTCAGGCCATGCATAGTCCGAAGTTTCTAGCAACGAAGCTGTCTGCAATTAAAAAAAGGTATCGCAGCATTTAATGCATCGAGTATCATCAAAGGTCAATGAATTCACTGCTCGCTGCTTTTCTACAGAAGATCACAATTACTACATGGAACGTGAGAGTAGAATTTAACTACTGTAAAAACGGGACTACAAGAAAATTAAAGTTGTTATGGTCGTGGGGCCGTACACAAAGAGGTCAACAGGGGGAGTAAGCTTTTCAAGGATCCGGAAGGGAGTGTTTACCCTGACCCGGCTAAACAAAGTATGCAAATTAGTTCAATCAACACAAGGGTTGGGCCACGCTCTATTGACACTATGCCTATAAAGCTAACAGGAACTGGCCTACTATTAGATTTTATAAACCAGATCGATAACACTACATAAGCGTCCTGAAAGTCCCTTTCGTTTTAGTAAACGATCCAGCTATATGTAGCCAGAGGCCTCGGCATGAGAACCTGGAGTCCTAAGCTGGAATGAGATACGCTTGCTGATAGAACACAGTTTGGAAGGCCAAGACAAACAGTGAGGGATCCTAGTGGGCCAACAGGTAGGCAAGATTCCTCTTGAAGTGTCTTTCATCCACCCTCCCCCACCCTCCCGCGGCTCTTACTTACATCCATCAGCAGAGGCAAGCGAGTCACCCTCTGCATAGGGAGGATGAGGAAGGAGATCAAGGGCAGGCTGCCGCACTCCGGCTTCCGCTCGATCTGTTTCAATGTGTCTCTAAAGGCCGGGTTTGCGGCTCTGTAAGAGATTGAGGGGACATTGTGTTATGTTCCTAGCAGAAGTGGTTTTTCCATTGCATTCCTGTGCACAGTAGATCTGGCCTTCCTTTGCAATTTCCTGTCCAAGTACTAACCCTGATTAAGTTCTGAGCTATGGGCTAGCCTGGGCTGTTGGGATTGCTACCTCCAAACTTAAATTAAATGAAAGCATCCCACTCCACTTTCCACTATCAGGTAAGCCGGGGGTGGGGGTGTCCTCTGCTCGGGCTCAGATGCTCCCTCTCCACATCCCTGGCTAAAATTAAACAGTCTCTCAGGTGAGGAACAGCTGAAGGCACTCACAACAGCTTCTGAAGGGTCCTCTGCTGGTAGACCTCATTGGAACAGTAGATGACGTACGGGTTGAAATGGTTGGTTGCCTGATCCTCCAGGATATCACTGATGTCCGGGATCAGGAGATGTTCTTGATGCCTTTTTTCCAAGTCCTCAAAAAAACTAAGACACAAGAGAATCTTTACTTCCTTTCCTGCTGATTTTCACAGCCAACAGGAGTCCCAGCATGGTATAGTGCAGGGGTAGGGAACCTGCGGCTCTCCAGATGTTCAGGAACTACAATTCCCATCAGCCTCTGTCAGCATGGCCAATTGGCCATGCTGGTAGGGGCTGATGGGAATTGTAGTTCCTGAACATCTGGAGAGCAGCAGGTTCCCTACCCCTGGTATAGTGGTTAATAGCAGGTGGATTCTAATCTAGAGAACCGGGTTTGATTCCCCACTCCTCCACCTGAGCAACAGAGGCTTTCCTGGTGAACCAGATGTGTTTCCACACTCCTACATTCCTGCTGCAGTCAGGCAGGGTTCCCTCTTTGGTGAGCGCCAAGATCCAGACTAGCTTAACGTCTGCAAGACTCCTGTATCATAGCTCTCGATCTATGCCACAATTCAGGGACATAATTTAGGATAATTTCTCCTGCTTTGCATAATTCATTCTGCTTTTGCTGATCAGTGGAAATCATCTGGTTAAGATAGTTATTATGCAACCTGCTTTTCTGCCCAATTGAAACCCAACTACCCCCTTACTTTTTTTTACATCCACAACCCTGCAGAGTAGGTTAGGCTGGGAGAATGACTGGTCCAAGACCACCCAGTGAGATTCAGCAGCAGAGGGAAGATTTAAACCTGGGTCTCACTGGACTTTAACCACTACACCACTCTACACCCATTTCTTTGATAGGATATTGGAAGTCATAGTGGGAGGTGGGCTGGGCAAGGAGAGAACACATCAGCCTACCTTACTGGGCTGCTGTTCAGATTAACAAGATTATCTAAGCAAAGTGCTTTGTATACTTGAAAGCGCTGTGCCACTGATATGAATATAAAGATAAACTAGCAAACAGCCATATTTGTGCAAAATTAATACAGATGTTAAACACAGGAACAAAACTACATACATGATTGAGAGTCCAGCGACTAGCATTCCAGACATATTAAGAATTCATCACTCTTAAAAAAACTGCTAAGGGTAGAAAGAATGTTGAGCTGGGACTGTGACACTGACGAACGTTTGGTTAACTCCCCATAAGTGACATTTCCGTGATTAAAAATGTGCTTCCCCTGTTGCTTTAAATCTCAGTGGATGGAAAAAGACAGACACAGTAAAACAGCCTGTCTTTTTCCCCCAACTGGAATTAAAGACCCTTCCTGCAAGACCGTTGCCCCTCTCTTATCTCATATAAATCGCTCCAATCATGATTTGATTTGGAAGACTGGAACTTCCTGCATTGTGGAAGCTCAGCCCTCGATACTGAAACAAACAAACAAAAAAAGGGTTTTAGCCCTGAAGACACCCAGTCTTGTGTATCAAGCGCTGTTCTGGCTACCAGAATCGCTTGTAACTGAATACATCCACTGGACCTGCATGCCGACATTGGAGATTGGCCCACATGTGGCCTTCTGCCTCTTGTTGCTCACCTCTTGCTGGCCGCCAGGATGTCCACAATGTTGGAGAAGAGATGGTGGTGCTCAGTCTGCGTCATGGTCTCCTTGAGTTCCTCAGACTTCAGGAAGTGGGTTACCAGAATGTCCAGGCTGCGCATGTAGGAATACTCAGAAGTGATGATCTCAAAAATGGCCTACATTTATTTTAAAGGATGGAAATGTATTTCTCATTAATACAGAAAAAGCACACGCTTAAAAGGGTTGGGGATTCCTGGGTTAAGGGGTCTCGGGAATTGGGAAAGATCATGGCCCGAGATCTTAAGACAGTAAAAAACTTAATATGTGCTGGGGAAGAAGGGAGCAGCGCTTAATTCTTAAGAAGAAAAGTTTCACCGTTCAGATCTTGCCACGGGGCGGTGTCTCAGTGGGAGGGGAAAAGCACTCTGGACATGCTCAGTTATTTTCATCAGGAAAACAGATGACAGGGAAAGGTTTTTCCAGTGGGTCCCTTCTCGATTTTGCAGCATCCACAGGAATCAATTCCTTCTAGCACTATTTCCTACCATTCCACCCCCTCGGGAGGGGGCTTAACTCACCTCCTGCCTCTTGCGTTCTTCGGGGGAGATGAGCTCCAAGATGCCGCCCTCCTGAACCTGCAGAAAGCGACCTGGAGTAAATAAGGGTGTTGCACACCTCTGGTTTCAAACACCACCTGACTCTGAACCACCTGACAGAGGGGGCTGCACCTTAAAGAAATAACCAGGGGGAGAGCTGACACATAAGACCCGTTTAATTACACATGGTGTGGAGGAAGGTTTTTTTCTCTCTCTCTCTCTCTTCCTCTCATAACTCAGTCCCCTCCCTCACTTGCAAAATAATGCACTTTCAATCCACTTTGCAGCTGTGCGGAATAGCCAAATCCACTTGCAAACAATTCTGAAAGTGGAGTGAAAGTGCGTTATTCGGCATGTGCGGTCTCAGGGACACTCAATGAAATCGATGAGGAGTGGATTCAGGTCGGGCAAAAACCATAGTACTTCATCTCCGTGGGTATTCTGTGCAGCACCACATTGGGACTGTGATTGTGCAGTGTGTCTGCACAGAAACCCACACAATGAACTACAGTTACAGGTATTTCAACGTTGTGTTTTGTATTTCTACTTTGTGGGTATTCCGTGCGGTGCCAATGCGTTTCTGCACAGAAACTCACCTGATGAACTACAGTTACAAAGTAGCGCAACTTATTTTTTTCACACAAGGCACCGTTTGTCTTTGAACATCAAGTGACAGTGAGTTCCATCAGATGAGTACCTCTAAATACCATTTGCTGGGTGCAATGACCAGCGGAGGAATCGGCCTCCGTGCTCAGCTTTGAGGTGCATTTGGCTGGGCACTCAAAGACCAGATGTTGGATTTCTGATCTTGATCCAACAGGGTTACTCTTAAGAATCACAAAAGGCACAAAGCTGCATTCTGGGGAATTTCCACACCAGCCTCTGTGTCACCTGAACTCCTCTGCCAAAGCAAACAGAGAATCCAAGGCGGAGCCGCTGAGTGCCAATATTGTTCAAGAAGGAAATTTCAAAGAGCGTCGTCGTGAAGACAGAAAAAGGAGAGATGGCAGCGGGGCAGCCCCAGAAGGAATTGCTCCTTCAAGCCAGACCACCCAAACCAAACACCTCCACACAATTTCCTCAAGCCCATGTGGCCTCACAGCCTGCTTCTGCTGTTGGACCTCGCGGGCCAAGAAAGGAGCAAAGCGGGACAGAAAAGTAAATATTGATCCTAACAGTGACAAAAGGGTAACAAACACAGCTGGATTAAAGAAGGAAAGAACCCGACTCCACCAAAGCTTTTGATGCAACAGATTTGTTCTCTTCCAAAGTGCCACGAAGTTTAAAGGCAAAACAGAAGCCGCAATTTGCCTCGGGGCTTGCAGGGAAGCGAGGGGTTTTAACCCTTCGGCTTCTGCTGGGTTTCACTATTTCGCATCCATTTTTTACAGGAGAAATGCATTTTTAAAAAGAATTCCCCTTTTAAAAACACTAACAATAGAAGGGGGAGCTAGATGAGGCTGAAGGCGTAACCCCCCCCCCCCCTCTGTTCAATCGCTTCCCTCAAAACAAAAACAAATTGGATTTTATGGATGGAACAAAATGGACAGGCGTTTCTATTCCTAAGAGAAACGAGCAAACACTTCCCAAATCTGCTCAACAACTGCAACAGTTTGGCAACAGACACAGAGAGCTCCCTACCTCAGGGAGTTGGCTCCAGGTGACGTTGGCAGGCCGATAATTCCTCACCACGATGACCGAATCCGCAGCTGGAGGCTCCTCAGGAATGGTTTCCACCTCTAGCAGGTCATCATCTGACTCATGGCTGATTGAGTTCAAGCCTCTTTCTCGGATCTCTTGATACAAGCGGGGGTCTGGAAGAGAAACCACAACAGACAAGGAGATGCTGAGAAACCTCCGCTCCACTTCCCCGGGCATTCCATTTTTCTTCCCTGAAACCTGAGACAGAAGAAGAAATGATTTTGGATTTATATCCCACGTTTCTCTCCTGTAAGGAGACTCAAGGTGGCTTACAAGCTCCTTTCCCTTCCTCTCCCCACAACAGACACCTTGTGAGGTAGGTGGGGCTGAGAGAGTTCTGAGAGAACTGTGACTAGCCCAAGATCACCCAGCTGGCATGTAGGAGTGCAGAAACACATCTGGTTCACCAGGTAAGCCTCTGTTGCTCAGGTAGAGGAGTGGGGAATCAAACCCAGTTCTCCAGATTAGAATCCACCTGCTCTTAACACTCTACCACGCTGGCTCTCAGAACCCATTCCATGATGCACGATACAGCCACCTTGCTGAAGTCAGACGTGGATAGTAAAATTCCTGGGAACCTTCAAGTTCCAAAGATTGGACATGCACCAGAACAAATAAGCTGAACTGAGGCTTTAAGTTATCTGGAAGCCAGACATGGTGTCCACCAGCAGAAGGCCTTTCTAATTGTGGCCCCCAGTGCCGTTCCGCAAGCAGTTCACTTATTGTTGATTAAATGCCACTCCATGAAGCAGTAGTAAGGGGCAGTTTTTTCTGCCACTTCTTTGCCGGTGCAGACAATCTGTATTGGCTCATCAAACTGATCGGCAGCCTCATGAACGTACCATCAACTCAATTGGGTAGTTCCTGAGTTAACTTTTGCCAGGATCCAACTCCTATGTGGCAAATGTGAGAAAACCGCAGACTTTCTTTCACACAGGATATGTTACCTTCTTGTTTACTAAGCACAAAGGCCCCTTCCGCACATGCACAATAATGCACTTTCAATCCACTTTCAATGCACTTTACATAAAATCCACTTGCAAACCATCATGAAAGTGGATTGAAAGTGCATTATTCTGCCTGTGCAGAAGGGGCCAAAAACAGCATAATTCTGATCACACCATTTCAACTGCACACTCACCATCCTTGAAAGATCCCCCATGCCGCTGCATCCGCCTGCGCCCAAACGTTTTCTGTCAAAAGCCAGAGAGAGACACTGGGTCAACATATACATGGACATCTCTGCTTTTCAGACATCAGAAGGCTGTTTCCAACCTGCCGCCATCTATATCTCATCTTCCATCGTCTCACTTTTATGGCTGTTTTTGTCATAAGCTCACAGCTGACTGAGGACAATCCCAAAGGAATTCCAGGCAAGAGATGTTCGGGCCCCTTCTGCACATGCAGAATAATGCACGTTCAATCTACTTTCAATTCACTTTGGATTTTACTGTGCAGAATAGTGAAATCCAATGGCCCCTTCCGCACATGCAGAATAATTCACTTTCAATCCACTTTCACAACTGTTAGCAAGTGGATTTTGCTATTCCGCATAGCTGCAAAGTGCATTGAAAGTGCATTATTCTGCATGTGCAGAAGGGGCCAATTGTGAAAGTGGATTGAAAGTGCATTATTCTGCATGTGCGGAAGGGGCCAATTGTGAAAATGGATGGAAAGTGCATTATTCTGCATGTGCGGAAGGGGCCAATTGTGAAAGTGGACTGAAAGTGCATTATTCTGCATGTGCGAAAGGTGCCAATTGTGAAAGTGGACTGAAAGTGCATTATTCTGCATGTGCGAAAGGTGCCAATTGTGAAAATGGATGGAAAGTGCATTATTCTGCATGTGCGGAAGGGGCCAATTGTGAAAGTGGATTGAAAGTGCGTTATTCTGCATGTGCGGAAGGGGCCTCAGAGGTGGTTTCCCACTGCCTGCCTCTGCATGGAGTAAGAGAGTCCCGAGAGAGCTGTGACTGCCCCCAGGTCACTCAGCAGGCTTCATGTGGAGGAGCGCGGAATCGTACCTGGTTCTTCAGAGTCTGCCACTCAACCACGACACCATGCTGGCTCTTTTATCCCAGTTAAAAACAACTTCAAGACCTGGGATGTTGTCTGGAAACTCTCCCTGTCAATATTGCATATTTAGACCAACAGCTGCTCTCCAGGGTCTTGGGCAGAGGCCTTTCCTATCGACTACTGCCAGAACTTTTAACTAAAGATGCCAGGAATCGATCTAATACTGTCAGTCAGGTATTCTAAAACTGGCCTGCAGCCCCTCCCCGACATCAGTTCCATCCAAAACAGGGAAAACACATGTCCAAAACCAGCCCTGGCAAATCAAAACAGTGTTTCTCCTTTGAATCCTCAAGTTAAAAAGATTGCTATTATTTATTAAGCGAGGAACACACACAATGTTTTAGGCAACGCTCAATGTTTCCTGATCTCCAGGTTCAGTTGCAAGTTTTTCCTCCTCCCGTGGTTGAAACAAACATGTTTGTTAACAGCTTCAAGGAGGGAGACACAAATCCAGTCTGAACCAGCCACCTGATAGCCAAACTTATTTGCATCCGGCTGTTACTTCTTAATGATTTACCCGGAATTGCTTCTCCCCGGGCTACCTCTGACCCATGCACTAATATTGTCAATGTGTGTGTGTGTGTGTGGGGGGGGGGGGATCATGGGGATTTGGCCAGAGGAAAACAAACACAGAACCCAGAAAGTTATGTCACAATGGAAGCCATTTCATGTCGAGTTTTCCCGCCCACTGAGATTCACAGATTTTACCCAAACCAGAAAACCAGTAGAGGATTTGTTTCTAGAAACTAAAGGAGAATTTAGAAGAAGATACCACAGGCTGTTGGACTTATTACACAACAGCAGGGCAGATTTCCTCACAGACCAGTAATAAGGAAGTGACAATTATTTGTGCCCACAACTTGTGAACAGCAGGAAGACTCACAAACACCTGAATTTTTGAGAGTTCAATGCTCGGAAAAATGAGCATTGTTTCAGACTGAGCACAGAGTTGTTCATCCCTAATGTACACATCCCTAATAAAACACTATCCTGTGTTAGCCTTTTAAAAGTTGGATAAGTTTCTATACCACCTTTCTGTCACTGCTCTTAAATGCGATTCTAACTGTGTACAGTGAAGGCCTAGAAGAAATGTCAGGCTATGGCTTTGGACGGCTCAAAAACGACTGAGTGGACAAAATTGGATTTGAAGAGGGAACTTGAAGAAGGAAGCAAAGGGAAGGCTGCCACTCCATAAATAGAAGGCAAAATATGGCACCTTCCGCACATGCAGAATAATGCACTTTCAATCCACAATTGTTTGCAAGTGGATTTTGCTATTCCACACAGTAAAATCCAGCTGCAAAGTGCATTGAAAGTGGATTGAAAGTGCATTATTCTGCATGTGTGGAAGGGGACTAAGAGGCTAGAAAGAAAGGGAGCATGAACCCCTAGCCCAGAGCAGAGCCACAAGGACGCTGCCACCCCACTGGAGCGCATAAAGCGATGCAGATTTCATCCTCTGAAGAATCTCAACTTTCAATTTCAACAAAGCAGGTTTCTAATCCTCCAGGCTTGGAAGACTTCTTTGAGTATGTACAGCCTACATATACATATGAAAGTTCAGAGGCCAAGGAGTGGAGGGCTGAGTAAGATTCCAGTCGTGGTGGGGTGTGGTTTGAGTGACTGGCACAAGGTCACCTAGAAAACTTTTCTGTCCAGGAATCTGAACACAGATCCCCTGCCCAGCATAATCCTAACTGAGCATGTACAGAGCAGAGAAACAAGGAAGTAGAGGCGCCCTTGCTTTATGCTGGCAAATGAAAGGAAGCGAAGAAGGTGCAATTCACACCTGGCAACTTACTAGGGAATTTTATTTTTTTGCTGTGTTTCATTTTTGGTTTTCAAGGAGGAAAAATCCCTCAAGTGACTCAGCTTGATCTCATGCCGACCTTTGTCCCCAGAGGCCTGGAAATTATTCCCCAAGAGGTCCTTCGAGACACACACCTGTCTTGGTGAAGCACACAGCCCACGGGTGTGGCTATCTACACTTTGTTGACATTGTGTTTGCCTGCACTGCTCTTTGGAGTAAAAGTTTAGGGCGATTCCGCTGACCTACTCCTTTTGCTTGAAAAGTATCTCCCTGATTCAGCATTTTTGAAAAGAAGGCTCCCAAAGAGGGCAGGAGGACCAAATAATTCACCAGTTTATGAAGCGGCTCATCTAAGCTGTGTGCGCTCTTAGCAGCGGTTCAAAAACAAAACCCTAAAGTATCTGTCTGGCATCTTCCCTCAAGAACAAGCATGTGAATTCCAGCCCACATCATCTTTTTAGTCTCATTAAGCATTTCCAGAAAAACCAATTGCTACGACTCTGGCTCTTGAATGGCTTCATCCCTCTGCCTCCCACTCCCTTTCTAAGCCACTCAAGTCTTCCCGGCACATTAGCTCAAATCCCAAGGTGATCCTCAAACCGTTTGTTAACTCGCTGTTCTCCGAAGGCCCTCCAGAGGTGACAGAGGCCTCAACTGCAAAGCACTAGCACAGTTTCCTCTCTCTCGGCAGAGTTAAGCTGTGGTGCTCCTACATACACTTGGACCTCTGACCCTCCCCTGGCTGAACATCAGCGTGTAAACACAATGATTAAGGCCAGATGTCCTCCTCTGGCATCTTTCAGCAAGCAGTTCCAGATATCCTAGGATGGGAGTGCAGGTCTGAAGATGTTCACAAAACACAGAAGGAAAGGCAAAATGGAAACTCAGACAAAACAGCTGTGTCTTTTCACTGTGCGGGATCATACAGGGAAAGGCTGTGGCTCGATGAGAGAACAGAGATCTAAGGCCCCTTCCGCACATGCAGAATAATACATTTTCAATCCAGTTTCAATGCACTTTGCAGTTGTGCAGAATAGCAAAATCCACTTTCAAACAATTACGAAAGCGGATTGAAAGTGCATTATTCTGCATGTGCGGAAGGGGCCTAGGTGGTGCAGAAGTCTAGGTAATTAAGGTTATACAGGGAGACTTCCCACCTACTCAAAGTAGGCCCAGAGATGGAAGGTAAATGTTCATCAGGCTTTGCTTAAGAGGTGGCTTTTGGTGGTCTGATTGATGGGCCTGTAGATCTGACTTTGGCCTGAGTTTGGTCTCTGTCCAACAACCCTCTGGCTTCAGATTCAGGATTTGCGGTAGGTTTTTGACCCTGATACTCAATCCACTGAACCCACTTTAAATACGGTAGTTCATTTCAGGTCCCTGACCTGCAACTGGGATTTATTCAATTAAGACTTCGCAAACGAGATGAAGAAACCTCTACATTTTTCATTCTTTCAGATTTTGCTCACGTTCAAGAAGACCAGAGTCTTCTCTTAATTTTTTTTAACGATGTCATTGTTAAGTCAGTCAGCTAAGACGGCCTTTTAAACCAATTTTGCCAGTTCCCTGCAATGTTTACAGATGAGTGCTCTGCATCGGCCGAGTTTGGGAACAACGAATTATTTAGAGGCTAGAAAATCCAAAACTAATTGCAAAGAGCTTTTCAAACCAAAGGTTTCCAAACAGTTCAACAGTGTAGGGAGGGGGAAATCCTTTAATCCCTAAACTCTCAAAAACAAGCATCAATATCAACGTCTAGGTTTTCTGGTCAGGCGTCATCTGCAGGGTGGACATATTTGGCTACAGCCCGTTTACACCTCAGCTTAAGAGAACCCTCCCAAACCATCAAACTTGAACTAGTGAAGGGGAGAAATTGTACTACATTCTGGGAAAGAAATACCAGCCAGTAATATATAAGGAAGCAGCAAATGCAGCCGTCTCACATTGCCCTTTCACAATTGTTTGCAAGTGGATTTTGCTCTTCTGCACAGTAAAATCCAGCTGCAAAGTGCATTAAAAGTGGATTGAAAGTGCATTATTCTGCATGTGTGGAAGGGGCCATTAGCAGATCTATCCACACACACTCATAGACACATTATCTCTCCCTCCCTGGAAAACTCAATTTCCTGAACCAGGTTTGCTTGACTCCACTCGAATGCTCAGGTCTCGGCCTGTGTCAAGAGCCTACCTTATTTCGGCCGGGGCTCCGGGTTCTCTGACCGTTGGCTTCTTCTGTTAGTGGCTTCAAGGTACTGCTGAACTTGGGAGTCTCGGCTGCTTCGGCGTTCCCAAAGCCCTTCATGGCTGCCCGGTAGGACATGTTGCGGAGGTTGCGTTTCAGCGTCGCCCCGCCCAACTCCTCCTCCAGCTCTTCGAAAGAAATGCTGGGAGCCGACAAGCGCTTTGGGTTGCACCGGGATGCCTCTTTGCTGGGCACGGCTGCTGAGAAGCTCTGGTGCCGGGCGGGGGTCTTGGCTTGGGGGCACTCGGCCAGGATTTTGGGGATGAGCTGCTGGGTGCCCACCTTCAGAGCAACTGGGCTTTCCGTGCTGAGGACGATCCGGTGCGGCCCAGTGGGAGGCGGTGAGAGGTCGTCCGAAAAGGCAGCGTTATCCAGCGCCGCCATGGCGCTGCGCTTTCCCTGCAGAGTCACCGCAGTGCTGCTGACCTGCAACTCGGACGTTAGCTGGTGCCCAAGAAGAACGGCCTCTTCCGCCAAGGATAGGTCCGAATGCCGGTGGGACATGCTGGCAGTACGGAAAGTTTCAGGGAGTCTAGGAAGGGAATAGAGAGAAAGAAGGCATGAAGGACTCTGCTCTCCAACAGGGAAACATGAAAGAACATACTGGCCTGGCTAAGCAATTAGACTGAAGACTGACACAACTGAAAACATCCCAAGTAACAAGTAGGCTAGTCAATCTCCAGGAGGTAGCTGGAGATCTATCACTATGATCTCCAGGTGACAGTCCACCTGGAGAAAAATGGCTACTTTGGAAGGTGGGCTCTATACTGTACGGTGGCTTCTTTTCAAGAGAAAGAAAGGAAGTGTAGGAGGGAGCAAAGTGTCTTGTCCCCGGTCACGGAATTATAGAATCATAGAGTTGGAAGAGACCCCAAGGGCCATCAAGTCCAACGCCCTGCCATACAGGAACGCACAATCAAAGCACTCCCGACAGATGTTCATCCAGCCTCTGTTTCAAAACCTCTGAAGAAGGATACTCCACCACACTCTGAGGCAGTGCATTCCACTGTCAAACAGCCCTGACTGTCAGGAAGTTTTTCCTGATGTTTAGGTGGAATCTCTTTTCCTTCACTTTTTCCTGGTCCTCATCTCTGAGGCAGCAGAAAACAAGCTTGTGAGATACCTTCGACATGGCATCCCTTCAAATATTTAAATATGGCTATCATGTCCCCCCTTAACCTTTGCTTCTCCAGACTAAACATCCCCAGCTCCCTAAGCCTCTCTTCATAGGCCATGGATTCTAGACTTTTTACCATTTTGGTTGCCCTCCTCTGGACATGATCCAGCTTGTCAATATCCTTCTTAAATTATGGTGCCCAGAACTGAACACAGTACTCTATATGAGGTCCGACCAATGCAGAGTACAGTGGTACAATTAATTCCCTTGATCTAGACACTATACGCTTATTGATGCATCCCAGAATTGTGTTGGCTTTCGGAGTTCATCTTCTGTATGAAGATTCTGAGCATAAATAAACAAAATGACGGCTTTCAGGTTGTCAAACAGATCATCTAACAACACAGTACAGGCCACCAGAAGTTGGCTAAAAGAAGTTTAACAGTTGACAAATTACACAGGCAAGACCCACAATGTTTAAGAATATAGCTGAACTAAAGAAGGGGGTGGGGACAGAATTTCTCGGAGATTTTTTAATAGAACTTTTAACACCTCACAGAGGTGGTTTCACGTCAAGCACAGGAAGGAGCAACATTCTCTGAGGTAAAATTATGTCTGTAGACAAGAGAGTTTGCTCCTTGCACCTGTTGACTCCTCAGGATCTCCTTGTGGATCATAATAGTTTTGTTGTGCTAGCTCAAAGCCACAGCAAAACAATCAAAACAACAAACATCTCTTCCTGGGATTCATTTAGGGCGACAGGAGACTGAGTCACCAGGAAAGCAAACATGTGGAGAATAAGGAAATAATAATAAAGACACGGCTATATCCAGAGAATGGCTGACGGCTGTGAGGATCACTGAAATAATAAGGTTCAATGCACTTCATGAAAGGGTTGCCAAGGCCTGAAGTTCTGACCGGGAGCAGCAGAAGGCCGTTGCTTTCACACCCTGCATGTGAGCTCCCAAAGGCACCTGGTGGGCCACTGCGAGTAGCAGAATGCTGGACTAGATCAGGGGTAGGGAACCTGCGGCTCTCCAGATGTTCAGGAACTACAATTCCCATCAGCCCCTACCAGCATGGCCAATTGGCCATGGTGACAGAGGCTGATGGGAATTGTAGTTCCTGAACATCTGGAGAGCCGCAGGTTCCCTACCCCTGGACTAGATGGACTCTGCTCTGATCCAGCAGGCTCTTTCTTCTGTTCTTAAGGCCACTGCTTTCACATCCTGCATGTGAGCTCCCAAAGGCACCTGGTGGGCCACTGCGAGTAGCAGAGTGCTGGAAGAGATGGACTCTGGCCTGATCCAGCAGGCTCTTTCTTATGTTCTTAAGTTCCTTCAAATTACAGCTGATCTGCAGACTACAAAGATTAGTTCCCCTGAAGAAAATGTCGGCTTTGGAGGGAAGACAACTCGGCATTACATCCACGCTGAGCTCCCTACAGAAACTCATCTTGCGCAGACCCCATCTTCAAATCTCCAGGAATTTCCCAAACCAGAGTTGGCAACCCTACTTAGTTTTGCCCCCCACCCCACCCCATCTGAACAGCTAGAATTGAAGGCATAATAGGATGTGGCGGATCATAGGAATCTAGACTGTTTAAGAGTCTTTTGGATATCTATTTTAGTCACCATCTTTATGAATTGCTGTAGTTTACAGTTTTTAACTATGTATATATTATTTTTCGGCATGTTTTATGCTCGATGTATTAGAAATCATGTATGTAAGCTGCCCTGAGTCCTGTTTAGACAGGGAACGGCGAGGTATCAAATTTAATAAAGACAAACAAATAAGACAAACCATCAGACCCTACGGGCAGAGAGACCGAAGATGAGACAGTAGCTTCCCTAAGTTAGCAAGGAACAGATGTTTGGCATTATAAAATGAAGTTCAGGGTCTGCCATTTGGGACCATAAGAACATAAGAACTAGCCTGCTGGATCAAATTAGAGTCCATCTAGTCCAGAACTCTGCTACTCGCAGTGGCCCACCAGGTGCCTTTGGGAGCTCACATGCAGGATGTGAAAGCAATGGCCTTCTGCTGCTGCTGCTCCTGATCACCAAGAGCCCTTCCGGACACACCGGAAGTGCGTATTCAGGTTTGACTTCGGTGGTTTACAGCGTGAGTCTTACCTTTGACTCCGGGAGAAGTCCTCCCGTTCCTCCGCACAGCAGCCGACTCGTGTCTCCGGAGCCGAGCTCAGAGGGCGGGACCACCTCCCTGTGCTGCGTTCCGATTGGTTGCTGTGTCCCCCGTTCTGCGCATGCCCAAAGCTTTTCGCGCCGCCACTTCCAGTCTCCCCTTCTGCGCATGATTGGCAGAGGAAATACTTAGTCTGTGATTGTGGCTACATGGCAGAGTGAGTGGCGGAGATTCCCGCCTCCAAGTGATTTCGAGCTCGAGTGCAACCCGAGTCCGCCAGTCGACTCAACTCCCCAGTAGAGTCGAGAAATTCAATGGCGAGCAGGGAGGTGGTCGAGGTCGAACCACGAGTTCCCGACGCTTCGTCTGTCTGCGGAGGACTCGGGTCGGGACTCTAGTCGAACTCTCCAGGTCGAGAGCGATTCAATGCGGAAACTACCCCTAGTCTGCTAAGAGCATTTTGCAATCTGAGATCAGGAGGAGGATCAAGATTGGTAGCCATAGATCGACTTCTCCTCCATAAATCTGTCCAAGCCCTTTTTAAAGCTATCCAGGTTAGTGGCCATCACCACCTCCTGTGGCAGCATATTCCAAACACCAATCACACGTTGTGTGAAGAAGTGTTTCCTTTTATTAGTCCTAATTCTTCCCCCCAGCATTTTCAATGTATGCCCCCTGGTTCTAGTATTGTGAGAAAGAGAGAAAAATTTCTCTCTGTCAACATTTTCTACCCCATGCATAATTTTATAGACTTCAATCATATACCCCCTCAGCCGTCTCCTCTCCAAACTAAAGAGTCCCAAACGCTGCAGCCCCTCCTCATAAGGAAGGTGCTTCAATCATTCTTGTTGCCCTTCTCTGCACTTTTTCTATCTCTTCGATATCCTTTTTGAGATGTGGTGACCAGAACTGAACACAGTACTCCAAGTGCGGTCGCACCACGGCTTTATATAAGGGCATGACAATCCTTGCAGTTTTATTATCAACTCCTTTCCTAATTATCCCCAGCATACAGTTTGCCTTTTTCACAGCTGCCACGCATTGAGTTGACATTCCCATGGAACTATCAACCAAATCCCGTTCCTGGTCTGTGAAGTTTGGATTTTTTGCTCCTATGTGCATCACTTTGCATTTTGCTACATTGAACTGCATTTGCCATTTCTTAGCCCACTCACCTAATTTATCAAGGTCCGCTTGGAGCTCTTCGCAATCCTTTGTGGTTCTCACCACTCTATATAATTTGGTATCATCTGCAAACTTGGCCACCACGCTACCCACCAACTCTAGTAGCAGAGTCGAAGCTCTGCTACTAGAGTTGGAGAAGAGAAAAGAAATCCTCCTCCTGCCCCACTGCTGAGAAGTTAATACAAAGGTCACAGCAGTGCTCTTGGTGAAAAAGCGGGCAGACTGGTTAGACAGCTTTGCAAGGCTCACCGCCTGCAAGAACAGTTGTCTGCAAGGCCCTATTCAAAGATTTATTCTTCCTCCAGAGGCTCTGCATATGCATACGGAAGTTACTCACTAGTATCCTTGAGTGGTAATCCAAGATTAAGGTTCTTTGCGACCCCAGGGCAGGAAACTTAATTCGAATGCTTAGTTTGCATTATGTTTATAGCGTTATCCAAACATAACGCTCTTTAGGAGGGAATGGTGGCAGGCACCCCAAGTTGTGAACCACTATATTCCTCTTGTGCCACTCGGGAAAGATTACAACATACGCAAAAGCCTGGGAGAGTGACTGAGCATGGGAGAAGGAGAAAAACATATCTGATCGCGACATGCCTCTGAAGTTACCAGCCATGGATGTGGTGAAACGTTAGGAGCAAAAATCACGGCCACGCAACCTGGAAAATCTACAGCAGTCAGTGGATTCTGGCTGTGAAAGCCATCAACAATACTTGGAGAAAAAAAGTATCTGTGCTTTCTCCAAATTTCACAAATTTCTGTCCTGTCTTCCCTTAGACCCGTGGTGGCGAACCTATGGCATGGGTGCCAGTGGTGGCACTCAGAGCCCTCTCTGGGGGCACGCGCAAACAGAGTCCCCCCCCCCCACACATCTAGGCTGGCCTGGGCGGCTGGGTTTGATTATTAGCATTAAACTTAAGACCTAGTTTGGGGAAGCAGTGTAGGTAACCCTGTTAAGCACTGTTACACCCCACTGATTTTCATGCGAAGAACTAAAGCGTGATCCTTTACCTGGGAGTAAGCTCGGTTGCTGGCAATGGGGCTTGCTTCTGAGTAAATCCTCCTAGGGTCGTGATTCACCAGTTGGAAGAGTTGCACAGTTGCTTCAAAGCAAAGCCACCGACTAGCACCAAGCTTACTCCCGAATAACGTGTGCCTCGGAGCCAACCATTTTTTCTAAACTAAAACCTCAGTATTCAGGTTAAATTGCCGTGTTGGCACTTTGCGATAAATAAGTAGGTTTTGGGTTGCAATTTGGGCACTCGCTCTCAAAAAAGTTCACCATCACTGCTTTAGACCCTTCCTCCCTTAAGCTCAATATGGTGTGCCCCAACTAGGACCGAAAACAACTTACACAATTGTCCCCTCTTTATCCTTGTAAGATAGGTCCGCATTATATTGGGGAAAACATTAGGATTTTGTTTTTAATGGATTATGTGAGGTAGATCTGCCAGCCAGTGCCTGGCAAATCTGCTGTACATGTTGCAAGAAAAGTGTGATATTGTCTCGACTATCATAAGAGGATTTAGAGAACAAACATTGCTCTTGGCTGACCTGGAGATAGATGCTTAGATTTTTTGACTGAAAACTGCAGCATTTATGCTTCATGTATGTAACTGACGGCAGGACACGGAAAAAGGAAGAAGAGGAAGAAGAAGAGTTTGGATTTATATCCCCCCTTTCTCTCCTGCAGGAGACTCAAAGGGGCTGACAATCTCCTTGCCCTTCCCCCCTCACAACAAACACCCTGTGAGGTGGGTGGGGCTGAGAGAGCTCCGAGAAGCTGTGACTAGCCCAAGGTCACCCAGCTGGCATGTGTGGGAGTGCACAGGCTAATCCAAATTCCCCAGATAAGCCTCCACAGCTCAGGTGGCAGAGCTGGGAATCAAACCCAGTTCCTCCAGATTAGATACACGAGCTCTTAACCTCCTATGCCACTGCTGCTCCACACAAAGCAACATGGGCAACTGCAGAACTTTGCTGGGGTGGGGAGATAATGATGACCACAACCAAGAATGAGAGTCATGCCATGGAGGAAAAGATGGGCCACAACAACGTTGAATGAATCCATCCCAATCCCATGCATGGCCAGACCGCATGCGAGATAGTGGCCAATGGCATACCCCTGGCCACAGACTCACAAAGCTGCCTTATAGCCCTCTTCCGCACATGCAGAATAATGCACTTTCAATCCACTTTCAATGTACTTTGCAGCTGGATTTTACTGTGCGGAAGAGCAAAACCCACTTGCAAACAGTTGTGAAAGTGGGTTAAAAGTGCATTGTTCTGCATGTGCGGAAGGGGCCGTAGTGAATCAGACCATTAGCCAGCATTGCCTATTCTGACTGGCAGCAACGCCCCAGGGCTTCAGACAGCGGTCTTTCATATCACCAGCTGCCTGACCCATTTCATTGGAGATGCCAGGGATTGAATCTGGGATCCGCTGTGTGCCAAGCAAGAGCTCTAGCGCCGGCCCACGGCCCCTCCCCAGCCAGAGCATAAATGGGAAGAGATAAGAACAGGAAAAAAATCTGCTGAACCAGACCAAAGTCCCATCTTGGCTGACATCCTGTTCGCCGCAGTAGCCAACCAGATGTCTTGGCAACGGCCACTCCGTTGTTCTTGTGCACCAACCCACCAGTGCTCTGAGGTCTGCTGTCTGAATATTCAATACCGGGACTTAGTCAAAGCTACAGCTAATGTTTCTAATTTCCTTTTAAATAAGCTCGAGTGCAGAGCTGCATCTTGTGGCTGTTTGTTCCATAAATGAAAAGGGTTTGGTGTTCGCAGAGCTATAGCAAAGTACCTGGCTTGTATCTGGGAGACCCATATTTGAATCCCTGGCATCTTAGCTCTTCCTTGCCTGAAATCTCGGCAACTCACCTTTAGTCAGAAGAGAACGGATGGATTTAAAACATGAATGGCCCAGCTCATACACAAAGGCCCCTTCCGCACTTGCAGAATAATGCACTCTCAATGCACTTTGCAGCTGAATTTTATTGTGCAGAATATCTTTCATCTTTCAACAAGCCTTTATTGGCATGGACAACAGTACAACAATAGTAAAAAACTGATTTAAAAACATATACAGTACAGGAAATAAATGTTAAGTGGAAGGATACTGCAGAACAGCAAAATCCGCTTGCAAACAATTGTGAAAGTGGATTGAAAGTGCATTATTCTGCCTGTGCGGAAAGGGCCAAAGTCTTTTCAGGCCAGACCAGATTTTATGACATCCTTGGGTCGTTACAGCACTTCAAAACGCATGGGGCGACCAAGAAAACATCTCTGTTTCCTGCTATGCCACAAACCCACGGAGGATTGGTCCCTTCCAACATTTTTTGACGGCTAAACTTGTCTCTAAAACGACATGGCCCTTTATTTTGGAAGTGCAGGAGAGATGGATAAAGAAATGTTGAGACTAGCAATAATTTAAAAAATGGACAACAATTCTGTTTGGTATTTAAAAGCTATGGAGAGGTCAGTTTAACTACTTCACTGTTCAAGTCTTACAGAATTTGAAAGATTTCTCTGCATGTCCCAGACCCAGCACCGATATGACCTTGCGGTCTCTCACTGCAGGCTCCACACCAACAGTAAAGCTCAGCTTTTGACTGGTCTGTTTCAGTGATCAAAACACTTCACATTCTTTATCTCTCTACAGAAGCCTGGCAAGGTCGGCCAGTGTTATGATTCCCCCCAGTGCTGCAAATTTGGTGAGTGAGCGAAGGCCAAGAGACAGTAGCAGGTTTAAAATGTGCTGGATTTTAGCTACAAAGATCTACCTGGGATGTTGTGTGGTTTCCGGGCAGTATGGCCATGTTCTAGTAGCCTTTTCTCCTGATGTTTCACCTGCATCTGTGGCTGGCATCTTCAGAGATCCTCTGAAGATGCCAGCCACAGATGCAGGCGAAACGTCAGGAAAAAATGCTACTAGTACACGGCCGTGCAGCCTGGAAACCACACAACATCCCAGTAATTCCGGCCGTGAAAGCCTTCAACAATACAAAGTTGTACCTGTTCACCAAAAAACACCCAAAACCTAACAAAAAGGACTCCAGATTTGAAGGCAACCAGATCTGAAGGCACAGAACAGTGGAATGCAACGGGAAGAGTATAACTTTGCTTTGGATTGCACCATAGGAAGTGGTGGAGTTGTCTTGTTTTGGGGTTGTTTTGTTTTTGAATTTTCATACCTAAATGGATTAGCCACACAGCCATGGGGCTTCAGACAAGGTAAATTCTAAGAACTCGAGCGAAAGCGAGCAGATGAGGATTGTTTCCAAACCTCTTGCTTTGGAACGAGCTCTCCCATCCAACCAGAACGACCAGGGCTGTTCCTATTCAACCTTTCCCAGAAATACCAAACAATCGAAGCATCCACTTCCTTCAGGCCCATGAATAAAGGATCTTTCAACCATCAACACATAGGATGCCGATGCTAATTGTCTGGCATTTAGAGCAGGCAAATTGCTGATGCGAAATAATGAAGTCACTGTTTTGAAACACGGTCATGGATGATACAGCTTCTCTTATTTATTTATTTATTTATTTATTTATTTTTATTTATTGTTTCGGCTTTTATACCGCCCCATCCCCAAGGGGCTCTGGGCGGTGTACAGCACAAGCATAAATAAAATGAATTACTAAAATCTTTAAAACAGCGATACAAACATAATGATAATAATAGTAGAGGCGTCCGACCAACCCCACTTTAAAATTCTCCCCAGGAAAGAAGGGGGGAGGAGAGCGGCAAGTCATATTAGATGGTGGCCTAGATGGAAAGGCCAACTGGGGGGGGCACCATATCAGCGGCTGGTCCCTCCAAAGGCCCGGTGGAACAACTCCGTTTTGCAGGCCCTGCAGAATTTCGCCAAGGTCCCTTGGAACAGTGTGAACAGCAGGCCAGGTAGAGTGTTCCACCAGGCTGCAGGGCCAGGGCCGTAAAGGCCCTGGCCACGGCGTGGCGGCCAACCGCATCATTGAAAGGGGCCACTGCGGACCACTAATAAATGAAAGCCTCCACCGAGCGGAGGAGGCGTGCAGGGACACTTATGGGGGGTGATGCGGTCTCGAGAGGAATCACGAGGGGTCCCAGGCAGCGTAGGGCCTTGAAGGTGTACTTCAGCACCTTGAAGATGACCGAGGAACTCCACGGGGAGCCAATGCAGCTGGCGCAACACAGGCTGAATGTGATGCGTAAATGGCGCTGCCTGTAAGTAGGCGCGCCGCTGCGTGTTGGACCAGCTTTAGTCTCCGGATCAAGCGCCAAAGGAAGACCGGCGTAGAGCGGAGGCCTTACAATAGTCCAATCTGGAAATTTGACGGCGTTGCATGGATCACAGTGGCTAGGAATAAACGCTTAGGAGAGGAAAGGAGCCAGCAGCCCGGGCACTGGCGAAGGTGGAAGAAGGCAACCCGGGTTACATGGAGCCACCTGGGTCTCCATTGAGAGAGACAAATCAGAATTGGACCCCCAGGTCTGCTTGCCGCGGAGGGGGTCTGAAACCAATAGAGACCCCCTCCCCACACCGGTGGCTGGAAGATCCTGTCCCCCCCCTCGCGGCCAAGCCAGAGGATCTCCGTCTTCCGATGGATTCAGTTTTAACCTGCTCTGCTGCAACCAACTGCAGCTTAACCGCCTCAAACAGTGCTGGAGAGCCGCAGTGGCGAGCTGACTGCTCCCCCCTCCATCAACAGAATGAGCTGCGTGTCATCAGCGTACTTGATGGCAGGTCAATATCCCGAAAACTCAGTACCCAGTTGAGCAAGGGGTTAGCATATAGATATTAAATAGCAGCGGGGATAGTAGAGCCCCCTGGGGTACACCGCAATCAAGCGGGCACTTCCGGGAGGCCTGATCCCCGCACCTCACTTGCTGACTTCGACCCCGGAGAAAAGAGGCAATCCACTGAAGGACAGTGCCCCGCACCCCGGAGGCGGCCAGGCGGTGGGTCAAAAGGTCGTGGTCGACCACATCAAACGCTGCGGTAAGATCTAACAATACCAGCAGTGCCGATCCGCCTCGGTCGAGCTGAATACGGAGTGGCTCCTAGTTTTGCCCGGCTTCACAAGCTGAAGCCAGGGGCGTACCTGCCAGAGAGACATGGGGTCACCCCATGTCCCCGGGCACCACCAACTGGTCACGTGGTGGCACAAAATTGCCCCCCCCCCACCACAGACCGAAGCCTTCCGCAAGCCTGCTGGACACCCCTCGGCCCGACCCTGGAAGAATTGAATCCAAGGCAGGCAAGGAGGCAAGCCAGAGGCCCACTGGTTGCTGCCGTCTCTCCCCCCATTTTAAATGCACTGCCAGGCTATAGCAAAGAAATTTCTCCTGGATACATAGAGGAAGGGCAAGCAATTCTCTTCCCTGCTTCTGTGCCTGCCCTTGCAGGCTTTGCCGCTATTGAGAACAAAGCAGGGCTTTGCCCGGGCTCTGCAACCTCTCAGTATTGGGATGAAAGTCACCAAGTCTAGGGTAACGACACAGAAACACCCCTGAACAGTATCTTGCCTTAAAAACCATACAGGGTCACCATAAGACAGCTGTGACTTGCCACCAAAATATGTAAATAAATAAATAAAATGCTGACCTACATGTTCCCAAGTATGACTCTCCAAACTCTCTAAACCTGACCAGAAATTGTTCCCTAGTTCTTACCAAGGTGATCAGTCAGGATTACACCAATTCCAAGTGCAAGCCACAAGACCCACGTTACTCCAGTCATACACAAAATGTCCTTGAGCTAAGAAAACTAGTTCCTCAGGGGGGAATGATTTTAGTCAAGTATTCTCCGTGCGGTATCGGCTTTCTACAGTAGACCCCTTGGAGTGTTTTCCCTCCATAAGCCAACACCTATACTCTGTGGTTGATTACTTCCATGCGAACAAGGCCAATTACTTAACACTGGGACATTATTTACACCCTCCACCTGCTGAGACATGCTATCTCTCATGCTGTATTGAGCGCTTCAGCAATCCAGCTCCAAGCGCGGAGTGGGAAACACCCTTTGAATTCTCAGCCAGCAGGTCTGGGCACGGCCCAGGCTGCACCTGATAACAGTCCCACCCAGGTTAGGAAAACAGAAAGTCCAGCAAGCCAGGGAAGGAGCTGGCACTGAACAGGGTAAAATGTCTCAACAGGCTATAAATGACATATGCCTGGCCTCCAAAGCAGCCAATTTCTTCAGGCAAACTGATTTCTGCTGATTGGAAATTTCCGACAGTCCATGCCCGACCCCTCTGAATGGACCTATGGGGCTTCGGTCCATGCCTGTTTCATATGCTCTGAAGAAACTCCAACAGAAAACTGAGATTAGGTCAGGAGATAATACAATAGCCTGATTTTCCTAGGGGTTTTCATTTCCTTCATCTATTCCTTTATGTGCAAATAACTCCCACTGAACATTCTCAGTAATGCACAGGCTTGGCTCGCGAACAGTTATCGCAACCTAGGTTTCAACTTTGAGATTGGGTGGTGGGGGTGTAAAAGGGTCTAAGCCGGCTCTGTGTCAGGTGAACAGCCCGAATTGGGAAGTTTCGATTTCAAATCTCACTTTGATCATTGGCAACCCAAGGCAAATTGCTCTCCTAAGCATCACTGCATCCTTCTTAGTTACTTGCTGTATAAAAAATATTTAGATCATATTTATTCATAAGGATTACTGAGAGCAAATCGGAAGCGTTATTGTTATTTAATAGGATGCCCTATTTTCTTTAATCTCTGAAAACTAGCAGGACCTAAAAGCAGAGGCTCCGGACCAGTAAAAAAGCTGGCAACGCACCTAGTATAAACTCCTGCAGCAGAAGGGGTTTCTTGAGAGAGAAGGGGTCATTTAGGGTTATCAGCAAAGGAAAAGGAGGAGTGAAAGAGCTCCTTCTTTGGATCTAAGCAGCAAAATCAAAATTCCAGTGCTACCTTCCAGTGTCCAGGAAGAAGACAGGTGTCAGATGGATAAAACTGTGTATTTGGAAATGATTCTTTCAATAATTTCACACCAAAGTCCAACCATCACTTCCAAAAGCAGTTCACCCCCCTTTTAAAACAAGTCACAAAAGTGTCATCTCTTCAACTTGGCCATTTTTATTAGCCCCATGGATTGCCACGGGATATACTGGCTGACACCCCAGGGGCCAAGGGTTCCTTCATCGACTAGGACAGTGATGGCGAACCTATGGCATGGGTGCCAGAGGTGGCACTCGGAGCCCTCTGTGTGGGCACGCACACACAGAGTTCGTCATGTGGGGGGCGGAAAATCACCCCCCCCCCACACACACACACATCTAGGCTAGCCTGGGCCACTGAGCATGACATGCGTGCACCATGGTGAGCAGGGAGGACTCAGCTGGCAGGCCTGGTGCCTGTGGTCCGGGTGGCTTCTGCCCGAGGGGTGGGGGGCGCAGAGGAGGCAGAGATGCTAGAGAGGCACAGAGCGGTGCACACAGGACTTGCTGGAGGCTAGAGCAGGCTGGCCTCTGCTCGAGCGGGTGGGGCGGAGGAAGAGGGAGCCAACCTGTTTTTCTAAACTAAAACCTCAGAATTCAGGTTAAATTGCTGGGTTGGCACTTTGCGATAAATAACTAGGGTTTGGGTTGCAATTTGGGCACTCGGTCTCGAAAAGGTTCGCCATCACTGGACTAGGATGTGGAACTTGCCCAATTCTGTGGAGTTTTCTCCCAAATAAGCAAAAGATGGCAGCTACAACCTGCTTCCCTACGCCCAGTTTGGCAAGAGGCAGGTTGCAAACTTCTGGGGCGTTTCACTCACAAGGGAATGGAATCCAACTCTTTAGTAGAGACCGCCTCACTTTAACGTACCTGTAGCCAAGAAGTCCTAATCACGAAGGAACATCCCACTGAGCGCACAATGCAAACTTATAAACATTTACTCAAAAGTAAATGGCACTTTACTGAATGGACTGCAGATTCTGGGAGGAACTCACATTTGAATGGATGTAGCCAGGCTGGAAATGGGCACAGTGCCAGATTCACCTGTAGGCTAGGCAGGTTGAAGCAGAAGGCCTCAACACCTTGGGGACCTCTAGCCATGCTGTATAATATTTTTGGCAAATTCCTGCTTATTCCCCAAAACATTTACAAAGTTCGGTTCCGGCAAAAGTTTTTCACAGCGCTAATTTGAACATTTCTGCATTTCCCCCGTAATCACTATATTTCACAGAAACATCTTGTCTTTTAGAGATAGAGAAGAAATTGTGAACTGCAGAATGTTAAACACCCGTCCCCATCCTTAGCTTTACCCGGTTTAAAACACTCTTCCATCTTCCTCTAGTGGGGATTGGGCGGGGGTCTCTCTCCATCTGAATCTGGCACTCACTTGTGCAGTGACTTCCCAAGACAGATTCCAAACTTTCTGGGGGGGGGGAGGGGGAGGCCCTCACCGTCATGGGGAAGGGGAGGCCCTCACCGTCCAGGTTGGAAATACCTGAAGATGGGGGGGGGGGGGGGTTGGGGGGGAGAGGGGCTTCAGTGGTGTACAATGCCTCCGAGTCCACCTTCCAAATTAGCCCTTTTCTCCAGAGCTGTTCTCTGTCGCCAATTTCAATCCCAGGAGATCACCGGGGAGTAGCTGGAAATGACAACAAGCGTCCCGTCCCCCCCCCCACAACTGTGGGGCCCCTTCCGCATATGCCGAATGATGCACTTTCAAGCCACTTTCAGCGCACTTTGAAGGTGTGGGGAATAGCAAAATCCACTTGTGAACAACTGTGAAAGTGGATTGAAAGTGCATTATCCGGCATGTGCGGAAGGGGTAGCCCTCCCCCCACCCTTTAAAAAAGGAAGGAGACGTCCTTCCTTGCCAGGCTTTCCTGGCTCCCTTCCCCGTCGCCGTGCGCCCCTCTCCAAAGGGACCCCACTCCCGCGCGCCCCGCTCTTACCTGGGCTTCCAGGACCGGGCGCGCTCCGGTTTCAGCGCCGGCCAGCATGGCAGCGGCTCGGGCCAGCGAGACCCAGGCAGGTGCCGCCGCCCAGGAGCAACCCAGAAAGTGGAGCCGTAGCCAGGCTCCGCCCTGCAGGGAGGGCTCCAAGAGGGCACCTGGGCAGGGCGCGTCCGCCGGCGCAAAGTTGCAACAGAAGCCCCGTTGGCAGCCGAATGGCTAATCTGGAATCAAAGCTCCTGAAATGCAGGGAGGCTGCATGGCGAGGAGGAGCGCTCGGCACCCTTGGGAAGGCAGCCGAGTAAACATGCACGCGCTGGGGCTGGAATCCTGGCCGCCTTTGCTTGGGCGGCGCCTCTCCCCCTGGTGTCTTTAGCGTCCCGGATCTCGAATTGCGGCGGCTGAACGCGAAAGAGAGCGGAGCCTGGGATAAGAACCAATCACAGACTCGGCCAGAGTCCTCCAGAGCCCCTTCACGGAACAGACTTTTTTTTTTTTTTTTTGGGGGGGGGGGGGGCAAATCCTATGGCTTATAAGTTTCAACACACCGGTGTGAAATCCAAACTCGCAGCCCTCAGATGCGGCAGAACTACAGTTCCCATCACATCCCCTGCCAGCGTGATGTAGTTTGCGGGGGAATGATCGGAACTGTAATCCATAATATCTGGAGAGCCGCCAGGTTTGACACCTAGAAAGCACTGGCTGTGTAGTAGCCTCCTGTTGAATGGGGGTGGGGAAGAAGCTAGGCCAGTCAGTTACCAGGAGCCAGCACTTGCCAATGTTTGTGTTTCGCGAAGTTGGGGGAGACTCTGAGGGAAAGGGGGGATGAGAAAATGACGTCTTGCACCTCTGCCTGGGCCTGAGCAGGAGCTTCCCATGCTCCTGGCCCTGTATGTGCCAGGTGGATGCCAGCATGCAGGACAGCATAACAGACCAAAAGGGGAGCTCGGACTACTCCACCTAATCTCAGGCATGCGACCTCGATGCAGAGAAAAGCTGTCGCCTCATTACACTTGACCAGGCAGGGGCAACAGGGCGACTAAGCAAACTATGTCGCCCTGGGCAAAACCTGGAGTTGGACCCTGGAAGAGCCCTTTCCGCAGGCCAAAAGCACCCAGACATTGGTACCTGCCATTTTAGACCTTGTCAACACCACAATTTTAATATTAGAGTTTCTGTGCTACTCCCCCCAAGGTTTGGGTGGTTTTGGGACAGGAGTCCCAAAGTTGGACTCCAGAGAGAGAGCATCCCATTGTTCCATCAGACTAATATGGAGATTATAGAACCGTTTTGAGGTCCTGTTTCGCCCTGATTCTTTCCAGTGGAAATTTTCCTATCCCGGGTGATACCTGAAGGCTCCCAATTGCCATTGCTATAAAGACCCTCTAATTGCCCCAAGAATCTTTGTTTCTGGTTTTCATTTGTAATGGGGAGTTTACCCATGGGCTGTGGGGCACATTTCAGTGATCTCCAAACTTTCAGGAGTCATCCAAGGAGACTGCCTAATGATACCCAGGATTTGGTGCCGGATTTTACGTGGGAGGCTAAGGGTGCTTCATGGACCCTCAAAGCCATCGTTAGAAACTCTAATGGCTCCATTGGAAACAATGGCTAGGGATAGAGGCACCCCCACAGGAGTCCATAACTTTGGACTCCCTAAACTAAACTTCACCAAACTTGGAGGGTAGCATAAGGACAGTCCTGATGATACACTGAGGCCACACAGGTGCCTTTCTAGCTACAAAACTGCGCCTGCAGGGCACAAATGGGAAAACCACTAAAATACCCAAAACAGACCCAGCATTTTGATGCCCCCCCACAGAGTGATGCCCTGGGCAGCTGCCCACCATGCCCAATGGGTATTACGCCAGTGAGCCAGGGGTGATAACAGAGCAGCCCTAGGCTGAAACTGTCGCCCTGGGCAAAACCTGAGTTGGGATGCCCCCCCCATGGGCAGCCACTCCACCCATGACCAAAAACTTTTGCACCCAGGACATTGTTGGTGCCTGCAGAGGTACATTTTTAGACATATCAGCACCACAATTTTGTATATCATCAAGGAGACTGTCCCTATGCTGCTCCCTGCAAAGTTTGGTGAGGTTTGGTTCCAGGAGGTCAGAGCTACGGACTCCCAAGGGAGGCATCCCCCCATTGTTTCCAATGGGAGCTAATAGGAGATTGGGGCTACAGTTTTGAGGGTCCATAACTTTGCCTTCCCTGGAACAAACTGCACCAAACTTGGGGTGCCATCATCTCCAGATGATACCCTGAAATTTTGAGGTGCCATTACGGTCCAAAAATGCGCCCCCTGCAGGAACATTATCCTGTGACAATTTGCCCCAGCAGAATCTTTGTTCTGCATTGAGTTTTTTCTGCATTGCTGTCAATGGGGTTGCAGGCTGTGGGGGCACATTTCTTGAAGGCAGTCCTCTCCAAAACTTTCAGGGTCTCATCAGTGGAGACTGGCCCTAATGATACCCCCCAAGTTTGGTGCAGTTTGGCTCAGGGGGGCCAAAGTTATGGACCCTCAAAACTGTAGCCCCCATTTCCTATTAGCTCCCATTAGAGCAATGGGGATAGGGCACCTCCCTGAGGAGTCCCTGCTTTGGACTCCCTAAACAAGCTTTCACCAAACTCTTGAGGGTAGCATAAGAACTGTCTCCTGATGATACACTTGAAATTTTTGGTGCCACTAGCCTAAAAACTGCGCCCCCTGCAGGCCACAAATGGAAAACCACTAAAATACCCAAAAACGAACCCAGCATTTTGATGCCCCCCACAAGGTGATGCCCTGGGCAGCTGCCCACCTTGCCCAATGGGTATTACGCCAGTGGACCAGGGGCGTATGGAGGCTAACTGGGGCCCTGGGCAAAACCTGAGTTGGACGCCCCCCCCCCCATGGGGGGCCACCCCAACACTACCCCCCCAAAAAAATTTTTTTGCACCTGGTCATTGGTGCCTTTAGCCCCCACCCCACCCCCGCCTCCGCCTGGCTTTCCTAGGACCCCCCTCCCTCCCGTGAATCTGCCCCTCGGGAGAGCCCCCCCTCCCCCGTGAACCACGCCACGCTGACGGCCGCCTTCGCACGAGACCGCACGTGGATGTTATGGGGTGATTCCGCTATCTTCCCGAGCCTCTTTGAGCTTGGCAGCCCGTTTGGACGATGGAGCCGAGAGCCCCTAGGGCGCCACCTTCGCACGAGGCCCCACGTCGAGGTTGTGGCGAGTCCGAGCCTCTTTGGGCAGGGGAGTCGCTGGGGCGGCTGCTGCTGCCCTCCAGTGGCCAAAGGAGTGAATTACAAGCGCACCCCCCCCCCCCCCCCTCAACGCGGCATTTCTCAGGTATAGTTGCTAGAGTATGGCTTGTTGGGGCCTCTTTGGGAAGGGGAGCCGCTGTGGAGGGCTCCCCGAGAACGTGCTAAGGCTGCCGGAAAGCGTGGTAAAGCCGCCCGAGATCGTGGTAACGCTGCGGAGGGCTCCCCGAGAGCGCGCTAAGGCTGCCGGACAGCATAGTAACGCACGCCCCGAGACCGTTGTAGCGCTGCCGAGATCGTTGCAAAGCTGACGGAGAGCGCAGTAATGCCGCGAAATGCGTGGTAGCGTTCTTTGAGATCACGGTAACGCCGATGAGAGCGTGGTAACGCTCTTTGAGATCGCGGCGCCCCCCCCCCCCCCGTTGTTGTAACGCTGACGGAGAGCATTAGCGCCCTCTCGGGAGACCTCCGCGGCGTTACTGGGGCAGCGTTACCACGCTTTCCGGCAGCCTTAGCACGTTCTCTGGAAGCCCTCCACAGCGGCTCCCCTTCCCAAAGAGGCTGGCAGGGACTGGCAGATGTGCAAGACGTCATTTCTGATCCCCTCTTCCCCATAGAGTCTCCCCTACTTTTCTGAAAAGCACAAGGGAGGGGGGCTGGCTCCTGGCAACCGACTGCCCCCCCCCGCCAAATCCTGCCCCCCTCTTTCAAGAATAGAGGCCACACACAGCTGCTTTCTAGGTGTCAAACTCATGGCCCTCCAGATATTATGGACTACAGTTCCCATCAGCCTCTGCAACCATCACGCTGGCAGGGGATGATGGGAACTGTAGTCCATAACATCTGGAGGGCCACGAGTTTGACACTTGTGTTTTAACAGGTTTAGTTAGGGCTTGCAAAGGCATCGATCCGTTTACAAGTGACAGAACTTTCTAAGTAACGTCCAATGCTAGATACAGTTTCTCTGTCTGTGTGTTGAATGTACTTTTGATTTGTACTTCAGAAATGTCTGTAACGCTCTGGAGCCTATTTTAATATGCCTAATAAAGGTTGTTGTTGTTGTTGTTGTGGCATCGATCCGTTGTCTCGGCGCGCCCTCTGGTGGGAATTGCTGTGCATTGCCACCAGGAGCAAACGGTAGCACCTGCCAAAGTCTTCCTCAGCACACCTGGATTTCTCTTCTTTTGCAACGTGGCCTCCGTTGCGTCACACAAAAACAAACTGGAGCAGGAGCTTCTTCTGAGTATTAAGTGCCATTATTCCCTGGGGGAGAGATGCAACAATACGCACATGAGTATGTGCACACATTGTTTTTCTCTGTCCCAGGAATGCTTCCTCAGGTTTCCAGACAGTTATTTATTTTATATTTTATTTATTTATACTTTGCATTTATATCCCGCCAATCTCCCGAAGGACTCAAGGCGGCTTTACATATCAATATATGATAAAAACATAATAAAAACTATACAAAGATAGAAATGCTAAAACCAGTGAATTTCAAGATGACTTAAAGAATCCTAAACATATAAGGGAACAGGTGTTTGTGTCATATGCCAGGTGAGGATCGAGATTGATATCGAAAAAGGTGTCTGGCTGGCCCAACAGAGAAGGCCTGGTGGAATAATTCTGTTTTACAGGCCTTGAGGAACCGAACCGAAACAGATTCTGCAAGGCCCGGATGTCCTTGGGGAGGGCATTGACTAGGAATGCTGTGGAATCTGATGGATGTCACATACCTACCTCACCTTTTTGCCTTATCCAGCAGTAGCTCTGCAGATGCTGGTGTGGGGTAGGGATTAAGAGTGTGGGGCTAGTATCTGCGAGAGCTGGGTTTGAATCCCCAGTGGTGTCATGGAAATTCGTTCGTTTGGTGACCTTGGGCCAGTCACGCTGCTTCAGCCTCAACCTACCTTGCAGGGTTGTTGTGTGGACAAAATGGAGGAGAGGAAAATTAGTACAGTGTCTTTGGTCCTCATTGGAGAGAAAGGCGGGTACAAATAAATAAAATAAATTATGCTGAAGTATGGGGGAAAGGGGATGGTCAACTGAAGTTAAATTCACACAAATAGCTGAAACTTTCTGTTTGGCCCTGTAGTATTTCAGATTCACAAGGGATCTCATATGACTGAATGCTTATTCATGAAAGAAACATACTTGCACATGGAAATGCAGGCTGGGATGTGTGAAAATATGTTTTCTGCCCAGATGTGGATGAATAAATCTATTTTAGTGTTGGGACCATAGGCTGTAACGACATACATATAACAATAGCATACAGCAGGTAATCAAATAGGACAGGATAAAATACAGCAATACAGACTACAGTAATACAAAAAATAACAAACTATGCACACTTGAACTCCTAGTATTCATGTTGAGAAAGGGTGGAAACAAGTCCGTTGATCCAAGATCTACTACAGATGTGGATGGGTTGTGTGGGGGGTGTTTCCATCTTTCCAACAATGGATCTTTTCTGTAAAGCCCTTTCCCCTCTTCTGAATGCCTGACCTCTTGTACATAATGCCTGCCTTCATTTGGTCGTTGCCATGCTGGTTCTAGCTGAGACTCCCCACCCCTAACATACTCATCATGGGTCCATACACAGCTGCCAACAGCTTTCAAGACAGAGGAATTGTATCTTCTCCTAGCATCAGAGCAAAGCCAACGGTTACTGAATTAGGCTGCGCCAGTTACCAGATGTAACACATCTTCTTTAGCAAGGTAAGTGCTCCAGTATGGTGAATAGCCAAAGATCACTTGAAAGCAAAGGATAAAAGTAAGCCAAGCGGCCACTGTCAACTGGAAGATTCCTCCAGTTTGCCTATTTGTTCCGAGGATGCGTTTGTTCACTCTGGCCCCTTCCGCACATGCAGAATAATGCACTTCCAATCCACTTTCAATGCACGTTGCAGCTGTGCGGATTAGCAAAATCCACTTGCAAACAATTGTGAAAGTGGACTGAAAGTGCATTATTCTGCATGTGCGGAAGGGGCCTCTGATGTACTTAAAAAACAATTTACCTTAATCAATATTAGCTGCGGCAGTGAAGTACTTTACCTTTTTTTCTGTAACAGAAATGCTTCTTTGATTCTTCTGATTGAAATTTTAGAGTTTGGAGATGTATTGTTTTTCAAAGCGGAATTGGTACATTAGGATTCTAACCTCATTACCTTTATTTCTATTTTTTAAAATAAAAAAAAATACACTTCTAGTTGTGGCTATATTTGCATCCGTACGTTACATTACCAATGGACATTTATAAAACACCACAAAAAAGCAAAGTCCTTTCTCTCTTTCTCACAATACTAGAACCAGGGGGCATACATTGAAAATGCTGGGGGGAAGAATTAGGACTAATAAAAGGAAACACTTCTTCACGCAACGTGTGATTGGTGTTTGGAATATGCTGCCATAGGAGGGGGTGATGGCCACTAACCTGGATAGCTTTAAAAGGGGCTTGGACAGATTTATGGAGGAGAAGTCGTTTTATGACTACCAATCTTGATCCTCCTTGATCTGAGATTGCAAATGCCTTAACAGACCAGGTGATCGGGAGCAACAGCCGCAGATGGCCATTGCTTTCACATCCTGCATGTGAGCTCCCAAAGGCACCTGGTGGGCCACTGCGAGTAGCAGAGTGCTGGACTAGATGGACTCTGGCCTGATCCAGCTGGCTTGTTCTTATGTTCTTATGTTCTTATATGGTGATCATTATATGATCATTTGTATGGTTATGAGGATTCCCCAGCCTTCTGGCTCAGTTCCCCTACTAGCTGACAGCAACAACACTCCAAATATCCCTCCACAAGGCCTCACAGAGGGAGAGGTTTTCATGTTTCCTGATCCTCCTCTTTCCCTAGTGCAAACTATCTAGAGGCACTCGTGCCTCTAGATAGATCCTTCCTGTTGCATTAACTTGTCCTTAAGAACATAAGAACATAAGAACAAGCCAGCTGGATCAGACCAAAGTCCATCTAGTCCAGCTCTCTGCTACTCGCAGTGGCCCACCAAGTGCCTTTGGGAGCTCACATGCAGGAGGTGAACGCAATGGCCTTCTGCGGCTGTTGCTCCCGATCACCTGGTCTGTTAAGGCATTTGCAATCTCAGATCAAGGAGGATCAAGATTGGTAGCCATAAAATCGACTTCTCCTCCATAAATCTGTCCAAGCCCCTTTTAAAGCTATCCAGGTTAGTGGCCATCACCCTCCCTCCTGTGGCAGCATATTCCAAACACCAATCACACGTTGCGTGAAGAAGAATGTTTCCTTTTATTAGTCCTAATTCTTCCCCCCAGCATTTTCAATGAATGCCCCCTGGTTCTAGTATTGTGAGAAAGAGAGAAAAATTTCTCTCTGTCAACATTTTCTACCCCATGCATAATTTTGTAGACTTCAATCATATCCCCCCTCAGCCGCCTCCTCTCCAAACTAAAGAGTCCCCAACCGCTGCAGCCTTCTCCCTCATAGGGAAGGTGCTCCAGTCCCTCAATCATCCTTGTTGCCCTTCTCTGCACTTTTTTCTATCTCCCTCAATATCCTTTTTTGAGGATGTGGCTGACCAGAACTGGACACAGTAACTTCCCAAGTCGCAGTGGCTCCATTCACTGCTTTATATAAGGGCATGACATTCTTTGCAGTTTTATTATCAATTCCTTTTCTAATGATCCCCAGCATAGAGTTTGCCTTTTTTACAGCTGCCATGCATTGAGTTGACATTCCCATGGAACTATCAACTAAGACGCCTAAATCCCTTTCCTGGTCTGTGACTGATAGCACTGACCCCTGTAGCGTGTATGTGAAGTTTGGATTTTTTGCCATTATATAATGGCTTAAACATGCCATTATATTCCTTGCACTTGTAAGATCTCAGTGGGCAGTTCTGGGAGACAGAAATCCCAAGACTTCTTGACAAACTTCATATAAACTTAATACATGAGATCAGAGGCGTATCTAGGGTGGGATAAGGCAGAGGACGTGCTCTGGGTGCCACTCCATTGAACTGAAGCCTGCAGTTTAAAGCTGGACCCAGCCAACCTGTATCCAACACTGAACAGCACGTCATCCCTGAACTATACCTGAAGCATGTGCCTTGCCTGCTACACATCCCTGAATCAAATCCTGGGTTCTCCAACTAAAAGATTTCCAGTAGAAGTTGCTGGGTGACATCTCACGGAGCTGCCAGTCAGTGTAGACCAGGGGTAGGGAACCTGCGCTCTCCAGATGTTCAGGAACTACAATTCCCATCAGCCTCTGTCAGCATGGCCAATTGGCCATGCTGGTAGGGGCTGATGGGAATTGTAGTTCCTGAACATCTGGAGAGCCGTAGGTTCCCTACCCCTGGAGTAGACTATACTGAGCTAGATGGGCCAATGATCTGACTTGGTATATGACATTTGCATCTGTTCATTATCAGTATATATTATCAGCGTGTGCCCACTTTGCAAGAAATCCACAGGACCATCTTTTTTAAAAAAGCACACAAGTTTATTGCATATCAATCTCATGTATAAATCCGTCGTAGCATTGGAAAGATTACATTTGGTATACATTCCTATTCTACAGCATTAACCTCAAAATCAGCGCTTTCTAGTCATTATTTTTAAAGGAATTTCTCTACACAAGTCATCTTTTTATCACAAGCATCAAAGTGAAATTTTTGCAAAATCGCTTTTTTTAATTATATTCTACAAGTCATCTCTCTCTTTCTCTCTTTTAACTTCATTTACTCTCCCAACAAAGCGATTTCATATTAATTAATAACTGCCACTTATTTAAAATTTTCCTTGGCAGTTCGAGGCTTCTAGCCCCTAACGAAAAAAACAGAAAAATTCAAACAAAAGGAAAAAAAAATACCCCTAATCACATATACAATAAGTGCATCTACTGAATTTTTTTGTTGTTTTTAATAAAAATTTCACAAACGGACACAAGAATGACTTTGAAACACAAGTCATGCAATTTTACTTATAAACAACAGAAGCAATATACACTCCAGAATGCCAAGAACTAGCACCTTCTTCTTTCTCAATGTTTTTAAAACATTATTTGGAAAAAAAAGACATTTACAATTGATTAAAAAAGACTATACATTTCTAAAAGGAAAAAAAAACCTAGTTCAAATTTGTATATTGTAACAACGGCGGAGAATTGGAGAAGGAAGGATGGATAGATACACAAATTATAATCCTTGCTACCATTATATATATAAGTTTCTTTTAAAAAACAAGAAAAAAATTACATCTTTTTTTCAGGCAGGCAACGGGCGTTAAAAAAGCTTGCATGTTGAAATTAGCAAGAAAGACAGCTGAGATAGGTAAAGAGGCATATCTAAACAACAGGTTTATGTTGGTTTGTAATCACTTTAACTGGACTGGTTGTCACAAAGGAACTTGGGAATTGTAGTTTTCACGGTGGGTGCAGAAACTTCTGCAATAGTCTGCTTAACCTTGCCCTCTCCACTGAACTATAGTTTCCATGATTCTTTGGGGGAGGCGGAATGACTCTCAAACCAGTTTAAATCTGTAGTGTAGATATGCCCGTTTGAGAAATGGCTTTAGAATTATTTGTTCTCACGTTAATTGTTGGAAAACAAAAGCTGCCATTTTTGCTCATTAAAAAAAAAAAGTTCTAAAAGTGGTATTGAGGACCAAGGAAGAAAAAAGACATGCAGGAAGGAAAGGAAAGGAGAGAGAGAAAAAAAGAGACATACTTGGATTATATAGGCAGAAGCAACCAACCTTTTTTCAAAAATCACAGGCTGTGTATCTATTAAGAAAATACAAAAGGGAAACCACTTCCAATGGCTTTCGGTGAAACACCTTTACTTTGACCCATCGAATATGAAAATTATTTTGCCCACGGATCATCTGCGGAGGCACAAGCAGATTAGATTATTCCTTCATTTTTTTTTAAAAAAGTGTAAATTTCTACACCCATGTTGCTTTCCTTCCAACCACCACATAAGAAATAAAAAATACAGCATATTAAAAATAATGAATGTTAAGTCAGTAGATTGCAGTACGTTGGAGGAAAAAAAAATAAATTCATTCCAGTGCTTCTATGCTTCATTTATGCCTAAATGTATACAGGACACAAACCACCGGGATGTTCTCTTGCGCAACTGAAATCGACCGGAGCCGCACCCAGACTTTTCCATGGAGTTGATGCAGGAGAACGTCCGAATGTTTCAAGTCACCCAACAAGTGCTTTATAGGATTCTTCACCAAGGACAAAGGGGCGGGGAACAAGTATTTTGTTTTTCTCATGAAATTCTAAGTGCTGAGTCTTGGGTTTTAAACAGACAAAATGGGGTTCTTGTTTCCATCAAGACATGCAATTTGGCACTTGCAACGATCCCTTAAGAGAACTTTTCAAAAATCCCATCCTTGTTTGCTGGTCTTTTGATTGGCATGAAAAATGTGTTGGGGATGGAGGGAAGCTCGGGAGCATAATGCACCAAAGCAGCCCCCTCTTGGCTGGTTCAAGGGAGGCATTCCACTGCAACATACGCATAAAGAGATACCCTTTCACCCTCCTCTTCTATCCTGGTCAGATTTTTGTACCAATCCTTCACAAATAAAGACATGTCCTTGGAATTAGGGTTTGGGTTAATATTTTGCATGCAGGGTGAACTAATGTTAATTAAGAGGAACAGGTTAGAAGAGCGTTTTTTCTCATCAGCTTAACTGTTTTTAGTCTTCTGAAGTACAACCTTAGGCTCATTCCGCACATGCAGAATAATGCACTTTCAAATTGCTTTCAATGCTCTTTGAAGCTGTGCAGAATGGCAAAATCCACTTGCAAACAGTTGTGAAAGTGGTTTGAAAACACATTATTTTGCGTGTATGGAAGGGGCCTTAGTTTCTTCATTTCGGGGTGGTGGAACTGAGCAGGTGAGATTAAAGTTGATGGAGGGTACAGACTGTTCCAGATTCCTTTGAACATCTCAACATGATACTCCAGTTGGATCAGTTCAGTTGACAAGAATGCCCCCTTCCGCAAGAAAACCCTAATCTAGTGTTAAAACTGTTTTCCCCTATTGGTAGTGAGAATCGATGTGCTGAAAAGATTACCAATCTTCTGGCCAATCATGCAATCTTGTAGTAGCCCAGCAGTGCTGTGCTCATATCTCCTGCTGGACTGGGCATCGCTTGCCTGTGCGTATAAATCCTTTTCGACACAGAGGCCCCTTCCGCACATGCAGAATAATGCACTTTCAACCCACTTTCACAATTGTTTGAAAGTGGATTTTGCTATTCCGCACAGTAAAATCCAGCTGCAAAATGCATTGAAAGTGCATGTGTGGAAGGGGCCAGAGTTCCAAAGGAAAGAATTAATTCATGGTCACCAGTATCCAACACCAAGGCCATAGCACAGGCCCAAATATTGAATTAGTTGCATCCACACTGGACCAAAGAGCATTGACTGTACCAGCCACCTGTTTAGAGAATCCCAAGTCAGCCCACCTTCTAGTCATGTGCCTCTTTGAAAAGCCAGCCCACAAAATGGACAGCGCTGACCAGCTACTTGGCAAGGTGGTATCTTTGGAGCAGACTTGTAAGTCTTCAAATTAGGCCATTAGCTAAACAAGGAGGGGTTTGGAGGGTCTTTTCTGAAAACCATCAGTATCTTGTATGCCCACGTGCCCTGAACGCCACAACAGCTGTAATGTGGAATGCCGCTGCTGCCCTTGTTTCATGGTTACATTGCATGGGCGCATACGTGCCTCTTGGCTCTTTCCTTTCCAAGGACATCTTCTAAGATTTCTGGTTGCAATATTCTTTTCTTTGCCAAATCGTAAAAGGAAACAAAGACCCATATAAATAGACCGCTCAATCCTCAATGCAAATCCCCCCAGAAACTTTTTAGAAAAAGAATAATTAAACATAACATATGATTGTCTGGAAACCGACAGCAAGAACAGGACTATTATTACCCATGGGTTATTTGGCACATTAGAGACAATATGAAAAACACCCTCTACTCCCTGGTTATCAGTCATACGACACACAGCCTTAATTATACCATTTTGGTCCTTCACTAATTACTTATATTAACATTATTTCTTTACAATAATGATATCTAACGCAAAACAAAAATATAATAAAAATACTGTTACGGAAGGAATAAAATAAGAAAAAAAAGTTTTTTTTCCTTTTCCAAAAAAATTACATGTTATATACAGATTAAAGAAAATTCCATCGCGTTCCTCCCTCCCCCTGAAATCTCCCAATAGGTTGGTTTCTCATTTTTTTTTAAATTGGCCCCTCTGAAAATACACAGCCCCCATGAATGGGTTTAATAGTGCCAGCATCTGGAATGTTTTGCCGTAGCTTTAAGGGTGGTTTTGTGCAGGAGGACGATAGAGAAAAGGAAGTGTTCCTCTGGTCATGGGCAGATGGCAACTTTGTGAGTTTCTATGGGGATGCTGCTATGCACAACATGGACTGCCCAGAGGGTCCCAAGGGTGGGACGAGCAACCCCAGGACATCCCCATTGCTTTGCGCAATGTGCTAAATGAGGGCGGCTGTTGATTCCTGCACCCTCTACAAAGGCTTCTGGATTTCATGGGAAAGCACCTTTCTGCCCTGAGTGGAAGATGTGTAAACAGCCCCTGGGAGGAAGGGGAAGGAGCTGTGCAGATTTACGGTCTTTGCACATCTGGGCACAAAGGATGCACAAGAGTTCATTTCCCAGTCCCGCTGGCTTCAGGAGTTGGTCAAATTCTGGATGATAGAGGCTTCTGGAAGGTCCATGAAGTCAGCCAAACATAACTGTCCTTCCTCCCCGCCGCCCAAGTGCTCCAATTCAATGAATGAAGCAAGAGGGAGAGATGAAGCTTGGGACACAGAGTGGGATGCCATAACTCTTCCTTGGTTTGTGCAGCTTCCTCCCAACTATCTTTTTTTTTTCAGTTCAAGGGAGTCCCCCAAACACTTGAGTCATCCTGGGCTTCTGAGGAATGTCCCAGCCTCCCTGAAGGGAATCCCCCACTCCCAGAGAAACAGCTATGAAGATCGAAGCGACCACTAGAGGGAGCAAAACATGTGCAGAAAAGAGGGGGGAAAGACACAGTTGGGGAACACAACTAACAGAAATAACCGCTGCAGAAAAACCCTTTGCTGCTCCAGTAGAGGTCAGACTAAGGTTGCCAACTCCGAATATGGAAATGCCTGAAGATTTGAGGGGTGGGGCCTGTGGAGGGTCAGGTTTAAAGAGGGGAGAGACCTCAGTGGGGCATAATGACCTACAATCCACCACCAAAGCAGCCATTTTCTCCAGGGGAACCGATTTTTGTTGTCTGGAGATCAGTTGCAATTTCAGGAGATCCCCAGTTCCTGCCTGGAGGTTGGCAACCCTGGTGGAGACCCAGGGATTCTCTTACAATAACCACCACAATGCATTATCCACATAACAGGTGAGTCAATAGACAGAAGGAGGTCTCAGGCAGCGCCGGGCCATTCAAAGGTGTTTGCCCACATTCCAAATTTGCCTAAGATGATTTCTCCGCTGCTAACTAAATTCCCGATGAATTATTGATGTTCAGATTGTAGGAGATTCAGAGTTTTTTTTTAAAAAAAACCATGCTGGAAAACCCCATGAATAATTGCAGGTGGACTGCTGATCTTTAACATGAACGACTCTGCTTATCGTCAGACTTATCTGCAGGGTATTTGTCAACACTAAACTTAAAAACAAACAATAAAATTTGGAGATGGCATTAAAAAAATACTTTAGACGTTGATTCAAATGCATGTGCCTGACTTAAAGAAGACACCCCCCCCCCCCCAAAAAAAAAACCTCTGTATCTTGTCTTGAAGATACCCTGCCTGGGGTAACTTTCAAGGCCCGATGGCAGATCTGTCAATTGCATTTATACTGTGCATTTATACTACAGGCAAATTGGTTTAGCAGCTGTTGCCTTGCTCCAGGGAACCCTGGGAAATGTAGTTCTGTGAGGTGGTGTGAAACTACCCATCTTTAACAAAATCTTCTTTGCCAAACTAGACTCAGGTATCCAGGTTGCTCTGGTGCAGACCACCTAGAGTCCAATCCAGGAGCACCGTAGACACCTACGAGATTTTTGCGGTGTAAACTTTTGAGAGTCTGATGAAGAAAGCTTCGTCTCCTGACGCTTATAACGTTTAAACCACTAAATTAACCCAGGCCATGTTAAAGCTGGACTATGCTGGTCCAGTGATATGTCCCAAAGATTTGAAAATATTGACACTGAAGGAAACTCCATAGTGTGTATCCCTCAAATCACCCCCCCTTCTCATATTATCTGAACAAGTCTGTCTTTTTGAACCTAATCCAAATCTTCACCCTGGAAACTGGGAGGACAGAGAGATTCCAAGACAGAGGACTGTTCTGATATGTGGTAGGAATGAAAAGTATGAATGCATCTATATTGGGGCAGTAGCTTGAATGTCGAAAGACACTGCATTCCGGGATTGATATGATCCAATTCTATACATTGAGAGTTCCAACTAAAGGGCCCTTCCGACACACAAAACAATTCCTAATCCTGCCCTATCTGATATCACTTCTAATATCAAATACCCGCTGGGTTTAAGTGGAATGCACCCAATGAAACCCCTCTAGCCCATCAGCAAAGGAAAACGGTGGAATTGTCTCTTGTGGTTGTCACCCAGACTTCAGTTTCAGTTTGGTGGCGTATCCAAAGAGAAACCCCCCAAATCCACACACAAACAAAGTACAGCAGCCATACATTGGTCAGTACGTAGGCACCTGCGCTGGAATGACCACCAACCTTTCCCCACAGGTAAAATTCTGAGGCAAATTAGCTAAATCGGCCAAATCCTGCTGAACTGAAACATTCAAGATATCATGAGCAGGGCAGAAAGGGTTTGGGTGATTTTGGTGAAATTTCGTGGATTGGGGAGGCACTGTTGGCTCTGTGACAGAAGGCATCTGCTTTGCATGCAGAAGCTTCCGGGTTCAATCAGAATCTCCAGTTTAAGAACCTCAGAAAACAGGAAAGGTGCTTCTCTGCCTGAGTCCCTGGAGAGCCATCAACAGCCAGGAGGATCAGTGATCTACAAGCTAGGAGCCATCGACAGCCAGGAGGATCAGTGATCTACAAGCTAGGAGGATCAGTGATCTATTTCGGTTGACAGCAGCTTTGCCTTTTGAGAGTGGACCTGAAAATTCCAAAACTGGGTCCCTGTCTTAGGGGAACCTAATTTACCTTTTTAAAAAAGCAATGCTCTTTTCCAGAACCATTTCCGGTTTCAGCTATGTAGGAACTGCCCTGGAGAACAGGAGAAAAGACAAAAAATCTCTGTTGTCTTTCAGATCATTTTCTAGGACTAGTAAATCTTGGGGAGAGTGAAATACCAGATTATCACAGTCTTGATGGCTCCTTTGTTCAGAGAAGACACTATACCCAAGACCTCCTTTGAGAAAAGGGACAATGATTGAGATGTAGGAACAAGACCATTATATCCGAGTGATGCATATCAGGAAAACTACCCACCACAGGGACTGTATGTTCAGAGGCTGTTCTTGACCACACCAAGGCATTGTAACAAGGGTTCACACTACATACATACATGGGTCCTAGGGAAAAAGATTTGACACCAGTTGTAAAATTGGAGAAGGGGGGAACGAAGCAGAGAAACATCAACAGTGTCCTAATCTCGGTGGGAATCCAGTGACTTCATTAATATAGACCTGGCCTGGAAAGTCATCATTGTCTTCTTACGTAGAACTGGATGTGAGGATCGAAGGACTTCAAGTTTATTTTCGTTTGTTTACAAGTAGGTTTTTGCTGGCTCAGCAATACGGTCTGTAACGGGAGAAGGGACAGTATTTGATTTGCTAACGACAAGTGCACCTTGCAGGAAGTCATTCGTTCGTGATCTGTGCTACGCTTTGGAGATGGCAGGATCCCAGGGTGGCTGAGGTTGGCGGATTCGGCAAAATCGGAAACGAGAGGCAACATGTCCGCGACGGGTTTGTTCTCCCAGCAGGAAAGCCTGGGAGGCCTTCGGGTGAGTTTCTCACGTTCTGGGGTGTCCGAGAGGCCTTTTGGGGTACCTCAGTCTCCTTACTGGGATGGTGGCGGGTGCCCCCTCGAACCTCTCAGAGGTGACCGACGGAGTTGAAGCCCCCTGACTCCGAGGCTGCCCCTGCCATGTTCAACCAAGCATCCAGAGAGTTCTGGGAAGAGGGATGGAGGGGTGTGTTCTCGGAAAGGGATAACATCATTGCATAAGCCTGTGGGAGAAAGAAGAAAACACAGCCTAGAAGAAAGGGCGCCGACTTGCCGGATCCCTATCAGCAATAAATAAATACATAAATCACGACCCAATGGGGTTTCGTCCCCCTAAGTGTGCAAGCAAACTATGGGGAGTCTGTGCACCAGATTAGTATCATTTGAGTTTTCTAGTTCTGGCTTCTAAATGTCTCAGGCTCGCCCTGCTCTGGAGTCCAGTGGCAATGAGTTGCACAGACACTTCTTACAACACACAGTGTGTGTGTGTCTGCATGGAGGTCAGGGAGATGTGATCACAAGTTATTGCTACCCTCATTAATGGGAGACCCCAAACATCTTCAATGTCCAATGGCTGAGAGAGGTTTGGGAAGGTTGTGCCATGTGGAAGCACCAGAGTCCTGCAGAGTGACCACCACCAACCAAAGGCCCTCTGCTCATCTTCTCCCACCGCTTCCTGCTGTGATGTTGCCAGGGCTGTCTGTTTGCTTTGGTGAAAAGAGGCAAACGGCTACCAAAAAGCCCCCATTGGTGGCCACCATTGCTGACAGAGGCCCCTTCCGCACATGCAGAATAATGCAGATTCAATCCACTTTCTCAATTGTTTGAAAGTGGATTTTGCTATTCCACACAGTAAAATCCAGCTTCAAAGTGAATTGAAAGTGGATTGAAAGTGTATCATTCTGTGTGTGCGGAAGGAGCCCCAGAGTATTAGTTTGATCCAGTATGATACATGAACATATGAAGCTGTCTTATACTCAGGCTCCTTCCGCACATGCAGAATAATGCACTTTCAATCCACTTTCAATGCACTTTGCATCTAGATTTTACTGTGGGGAATAGCAAAATCTACTTTCAAACAGTTGCAAAAGTGGATTCAATGTGCATTATTCTGCAGATGCGGAAGGGGCCTCAGTCAGACTACAAGTCCACCTAGCTCAGAGTTATCTGATCTGACTGGCAGTATCTGCTGCTGCCCACATTTTTTTTGCACGGAGATGCCAAGAGCTGGATTTGGGACCTCCTCCATGTGAAGAAAAATCAAAACCCTTCCCCCCAGGCCTCGAATAGAAGAACGGTACTTGTTGGGAAAATATCCCCATCCCCCTAAGCAAGTCAAACGCTACCCACACAATCTGACACAATCTGATGGGAAGATTTCCCACCCAATGACAGACACATTTGTTTCATCCCTATGATGGCATGCAGGGACGTCCACAGGGAACACTAGAAAACCTCAAGGATTCAGACAGAAAATATTTATCTCCCTCCTCCATCTTTCCAGTTTTACTGCCTGCACCAATATATGATTGTCCAACGATGGGACATGTGTGTGTGTTTGTTATACAAAAGTCTTTTATCAGGCTAAGCCCAGCACTACAGGAAAAGCAACAGGCAACATGACGTCCATAAATAATTAGTACAAATTTAGCGTATTAGTAAAAAGACAACAAAGACTGGGGCATGCGTGGAGACACAAAATGGACTCCCTCTTGAACAGCAAAAGAAGTTAGAAACCAACTTCCCTCCTCAGTAAGTGGACCTGTGGTTTCAGGCAGTTGTGCTTTTTCCTGAGGCTGATCTATGCTACAAACTTAAGCTAGTTTGAAGAGGGACTTCTTCCCAGAAAACACTGGGCTTTTAGCGGCTTGGAAAATTAAGGATCTTCCACAGAAAAAGCTCAGAATCCTTGCCAGTCTACACTTCTTAGTGTTCTTCAGTGTAGGCCATGATAGTTAAGTAGATATAAAACCAACATATGGTGGCAGTATGGATACATCAGGACTGTGTTCCTACCAGGGTTGCATTCAGAATAAACCATGGTTTATTTAAACTGTGGTTTGTGCCACAAATTTTGGTTTGTCTACCAGAGATATGCAATAAATTCTAGGCTGTATCCACATGATGTTGGATATTTTAAATCACCTCCTGGATTTTTCATCTAGCCAGGAAAATGGTTGCTGGGGGGTGGGGGGTAAAGTGGGGGTGGATATTTCATTTAATTTGCAATTTGTGAACTTAGATGCCCAACAAATCATAAAGGATAGCACGAACTGTGGCTAATAAACCAACTGCAAAGCCTAGTTTGAAATCTCACTTTGGCATTACCCAACAAGCCTCAGTTGGTTGGACCAACTGCATTTGGATATCAGAACTCACCAGGGTTGGATCAAACCACTGTTTATAAACCTCAGTTTATTGGGACATCTGTAACATCAGAGCTAACCAGGCTTTGATCAAGCAGTGATTTATAAACCATGGTTTATCAAGACATCCAAACACAGCCCCATTCTTATAAGTACAGAAAGGGCAAAATTCAGTCTGTAAAACTGGATGTAAACATTGTGTCTCATTCCCCACCACCATTGGGCTGCTAGATTCCTACACTAGAGTCTGATCTTGAGAATCCTAGCTTTAAGGAGACGGAAAGCAAGTTGGCCAATCCCACAGAACTGGTGGAAGATAGCTAAAGAAAAGTCCCAAGGTACACCTACCTGATTTTTAGCCTGCCTGTACAGTGTCTGTTTAATTGCCTCAGAGTCTAAGGTGGGATTATACACATCTTTAACTTCAAAAGATTCCTCGGATGCTTTGCGTAGATCCAGCCCCTTCCCAAAATGCGGCATCTGCTCCAAATCTAACAAGCCGGCTTCGTCCTCCTCAATACACCTGTACCAATGACCAGGAGGGGAGGGAAGGGGGGGTTGACCTGTTAGCGCATCTGACGGTTCACAAATATGGCCAAGGTGAGTGTTGCCAAATTGAGAGCAGACATGCACATACTCTGGTGCTGCCAGAAGCCACATGCAGGACACAAGAAACACACAGACGATCCACAGGCAGACTTTACACACAACACAAGGAACAGAATGAAGCATGGGGAAGTTTGGTTGCATGAGCTCAGATCATGGATTGTGGTGGATGTTCAGCCTTGCTGGCATTTGCTGCTGGGGCTATTTGGGAATTATTTGGAGGACTCTCTCCCTGGATATTTTTCGAAGGGATTATCAGCTGACTATGCCATGTAATTATGGTGTGACATCAAGGTGACCTTAAGCATGATATTCTGTTTGCAACAGTGAATGACATTAATAAGGGTGGAAGCATGGTTAGAGAACTGGACTCTCTCTGCAGCCATCCATCAGGCTCACTGGGTGACTTTAAACAATCAATTTGTTGCATCCAAGCCTTTCTCACAAGATTGTTGTGAGGACTAAATGGAGAAAAGAGCCCCATCATCTCTGGAGGAAGGGTAGGATAAAAAATGTGTGACTGACAGGTGACAACAAAGGGCGAGAATGTGTGTCTGCGGAGAATTCTCCCCTCTGCTTGTATGATGTCATCACATCTGCTGTCCTATCACATTGTAGGCTGGGCCAGCATTACTTACCTTATTTTATGTTAACAGTCCTGTAAAAAAAAAGGCTTATTTTTGGTCAAATCTTTGAGATTTCCTGCTGTACAAATTCTGTTCCTTCTCTGCACCGTTTCCTTCTTCTTTGCCCTCACTGCCCTTGTTCTCATTTGCCTTCACTGCAATGGAACCCTGTCGACTATGGGGACCAGTCTGATTTCGTCACCCATATGATGATCACATAGGGGATCAAAACCACGCATGCTGCCTCAGCCGATTGAATCAAACCGCAGTGTGGGCAAATGAGGTCAGGGCCAGTGATGGCCAACAATGTTGGGTGGGGGAATAAAATGGTGGCAAGCAGCAGCAACTGCGAGGGGAACTAAATAGTGCTGAGCAGAATTAGAACATCACCAATGTCTGGCAAGGGGATTACCATTTTTGTTCTTTTTTAATGCACAGTTGGACTGTATTGAATGGTCTAGTTTTAAGGTGACTATTAAGGACAGAAAATATCCAGTACAGGCTAGGCCTGTATCAGGAGATACCGTGAATTTCATGTGCGGGTCTGCTGGAACACGTGTGATGCCCTAAAATGTCAGGGAATAAAAAAAATGTGGTGTGCATCTTGTGAGCAGCAGATCGATGTGATCTAGGTGACAGCACTTGTCAGACAAAAACACCTGTCAAAACCTGGTGTATCTGTACAGAACCGGTTTAAACCTGATCACTGACCTTTACTGTGATAGGCTAACAGATGTATAAAGGTAGAGCATGTTCAACTGTACTGTGTCTAGGGATTTCTGAGTTGCTGCAGAGCATGCTGTCCAATTGTTTGCTGATACTGTCTACACTGTAAATAATTTGCACCTAACGATAAAGTCTTCTTTGGAAGTGAAACTACTTTGTGGTGTTGTGTTGTTTCTTCTGCTGTGCCAAGCCTATTGCAACCACACTTATCCTGCCTCGGTAACGCAGTTTCTGCAGTAAAGGTCTACTCTGTCATAAAAATGGATGGGTGGAGGGGTCATATTTGAGAAGCTTCCTTGGGGCAAATATAGTATGTGCCCAGCATCTGCTGAAACAGGGGGCCTGTACCCTTTTTCTGCCTCACATCCAGAGTTCACACAATATCTGAAGAGTCTGTGATGAAGGTGAAAGGGTCCCATAGCTGTCTGAGCCCTACCGTACCACGGGTCTCATTCTGGAAGAGATCGTCTTCCCACCACTTGTGTTCTCTAGAGCGTCTCCATGGGAATGGCAGGGAAGGCCTCCTCAGCATCAGAGCCAGTGTGGTGTAGTGGTTAAGAGCAGGTGGATTCTAATCTGGAGAACCGGGCAGAGGCTTATCTGGTGAACCAGATGTGTTTCTGCACTCCTACATTCCTACTGGGTGACCTTGGGCTAGTCCAGGGGTAGGGAACCTGCGGCTCTCCAGATGTTCAGGAACTACAATTCCTATCAGCCTCTGTCAGCATGGCCAATTGGCCATGCTAGTAGGGGCTGATGGGAATTGTAGTTCCTGAACATCTGGAGAGCCGCAGGTTCCCTACCCCTGGGCTAGTCCTAGTTCTTTGGAACTCTCTCAGCCCCACCTGCCTCACAAGATGTCTGTTGAGGGGAGAAGAGAGGGAAGGAGCTTGTAGGCCACCTTGAGTCTCCTTACAGGAGAGAAAAGTGGGGTATAAATCCAAACTCTTCTTCCTCTTCTTCTAAAAACACCAGCTGAAGTTTCTAGGCCCAGTTGTGCTCCCAATAATACCATCCAGACTGCTTTCAAGTCATTCTTTAGTTTGTGCCTCTCTTGACTTAGACAGCATTCTCCCTGTAACTCCCCAGTTCATAGTACTTACTAAAGGCAGAGAGTAATTGATGGGATACTGTCCAAGCTGGGAGAGGTTCAGGGAGGTATCAGATGCTCCAAGACGTGTGTAGGCCACCACTGACCGCCAATGATCTTAGATGCACCACAAGTGAGTAGAGGCATCTAAAGTTTCCCCACTGCCTGCATAGGTCAGTATGAGGTATGAATGTCTGGGGCCCTACTTGCCATTACTGCTTGAGAGAGACTTCACTAAAGAGGAAATGGCATTTCTGGGGTTGATGCAATAGCCGCGCCAAATGGATGATGCGTGGTCACCCCATGCCTTGCCAATGAGGGGCAGGAAAAGCTGGTCTTTCCTCCCACCTGCGACTGCAGTCAGACCTACCTTCGGGTGCGGTCAAAACTCATGGTAAGGGATGCGGCCTCTTCATCTTCCTCATCCTCATACCCGCCTTGGGGCTCCGTTGTCGGAGACACCGTCTCGTCCTGCGATTTCCCCGTCAAGCTGTCGTCGTCTTCCTCTTCCAGTTCTTCCTCTTCCTCGTCCACGTCTTCCGTTTTGTCGATTGCAAGGCCGTGGCACTGGGAGTTGCCATCAGCGTTCTGGATTTCAGGCCTGCGGGAGGCGGCCAGGAAGGATGAGTGGATGGGATTATACATGGAAAGCGCTGAGCTAACACTAAAAGGTCACCTCTTCTGTATCTCCATTCTGTCTTTGAGTTATGGGCAAGGGAGCCACGAGAAGGCAGTGAAACCAAACTTTAGTGCCTGTGGACTAACAGCTTTCAGTGGTGGGATCCAAAAATTTTAGTAACAGGTTCCCATGGTGGTGAGATTCAAACTGTGGCGTAGCGCCAATGGGGCTGGGCGGGGCATGACGGGGGCATGGCCGGGCATTCTTGGGCGGGGTTGTGGCAAGGACGCGGCCGCTGCGCTGGTCCTTGGGTGGGAAACGAATGCATGCAGGCGCAGGCTCCTGCTAGACTGCTTCAAGTTCTGTGCACTACTGCTGAGAGGAGGGGCGTAACTAAGGCAAAAATCACGTGGCAAAATCACCAATTAGTAACCCCCTCTCGGCACACACAAATAATTAGTAACCTACTCTCGGGAACCCATGAGAACCTCCTGGATCCCACCTCTGGCTTACTTTTGCTGTTGTCATGGGATAGTAGATGGTGGGGTCGTAGTTGTCTTAAGACTGAGAAGAGCTTGGTCCAAATACCCAGTCAGCCAAACTAGGTGACATCTGGCAAACTCTGCTTTCTCTCTTACTCTCTCTCTTTCAGCCTAACCTATGTCAAAGACCACTGAAGTCAATGGGTTTAGGAAGGTGTAACCCTGCTAAAGCTTGACCTGTATGTCCCAGGCTAGCCCAATCTCCACTGATCTTGGAAGCTAAGAACTGTTGACCCAGATGAATACTTGGATGGGAGACCACCAAGGAAGTCCAGGGTCGCTACGCAGAGGAAGGCAATGGCAAACCACCCTCTGTTCATCTCTGGCCCTGAAAAGCCCGTGAGGGGTTGCCATAAATTGTCTCCCACTTGACAACATTTTTCAACACCAACTCTGCTTAACATGTGTGTAAAGTGCCATCAAGTCAAAGCTAACTTATAATGACCCCTGGTGGAGTTTTCAAGGTACATGATCAAGCAGAGGTGGTTTGCCACTGCCTTCCCTTGCAGAGTCTTTGGAGGTCTCCCTTCCAAGTAACGACCCAGCTTAGCTTCCAAGATCTGATGAGATTGGGCTATATTATTATCATACCATTTCACATCTCGCTGAGCTTAGTATTGCACAGTAAATTTTTGTTGTTCATGGGAGACCCAAATTGTTACTCAGTGCGTGTGTTTTTGAAACTAACCGTTCACGGACACTGACACCCAGCATTGTAAAAGTTTCCATTCATTGCCACAGTGGTTCTCAAAATGGGACCTGATTCTATCTTTAATAGACTTTTGAGGTAGAAAATGTTGACAGAGAGAAATTTTTCTCTCTTTCTCACAATGCTAGAACCAGGGGGCATTCATTGAAAATGCTGGGGGGAAGAATTAGGACTAATAAAAGGAAACACTTCTTCACGCAACATGTGATTGGTGTTTGGAATATGCTGCCACAGGAGGTGGTGATGGCCACTAACCTGGATAGCTTTAAAAAGGGCTTGGACAGATTTATGGAGGAGAAGTCGATCTCTGGCTACCAATCTTGATCCTCCTTGATCTGAGATTGCAAATTCCTTAGCAGACCAGGTGCTCAGGAGCAGCAGCAGCAGAAGGCCATTGCTTTCACATCCTGCACGTGAGCTCCTAAAGGCACCTGGTGGGCCACTGAGAGTAGCAGAGTGCTGGACTAGATGGACTCTGGTCTGATCCAGCAGGCTAGTTCTTGTGTTCTTATGAGGACCCACTTTCAGAGACAAGCCATTCGACTTTCCTTTTCCCCAATATAAAACACACCTCTGAACCACAATTCTGCCATGCATTGTCATGCTATCACCCTGTCTGTGTGCTCCTCTGCCTATTTCTCCATAACAGCCAACCCAGATGATTCAGCTCACATCTTAGCAAGAAATACCCCAGAACTGCTAATATTAGTTAGTGCATTTTTAAATCCCAGCTTCCTCCAAGGAGCACAAGCTGGTGGTCCATCATTCTCAAGGTTGAAAGCACCCTTTATCCTCTCCTCCAGTTTATCAACACAGCAACCTTGTGAAGAAGGTCAGGATAAGGGAGAATTACTGGTCCAAAAGTTCCCAAGTGGTTTAATGGGGATTTGAATCCAAGTTTCTCTGGCCTGAGGATCTATCCATCATTCCACACTTTCTCTCTCTTCTAAGGTATGTACCTTTTATCCGCTAGAGCCGACGATTGGTTCATCTCACTATTTGCGATAAAATTTCTGATCTCAGAGAAATACGAGTCCTCTTTCTCATCTAAAAGTGCATGGTTGTCTGATTCTGAGGTTGGAGAGGAAGCGTTGGTCCCAAGGTGGTTTGTGATGGACCCAGAGTGTTGGCTCACTGTGGGAAAGGAAGAGCGGAGAGCATTAGATTTGCACAGTCAAATAAGGATGAAACAGAAGTGTTGGTCAGATACTCTGGCCCCTTCCACACATAATGCACATTCAATGCACTTTCACCATTGTTTGCAAGTGGACGTTGCTGTTCCGCACAGTCAAATCCAGCTGCAAAGTGCATTGGAAGTGGATTGAAAGTGGATTATTCTGCATGTGCGGAAGGGATGTCAGACTCAGAAAACATTTCCCTATTCATTTTTTTTGTATATTTCATTTCAGTTTTTCACTTTACAGATTGCATATGGTTTGAACAGACTGCATACAGAAGACAATGCACATGTCATTTACATGTATGATACGCATATAATCCCGGTAGTGCTTTGGCTGTGGCTAAATTCTTGGCAGCAGTGACTTCTATACATGCGTGGAAATAGAGGGTGGAATTTGTAAGACTGGTTCTGGTCAAAACTGCTGGGTCATCAGAGTGTTAAAAATAAAGAAGAACGCTGATTGATGTTCATTAGGTTCCCTTGCCACAGTACAGCAAGAGATATAATGTAAACAGCTACACAATGCACAAAATTTGTCCCCCAAAAAACCAACGACAACCATCAGTTTGGTGCAGTTGGTGCCTACACCTTTCCCGCTCACCTGGAACATTTTCGTGTTCGTGTTTCTTCAAATGCCGGTCGAGATTGGTCTGCTGGCCAAAGCACCGATTACATAGGTGACATTTGAATGGCTTCTCCTTGTTGTGTATGTTTCGGACGTGGCGTTGGAGGTTCGAGGAAATGCTGAATGACCTGTCACAGTATTTACACCTAGAAAAAAAAGAAAAGAAAAGACAGAAGGTGGGGTTAATATGAATTGCTCAGATGTAAACATTTCTAAGTCCTTGTTGATTTCGCAGGAAGGATTAAGTCAGGAAGTATTTCAAAGTGCTCAACTTTGGTTAGTTCATATCCTATTTTGCTGAAATCTATTTCATTGCGATTAAAGACAGTTTTGGAAAGACAACAGCCTTGTGCAACCAGGATAGGTACACATGGACACCTAGGTTGACATCTTGTGTCCTGAATGTGATCAATCTGGCAAGTGCACAACTCAAGTGTGACAAGCATGTACCTTTCCCTTTAGAAAAAAAAAACACAGAAAACAGCCCTATCAATTCCTTAGCCATCACAGCTAAAATAATTGATAGGGTTGTTTTCTCTGTATTTTTCTAAAGGGAAAGGTACAAACATCGAGTCATTACTGACCCATGGAGTGATGGCACATCAGGACATTTACTAGGCAGACTATATTTACAGGGTGGTTTGCCACTGCCTTCCCCAGTTGTCTACCATTTACTCCCAGATACTGGTTACTCATTTTACTGACCTCAGAAGGATGGAAGGTGGAGCCAACCTTGGATACCTGAAACCAACTTCTGTCAGGATGGAACAGGTCATGGGAAGAGCTTTGACCGCAATACTGCAGTTTACCACTCTGTGCCACATCCCCTTTTAATAAGAACAGCCCTACTGAGTTGGGGTGCTGTCTGGTTTCCGGGCTGTATGGCCGTGTTCTAGCAGCATTCTCTCCTGACATTTCGCCTGCATCTGTGGCTGGCATCTTCAGAGGATCTGATAGTCAGATATCAGATCCTGTCAGATCCTCTGAAGATGCCAGCCACAAATGCAGGTGAAACATCAGGAGAGAATGCTGCTAGAACACGGCCATACAGCCCGGAAACCACACAGCACCCCAGTGATTCCGGCTGTGAAAGCCTTCGACAGCCCTACTGAGGTTCATCCATCCAGCATCCAGTTTTCCATATTTCAAGTCTGATACTGGGGTGTTGTTTTTTTTGCATTCTTGATCATTTTTGTAATTTTTGTCCTATCACATTGCTTATTAGAGCTCTCTATGCTGTTTGACGATACTGTTTAACCCTATGTAATCTGCTCCAAGTCTCAGCAAGAAAGGTGGGCTATGAATATAGTAAATAATTACAAGTAGATTTTTATCTAGTTTCACTGGCTGGGCAGGGAATCTTCCTCTTTGTCTCCAGAAGACAGAACTGCAATTGCTACTGACCACCCCGGCAGCAGAATCTGGAGAAGAACCAATAATGGTAGCTGCATTTATATTCCATAAAAATTTAGAAGTGTTTGGAAAGTTGTAAATATTATGCATTCTTTCAACCTCCGGAAGGGGGCAGCATAGACACACTCAAGAGCAAGGATTTCAGAAGATTCTGTGTATGCTGAATGAAGACGAATGCACCATAAATCTGTGCTTATATGAGACTGGTATGTTTTTGGATACCCTTAGTCCAACACAGAGAACAGCAGCAATTAGTTTACCAACAACTTCACCAGATTGTTTGGCACATTTGCCAGGAAACCTTGTTCGCAGAGCCGCTGGTTTTATCTGCATGTCGCCTCCTATCAGTGTGAGGACCCAGTTTTGTTTTCTTAAAAATAAACTAATCAGGAGAATGGCAAGTGTCACAATCGTACACTAGGCCGAGAGCACATATTTTCCAGATGTGATACAGCTGCGACCGTGATTCAGTGTCTAAAAATATCTGCCCTATTATTTTTGGACGTGGCCGGGACTCATTTATGAAACACTCTCTGCAAATGTTATTTGGACCCTGTGCTCACCCCGCGATTTTGTCACCGTTTTGAAAAACGAGCTGGAATCAAGATGTCAAGATTAACTCAGAAATATGATGCTTGAAGGTTTCTTGCCCCTCTGCCTGTCTGCTGAGCGCAACTCCACACCATTTTCATTCTTTGACCCAAACCCTCCCACCAGAGGCCAAAAATCAGACCAGAGGCCAGCCCTCGCAGCTAAGCTGTTCTGAGTTTTGTGGGAGTTGGCAAAATCCAGGTTATATATGTAGAACACATCTGAAAAAAAGAATGGAAGTTTCTGGCCCTTCACCCCAGTCAATTAAGACTTCCAGATTTAATGTATTAGTACCAGTATCTGTTTGTTTATTCGCTGTAGTCATTTCTATCTTCCCTTCCCAAAGTAGCCTTCGGCATACCACACGTCCTACCACTGGGCCACAACTCTTTCCCATAATAATATGGACATACAAAATTGACTTTCATTGATTATCGTGTACTTTTTAAGCTATTAAAGAGCTCTGGGTGGCATGTGGCATTCTCCCCTTCTTCCATTGTATCATCATAACAACAAACCTCTGACAAAAATTCAGGCTGAGAGTTACTGACCCTGATTTCCCAGTTACTTAATGTTCCATAGCAGATTAAGGATTAGAACCTGCCCTTCTCAAATCCTAGTCCTGCACTCTAACCTACCACGTTGTCAGGTCTGCCATCTATCTTAGTGTCATCTGCTCCTTAAGATCTCTGGCAAGCATTCTCCCCAGCCGGGCACCTGTGATTTTTTAAAACTGAGGATGTAGAGGCTGAAGCTATAATATCAGCATGAAAAACATGGGACTGTGGGCATTCCCAAAAGGGTGCCTCTTTTCTATTCACACCGCAATGTCACCTAGCGTGCGCCAAGATCAACATGTGAGTTTCACAACAGAGATATTTGAACCTCAGTACTAAGAACATAAGAACATAAGAACTAGCCTGCTGGATCAGACCAGAGTCCATCTAGTCCAGCATTCTGCTACTCGCAGTGGCCCACCAGGTGCCTTTGGAGCTCACATACTAGGTCAACCCTGACCGCTATGTTACGTTGGTTGCACCTGAAAAATGACAATTCAGCACTGCAAGCTGCTCTTCTGTTCTACACATCAGCACCATATAATGTGTATAATAAATACATACTAGAGGAAGTGTATTATCTCATGAAGCCTTATGCTGGCATACATTTTGATTAGCGTTACAGCTCATCTGAGCTTCTGTTCAGTTTTACAAGACCCAGAAAAAACCCTGCTCCAGCAATGGAAACGAGCCAACCAAATCCATTTGCAATGACAACTTTACAAACAAACAAACAAACAAACAAACAAACAAACAAACAAACAAACAAACAAACAAAAAAGGGTAAAACTCATATTCGCGCAACCTGAACTTCAGCTTACACCATTTGTCATCGTTATTAGCGGCAGACTGGATCCAGCCAATGTTTTCGAAAGGGGGAAGTGAGGTATGCTTTAAACACAGGCTTATATGACGAGGACAGGGCTTCAGTGAGAAGGGAATTGGGCAAGATTGGGTGAAAAATCTGGCTGATCCAACCTGTCATGTTTCAGGGGCATCTCCACTGCACCTCTTTACCATCTCACACGAACTTCAAAGAGTCTTGGGCAAAGGAAGCAAAACTTGGCGGCCTATCTATTCATTTATTTAGATGTTCAGGAAGTCTTTGAAAAGTTCCCTTTGACAGCTTTGGCTGGAACCGTGAGTGATGAGGATCAAGGTTAGGATGCAGAGGCTAGATAACAAGATGGTGTTTTTTTTTTAAAAAAAATCAAAACCAGAGGGAGGCTAGTGGAGCTGCGCCTAATGGCTGGACGCATGAAGAAGGAGGCAAAAGGTTATTGCATTTAATGTGGTCTCAGAGGGGTCATTCCTCAGATCTGTGCTGGTTTTAATCTAAATCATGGGAGGAAGGAGAGAGAAAATATGAAGGACTACCTGCCTTTAAGTTCAGAGGGACGAAGGGAACAACCCAGCCGTAAGCATGTGCAATTGAGAGCGGTTTGGAGTGGATTTGGGGGTTTGCTCCTTGGATGAAATATCTCAGGAACTTCACTTTTATGGCCTCTTCTGCACATACAGAATAATGCACTTTCAATCCACTTTCATCATTGTTTGCAAGTGGATTTTGCTCTTCCGCACAGTAAAATCCAGCTGCAAAGTGCATTGAAAGTGAATTGAAAGTGCATTATTCTGCATGTGCAAAAGGGGCCTATGTATGTGTGTGTGTGTGTGTATGTAAAGTGCCATCAAATCACAGATGACTTTTGGTGACTCTGTAGGGTTTTCAAGGGAAGAGATGTTCAGAGATGGTTTGCCATCGTCTGCTTCCTGTGGGCTGAGAGAATTCTGAGACTCTTTGACTGAAAACTTTGACTGACCCCAGGTCACCCAACAAGTGGAGGAGTGTGGAATCAAACCTGGTTCTCCAGATCAGAGTCCGCCATCTTTCCCAGTAAACCACACTGGCTCTCCTTGCTTCACTTCTACACTTGGCTGTAATTAATAATCAAGCATCGAGCCTGTCAGAGCTGGGCAGAATTTGTGAACTCTGTACAGCAAAGCCCAATGAATTGGAATAGAAAGAAGAAAACATGTTCTTGAAGATATTCTATCTTCTCAGGGTCCCAAGAGATGAAGCAAAGGTTTGTTGATTTTTCAAGGTGCTGCTAGACGTGAATCTTGCTTTTCTATTGTAGACCAACACAGGTACCCTACCTCAAACCATCTTACCCTGGAGTTTGTGATCTAGTTAACAAACCTTTAGTCATATATACAAATGTCTTTGGCCCCTTCCACACACGCAAAAGAATGGGTTTTCAAACCACTTTCACAACTGTTTGCAAGTGGATTTTGCCATTCCACATAGCTTCAAAGAGCACTGAAAGCAGTTTGAAAGTGCATTATTCTGCATGTGCGGAATGAGCCTTTGATTAATTTCTCCAACTTGGAGAACCAGGAAAGGAACTCTTGAAGCAACCAAAAAAAGAAGGGAATACGCGCACACGCACACACACAAAGACTGGAATGCTGTGATGGGCTTCTTTCTATTTGGACCAAGGCAAAACGACCAAGGCACAACTGTATTTTTGTAGCTACATTTAGAAGCCAGAGTTGTGAAAGGGAGCATTAGAAAATCAATTATCATCCAACGTCTTTTCATAACATTGTGTGAACTCTCCAGAGTGCTGTTACTAGGCGAGATTACCAGAAATCAGTTCTCAATGGCTAAAATCACGCATGGAGCTTTCTTTCTGGGAAAGGACCAGACCAAACACATCTTTATTTTGCTAACTTAGGTTAAGTACAAAAGACTCCTTTTTTGGAAGAAAACTGAGCTAAACAAGCTGCGAAGAATCTGGCGTGTGCTTTGGACCGGACAAGTGAACACTGCTGGGTTCCTTTTGTTCGAAGCAAAAGAACGTCAGCTGAGAAATCCATGCATTTTATCTGCACCAATTTCCCAGGGGCAGTCCTTACTTTCTGGTCCATGTCTCCTTCTGCACATTGACTGAGCATGTGTAGAGTCTAAACATGCTGTCCTGCTTCTGGCCTCTGGACAATCACTGCCTCGTGAGCATGGCATCTATACATGGAGGAAGCATTCAAGCATATGCTAGGGAGCAGCATGCAAATAAAACATTTTCAGGGCAGAAATAAAACGTTTTGGGCTAAAAACCATGCAGAACTTCATGGAGGAAACATTTTATTTCCTGCCTGAAAATGTTTTGGTGTTGCAGGGAAAGGGCCATATTCTTGCTTACCTGTAAGGCTGTTCTCCTGTGTGTGTCCGGAGATGTCTCGTCAGATTCGCGGATCGTGGGAAGATCTTACCACAGTACCTAGAAGGCGGGGAAAGATTAAAAAATAGTGAACTTCATGAAATATTTACAAAGTCCCCCCAACTCTGCAGTGCTGAGATCCAGAGATTGCTTACTGTTTTGACAAGAGGGTGAAGGACATCATGTCAAATAACGTATGCTGAACAGACAGAGAGTTGAACACCCTCCTAACTTAAAAAAACTCTTCTTATGTAGTTATTAAGATACCTATACCAATTTATAAGCAGACACCTATAAAGAAACTTTGGCTTCACCTGGGCCCCTTCCACACATGCAGAATAATGCACATTCAACCCACTTTTACAATTGTTTGAAAGTGGCTTTTGCTATTCTGCACAGTAAAATCCAGCTTCAAAGTGCGCTGAAAGTGGATTGAAAGTGCATTATTCTGCATGTGCAGAAGGGACCATAGTCACTCTCTGATAGAGGGGTTGAAACTGTTTGCTTGTCACAGCAAGGAAGGTGAAATTCAGTAATGAGACATTTGCATACGAAGAAAAGTCCAAAAAAAGGACTTCTAAATCTTGAAACGCACAATAAAAGGGACTGCTTTCAACCACTATTCTAGCTATATGAGGATCACATTTCTGTCAGTGTCTGAAGTGTTAGTGGCAGGAAGTGTTGCCAATTCACAGCCAACTTATAGCAACCCCATAGGGCACAGGTGTCAAACTTGCGGCCCTCCAGATGTTATGGACTACAGTTCCCATCACCCCCTACCTGCAGGTATAACGTTCTTTGCCCTTGCGCAAAATGGGGTCAGACAGCGTTGGGGGCGGCGACCGGAAGTTGAACGGGTGATGAGGGAGGGGCTGCAGCGAGGCGCCGGCATCTGCTTTCATGGCTGCAAAACTCTCCAGTTTCTCTGTCATGGTTTCTATTGCCGACATCTGTTTGAACAGAGGAAAAGATACTTCTGTCAACAGGGAAAAGTCGCACCAACGATTTACATTGCCAAAGGCTGTTTTGTGGGCTGTGTGGTAGTTTTCACTCCTAATGTTTTGCCCGTATCTATGGCTGACATCTTCAGAGGCATGCCACATTAAGATGTGTGAAACTCATCATGCTGAAGATGCCAGGACATAGTTCTGGGCCAAATTTTAGGAGCAAAAGACTATGGCTGCACAGCCCAAAAAACTGACAACAGCCAATGCCAGTGATTGTGATGGTAGATCCCATTCATTCATGGCTTGGATAGGAATGGATTGGCCAGTTCAAAAATGAGCGTCTTGCTTGCGAGATATAATGGAGAAGGAAGGGGTTAGTTTGAAGCATGAGCTTTTATTCTGGACACTGAACAAGGAAATCTCTTATTGGTCCTTTTGAACTTTGATTTCTCTATCTTTGGAGGATGAACCATTTACCATCATAACTGAGGGGACAGATTTTATATTGTCCTCAAAGAACAGCTGTTTATTTCCTCCACAGCAGTGGAAAACAGGCAACCGGCAGATCTGCAACTATTCGGAGTCATATTTGTTGTTGCGAAGAGCTGGGTTCAAATTCCTGCTTTGGACGTCTCCACCTCTCAACCTACCTTATAAGACTGGGGCAAGGATAAACGTGAGGAGAGGGGTGGCCTGCATGTGTTAGTGTAACCCCCATGCCCAGAATGGGTTGGCCCAGAATGGGTTGACCCAGTAAGGGGGTGGAGACTCGGAGCAGCAGAGAGGCTGCAAGAGCTCTTTTGCAGAAGAAGCAAGGCTACCAGACTTGGACCTTGATTTCTATAAGCCCTTAACACCTTGTTAAGGTAATTTCAATATTGTTGGGAACTACTGGGAAGGTAGTTGTTGTTTTGCTATGTTGTAAATGTTGGAGTTTATTGTTTCAGGGTTTTCTTTTGTGGTTGTAATGGGTGAGAGTTCTCCTGGAGACCTTCATCATGTTGCAACCTGTTCATCAAGCCCTTGGAGTCTTCAGGAGCCAGCCAACTTGCAAAGAAGATTTGGACTTGGCAATATCAGTAGACTGTAAATAGAAGGACTTGAAATGCAACCTGAACAGGACCTTGAATTGTAACGTTAAATGTTGATGTTTTAAAAGTGTTAATTGTACAGAAAAGTAAACCATTTTGTTGTTTAAAAATTGTTGTTGCAACTCATTCCAAGTACTGCCCCACAGAACCCACAAGCTGAGGTTACATTAGCTGACTTGAGCAGCTTGGGAAAGGAGAAAGCTAGAAATAATTAAAGAGAAAAATTGCAGATTTATGCAGCCTGAGGTTTAATTAAAGGAATGAGATGAACACTCTCCTGCTTTAGGCATAAGGCGTGGAGGTATGAATAGCCTAATTTCCCCAGTCCTGTGGGAAGCCGACAGAGAGGAAATAGATGAAGCTGTGATAGGACTGCGATATCTGCCACTTATGCCAGACTCCATTGATGTAAGGAGATCTATCTGTTTCAAATAATTTCAGTGGTTCAGGCAGGGAGTGGATCTGTGAGATTCATCACCACTCCAGAGCAATTCTGTCCTGTGTGGAATGAGGAGGAGAATTCTGGGCCAGGGGGTCTTTGGACTGTCCATATTTTTGAAGGCTGCCCCATGTCAAAAGTGTGCCATAACTTAGCACAAAAAAGTGAAGGGAGGCTAGGAGGTGAGCTGCTTTTGGTTATGATTTTTCAGTGTTGTTTAGTACAGAACAACAATCCAGTAATTTCAAATGAAAAGATTTGCCTGAAAAAAAAATCAATCTCAATTCAAAAGGAGAAGGAGAATGAACAGGGCTGATTTAAAAATGCTTTGGTTGGAAACTGTGTAGAAAGAAAGAAAGGAAGGAAGGAAGGAAGGAAGGAAGGAAGGAAGGAAGGAAGGAAGGAAGGAAGGAAGGAAGGAAGGAAGGAAGGAAGGAAGGAAGGAAGGAAGGAAGGAAGAAAGAAAGAAAGGAAGGAAGGAAGGAAGGAAGGAAGGAAGGAAGGAAGGAAGGAAGGAAGGAAGGCAGGCAGGCAGGCAGGCAGGCAGGCAGGCAGGCAGGCAGGCACTGGGTGAAGGAGGGAAGGAAAACACTGTGAAGGAAAGAAAGAGAGAAATAAAAACTATGAAGGAGGGAAGGAAAACACTGTGAAAGAAAGATAAATAAATAAATAAATAAAGATTGGGGAAGGAGGGAAGGAAAATAAAAATGCACTGTGAAAGAAAAGAAAGAAAGAAAGACAGACAGACAGACAGACAGACACACTGGGTGAAGGAGGGAAGGAAAACAAACAAATGCACTGTGAAGGAAGGAAGGAAGGAAAGAAAGAAAGAAAGAAAGAAAGAAAGAAAGAAAGAAAGAAAGAAAGAAAGAAAGAAAGAAAGAAAGATTGGGGAAAGAGGGAAGGAAAACAAACAAATGCACTGAGAAAGAAAGAAAGAAAGAAAGAAAGAATAGAAGGAAAGGAAAGGAAAGGAAAGACAAGAGGGAATGAAAGGAGAGAACAAAAAAGAAAAAGACCAACAGAGTAAAGAAAAGACAAAAAGGAGAGCACAAGAAAGAAAAGAAAACGAATGGAAGAAGTTGTCTTGATAAGTGAGGAATAAATTGCAGAAGGCTGACAACTATTCATAATCCTTAAAATAAAAGAAAAATAAAAGGGGGCTCATAAAAGCCATTAAGAATAGATCTGGGTCCACAATGATAATAGCAAGGGAGCAGCTTACAGAGGTTCTGAGAAGCACAGAGGTCTCTGCCTCGGCTGCCAGTCATGTAACAAAACCATCCGGTTAAAATGCTCTGCGGATCTCGCAGAGAGATTTCTCGCTCAGCCCTTTGCCGGAGTACCTGGAGATGGCTTTTGTTGTTCCCTGTTCTTTCGGCACTTAATCACAGAGGTTTTGCCAGTGTGATACATCGTGGGCTTATTTTAAAATTCTAAACACCGGCCATGGCCTTTCCATTTGGTACCAGCATTTTGCTATTTAAGGAACGAGCGACTGGTTAGAAGTGACAAAGAAAGAGAAGAAGAAGAAAAGGCCGTCATCAGGTGGGGGGAAAGGGTTGCCATTAAGTAATCATAAAAAGCTATGCCGTTGATTGATGTGGGCCAGAGGTTCATTTGAAACAGATAATGCAGGAGACATACAAATCAATGCAGAGAGAGGGAAAAGGTTTCTTTTGTCGAAATGGGTTTTTCAAGAAAGATACAGGTCACATTTTCAAAGACGCCCCAGAGCCCAGTAAAAAAACCCACAGGCGAAAACCGAGTGTATCATTTAGGTAACAAAGAGAACAATCCTTAATGCAAACAGAGCATAGGGCAAGGAGTTTCAAATTGGCTGAGAACACATTTTCATTTGGGGAGGTTATTCTGTTGCTGGTTTGGATACTTGGCTTGGTGTGGTTTTAGCCAAGGGTCACATCCCACCTGCACATGAGGGTTGCCAACAACGTGGAGAAAAAAGCCGGCACCTTTTGGGGTATATAAAGGGCCACCACATTGCGGGGGACTTATTGCAACCCCAGAAAGACGCTTACCAGGCAATTGAGAAGCAGGTTCTTTCTGCACAGAGCATTTTAAAAGTTGTGCAATCATTTCACAAAGAACCATTTTTTGGGGGCGGGGAAGGGTTTGTCCACATAGCTTGGGGGAAAAAAGCGTTCCGGGTTAAAATGGTTCTTTCCTTCTTTAAGCCCCCCACCCCCCCGACACCATTATATTTTTGAAGTTACAAAGACTCAATATCAGAAGTCTTGCCAGTTTTCATATGGTGTCTACATGAGATGGAGAAGGAAACCATGGCTCTCACTTTGCAAGACTTGAGCAGGGCCGTTAATGACAGGAAGTTTGGGAGGGTATTGTTTCATAGGGTCGGCACAAGTTAGAAGCAACTTGATGGCACTTAACATTACACAAAGGGGCACAACGTTTGTTCCCCAAGTTGTTGGCAACTCCAATGCATAAAGGTAAAGTTTCCCCTTCAGTCATATCTGACCCTGGGGTAACACTGCAAGCCGTGATTTTATAGGCAAGCCGCTTTTGTGGGGTAGTTTGCCATTGCCTTCCCCGGCTATTCTTTACCCCCTAGCTATGAGCTAGGTACTTATTTATTGACCCAGAAATGGATGGACCATGAGCCAGCTGCCAGGATATCTGACCCACAGGGGGCTCGAACTCTTGACCATGTGAGTGGAAGTGCAAGCACTTAACCACTATGCCATGTGGCTCCTAACTTGTAATGCCTACAAACAGCTTAACCACAGCCCAATCTCTCCCCTTGTGCCGACAGGATTTATTTTTCTTAGTGAACTATCAGAATGGTTGTAAACATCCCCTAACACCCCAGCAGCTGAACCAATGCCTAGGGAAGGCTTATTTCAGTGCAATGAGTTAGAGTGTTTGCAACCAGTAACTACAGAGGTTTCAAAGATTACAAGCCTACATTTATCCCATGTTGGTCTCCCCCCACCCCCTCTGCTTCTCTTACCAAACTTATCTGATTTGGGGGGGCGGAGGTAAAATGGCAAAAACCTCTGTTTTTTCCCTGATGCACATTAGCGTGTTATGTGTTTTGATACCTCATTCATCTCTCTGTGACCAGGGTAAGAACCCTAAAACGATTATCCAAAACAGACTTGGTCTTTGCAATAGATATACAGATAGCATTGTGGGATACTAGCTTGACAGATATTTCCCCTGGCCTGAATTTTATTAGCTTGGCTTGTGTTCCTCCTCCTCCCCCCAGAAATGTGTGCTCTTGTTCAGAGCGGGTATCTGCCTCGCAGACTGGCTGGGATAGCTATCGCATCCGTACAAGGCAGATCTCCTTGCTATTATAACCCTCACAAACACAGGATGTCCCCGGCCTGCCTGTCACCATTGTAGGCCGGTTTGAAAGGAAAATCGAGGGAAGTTATTAACCAAACTCTCAGGCCCAGACAAAACAATGAAGAAACTAAGTTTAGATGTGAAAGCGACCCGCTTTGGGTTTTCACAAAGTGCTGTTAAGTGCTGCCGGAAATGCCTCGGCAAGGAAAGAAACCCAGTAGTGCCCACTGTAAATGAGTAGAGGGGAGGCTCGTGCCACTGCTGGTGGAAGAAGAGGAAGGAGACGTGGTTCAGTGGCAGGCCCTCTGCTTGGCATGAAGGAGGTATCTGGCATCCTGGCATCTCTAGGTAAAGGATCAGTGGCAGGCGATGTTAAAGTTCTCCACCTGGTGCCAGTCTGAGAAGGCAATACTGATGGGCCAGCTGCCTAACTCACTATAAAGCAACTTTGTATGTTTGTATATAAGAGCAAACTTGTATGCTTATGGCTCATGCCTTACTTATGGTCGGAAAACAGATTTGAAAGGGCATTGTGTAGGCTTTGCCACAACGCTGTCTATGACCCCTTTCCAACTCTGGGACTCTAGGGTGGGAGACTCGCGTGCTCCAGCAAATGGGGGGGAGGCAAAGCCGGGCCTAGCCTTAAATAGGCTGCCCGGCCCTCCTCCCAGATGACGTCAGGGCGCCCAGCGTCACTTCCGGGCGCCCTAGAAGACCAAAAGCCTCGTGAGCAGAGGGAACTCGCGAGGCAGCCAGGAAGGCGGCCGCCCATGGGAGGCTGTCCCTTCCCCAGCAGCAATGGCAACCGCGGTAAGTCGCGGCCGCTTTTTTGCTGTCTGAGGGAAGTAGCTAAGAACCCTCCTAAACTTACAATAAATTGAGTACAACACGCTTTCTTGTGTGGTAAAAAGTTGGCCATAGCCATTTTATTTAACAAAATTGGTTCAAGGCAAACAGAGCATAAGGTGCAGCATGGGGGTCTGATCTGTGTGCTGGGCAGCCCGAGTGCTGTCCCCCAGACACCTAAATTTTTCTACAGCACGCCTGCTGATGAAAAATGAACGCACGCTGGAGCAGCTGTGAGATTCCAGATGGGCGGTTGCCACTTCCTGAAGACTCCACTGCTGCCAGGGGTGCAAGCCATAGAAGCCCACATCTGGGCAGGTTACTAAGGACCACACTAGATGTGTGAACAGCCTAGAGACTCCTCTTGAGAGCTGGTGTGGTGCAGTGGTTAAGAGCAGGTTGATTCTAATCTGGAGAACTGGGTATGAGTCCCCACTCCTCCATTTGAGTGGCTGACACTTATCTGGTGAACCAGATGTGTTTCCGCACTCCCGCATTCCTGCTGGGTGACCTTGGGCTAGTCACAGATTCTCTCAGAACTCTCTCAGCCCCACCTACCTCACAAGGTGTCTGTTGTGGGGAGAGGAGGGGAAAGGAGCTTGTAAGCCCCCTTGAGTCTCCTTACAGGAGAGAAAGGTGGGGTATAAATTCAAACCTTCTTCATATTACTAGGTGTGGCTTCCAAAGCAATCGATGGAAAATCAGAGGTTTCATCACGACCAAAGAAACTTCTAGAATGCTCTCGCTAAGCCCATCCATATATATTTTGGCATCTCCAAATTGCAGGTGTCGGGAACGCAGAACACGAATAAGAACAGTTATTTTTAAGTTTCGAAGCTTTTAACCCACGTATAATGAACACCTTTCTTAAATGAATAATAACTTCTTTAAGTTATCTTTTGCCTGCCCCTACTGTGCTCACAGTTCTAGCAGCTAAAAAGGGGGATTTCTCAGGATCAATTAAAATATAAAAGGTGTTCATGATTTTGAAAAATCCTCCAGAGGGGATCTTGGCTCAGCAAAAAGTGGGGAGGATTTTGAAGTACTTCCACTTCTGGGGAGCATCATCCGCTTCGGCTTTCTTCAACCAGGAGACTTCCTGTTCTGAAGAAGTTGTCACTCTTCAATAAAACATGCTTTTTTGGCATGAAAATGATTTAGATGGCACAAAGAAGAAGAAGAAGAAGAAGAGGAGGAGGAGGAGGAGGAGGAGGAGGAGGAGGAGTTTGGATTTATACTCCCACCTTTCTCTCCTGTAAGGAGACTCAAGGTGGCTTACAAGCTCCTTTCCCTTCCTCTCCTCACAACAGATCCCTTCTGAGGTAGGTGGGGCTGAGAGAGTTCAGAGAGAATCTGTGACTAGCCCAAGGTCACCCAGCAGGAATGTCAGATTGTGGAAACACATCTGGTTCACCAGATAACCCTCTGCCACTCAGGTGGAGGTGTGGGGAATCAAACCTGGTTCTCCAGATTAGAACCCATCTGCTCTTAACCACAACACCACGCTGGCACCAGGTGATATATACAAACAGATTCCATCCTCTCCCTGTCTACAGTGTTGGCAACTTTGTGCAGGAATAGGAATAAACATTTTCAAACTTACACAGGGTACACCTAAGGAAAGGAAAGCCATGAAGTTTATTGCGTGGGTGTGCCCCAGGCCACATACCAAGGTGCGCACATTCCCCTCTTCCATGGCTTCCGTATTCCAGGACTCTGGCATATGTTAGCCAGCCATAAGCCACATGGAATGAGCCACTGCGAGTATGCGTTGCCATGTTCCATCAGAAGAAAGTAGGTGTGAGGTTACGGAGTGACCCTGTTTAGCCAAGGAAAGTTTTGAGTCCAGTGCACCTTTAAGACCAACGAAGTTTTATTTTTGGTATAAGAGGAAGAAGAGTTGGATTTATCCCCCCTTTCTCTCCTATAGGAGACTCAAAGGGGCTGACGAACTCCTTTCCTTCCCGCCCTCACAACAAACACCCTGTGAGGTAGGTGGGGCTGAGAGAGCTCCGAAGAACTGTGGCTAGCCCAAGGTCACCCAGCTGGCGTGTGTTAGAGATAAGCCTTCACAGTTCAGGCAGCAGAGTGGAGAATCAAACCCGGTTCCTCCAGATTAGAGTACACCTGCTCCTAACCACTACACCGCTGCTCCTCCTAAGCTTATAAACTGATAAAGATACCAGATGCAAACTTTCTTCTGCTGCTTCAGGCCAGTGTGGCTGCCCCTCTGAATATATCTGCTTAGCTAAGTTTGCCGTTGGCTTCCCCTACCAGGATGGTCAAGCTAGAATTTTGTGCTGTCCACACACCTGTTCATTGTGCCTAGTTCCTGGTTCTGGCTTGGCAACCACTTGAAGTCCACTGCTGAAAGGTCCCAAACTAACTGTATATCTCACGCACTTACAGACCATACTTGTCTTCTCCCAAAGAAGCATTATTATAAGGCAATAAAAAACAACACAAACACCACTATTAGACATTCGTTATCAAGGCCAATGGAATAACCATGGCAGGACTGCTTCCTCCCAAATGAACCTGCTCACCAGGGCCCATTCCGCACATACTGAATACTGCACTTTCAATCCACTTTCACAATTGTTTGCAAGTGGGTTTTGCTATTCCGCACAGTAAAATCTAGCTGCAAAGTGGACTGAACGTGGATTGAAAGTGCATTATTCTGCATGTGTGGAAGGGGCCCAGGTATGATCAACTTCAGATTGCGTCTGAAATGTGCCCCCACTTCAGGGTTGCCAAAAGGTTGGGACATTTCTGGAGATTTGGAGGTGGAGTTTGGGGAAGGGAAGGCGCAGAAATATGAGGTCATACAGAAGTTGCCCTTTCCTCCAGAGGAACTAATCTCTGGGCCTTTCCCCACTTACCTTAAGCCCTGCTCTACTCGAGGAGAGTAGCGCGGGGTCCTCGGCACTCCCCACTGAGAGGGGCGGCAACAGCGCAGCCGCCCCGAAGCTGCTGCTGTCGCGCCCCTCAGCGCGCAGAATCCCAGGCGCTCTTCTTAATGGCGGCTTTTGATGGCCCACGCAGAGCGCGGGGTCGTGGGGACGGCCGGGTGCGCGCCTGGGATGCTGCGCGCTGAGAGCAGCGTGAGGCATAGAGGGGAATGACGAGAGTGGGGCCCAGAGTCATCTGGAGATCAGGTGCAATTCTGAAAGAATACACAACATCAGTTGGAGGTCTGACCCCCACCCCACATTCCGAAACAACCTGGGTGAGCACAAAAGAACTCCCTGGAATGCTGCCAGGAGCATCAAACCAAGCTCTTGCTTGGCCTTACCTGGGGATGAAAAAGCAGCGGGGAAGGCCTCAAATACTTCTCCTTTAGTGCTCCCACTGAGTCCGTCACCTTCCGCTTCTCCACCCTGCTGGACAGCAACACAGAGGGTTACATACCTCCCAGGGACTCGAGGTAGAAACAAAACTACATTACCCTGCCCCCTGGAGATGTGAGCAATTAAAATCTGCTTGGATACAATGAAGTACAAATAGAATCCACTAAACCACATCAGAATAGAAGGAGTGTGGTGTTTTCAAACAGTAATGTATGTGAAGCAGGAATATCATGTATCATCCATAGATCACAACACTCAAATGCCCCAACATACGCAAGGGCTTTGTAATGTATAGACAAGGGGTCCCCAACCTTTCTGAGCATGTGGGCACAGCTGGAATTCTGACCCAGCACGAGGGATGCAGCTACAAGAGGACTGCAACAAAATGGCGGCCATAAGAGGTGGAGCCAGCCATTGAATGATTGCCACAGTTCATTTTCAGTAACACAGTGCCGATCCTTGGGCTGTGGTGGCAAATGCAGCCCAAGTAACATTTTTTTAATTGCACAGCCAATCAAATCTCCAATAGTCAATCAAATGCCTTACTATGACAAAGACCTACCTAGCTCCACCCACTTCCTCAGTAATAGAAAAGCTGTCGGGCGTGCCACGGTGCCCACAAACACCACACTGGGGGGGGGGCTGGTATAAATGCAACCTCAGCTTCCTGTCTGTCCTGAATTACTCTATCTCCTTCTGAAATTCAACTGCTCTTTTTTTTAATCACCTACCTATCTTGTGCCATTCTCCATCTATAGCTCACTGGATAATCAGCTGATGTATACAGAACTTTCCTCTTGCCCTGTCTTATCCCCTGTGACTTGCCTCTGTCCCTCCACCAGATGGGCAGCCAATGCCCCCCTCCTTGCATCCTGAAATCTCATTGCTGTGGGCCTCAGACCCCCTGGACCATGACAGGGAACTACTGTGCCTATGTGTATGGTACAGGCAGAAGCAAAGCAAGGGAGAAAAGTGCCCGGTGCACCGGGCAAAGCCCCCACAACGCCCTCGGAACACCCTTGCCACACCCCCACAGGGTGCGGGGCGCCCCCTCATCCCCTTGGAGCTACGCCTCCAGGTACAGGCCATCAGAGACCACAATTAAGGCAGGTTATGTTAATACCTGTAGATGGGGTCCATGAAAAAAGGTGACGGCTTAGCGTAATGCAGGGATGGTTGCGGCGGCATCTGAGCCTGAGAAATCTTGGGTAATACTTCACTGGCCATTAGTTTCCTCTCTCCGTAAGCGTGGTTCTTTCGGGAGTCCCGGCTCCCATTCTGGCTCGCCCGGATGCGGTTGCCGATGCTCAAGTCTAGTGGCTGTTCCTCCCCAGAAGGGTGTGGGGGCAGGATTTTGGGGGGCGGCAAGGCTGGCTTAATTTCTTTTGGCTTTGTGGTAAGGTCAAAGGGCGACTCAGAGCTGCCGCTGCCCATTTTGTGAAGGTCCCGGGGCGACTTTGGTTCTGCCTTGACCAGCAAGCTGTGATTCAGGGTCCGGTCTGTGAAAGGGTACAACGAATGGGGGAAGTTGGGAAGGAACTGGAATGGAAACATGGAATGGTACGGGAGGGAACCTATTTTCTTTTCCTGCATCCCCATGAAGCCGGGCCCAAAGTACTTCTCCGCAATGGAGGCTATGGCCTTTATAGAATCGTTGGCTGCCCCGGCCGTGGGAAGCAGCTGCTCTTCAGGGGGAGGGAAGAAGGAATGCTGAGAGTAGAAAAGAGGGATGTCGCTCATGTTGTTAGCAGAACTCGTGGACACTGAGCCGCTGAGGAAATCCGGCTTGCTTTCCGGCGGGTTGCTCTTGTCTTTCATCTTGTCACTCTCTGCGTCGCTCTCCAAATCAGACCCGGTGCCAGTGGTGGTGTCCAGATCCGTGCCTGTGGTCGTGTTGACGTCCTCAAAATCGCTCGCGTCTGAGACGTCGCTGGTCCTGGCTTTGAGCTTCTCCAGGTAGGAGTTCCCCAGATGGCTGCTGTTGAACTTCTCGTCTCCCAAGACTGGATGGCCACTGTTGCTCACAGCAGAAATGAGAGGGAGGGCCGGGTTCCCCAGGGGGCTCGGAAGCTTGGCGTCTTGGGTGTGGTTGATGGGACTCTTTAGCAGCTGTGTTGGAGGTAATAAAGGGGGCCTGGGATATAGAGAGGGAGGGAAAATACCTGGGAAGCCATGAGTCAGGGCTGGAAACCCAGGAGGAGCAGGTGAAAATGGAAGTCCTCCTGGGTGTGGCCGGGATGGGAAGTAATCGTTGAACCCGAGGCTGGTGTGGTTGAGATTGGGAGACGGCTTGGATTTGTCCATCATGGAGCTAGGGGTCAGAGGCAACCCTGAGCTGAAAATCCCCCCAGGGTTATAATGGTTCTTGCCCTCACAGAAGCGCCGGTGCTTGTTGAGTGAGGAGGTGGTGCTGAACATCTGCCCGCAATCCTTGCATTTGATCTGGGTCCGGCAGTCGGCGTGCATCCGCTTGTGGCGACACAGGTTGGAGAACTGCGTGTAGGACTTGTGGCAGACCTCACCTAAAGCATCAACAGAAACCAAAACACCAAAAGCCAATATGAAATTAATATGAAAGAACTAGTTGAAAAGAAAGTGTTTGTGGGTCGGAGGGGATCTCATAGCCCTGTTCAGGTTTTGGCGTTCCAGTCTTGAACAGTGGGACAGTGCGCTACATGTGATTCTCTGAACATGGGAACGCACCATTTTGTGTGAACAGGCAACTCACGTATTTTCTGCCTTCAATACAAGCTGCTGGAAACCCAGATTCTTCAGGGCACTTCATTGTGAGCAACGCATCTAGAATGTAGCCATGCTTCCCTATTCACACAAAATGGTGAACATACATGCTGAGAAAACTGCACACAGCATGCTCTCCTGGGATATGAATTGGTGGTGGGAAGTGGCATCAAGTCATAGACAACTTATGGCGACCCTGCAGGGCTTTCAAAGCTTGCTAGCCGAGATCTTTTTTGTTGGAAGAGAAGGACTTTACGCTGTTTCCTGTCTCAACACACAGAGGGGGTTTTACTAGTTAGCCAGAGGCTAGATAGAGACCTAGGGATTGACACCTTTACTCTATCATGCTGGTTCTATCCCTTTGATATTAGACTGATACTCTTAGGAACTTCCTTCCTTCCGCCTTCTTCTCGCCTTCTTCTCCATCTTACTCCAACATGCCTAGAGAGAGGATGGGTGCTCTGTGTATCCATTTCCATCCAGCTAAATTAGGATAGATTAGTGAACCTTTCTACCTACTTTTCTGTCCAGAATGTTCACTAATAAATACTCTTTTTATTAGATTAGAAACGACAACTGACTCCAACTTTTCTTTGTGCTGAAAGCTTACACACATGTTGGGATACGCTCACATGCGCATGTATGGTTCGGCTTCTCTGTGTCAGGACACTCTGTGTGTCTGACACTCTGCGCTCTAGCCTCCGCTCTAGCCTTAACAAGATGCTGCCTTATATCGAGTCAAACCAGTGGAGGGCAATTTATTCTGTCGAGGAATAGCTCTTCAAGGCCTTCAGCAAAGGCCCTTTCCAAAACTTGTCACTTTAAATCTTCCTAGGGCTGAATCCAAGACTCACGGATGCCTGAAACTAAAGTATAGTTGGAACCACATAAAGATCAACTTTGCTAGAGGTCATCATCTCTAGACTGAATCACTCTGGAATGGATCAGGTCAGGAAACTTCCTGAAGACATATCACATACCATGACAGTAAACATGGTCTATTAGCTAGAGCTGAGGTTCCAAACTGTTTTGCGCCTCTGGGCACCTCTGAAATTCTGATACAGGGTACGATAAATAAATACAATACCTACTCTTGACCGGCAGTTAGTTCTGTGACATCCTGATAGGGAGGGGGAAAAGATCTTTCTCCAAATAAACTTGCAGAAAACTTACATCATGTGCTATTCTAACTCGAGGACTTTATTTTTCCGTGGGGGGGTGGAGATTATTATTATTATTATTATCATCATCATCACAGTAAATAGAGTCTGGCTAGTGCTTAAATTCTGATCACTGTTTATATTGATTGAAAATGCATGTTTTGTCATTTGCCAGGGCAGTCAGGAGGTGGCCGAGGTGGTCAAGAGATGAACGTGGACTCATATAATCATATCGTGTGTTTCCTCCTCCCCCTTAATTATTATTTATTTTTTAAAGTCATTAACAGCAAGTTATTTCTCTGTTGGGACTCTCTGTAAATATTTCTCATATCAAGACTGTTTCATTTGAAGGACAAAGGGAGGGGGTATTGTTGAAGGCTTTCACGGCTGGATTCAACTGGTTCTGGTGGGTTTTCACAGTGTGTAACAGACTTCCCTCTGTGATACACCTCTGAAGATGCCAGCCACAGATGCAGGCGAAATGTTAGGAACAAGATTCACCAGATCACGGCCACACAGCCCGGAAAACCCACCAGAACCAAAGGGAGAGGGGTTGTTTGTTAAATGATGGAGAGGCTAAGGGGAAAATATAATCCCAGCTTTTTACCCAGTTGTCGACCACGTAGTGAGGTCAGTGGTTCGACTCTATTCGCCAAGCTCTAGTTGTCAAGGCCCAAATGGTGCTGGGACAAAATGCCTTGTGTGTTAGGTCCCAAAATGCAGTCACAGAAATCCTGGATGAATTGGGCTCATAGCACTGGAGAACAGGGGTGTGTGTGTTTAATTGCTCCCCCCATACACTGTTTTCCCTGTTCCAAATGGCTCCCTCCGGGAGTTTTTAGCCATGGTAAGTAAAAAATATAGATATGTGCCTGTTATGAGACTTACAGTGGTGTTGGGGAGAAGTCTATTATGGACACTAGACATGGCCTGTGGGGCAAGAATTAAACATCCCATGTCCCAGCACCATACCTCTGATTAGGATTGTGACTAGGTCATGTAGAGTCTTCCCTCACCATAGCACCATTTTCCTGATCTGAAATGGTCTAAAACCCCTTCCGCATGGGCAAAGTACAGTGGGGTTAAGCAATCTGTGTTGCCGTTGGGGTGTTCCCATGCCTCCGTGGAAGGCAGCGAACGGGAGCAAGCAGAGGCAATGTGGGTTGCCATCGTGCCTTTGCACAGAGGCATGTTTTTTCACTCACTATGAAGCCAGGCAGGCATGGACCTCAACAGCCATGCTGCCGTCCCTGTGCCCCTCCGTAGCTACGCAGCAGAGAAGCAGGGACTAAAAAAAAGAGGGAAGCGTGGCCAAATAACGCGCTTCCTGGGGCAACCGTTTGCTCGGGAGTGGCTGCAATCCACGTTAAAACTAAAGAATTGCTGATAGTGCAATTCTTGAAAAACTCGGGTTGGAGGGGAAAACGCGGAGCAGACTCATGTTAGGAGCCAGATTCGTGTGAGGTCCCCCCCCCAACACAGATTTTATACCATGGTTAGCCAGTATTTATTGGGCCGTGCGGAAGGGGCCTTAGTGAAGCAGTATGTGACCTGTTATTCTGGGGTCAAATAAGGCTCTCTTGAGACCACTGCAGATTGTGAAAACAGCACAAGGGGAAGTTGATGCTCCTCAATCCAAATCAGACGCTGAACATGTCTGATTATTGTATGGGACACAGGGTAGGTACTCAAGACCTTGCCCGTCACTCCATAATGTGTGGATTATCTGGAATGGTTGCCTTGATGTGACTAATTGGACTTTTCAATATAAGTGTGTTCTCCCAAATGCAGAAGACTCAACACAAATTATTTTTCAAGGATGCCAAAACCTGCCTGCTGGCCTCGTTATTACTTCAGGCACTTCTGAAGTCTGTTTCTGTCAGGTGGTGTCAGCTGTTTATTTACACCCAATCGGAGGGAGGGGGGGAAAAGACGGAAAGAAATGAAATGGGGAAAGGGGGAGGAAAGTCGCCGGGGGGGGGGGGAACACAATGAGAAAAGCGAAATTGGTGGGACTTGCTGTGGAGCTGAGCTTTTAACCTGTCAAAAACCTGCCACAAATGTTTACTGAGAAAACAGGGGCCATGCGTAAAGCAAAAAAATAGAAAGAACGCACAAAGTGGTGGAATTCCATCTTGTGCTCTGACCTATAAAATTATGGTGGCTGCTTGTGGAGGCAAAGCTGGCGTTTGGGTGGGAGGGGGCCCTCCGGATATGTGCAATTATAGTGCCCAGCCGGCTCTCCGAGACAGCCATGACAACTTACATATGAAAGGTTTGACAGTGCTGTGAATGTGCTTATGCTGCTTGAGGCCAGACGAAGTAGCGAAAGTTTTCCCACAATCCGGGCAGGCGTGAGCCCGTGCGCCAACGTGCTGGGAACGGATGTGCCGTTGCAGATTGCTGGGGTCTGTAAACACCTAGAAGAATGGGAAGAGAATTGTCTTGAGGAACCAAGAGCTATGGCTAAGAAGAGTTACAAGAGTTGGTTACAAAACACCGGAGGATTCTAAGGTCGTCCTGCCATGCCCAGGTTCTCAAATGTTTTTAAGCTCCACCCCACTGGGATCCCATTTCACATTATACCAGCAATGAGTAGGGTCCATGTCAAGAATCTGTATGGTCAAGGATCAGCCAAAACCAATGGGTCAGCAGAAGGTCCACCACACCCATCCATCATTGGACCATCCATCAGGAATGGGTGATCGCTCTAGTGACTGCTGTGATTTCCCAGAGGCCTCTGGGGTAATCTCCCATTTTGCACAGAGAGAGAGAGAGAGAGACCAGAGAGGTTCAGAGCACAGTTTCGTTCCATGCTCCTTTCAATCTTGCCCATTATGACAGAGTCAAAAATGAAAGAGTTGTGTTCCACTTCCTCCAGGAAGGTATGCTTAGACACAAGGGCGTGGCGCAGTTAGTATGTTTGGAGGTACTGATGGATCCTACTGCCAAGGGCCATCAAAGCCTGAAGCCACTCCTGGTCACAGGGAAATTCAAGCCACTGGGGAATGTTTCTACCATATTGTGATTTTCTAAGGGAAGGTATTTATCTGCCTCAAATCTTTTGAAGAGTTTTGACCATGTGCGGCTTCTTTGGGCAGGTATAATAGATATAATAGAAGGAACGCCTTCAAGGAGTGGGCAGTTTAGTAAAGTTTACGTGGTCAGAACAGAAACTAAAACACTTTTTTGCCATCAAGTCACAGCTGATTAATGGCGAACCAGTAGGGTTTTGAAGGCAAGAGACATACAGAAGTGGGTTCCATTGCCTGCCTCTGCGTAACAACCCTGGATTTCCTTGGTGGTCTCCCATTCAAGGCCCCTTCCGCACATGCAGAATAATGCACTTTCAATTCACTTCCACAATTGTTTGCAAGTGAATTTTGCTGTGCCGCACAGTAAAATCCAGCTGCAAAGTGGACTGAAAGTGCATTATTCTGCATGTGCAGAAGGGACTAAAGTCCTATCCAGACCCTGATTAAGCTTCTGAGATGTGATGAGATCCGGCTAGTTGGAGGTTTGTTAACTGAAATAATTGTAATGGCATTTTGGATGCTCTTGAACAGACTTGGGATCAAGGTCTTTGTCTTCCGGAAAAACCCTCTTTTATGTGGATGGACGTCTCTCAGGAAAGGGTTCCAAACATTGTGTCCCTGACTTCGTGGCTCACGTAGGAGTAATTCCACTCAACCGCACCCAAATTGCTTCCCAATGTCAATGGGACGCTTGCTTATGAAATCATACCTTCACACAGTTTTCACATTCAAATCGCTTGCCACTGTCATGTGACATCTGGTGACGAATCAGGTTTGATTTCCAGTTGAAGGCCTTGGGGCACTGGTCGCATTTGTACTCCCTTTCTTCAGTGTGGATGATCATGTGTTGCTCTAAGCTGTTGGAGAGAGAACCAAACAGATGTACGTGGATATGAAGTTCTGGTCATTGGCAACTGAAAGCCACAGTACAGTCTAGAGATTCTTCTGAAATTCCTCCCAGTTGAAATTTCTCCTTCCAAACTAGTGGGTCTTCCCCACCGGATTGGCCATTACTCAATCCCTCTCTAGTTGGCATTCTGACAAGGTTTTCTCCCCAAAAGACAAGATATTCACCCTTTTTCTGCTGAAGCTATCGTGTTCCTATTTTCATAGGCAAGAGGCCCATAATTTCCCAGAACATGGTTAACGTAGCATTTGAAAGAAATACAATCAGGTACTAACACACTTTAAATGTCAGACATTTTTTTGGTTGCAAACATGAAGATTTTCCCTTTTTGCTACCTGGCAGCTATCTTCAGCCAAAGGACGGAGGGGTGTTGGCTGAAAGCCCTTTAGAAAAAGGACTACCCCATCTTCCCCTCCAAAGAAAAGTTACCAATATTCCTTTTTTGTCTATGTTATGTTATGTTAACTTATGTTTTTAACTCTTTTAGTACTTTGCTTCTCACTGTTGGTTTTGTAAATTTGTTTATTGCGTATGCATGTTCGATAATTATACATAATTCACGTACAGAGTTGTTTATTATTAATGCACACTGAATGCTGAAAAAGGAATCTATTTTATGAGAAAATGGGATTCAAACAAACAAACAAAAATATTTTAGAAACCAACTCTGGTTTGTTTTGCCTACCTCACAGGGTGTTTGTTGTGAGGGGGGAAGGGCAAGGAGATTGTAAGCCCCTTTGAGTCTCCTGCACCAATGGGGCTGGGCGGGGCACTAATGCCGGGGGCGTTGCCAGGTATTCGAGGGGTGGGGCATTCCTGGGCAGGGCTGTGGCAAGGACGCAGCCGCTGCGCCAGTCCTTGGGTGGGAAACGAATGCATGCAGGCGCAGGCTGCCACGCAGACCGGTGCACCTCCTGCTACACTGCTTCAAGTTCTGCGTGCTACTTCTGAGAGGAGGGGCATAACTAAGGCAAAAATCACGTGGCAAAATCACCAATGAGTAACCCCCTCTCGGCACACACAAATAATTAGTAACCTACTCTCGGGAACCTGTGAGAACCTGCTGGATCCCATCTCTGATGCCACCCCTCCCTCTCAGTGGCAGTGGAGGTTAAGAGCTCGTGTATCTAATCTGGAGGAACCGGGTTTGATTCTCCGTTCTGCCGCCTGAGCTGTGGAGGCTTATCTGGGGAATTCAGATTAGCCTGTACACTCCCACACACGCCAGCTGGGTGACCTTGGGCTAGTCACAGCTTCTCGGAGCTCTCTCAGCCCCACCTACCTCACAGGGTGTTTGTTGTGAGGGGGGAAGGGCAAGGAGATTGTAAGCCCCTTTGAGTCTCCTGCAGGAGAGAACTCCTCTTCCTCCTCCTCCTCCTCCTCCTCCTCCTCCTCCTCTTCTTCTTCTTCTTCTTCTTCTTCTTCTTCTTCTTCTTCTTCTTCTTCTTCTTCTTCTTCTTCCTCCTCCTCCTCCTCCTCCTCCTCCTCCTCCTCCTCCCTCTTCTTCTTCTTCTTCTTCTTCTTCTTCTTCTTCTTCTTCTTCTTCTTCTTCTTCTTCTTCTTCTTCTTCTTCTTCTTCTTCTTCTTCTTCTTCTTCTTCTCCCTTCCTTCCCTCTCCCTCATGTGTATGTGTGTGTATGTGTTTCACTTCCACTCGAGTGACTGCCTATGTACTGCTCATATCTGGCCGTCTGAGTGAACATTCTAAGCAGCACGAACATTCTAAAAGTGACAGTTACACACAGGCAACTGCATGTCCTTCACCAGGGAGCGCCAGGAAAAAGGCGTTTTACCTGGGCCAGGTGTGAAATTTCAGGTATGTGAATATCTGAAAACACTCTCACCTGACTGACTATAGTGGCTGGGAATTTTCAGAGGAATTGGCCCAGCAGTTACTGAGGTACCCTGCCATCAACACATACACGGAAAGCTTTTTATATATATAGATTGTTTTATCATGGTTGCTACCTGCCTTGGGTCCCAGTGAGTGTGAGAAAGGAAGGCTTTTAAAAAATCATAAATAAATAAATTTGGCTCAGTGGGTGACGGGGTTGCCATCCTATAGGTCCTGTCTGTAGCGGCTACCAATCATGGTGGCCAACGTCCAGGTGGTGACTGGAGATCTCCAGGAGTTACAGCTGGTCTCCTGGCAACAGATATCAGTTCCTCTGGTGAAAATGGAAGGTGGCTATAAAGGCACTGTGAGCAAAAACAGAGGGTGGGAAGCTGTACCTGGAAGTGATGTCACAGCCTCCAAGAATTTCCCCATACCTCTATGCTTTTTACCACAGAGATCAGGGAATTCCTAGAGCATTGCAATATACATACATACATACATACATACATACATACATACATACATACATACATACATACATACATACATACATACATACATACATACATAAGCCTTTATTGGCATAGTCAGAAAAAGTTACATAAATCAAGAACAATTGCATGGATAGATGATAGATAAAAGGCCCCATGGGGAGCACAACAAATACGTTCTACTGGGAACTCTCAACTATTTCCGCAATGAAATTGGCGATCTCTTCACAAAGACTGGGGTCCGAGTTGTTTAACAATAGAGATAACCTAGTCAGATCAGGCAGCCCAGATTGAAAGAAAAAGTGTAGGTTGGTATATTTAGATCTGATGTTATCAAATCTGGTGCAGTGCAAGAGTTGGTGAGTCAGGGTTTCAACCACATTAAGTTTGCAACTGCATAACTTTGCCGATTTATTGCAATATTGTTGTCCCCCCTCCCCCGTTTTTGCCCTTGCTGGAGAGAACTCCATTAGGCAAGAGTCAACTTGGACCTTTTGAACACACAGCATCCACCATGGCTCCTTGCTTCACCTGTTCACTCTCAGCAGCAATGAAGAATTGTGATCAGTCAAAAAGACATTACCTGTATTTGTTCGGGAACATCCTCTCACAGTCTTTGCATTCATGGACCTGCCCATCAGCCGCACCTTCTTGCTTAATCTCCTCGCTCAGAGACTCGTAGAGGGAGTTGACAGTGTTGCAGGAGTATTTCTTGTGCCGCCTCATCTCCATCTTTGACTGGAAAAGTTCGTCACAATGCTCGCAGCGAAACGTGTGCACTTCTAGGAGGCAGCAACAACACAAAGACTTGGTGTTTAGCAGCGGGGCATCAATGGTGGGAACGGGATCGACTGAAGGGCATTTCTTGAAGGAGGCTCCGGCCTAGGTTTTGCAACGAGGTGATAAACATTGGCCCGAGCTGCACTGTTTCAAACCGAAGTGAGGGCTCTTGTAATGGTATGTTCTGTACAAAAACATTCCCGGGCCACAGATGTTAGCAATCTTTGCATCAAGGGCTTTCTGGATGCATGGGGACTTCTAAGTCTGGCATCAGAGCATGGCTCCCCAAAAACGGATTGCCCTCAGAGAGTAGGAACCATTTTTGTTTCATGCCTGGGCAAGGAGGGGCTGGCAGCTCAACTTCTCCTTAGCCTAGAGGTGTGCTCATCATAACAATGGGATCAGTTAAACCCCTCACTGTGTCACCATAAGATGATTTAATTGGCCAGCAGTGAGAGAATCGGGCAAGGATCTGGGAGACCTGAATTCTTATCCTCGTCTTCTTCATTGCGATTTTAGTGCCTCAGTTTTCCACAATTTTGGCAACTGCGTCCTGCCGAATTGTCTCTTGTTCTATATCCATGATTGATTTTAATTTAATTAACGTGTTTCATAGTAACATTGTAAGCCATTTTAATAACGTTTTGGAGAATGTGGTGAAGAAACAGAGGCCCCTTCCGCACACGCAAAATAATGCATTTTCAAGCCACTTTCACAACTGTTTGCAAGTGGATTTTGCCATTCTGCACAGCTTCAAAGAGCACTGAAAACAGTTTGAAAGTGCATTATTCTGCATGTGCGGAATGAGCCAGAGTTTAAATAAATAAAACATTGACAGGTGTATTTTCTTTCCTTTTGCAACTTACAAAGCAGGCCAACGAGCAACATGCATGGCAGAAACATTCTGCCCAAGGATTTATATAAAAATATTAACAACGAAGCGCACACCTGTTCCCTTATCCAGAATATATTTTTTTTGATAGTATCCTATTTTTATGCACTAGCTTTCAACGAGACCTTAATAAGGCAGTTTTATAAATAGATATAATATTGATAAAATCAATAGCACTGGAAAGCGATCCTTCATGAAAGCAAGGGGAACTCATATCACAGGAGAGTCGTTGAGTCTCAAAGGCTACTCTGAGCACCTCAGACAAAGGATGAGAAAATTATGTGAAAATGCAGCTGTTTTGGTATTGACACCCCTGGCCCTTCCCAACAGTGATCTGAAGGGATTGCAGGACCCAAGGAACGCCAAAGAGAATCAAAATCATTATTTGCTGCGGCCAAGATAGTTATGCATTTCCTCCGAGGAAAACCTGCTTGGGTTTTGCGCACTTGGCACGATACCTCCCTCCCTTCAGTTACACCGAAAACTGCTAACTGACAGCGACTGTAGTTTGCCTCACAGCTAAAGGGAATTCCAAGACAGTGTTCTGTGCAATAAAGAGAAGGACGCCGGGGTCTTTGTTTCAAAGAAAGTTTTTTTCTTTTTTAAAAAAAACTCCAAACCCTCTCTAGTGCACATAATAAATTATTGTAGTCGAGGTCAAACAAATTAAAAGAAGGGCAGCTATTACTAAGTTTACAAAGCAGCATCCCGGCCACGCTGCCAAGCCAAACAATCGGCTTCGTGCTGTAAATTTTCCAGCAGAACAACTTCTAGGAGGGAGTCGAGACAGGCCAAAATTTCCTCGCCCGGCAGTCAGCTGGAAACAGAAGCCGCTCAATTACCATTTAGTGGGATTTGGGGTGTGTGTGTCAAGGGGTAGTTCTTTTTTTGTGAAATGACCCCCTCCCTCCGGCCTCTACCCTCTCAATTTCAGAAAGCTGTTTTGTGACTAAAGTCCCCCCCCCCTCTCTTTTCCTTTTCTATTCAACAGCTTTGCTGTTAATTTACAGCCTGTAGCTGCTGCTGGTGGTGCTGTTGGCTGCGGCTGGGTGGGGTGGGTGTCGAGTTGGGAAGGGATTGCATGATAATAAGGAACTTAATGGTGGAAAGCACCAAGTTGCATGCGGAAAACGCAAGCGCTTCATTACATTTGGTCCCCGCATTGACAGTTGTGTATAGAGAGGGTGTCTAGTGGTTAGAGTACTGGACTAGGAAGAAGAAGAAGAGTTGGCTTTTATACCCTGTTTCTCTCAGCTTTTAAGGAGTCTCAAAATGTCTTACAAACTCCTTCCCTTCCTCTCCCTACAACAGACACCTTGTGAGATAGGTGGGGCTGGAAGAGTTATGAGAGAACTATGACTGGCCCAAGGTCACCCAGCAGCCTTCATGAGGAGGAATGGGAATTACACCTGGTTCATCAGATCAGAGTCTGCCACTCATGCGGAGGAGTTCTCCAGATTTGAGTCCACCACTCTTCACCACTATACCACAGTATGTGATCCAGGTTCAAGACCCCACTGTGCCCTGAGGCTTTTTGATGATGATGATGATGATGATGATGATGATGATGATGATGATGATGATGATGATGATGATGATGATGATGATGATGATGATGATGATGATGTACACTGCCCGGAGGGCTCTGGGCGGTGTACAACATCAACATAAAATACAATAACAAGAGGGGCGAGTAAATAACAACCAATAAATACCTAACATTAAGAACTCAGCCCCATAAACTCTAAAATATTAATTTAATTTAAAACAGCGATTGCAACATGAAATTGGCGTCCCGCAAAACCCTTACTTAAAAAACCTCCTAACGAGGGAAGGGGAGGGCACGGTGGGTCCCAAAGATGTAAAGGGACCCTTACAGGAGAACAGAGGGGGCACAATTCAGCAACTGGTCTCTCCAAAGGCCCAGTGGAACAACTCAGTCTTACAGGCCCTGCGGAAATCACCGAAATCCTGCAGGGCCCGGATAGCTGGAGGGAGAGTGTTCCAACAGGCCGGGGCCAGAGCCGTAAAGGCCCTGGCCCGAGTGGAGGCCAGTCGCATCATTGAGGGGCCAGGGACTTCCAGTAGATTGACCTCTGTCGAACGCAGAGACCAAGTAGGGACATATGGCTTGCTGGGAGACCTTGTGTCACTCAGGCCCTTTCTGCCTAGACTATTTAAAACATTTTGAGGCAGGAAATAAAATGTTTTCTCGGTGGAGTTCCGCATTGTTTTCACCCCAAAACTTTTCATTTGCAGCCTCAAAACGTTTAAAATGAAAGCCCTTTTAAAATGATTCTTTAGTTGAAACGTTTTCAGAACGGCTTCATTTTCCTGTGGGGTCCCTTCAAGATGTTTCTCAGGCCTCTCTGCCTTCTCTGCACATCCTCATTGTTTTCTCAGCTCATCCCTTGCCTCTTGTTTGGTTTTCCTGCAGTTTTTTTCCTGTTTTTGCTCTTTTTTTGGAGGGGGGGGGACCAAATCATTGAACTACAGGAAGCACAAAGAATCTCAGCACTAAACTGTTAAACAACATTGGCCCCTTCCGCACACGCAGAATAATGTGTTTTCAAACCACTTTCACAACTGTTTGCAAGTGGATTTTGCTATTCCGCACAGCTTCAAAGAGCACTGAAAGCAGTTTGAAAGTGCATTATTCTGCATGTGCGGAAGGAGCCATTGAGAAACAACATTCTCAAACGAAAGGAAGGGGGAAAAAAGGAAGAAATCACAAAATGGAGACCAGGAATCATTTGGAGGGGTTGAATGCAGACATACATAAGGGGGAGAGGCATTGAAAATGTTTTACAAATGTTTTCAGGGATTGGTGCAGAAAGGGCCTGTGTTTATCACATCTGTATCACCCCTTTCCTTCGTGGAGCTCAGAGCAGCATGTCGGGGTCTCTCTACTTCCATGTTATCTTCAAGGTAGGACGGGACAGTGACCGGTCCGGGGTCATCCACTGACCCACTCTGGGGTAAGTGAAAATCCAAATCCAAATCTTGCCATTTCTAGTCTTGTCATCCATCTACAGAGGTGAGAGATCACCCCACTGTCAGGGCTAGTGGCTGTAAATACCATTAACGGGGGGGGGGGAACACACCCTTATTTCTGGAAATCATCGGCATGCTGTCCGCATGTTTTGTATCCAACAGGGACAGCCATTCTTTCCTGCCAGTCTTCTGTGCCCCGTTTGTCAAATCTGTGTTACACGCCTCTATCTTAAGTTCCATCAGGAACATTCAGGACATAGCAGGAAAGTAACCGAAAAAAAATTATATATATACATCAGGCCGTAATAGCTTTCAAAGCGACCGAGGGGAACATAATTATGTAGCATCTACATACTAATCTACCAGAGCCGTATCTCAAAGGAATTCAAGAGCCTTGCGCAAAATTCCTGCAGTGATAAGGGGGGTCGGCTGCATTTGGCTGTGGTTTGGAGAAAAGAGGGTTTTTTTTTCTTCTTCAAATGATAATTATCTTTGTGTGGAACATTTTAACATTTCCTTTCTTATGCAATTCAGTGTTCTATCGGAAAAGTGGTGAGAGAGAGCATTGTTGAAGGCAAAGGGGATTTAAAAAAAATTCTAAAAAGTCAAATTTTGGATGATGGGCTATTATGTTTGGGAAGCAATTAGCGAGCAACTGCCTGCCACTTGATACGCGGAAAGGAGGAGGCAGATAAATACTGCCGAATGCCAAAAATGAAGCATTGTTGGGTGCAAGGTAGGGGTTTATTTTCTGGTCGGTTGAGAAATGTGTCGTTTTGGAATTAAAATAAAATTACATTCATGATGCATAACAGATCATCCGAAATTCGACTTTAAAGAAGTGTGTTTCTTCTGCTTCTGCTTTTTTCTTGCTTCAGGGTAGGGGCAGGGGAGAAGTTTACATCCACTGTGGAACAGAAAAGACTGAAGCCTGTGCTCTATGGCCCAATTCTGACCATGTCTCAGTGGTGGTGAGATTGGTTCTCCTCAAACTATCATCAGGAGTCCAAAGTCACAGTTGACTGTTTCTTCCCCACTATTGAATTTCCCCCACTGGTGGTTTGCTCTTCAAAATTAACCAGATTTTTATTTTTCTAAGGGGAAGGGAGAGAGGAAGGAAACTGTTGGAAGAAGAAGGATGAGTAGCAAATAGGGTTGGAGATTCGGACAGTCCAAATCCGAATTTTTTACCGAATCTGCACTGATTCGGACGGATTCGGACGAGCAGGGGCCGAATCTGAGCTGTCCGAATCCTAACCATGGATTCGGATCACCAGCCGAATTGCGTTTTTATTTTTTGGGTTTTTTCACGTTTCGGCCTGCAGGGGGCGCATTTTTAAACATATCAGCACCAAAATTTCAGGGTATCATCAGGAGACTGTCCTGATGATACCCTCCAAGTTTGGTGTAGTTCGGTTTAGGGGGGCCAAAGTTATGGACCCCCCAAAGGGGTGTCCCTATCTCCCATTCTTTCCAATGGGAACTAAGGTTTTTAGGGCTACCCTTTTGAGTTTCCATAACTTTGGCCCCCCTGAACCAAACTGCACCAGTCTGGAGGGTATCATCAGGACAGTCTCCTGATGATACACTGAAATATTGGTACCGATACATCTACAAATGCACCCCCCTGCAGGCACCCCCAGAAATTTGCACAAGATTCTTTGTTCTGCAGTGACTTAGCTGCATTGCTGTCAATAGGGAATTTCTGATAGAGGGCTGTGGAGTGCACATTTTTCATGGTAAACTCCACAAAAGTCTTCTTCAGGGTATCTTCAGGAGAGTCTCTGGATGACAATCACCTCAACCAGGCTTGCCTGGAACTTCACTTCAGGGGCAGTGGGAGATGGGCCCCTCAAATTCCTTTTTGGGTCCCACATAGAATGTAAAAAAAAAAAAAAAAACCCCTGAAGCTAAAAAAAATTCCCCAAACCTGGATGGTGTCATTCTAGAGACTCTCCCTGAAGATAAATTCCCTTGAAAGTTTTGTGACCATACCTTCAGAAATGTGCACCTCACAGCCCTCTTACTGCAGAAATACCTCCCCCATTGACAGCAATACAGCTAAGTCACTGCTAGAACAAAGAATCTTGGGGCAAATTTTCTGGGGGTGCCTGCATGGGGACACATTTTGAGATGTATCGCACCAAATTATCAGGGTATCATCAGGTGACTGTCCCGATGTTGCCCACCAAGTTTGGTGCAGCTTGCTTTAGAAATGCCCGCTCTAAAGGTGCGCCACTCTCCCCCATTGTTCCCAGTGTGGTAGCTGATAGGGATGGGGGGCTACATCTTTGAGAGTCCATAACTTTGGCTCCCCTGAATCCAGACTGCATTGAATCTGTCTTTGGGGGTATCATCAGGACAGTCTCCCGATGATACCCTGAAAGTTTGCGTCACTAGCTTCTAAAAAATGCTGAGTTTTGGCGTGGTTTCACCGCCACTCACTCCAGCAGGCTTCCTATGTGCAGGAGAGCGTGAAACATGAAAACCGAATTTTTAAAGTTAGTGGCACTGAATTCTCAGGGTATGCCATCAGGAGACTGGTCCTGATGACACCCCCAAGTTTGGTGCCATAGTTTGGTTCAGGGGGGGCCAAAGTTAAGTGGGACCCTCAAAGGGGCCCTATCCCCGTATTGTTTCCAATGAGAGCTAAGGAGATGGTAAGGCTACCATCTTTGAGGGTCCATAACTTTGGCCCCTAAACCAAACTGCATCAAGCTTGGGGTGCTTCACTGTGACAGTCTCCTGATGATGACCCCTGATATTTTGGTGCTGATATGTCTAAAAAATGCTACTTTGAATTCACCCCAAATTTGCCCAAGACTTGCCTTTTTTTCTGCAGTGACTTCTGCATTGCTGTCAATGGGGAATTTCTGGTGGAGGGTTGTGGGGCACATTTATCAAGGTACAGTCACACAAATGTTAGGCTATCTTCAGGAGAAGTCTTTGGATGACAAATTCATCCAGGCTTCTGGAGGAACTTTGCTTTATGGGGGCAGTGGGAGATGGACCCTACCCATAACATTGAACCCCTTGAAGCAACGTGTCACCAAACCTGGATGGTGTCAGTGAAGAGACTCTCCTGAAGACACCCTGAAAGTTTTGTGGGTTTACTACATGAGAAATGTGCACTCTGGCTACAAAGCCCCTCCCACAGGAAATTTCCCATTGGCTGCAATGGAGCCAGCCAGCCACTACAGAGAACAGAATCTGGGGAAATTTTTGGGTGACTATGAGGGGTGCAGTTTTAGAGCTACTGTCACCAGAATTTCAGGGTATCATACAAGTACTGTCCCTATGATACTCCCTAAGTTTGGTGAAGTTTGGTTCAGGGGGTCCAAAGTTATGGACCTTCAAAAGTGTAGCCCGCATTTCCTGTTAGCTTCCATTGGAAACAATGGGGGATGGGGCACCCCTTTTGAGGGTCAATAACTTTGCCCCCCCTGAACCAAACTGCACCAAACTTGGGGAGAATCATCAGGACAGTCTCCAGATGATATCCTGAAAGTTTAGTGCTGCTAGATTTAAAATTGCACCCCCTGCAGGCCAAAATGTGTAAAAACACCAAAAATTCAAAAAAATAATAAAACGGACCCGAATTTTTCGGATTTACCCGAATTTTCGGGCATATCCGAATCGGCTATGATTCGGATTCGGGCATACAAATCATTTTATGCCCCAAAATACCCAAATCCGAATTTTACCGAATTTTTTTAGTATTGACCAACCCTAGTAGCAAACAAAACAGTTAAATGGCTAGGAAAGAGAAAAGAATATGAGAGGAAGAAAGAGAAGAAAGACAGAAAGAGAGAAAAAGGACAGGAAGAGAAGGAAGAGAAAATTACAGAGAACATGGAAGAAAGAAAAACGATATTAACGTTTTATTTTCTGTTCTTCAGTTATTTCTTCTCATTTATTTTTATAAAACACCCTTGTTCTTTATTAAGCCTTAATGCCCTTCTTGCGCAAAAGTTTAGGCTCATTCCGCACATGCAGAATAATGCACTTTCAAACTGCTTTCAGTGCTCTTTGAAGCTGTGCGGAATGGCAAAATCCACTTGCAAACAGTTGTGAAAGTGGTTTGAAAATGCATTATTTTGCGTGTGTGGAAGGGGCCTCAGTTCAGCGCTTTAAAAAAATGCCAGGCTCCTCTGAAGGAGATTAAGGTCATGTTCATCGTTTTCCCCTCCACCATTTTATTCTCACAACAACCCTGTGAGGGAGGTTTGGTGGACAAAGAGAAGGACCGGCTCAAGCCCATCTAGAGAGGTTCAGTGATTTTTTTAAATTGTTACAACAACATGGCCCACTCATATAATTTCAGAAATATAATATTTTTTTCTTAGATGGCTGATGAGACAGTTAAGTATTGGGAGATAACAAAACTGCATTTTACTGTAACTGTTGTGCATCGAGTGTCTTCCGTGCAGGCATGCATGTGGCCTTTGCATGCACAATCCCCACGTGAGACTGCGCAGAGGACACGGCAATGAAAATGGGGATTTGAGTCACAAAAGCTGAATCAAGTCAAAAGAAATGGCACGCCTTTGACAGTGGCTGCTGGACTTCTGTTTAAAAGTGTGCAGGACTTCTTTCTTTCTCAGTACAGGCTAAACTTCACACTTTACCAAACACCTCCTCGTAGGGAAGATTTGTACTGCTGCAGAAATGCCTGAGCCGCTGTTATTCTGTAAAGTTGGAGGGTTATGTTTTCAGTTTTATGTTTATGTTTTCACACCATGAGCAGAGATGACACTCTGCCATCACAAGCGACTGGGACGCTTTTGTGATGTGATGCATAAGATCAAAGTATGCGCAAATAGACAGTAAGTTGAAATATGCATAACTCATCACCCCATACACAAGGAAAGCAGTTTGGGCGGTGGGCAGTAGGAAGGGGGGTGAGCAGTTATAACCGTTCCCCCACCTTCTCTTCCGGAACCATTTCCCACTTATACATTTCCAAAAATATGTGTGTTCTTGCAAGTGTGTAGGTGGAACCGCAGTGGTGAAAAGATGTTTTGGGAGAAGTACAGATTGATGCATTAGATTTAATCGTCTCAGCTTTCTTCACATCATTTTGCCCTATTTTCCTTCCGGTGTGGCTTTCGGCCCAGCGGGTCCCATATCCCTGATGCAGTATTTTTGGGATTCAAAAAGAGCCCTTCAGTCCTCTTTCCCTGGCAGAAATGTTAGGCTTCAACCCACGGAGCTTAATTTTCCATGCAGACAGCAATGGGTCAGGCACGCTTTCTGGGTTTATTTAAAAAAATTATAAATGGGGTCAGCTCAGCACACCACCAAAATTTCCTGGATTCACCTGAACATTTAAAACACTGGAAATGCACATTGTTGGAAACTACTTTATTTTATTCTGTTTTGTTATGGCTGCAGGTCAGCATGGTTATTCAACTGTTGAATATATATATGGGCCTAAGAGACTTGCGACCTACCAAACCACATCAGCCCACAAGATTGATTTGTGTCTACTCTGTACCTCCCCTGCATCTCAGGGAGTGCAAAGACTTTCCCAGGTCCTGTTTCCCGAGATGGCTTTAGCTGGCACTTAATCTGGGACCTTTGTTTGCATGGAAATCACATGTTTTAGGCCCCTTCTGCGCATGTAGAATAGTACACTTTCAATCCACTTTCATTGCACTTTGCAGCTGGATTTTACTGTGCGGAATAGCAAAATCCACTTTCAAACAATTGTGGAAGTGGATTGAAAGTGCATTATTCTGCATGTGCAGAAGGGGTCTGGCAGCTGACACCAGGGCCCTGTGTGAGTTAACCAGTTCCACAGGGCCTGGAATACGGAGAAGTTCCAGCAAGACTTTGGCTGAGGTTATTCGTGCATCCTGATGTCACTTGCCAGCCTCCCTACAGCAAAAACAACAATTACAGCCAACGTGTTGTCATCCAAAAACAACAATTACAGCCAACGTGTTGTCATCCCTTTCTGACTGCACCCATGGTCGAATAGTTAATGAAGGTTTCAGTTCAAGCTGGGCCGGATGGTTTTAACAGGCCCAAGTGGCTCGCCATCTTGCGTCTTTTATGAGATCTGTGTTTTTATTATAGTTCTTTAAATTAATACTGTGTATCAGTAAAATTGTTTTAAAATGTACGCCATCCTGAGCCCAACTTGGGTCAGGGAGAGCAGAAAATAAATTGAATTAAATTACATTTTTAAAAAAGAGAATCTCTCTCCAGCCTCTTCCACATATGCAGAATAATGCACTTTCAATGCACTTTCACAGTTGTTTGCAAGTGGATTTTGCAATTCCGCACAGTAAAATCCAGCTGCCAAGTGCATTGAAAGTGGATTGAAAGAGCATTATTCTGCATGTGCGGAAAGGGCCTCCATGTGAAGCTATGAAGCTGCCCTACACTGACCAATAATTCATCTATTTAGTGTAGTACTGTCTACTTGTAACGGCAACACTTTTCCTGAACCTCAAGGAGAGTATGGGCGTTTTCCCACTTACCTTCTGCCCCGTGCTACTGTAGCCAAGTAGCGCGGGGTCCCCCGGCACTCCGCACTACAGGGGCAGCGACAACACAGCCGCCCCGACGCTGCCGCTGTCACACCTCCTCAGCGCGCGTCATTCCTGGCGCTCTTGAAAACGGCGCCTTTAGATGACCCCGCCAGAAATGACACACGCTGAGAGTAGCACACGGCATAGGGGGCTATGAGTAAGTGGGGAAACGCTCTTAGTGTATGGAACAATCACATGAGTACAGAGGAGAAAATGTGCTTGCAGGAGGTACATGGAGGGGTCATGTCTTAAAGGGAAGCGTCTGGTGGCGGGGGGGCAATTCTCACCTTCCAAACTAGGTGGCATGTTCCCAGCAGCATAAGTGCTTTCTTTCATGTACATCAGCAGCTCTTCTCCTGGTTCTATTTCTTTAATAACTTTATAATAAATCTAGACAGTGACAAAAAGAAAGAAAAGAGGGGAAAAAACACATTAAAACTACAGAACCATTTGTGTTTGGTTTCGAGTTATTTGAACTGATCTGGCAAACAGGGAATGCTGATGCCAGACTCTTGGTCACTACTCTTGACAGCCAGGGATGATTTTTTAATTTCTTGCGCCTGTTGCTTCAAATCGAAAAACCCATTTCCATTTTGCCACCGCGTCATGCAGATCAAATCTGCGATTCTTTCTTTTCCTGCACCGCATTCTGAACTTTCCATGCATACTCATTAACCTGTGCATCTGTAAATCAGCATTACATATATTTTATACATATACACACTGCATGTATAAATAGTACTTAAAGTGCATATTAAATCCATACGGTATATGCTAACAAATCCACTAAACCACCAGCTAGAAGGAGAAAACTAAACCCCCTGAGTAACACAGAAATGGAGAGAAATAAAAAGGGAAACCATTCATTCATCCCTACAGGTGATTATTCCGTCTTCCTAGTGTTCTTACTCCATTATTGCCTGATATTCCTATAAGAAAAACATCAATAGGTACCAAAGCTCATCTCCTTTTTGGCTTATTCACAATATCACTTTGATGTAGCAAAGAGTCACAAGTTCAGTGGATTTTCTGGGTCTGGTGCCTGTCCTTGGAAAAGACCACCCCCCTCCAATACAAGTCTGGAGGTCAATGGATCCTCCAATCCAAATCCCATGTTATACTGCTAGCCATTAGGGTACTAGCTGGAGATATCCTGGGATTACACCTGATCTCCAGGTGACAGAGATCAATTCACCTGGAGAATACAGACACTAAGGAAGGTGGGCTATATGGCATTATACCCCATTGAAGTCCCTCCCCTCCCCAAATCCCACCTATGTCAAGCTCCACCCCCAAAACCTCCAGAAGCTGGCAACCCTATTGGCCATTCAGGACATGAAATACTGTAGATCTGTGGCCAAACTTCTCTTGAAAAACCACTCTGTAAGATGTCATGAAGCCCTCATGAGTCTTAAGATATGAAGCACTTCACAGCTCCCATGCCTACCATGGAAGACCACAGGAAATGTTCCATACATTGAAGGAGAAGAGTTTGGATTTATATCCCATTTTTCTCTTCTGTAAGGAGACTCAAGGTGGCTTACAAGCTCCTTTCCCTTCCTCTTCCCACAACAGACACCCTGTGAGGTAGGTGGGGCTCAGAGAGTTCTGAGAGAACTGTGACTAGCCCAAGGTCACCCAGCAGGAATGTAGGAGTGTGGAAACCAGATCTGGTTCACCAGATAAGCCTCTTTCACTCAGGTGGAGAAGTGGGGAATCAAACCCAGTTCTCCAGATTAGAATCAACCTACTCTTAACCACTACACCACGTTGCGCATGCAGAGCTGAACACTGAAGTTAATTTGCCACCCTTGTGGGTGAATTCTAGACTCTTCCTCGTTCTTTTTGCTTTCCCAAATTCTTTCCAGCTTTACTTCCAAGAGGCCTTGGACTAGTGACCTTTGAATGTGAACAGGGTATGGCTCCAATGACCTCACAGCTCCTACCCATGCAGGGTTTCCCTCATTCACTTCAGGGCAAAGTGTGAGTTTGGAATGTCTCCACCTGTGAAATGAATGAGGAAAGACCCCTGGAGAAGGTCCATATTGCTTTCATGCTCTGTACTGCTTTGAAGTTCTGTGTTGCGTTCAGTCAAAACTCCCGTGACCATTCACCATTCTCCACGACTGATGTGGGAGTGTGTTCACTGTTGCACATCAGCATCCCAGAGGGTCAGCAGGTTTGAAACATGCCAGCTCCCCCAAAATAAAATAAAAAAATAGCGAACCAGGAAATAAATAACAGAAATGCTAACCTTGTGGTCAAAACAATACACTATTGCGCAATGAAGCACAGCCATGTTTCAATTCTACATTATACCGTTTAGACAAGGTTTGTGCTTTGAATGGAGTGAGAAAACCTCCCGTTCCATATCTTTTCAGCTATGTGTATGGCTGGGAAGGCCACTGTTTGGCTTGCAGTGGAAGAAGAAGCAAGCCTTTATTGGCATAGACAGCAGTACAACAATAATTAAAAAAAAACAGATTAAAAAGCATATACAATACAAAATATATGTTAGGTCGAAGGAAATCTACTGGCGTTTAGTAATTTCCAAGAGAAAGTCTGCCACTATCATACAACTTGTCCAACAAGTAGTGTAATCTAATTAAATCGGGGAGATCGGGTAAATGTAAAGGAGTGAGATTCACATACTTGGATCTGATTTCCTTGAATCTGAGACAGTGAAGTAATTGGTGGGCCAGAGATTCAACTGAGCCATCGTTACATGGGCACAATCTTTTAGCCTTTTCTTGCTTATTAAATCTGCCATGTAACAAGGCAGAAGGCATAACGTTAAACCTGGCGAGCATTATGGCTCTCCTTTGGGCTTGCAGTGGCTTTTGGTACAGTTCCTCGTATTTGTTTGTTTTGTTCGAGGGCATGTTAGTGGTGTGCTGTTTTTGCATTACACGTTGTTTGTTACATTATATATCTGTGATAAATGTGAATACTGGTGTTGCTTTTATTTGCAATATTATTCCATTAATGTGAGGGCTTCATCCCAAGTATTGAGAACATTAAAAGAAAGGTGAACTTTTGAATATCCTCAAAATTGTCATTAAATTTGGTAATATCACTGACTATGATAAACAAAGCTTCAGGCAATTACGAGGCTGAAGCTGATCGGCTTAATACATATTAAAAACATATGAATGATATATATGACATGTATAAGAACTGTACAGCATAACTTTAATAGTCTACAAAATTGCATTGCTATTCTACTGAAAAAAAGCACAGGACAGACACTGTTAGCAAAATCCGCAATAAAAATGAAAGAAACAAAATTATTGACTATCAGCTCATTTTTGATGCTTCTGCATTCTCATCTTTTCAGCTCGCCCACAAGAGGGCAGCCTTCACCAATTAAAATAAAATTTGTCAACAAGAGACCCCCACATAAGGATCAACCTCAACAGTTCCACCCACCCGCTTTTCAGTTCATTTCGTCCTGGCTTCCAGACCATCTCTTAAAATATACCTTTAAGGCAACTAGTTAAGAAAGCTGTCCTGTCTCAAAAAATTCAAAATCCCGGAATGAAGCAACCCACAGAAATGCTTCCTTTAAAACACACGCACAAACAAACCGAGTGCACAGAAATAAATTTCAAATCCTCATACAAAAAGAGAGAAACACAAATACATATTTTTAAATGCAAACGGCATCTCTCCTCAGCCGAAGTTTGTAATATTTTATGAGACGGCGCAGAGTTCTAAGGATGTTCGTCAGCTTCTTAAAGATTACAGACAGTAAAGAGGAATTCTGCATTGCTCACTCCATTATTTGGACAGGGATGGTGCAATGAACTTATTTTATTTTAGATGAAATTCAAAGAGTTATTTGAGGTGGACTTTTGATTCCCTCCCACCCTAAGGTAACATAATTCTCAATCTCTACCCTGTCTGGAAGCAGTTCTGAGACTTTTCAGAAGTAGAGTAGGAAGAAAAACAGACTGATGCTCAAAAACATACATTAACATACAGAGCTCTTCGGGGATGGGGCGGTATATTAAATAAATAAATAAATAAATAAATAAATAAATAAATAAATAAATAAATAAATAAATAAATAAACAAACAAAATTTTTTTATATTGGTAGGGAGTGAGTTTGTTGGTTTCTTTGGATCCGACCCTCAATTGGCTTGCCTTGTTCTGTGTGATCAGCTATGGAGAAGGATGCCTTTCACAGCCCCCGCTACACCCCATCCTGAGACCATATCCCGCTGCAAATCAGAGCTTTAAAAAGACCCCTGCAGTATGCAGATGGCTAGACATGCACGAAGGGTCAGGGGAGAGGGAGACAGAAGAAAAGAAAGGGAAAACAAAATTAAAGCGGATGAAGCAATAAAAAAATCTGACCTGTTTTTGTCGTGCAAGATTTCCCACTGGAGAAACCCAGGTTAAATGTAGATTGTCCCAGTGTGTTATTCCAGAACCAAGAGATTGGACCACAAAAACCATTCTCTATGGGATTAGGAGGTGGTGGCAGGTATTCTAGCCCAGAGGGAAAAGGGGAGAGGGGCCTACTGCTGTCTTTGCAAGGGCACCAATCTAAAATATTCTTGCAGAAGCTCTCCTGTGCTCAACCCGTCCCCGATTACCTAAAACTTCATCTCTCAGACACACCCACAGCTTTTATCAACCCGGCCTCTCTAACATGAAGAATGTCAAGAGAGATTGCGGCCCCGTTGCAAGTTGAAGGAAAAGGAAGTTTGGGTTATGGATGCCAGCAGTCCTGAGTTTCAAACAGGCTGAAAAAAACACTGTATTTGTATTTAGGGAGGAGGGGGGAAAACTACACCTTTCTTTAACACAGTGTCCGGGATCAGGAGGCATCTAACCGTGAAAGAGTTCTTTTTGTTTAATAATTAGAATACAGAGCAGTTCTAGGTCTTTGCAGATACGACGTTCTGTCGATTTTGGGAAATGTTTGCTGAAAGGGTTTGTGGCTAAATTGTGGCATGGGGTTTAAATTCAGTCATGATTTTTTTTAAGAACGTGAAGACTTCTCATGCAACTCGGAAGATTAAATTCTAGTCCAACTTACCCAAGAGCTAGTCCATTTATTTAAACAAAGCATTGTGCGCTTCCCCGCAAACAGACTACACGAGCAATCTGTGAATTAACTAATAGAAGCAGACAACACGAGCAATCTGTGAATTAACTAATGGGCCCACTTCACAAATCTGAAGCAAGGCCCTCTTGCCTCTGCGGGCATGTGCCACACAACTCAGTGTGTGGAAATTTTTAAGGACCACAGGACTCTTTGTTCTTTGCCACAAATAATATTGCCTCACTGCAGCTGTGAGAAGGCGACTGCTAAGGTCTGTCAATTTGGCAGAGGTGTTGATTTTTTTTTTTTAAGTAAAGCTTTACCGTTATTAATGATAAATATGGTTCTCTCTGCATCTAAAGCAATGATTTGGGTATGGTGAATTGGCTGGCATCACAGGATGGGAGAGTCAAAAGAGTTATTTATAATGAGATATGTGAGGGAACATTTATTATTATCATTAATTATAGTATTAATAATATTACTACAGTATTAATAGTATAGTATTACTATGGTATTAATAATATTACTACTGCTATTACTACTAGTACTACTAATAATAATAATACACATTAGTGATAAATGCAATATTAAAATATCACAATTTAGTTCTGTGACAGAGGGTAGAACAGCTAGATTCCAGTCCAGTATCTGATGAAGGAATCTTTGACTCTAGAAAACACGAATCTCAAAAATCCTGTTCGTCTCAGAGGCGCTATTGGAGTCTAATCTAATAGTTCTATGTCGGTTGCTCCTGGGTTTATCTTTGGAAGACATCTGTCGAATCTGGCAAGGAGGACCGGTTATTCATTAAATGTCTGAGGGGGGAAAATGACGTGGTGTTCAGTATTCCTGGATGATTTTGTAACAGCGAATTGAACAGGGCACCCGGTAATCCAGGAATACAGTCAGAGGTGAATTTCTACAGTAATTTCTACAGAATTTCTACAGTAACTATTCAGATTCCAAATATGTACCTGATGTTTAACAAATGTTATATGCCTTTAAAAAAACATTTTTTCCCTTAAAGAGGAACAAACCATTTATCCTGGTTATAGCTGATTCAGCTTCTGGCTGAATTAAAAGACCTCAAGGAGATATGAAGGAGCTGGGCAGATTAATTTTGCCCACAGAGGAGACGATTCCGGCTGCAACATGCAAACAAAGCAGGGGAGAAAGTCTGCCTCCATGTCACTTGAAGGTTTAGAACTATGAGAGCAAAATAATTTCCTGCATTCACTAGTTCTGTGCAAACCTGGACAGTTTGAGCAGGTTCTTGTGAGCTGCAGAATTAATTTGGGGTTGCTGACCGCATTGAATTTATAGGCAAACACTGAAAGAAAGAAAAAATCCTGACTTCAGTATTGATAGCTGCTGTTTAGGAGTTTGGGAATAGATAGCGTAGAATCCCAAATAAAGCTAGAAGGGTCTAACTCTCCTTAAGATGGTACTGTCCCCATTCCTGGTCCTTGAGCTTTCTCCCTAGCTTTCTCCCCTGCTAGAGTCCTGGATAGGGATTCCAGCCTCGGGGTGGGGACTAGGGATCTCTCAGAATTATAGAATACAGAGATCAGTCCCCCTGGAGAAAATAGCTGCTTTGGAAGGCTCCTCTGTGACATTATAGCCTCCCCAAACCCTGTGTCCTCCAGGCTTCATCCTGAAATTTCCAGGAGTTTCCCAACCTTGAGCTGGCAATTCTCCCCTCCTGCTCCCCACCAGCGGCCGGGGAAGAGGGAGCACGTCGCACCCCTAGTCTCAGGTACCCATCGGAGGAAGAGGTGAAGCATGAATGACCCAGCTGCTAGAAGAACTCGGCGAAACGCACAGCAACACAGAATGAATTTACCGTGCCGATTTTTCCGTTGCAGAATGGCGAAGTGTATACATCAAATGGGGAAATCACAGATTCACTTCAGACAAGGGGAAAGCAAAATTAAAACAGGGAGTCAAAACAGCTGTGCTGAGAAATCTGAAAACATCCCTAAAGCCATCTCAAAATAATGTCTAGAAATACGTCAGCATTTTGAGTGCAAAATAAAAATAACAGTTTTGGCTCCAATGAATGAAATGGGTGTTAACAGAGTCGTGTTCATTGTTCCTGCCCTTTATTATGAAATGATTGACCTGCTAACTCTTGCCGTCATTTTGTCAAACTTTTCGTTTAGTAGGATTTTTTTGCAATTCTGCTAAAGGTTCTTCTTTGGTTGAAAAGGCTGTTCAAACCATCAGGTCGTGTTTTAAACTGATTCTTGTGGTGGTAGGAATGTGAGTGAGGATGATTTTTACATGCAAAAAAGGCCATTGATGCATGTTATAGGTGATAAATAATACGATCCCCCTCATTAAATACAAATTTCGTTTTGTGCTTTAACTGGCACACTACTTTCTTTTTTTTTAAAAAAAATATCTGGATTGACAACTATCAAGGGAGATGTGGGTTTTCTGGGCTATGTGGCTGTGGTCTGGTGGATCTTGTTCCTAACATTTCGCTTGCATCTGTGGCTGGCATTTTCAGAGGTGTATCACAGAGAGAAGTGTGCAGTGTATCACAGAGAGAAGTGTGTAGTGTAAAGTGTAACCCACTTCCCTCTGTGATACACCTCTGAAGATGCCAGCCACAGATGCAGGTGAAACGTCAGGAACAAAATCCACCAGACCACGGCCACGCAGCCCGGAAAACGCACCACAACCAGTTGAATCCGGCCGTGAAAGCCTTTGACAATACATATCAAGGGAGATTTTGTTATATCAGTGTCAGGTTTAATGGAAGGCTTCCTGGGGTTTTCAAAATGATACCTTTCAGATTGACTTTTTTTGGCACTCATAAAAACACCCACAAGCGCTTCCTGGGTTATTTATTTATTGAGCACTGTTTAATGGAAAGGAGGAGAAACACCAACCAAAATAACTGATCCAGCTCTTCCTAGTCTTGTGGAACAGCTCAAATATTTGCATTAGCTTCGAGAAAGCTGAAAAAAAAAAGGGAAGAGCATCTTCTACTGTGGTTTAATCTGGGATTGAGCATTTGAGATTCTGTATTTCAGATAGAAAATGCATTTGCATATGCATTTGAAAATACTTCTATCTGGATTCTCAGGAAACTGTTTAAAGCAGCTAACAACGATATGGTGTACCTTCTTAATTAAAAAACAAAACAGCAACAGAAAGCTATCTGTTCTTTTAACTATATCTTCATTATTTGAACTCAAAAGGAAAGGGGGAGATTTCAGAGAATTTTGCTTTGTTTTTTTTAACTTTTGTTAATCCTTATATTTTGTATTTAATTAAAAAATACAGCACAATTACATGACAATAGCCATTTAAAAATACTTCAGGAGAAAGAATTAAAATCTTTCCTAAGCCACCTCAGGCCTGTTTCAAAAGCTTTCTCAAATAACAAGGCAGTGAGCAGTGATGATCTGCTAGTGGATGATATTCCGCAAAAACAGAGTCACAACCAAAAGGGCCCTGTCACATATTCTTGGCATAAAATTTAACCCCCGTGTAACCAATTTCCTGCCCTCAAGGAACTTAGAAGTGGGTTAAAAAATGGTTCCCAACAATAATGAACTTTTCCCTAGTCTCTATAGTAAGGGCTACAGAGGCTAGGGGAGGCAGCCTAGAGAGTCATCAGGAAGTGACGTCACATCCTTCCCAAACCTCCTACGAAATCTCCTGGCCTTTGCTGTGGGAGTATTGGGAATTACAGATGATAAGTAGACATATTTAGAAGAGGGTGGTCCTTGAAACCCACCTAATAAGCTATCTTATCAGATATTCCATGCATTTTGGAAAACAACATACAAGAGTCCTCTTGCTATATGACCAGTGGTTCATCTAGTACAGCCTCCTTTATCATCAGTGGCCAATCAACTCCCCTGGAGGGTCAGCAGACCAAAATGCATTAATAAAATTGAATTCACTTGTGGAGAAATAGGCTGAGACAGGGCAGAGAGATTTCAAATAGAACCAGACCGTACCTGGTCATTTATATGACATGCTGCGAGATTTTGCTCTTCACTGGAGCACGCCATTCGGATGTACTTCAACCAGTTCCCGTTTCCATTTCCTGTCTGACTGGCATCAACACAGAATTTTTCAGTGCCCAGGTCTTCACCAATCTGCAAAAGAAGGCCAGAATATTATTATATAACAATTAAGGAAAATGATTGCAATGGAAGTTAATGACATTCCAAGGTTTTTTTTAAAGCCCAATAAAGATTTTTTAAAAAAAGAAAGAGATGTCCAGCAAACACTCCAGCCATTCAGTTCAAAGGACACTTCTGTACCTTCATTCAGAGCTATTTGCTAACAAAAAAACAAACTTCCAAACAACCCTTTCTGGAAACTGCCGAGCTAAATTTAAAATATGTAAAGAAATATTAACATATTTATTTCTAGGGTTGCTGACTCCAGGTAGAGAAATTCTTGGAGATTTGGGGAGAGCCTGGGGGGGGGGGGGGTCAAGGAAGGGTGCCATGGATTTGAAGATCATAAAAATGCTGCAAGAGTGACCAAATTCTGCAATTCTCAGAAATACTTAAAACACCCACACGCGTGTGACTGGGTGTGTGGAAGACAGTGAAAAGAGAGAAAGAGAAGACAATGACCTTTAAATAAAGATTTTTGTTTCTTTTCAAAATTCTTCTCAAAGCAAGAGATTGCCACCTTCGACTTTCTTCTCACAGGAAAGGTGACACCGTTGCGAGAAGATCTATAGGCAGGTATTGAACATTTTCACACCCAAACCCTCGCAGATGCAAACGTCTCTCTTAAGCCGTGGGTAATTTCCTGTTGTGATTACTGTAATACATGCAATGCCCTTTAATATGATTTGGAAGCTTTAATGAAGCACAAAATGTGGGTGTCTAGCTATCAACTGGGAACTGTGGAAGCGAGAGAGCATCGTGCAACCCTAACCAGGCACTGACTAATTCCAGGTTCAATTCAAAGCTTGGGAGTTATTGTTCAGTGATAGTGCGCAGGGAGGTGGAAAAGTCTATCAACAACAGAGAACCAAATTGCCCATATCCCTTTGAGGTCTTTTGTCCATTTCCTTTTAAACACCTCTGGTGTAAACAGCACTGTGATGTCCCCTCTTGGTGGGGGATGAAAACTACCACTGTGAGAACGGCTTCTAAACCTGATATCCTTTGTAAAAGAGTTAACTGAACAGAAAAAAAAATCTTCTAGGCTACTAGGTAATTTTCCACATCAGAAATTTAGTCTGTCCCCCACTTCTGTTCCAAATCTCTTCTCTCGTGGCTAGCCTCTACCTCTTCAATGTCTTTTCCCCACTCATGAAAAAGGGTGTCCGCCCTACACACCTCTTCTCATAACCTGTTTCATGCAATAGGAAAAGCGGACTTCTCCAGCATCTCACCCTGACCAATCATGCATTTGGGATACAAAGGACCCTTCTGCACAGGCCGAATAATGCACATTCAGTCCACTTTCACAGCTGTTTCAAAATGTATTATCGAAGGCTTTCGCGTCCAGAATCACTAGGGTGTTGTGGGGTTTCCGGTCTGTATGACATTGTCAGTAGCATTTTCTCCTGACGTTTTGCCTGCATCTGTGGCTGGCATCTTCAGAGGATCTGATGGTAGTAAAACAAGTGGAGCATATATACCCGTGAAATGTCCAGGGTGGGAGAAAGATCCATTTAACAAGTGTAAATTAGCAAGTGTGATTTGCATGTGTTGAGTGGAATCCACCCATTTTAACATATGTTTTAAAGTGGATTTTGCTATTCTGCACAGTAAAATCCAACTTCAACGTACATTGTAAGTGGATTGAAAGTGCATTATTCTGCATGTGCGGAAGGGGCCTTAGATGAACCATTACAGTTTTGAGATGTTCACATGAACTATATACGCATCAAAGGATCTGGATTTTCCCCCCTTTCTGCTTATTACTGATCTCTGTATATTATTTTCCAGTTCCTTTGGGTCAGAGGTATTGGGACCAGCCCATTACAGAACCACCAAGCACCAGATTCAATTCCAGCCTTCCCACTCGCCACTTTGGTCTGTTCCATCAAGTAGCACTCCGGATCTTAGCCCAAAGACTTGACATCAGAAGCTCCGAATTAGCAAAAGCCAAAGTTAACAGAGGAAATTTTTTAGTCAGAATTTGCAGGGCCTTTCGGGTTGTTTTTTGAGGTTTCCTGCTTCTCTAATTTGGGAGCTCTCTCTGGTGAGTCGTTTAGTCAGATTGCCAGGAGAATCTGTCATCAGTTTTGCTAATGGACTCTCTGGGTGCACGAAGAAACGTACCAGCCATGAGCATCGGTGCCCAAGCGCCTGGTGACTACAACACCACTTTGTAGATGCATTAAACTTCCTCTCCCCGAGAAGATTGCCTTTGACAGCTTGGCTGATGTGCTAATTTTATTTGGCAACAGTGAGAAAGAGGTGGGTTTTCTTAAGTCGCTTTAATGCAGGCGCTGTTTCAGAACAATGCGTTTGTTGGTCCTGAGGGGCAGGAAACTGTCCCCCCCCCCCCCCCGTTCTGCCTTCAATGCCCCAATTCTTATTTTAAAATTTTTTTTTTCATTAGGGTTATCTCAGCACTTTCAAAACTTTGGGCCAGAACACAGAACAGAGATTCTGCATGCAATAGAAGGGAAGGGAAAGAGCTGTGGCCCCTTCTGCACAGGCAGACTAGTGCACTTTCAATTTGCAAGGGGATTTTGCTATTCCGCACGGATAAAATCCAGCTGCAAAGTGCATTGGAAGTGGATTGAAAGTGCATTATTCTGCATGTGCGGAAGGGGGCCTGTACTTGTGCAAGTGAGAAGCTGACTAGAGTAGAGAATCTTCTGCAACCAAAGGATTAACACAATGCCTTGCTGGTGGGCCTCAGCATTTTTTCCCTTTGCCGTTTTCACCACTGCTCAGCCTCGCTGCCTGCCTTATTTCCCCCCTTTGCACGTTGCTTTGATCATTTCACTTCACTCCATTCTATTTTTTGCACTGGGTTCTTTTAACCATTTGAGTTCAGTTAATGTATGGGATCAATTTGTAGAATTTGCTGCCACAGCTACAGAACACTGGCTTAGATAGAGGACTAGACAAATGCATGTTCAGCAGGGACCATGGCAGCTATAGTGAACAAACCATATACAAAAATACCACCCAAGCCAAATGAAATAAATATGTAATTGCAAAGTTTAACCTCAGTCTGGAACAAACCAGAGCAGTCACAAGCACTTGGGAGTTAAATAACACTCAAAAATATACACCATAGTTAGCAATGCCACCAAGGCCCCTTCCGCACATGCAGAATAATGCACTTTCAATCCACTTTCACAATTGTTTGCAAGTGGATTTTGCTATTACACACAGCTGCAAAGTGCATTGAAAGTGGATTGAAAGTGCATTATTTTGCACGAGCAGAAGGGGCCCAAGTAATGCATAAACCAGTGCCCAGAGACATGGTACATGAATCACTGGTATGCCAAAACCCTTTGTCCATAAGAACAGAACTGTTTAAAATACAGGGATACATGATGCCCACTTGAGAGACTAGTTCACCCATCAATCTCAGCAATTCTCATTTCTTGGGGTCTTTAAGTGATTTTGTCAGCTTTCTATGAGATCTGAAGTTGTCTGGATCACTACAGAAGACTCTTAAAACAGTTCAAAGCATTTGTATCTCCATAGGGTTAAGACATGTTCGGCTGATTCTTGGTTGATGCTTCTTCACACAATGTGTAATTAAACGCTGATAAAAGGTGTAGCCCAAGCATTGGGTGACTTTTAACAGAAGGACTAAGACAAATCCATGGAGGAGAGACCCACTAATGACTATCAAACATGATGTTTAAAAGGAAGCTCTAAGACCAAGTGCAGTCTACCTCTGAATACTGAAGCAGCAATGGGGGAGGTTTTAGCCTTCACACCCTACGCATTTGCTTCTGTGGGAAACAGGATGCTTGACACAGTTGACCTTTATTCTGGTCCTGCAGACCTCTTCTGGTCTTTCTGCCATCTACAAAAGCGGTCCTCATACCTGGGTTTTACAACCTGACATTAGCAAACATCACCAGTGCAAGAAACGTTCCTCCAAAACACTGTGTGGGCCTTCTTCTTTCAACAGGTTATCACAAAACTACAGGAGTTCACGGAGGGTAAAGGTTTGCAGCAAACTACGCAGCTGACCACAACTTTACACATTTGAAGCAGAGGATTTTGTGTTTTGAAATCTGCTGATATGGGTGGGCGGGAAGGAATGGCACACCCTCCCTGTGATGCTATTAGTTGTGGGTATACTGAAGTTTGGGCAGGAAGCTATGCTGAGAACCAAAATAAAAGAAAAAGAAAATGTCATACTTGGGGGAAGAAAAACGGACCTTGTGACCTTTCTTTCTTTCTTTCTTTCTTTCTTTCTTTCTTTCTTTCTTTCTTTCTTTCTTTCTTTCTTTCTTTCTTTCTTTCTTTCTTTCTTTCTTTCTTTCTTTCTTTCTTTCTTTCTTTCGTTCTCCTTTCTTTCTTTCGTTCTTTCTTTCCTTTTGTCTCTTCACCCTTTCCCTACACTTGGTAGTTTAATAAGACTCTTTTTTTGCTTTCAATGCCCTCATCTGTGGCTTTTGAGAAGGTGTGAACAAGGCAAACTCTACATACATTGACAGTAGAAGCTCGATCACATTTATACCCAATGCTGTAAATATCTCTTTATACTCAGTGCTCAAGGGGAAGACAGTATCTTGCTGTAATCTTTATAGCCTAAGGCCCCTTCCGCACACGCAAAATAATGCGTTTTCAAACCACTTTCACAACTGTTTGCAAGTGGATTTTGCCATTCCGCACAGCTTCAAAGAGCATTGAAAGCAGTTTGAAAGTGCATTATTCTGCATGTGCGGAATGAGCCTTAGTTTGATTCCCACTCCTCCATGCGAGTAGCAGACCCTTATCTGGCAAACCAATTTGTTTCCCCACTCCTACAGTCCTGCTGGGCGATCTTGGGCCAGTCACAGTTCTCTCCGAACTCTCTCAGCTCCATCTGCCTCACAAGGTGTCTGTTGTGGGGAGAGGAAGGGAAAGGAGCTTGTAAGCCACCTTGAGTCTCCTTACAGGAGAGAAAGGTGGGGTATACATCCTCCTCCTCTTCTTATTCTCCTCCTCCAGCAGTTCTGACCTGTTACCCATCTGGAGGAAAAAACTGGGGAAGCGATGGGGTAGCGGCTGCAGCAACTGAAGCTGGACTTTTGAGCTCTCGTTTTTGCCTCTGTGAACCTTCAGACTGCTACAGAAGCTGGAAAAAGATTTGGTAGGTTCTCATAGACTAGTCTAAGGGATCAGTGTGCCTCTCCTAATATCGTTTTTTTTAGCTGAATAAAAAGTTATGACCAAGAGGGTAAGGATATGACAGAGGTTAACAAAAGGATGATTCATGCCGAGTAAGGGACAAGAAACAATTGCCTTGTGTTCGCTCAAAATATTAGATCATCTGAAGATGTTGATTTGGTTTCCGTGGGTTTTCTCCCCAAATTTCAGATACCACAGTTCTGTTCTGATCTTGCACAATTTGAAATCACAGTTTGACGCACCAGTTTCTGCCGTGCCTCTCTAGTGAACAGGAACAATGAAAACACTTGAGGTCGAGAAGAAGCCGGCACTTTGCATTAAATTATAAACGGAAGCAGTGATTGGAATTCCTTACAAAAAGGATTCAATAAGCAGGAAATGCGTAGTTACAAAAGAACAGAACAGAATTGAATGTTATTAATAAATATAGGTATAAAAGAGAATATTATTGAGATAGTGCCACACCCCATTTAGATTAACAAAGAGTTCAACCTTGGTCTTCATGGTGTGTCAGAGACGTGATAAACAGAGAGGCATGGTACACCCCCATTTGGGAATGTACCATGCCTCCAAAAGAGTTTTCTTTTTAGACACACTTAGGATTCCTCTCAGGCCCTTTTCGCCAGAGGCGTATCAAGGGGGGAAAGCACCAGGTCCACTGGTGCATCCTCCGCCCTGTCGCACTCTAAAACGCCCCCACCATGCCCTTGCCACACCCCCACAGGGGTGCGCGCCCGGTGCATTGCACACACCTCGTCCCCTTGGAGCTACGCCTCTGCTTTCCGCACTTGCAGAATAATGTGCTTTCATTCCACTTTCAATGCACTTTGCAGCTGGATTATACTGTGCGGAAAAGCAAAACCCACTTGCAAACAATTGTGAAAGTGGATTGAAAGTGCATTATCCTGCATGTGTGGAAGGGGATTCATACTTGCCCAGAACCAACCCCAAAGCAGCAGACCCTAGATCAACACCTAAAAAGCTTATTTCCCCTAAAAGCTGTGCTTCCCGCCCGGATTCCGAAGGGGCCTGTATTCCTCTCCATGATCCCTAAATGTTCCTTGGCAGCTTTGATAGGCTGAAGTATCGGATGTAGGCCAGCAAGACTCGTGTCACTTAAAATTAAGTGGCCAGAGGATAAGCAAACTGGAAAAGCCTCCACAAGCAGCTCGGCGAGGCCAGGAAAAGCACATGCCTGTTTCAGGCTAACTTCCTTGGCTGTAGGATAGCTCGTTCCCAGTCGCAGCAATTCTCTGCTCGCTCCATACAAAGTCCTCTTTGTCAGAGGACAATATTCTTAAGAAGGACTTTGCCACAGAATCTGACCGTGCAATAGGATGTCAGCCTTACATTCTAATAAATAAATCAAACACACTTAAGTCTTGAAGTAAAAGATCCTTCATTAGGCACCCCGACCACTTCCCCCCCCATGCCAAGCTACGTTTTTATTGGATCAGATCCAGCGATCCTACGGTAGTGTAACAGGTCTCCCCCCTCCCCTCCTGGACAAAAGACCCTTTCTTGTCTTCAAGGGCTGACAGTTTATCCAAATATTCTGGGCTTACTACAAGACCCTTTTTGAATTGATCTGCTCAATAAAAGGATACTTTGTGTCTTTCCAAACCACACCATAGACCAGTGAAGGTCAGCGAAGGAAAAAAGGAAATACGTTTGAACCATGGGATGATGTCAAAGTGGCAGAGTGGGCAGTGGCCGGAATGAAGGAGATGAATCGAAGAAGTCCTGGGCATCGTAAATCACCCCTTTAGGCTGTGCCAGTCTTCCACTGCCAACCTCCAAGTGAGGCCAAGAGATCTCCTGGAATTACAATTGACCTTCGGCCTACAGAGATCAATTCTCTTAGAGGAAACAGCTGGGTTGGAGGCTAGACTCTATGGCAGGGGTCTCCAACTTATGGCCCTCTGGATGTTCATGGACTACAATTCCCATCAGCCCCTGCCAGCATGGCCAATTGGCAGAGCTGATGGGAACTGAACATCTGGCAGGCCATAGGTTAGAGACCCCTGCTCCATGGCATTATATGCAGTTGTAAATCTGGGACAACTCCACACCATACCTGGAGGATGGTAACCCTAGGAGAGTCCTAGGGTGCTAGCTCCAGGTTGGGAAATATCTGGAGATGTTGGAGGTGGAACATGGGGTTTGAGAAGGGGAGGGGTTTGAGAAGGGGAGGGGCCTCAACATGGCACAATGCCATAGAGTCTACCCTTTCAAAGCTGCCATTTCCTCCCAGGGAACAAATCTTGGTGGCCTGGAGATCAGCTGTAATTATAGATTTTCAGCCACCACCGGTAGGTTGGCTAGGTTCTATAGAATCATAGAGTTGGAAGATACCCCAAGGGCCATCAAGTCCAACCCCCTACAATGCAGGAACACATAATCAAAGCACTCCTGATAGATGGCCATACAACCTCTGTTTGAGAACCTCCAAATAGCCCGGGGGGTGCGGTGGGGTGTTTCATTGCTTCAAAAACCAAAGACCACGCTTGACAGGATGACCTCTGGACAGCACTATAATTATAATTATTAATTAATTTTCTACGTTGCTCCTCCTCCTCCAGGCAATGACTCAATCCTGAATTGAAGCCTAGCATAAACTCTACTTCCAGACTTAAGAAATGTAGGTCATCAAGCGAGGCATTCTTTCGCTCTTAAAGAGTTTTCCTTTCTCCTCTTTTCTTGTTTTACATAATGTACCTGATTCACAGAGTCGAAACACACACGTCAGCAGATAAATACTCATAAATCTCCTTGCCTCTACCTTATTAGATTGGTTTCTGTGTAACCGAAGCCAGGCTGGTCTCTCCCTTCAGGACGTGAGCAGCCGGTCGGGGTTGGTCAAAAACACGACTGCGTGCACAGTTGGGAACGGTCCCAGAACGTTCATGGGACCGAGTGCCACAGGTGCAGCCATAGGCATTAGTGAATGATTAGGCCTCGTAAAATATATGAATGGTGTTTCTTTAAGAAGCTATAAAATTTTATGGAGGAAAAAATCCATGTGTAGGCTTTTGGTCTCTTCCACGGCCGGTCATTCAGAATTTCACTCATTTCTGTCAGGACCATGATAATTAAACCTGTGGCAAGGGTCTGGTTTCTATAAAATCCCCCATCTGGCCTTCTGAGATGAGGCGTATGTGATTGCCCAGGCAGCTAAGAAACATCCCGCTATTTACGGGGCTTTCGTTTACTTCATGCAGGGTTTTAAGGGGGCGAAATATCATTCATGGACAGTGTGGAGTATAAAGGACTTTGGGGGCAGATGACCGGTTCATATTTTGTTCTCTTTGTTTTAATTCAATGGGCTTCCATTAATTCATAGGATGAACATGAATTTGTGAGGAAAAATTAATGACGGAATGATCATTGGAAAGGTTACTGTGAGAGTGGTGTGTGTGTGTGTGTGTGTGTGTGTGTGTGTGTTTGTGTGTTTGTGTGTGTGTGAGGCTGACTTGAGATCTTAGAAACTGTTACATTACCCCTCGGGGCATTTCAGCGATAAAGACCTTGTATATTTGTCTCCCTGAAAGAGTCAAGGAGATTTATAAAGAACTCATAATATGGAGGTCATAAAAGGTGAGGTTTGTATTCCAATTAGGGGTGTTTTTCACAATTCTCAACATCAGAATTCTCCCCAGACTTTGCATTTCGGAATTATCTGTCCTTGTTTCCAAACTGAAGGTGGAGCACTAAAAAATCCTTTGCTGTTGTGTTGTTTTTGTACACAGAACCGTACATGAACTATTTTCGGCTTTCACAGGCTGCAACCCTAAGGATGCTTTCCTGGGAATAAGCTCCACTGAATTAAAGGGGATTTACTTCCAAGTAGACTGCTTTAGGATTACTCATTTTCTGCCCCATCCAGATCAGGCAGGCATGGTGCTGCTCCGGTGCCACCCACCCTCTCCAAAGGGCTTCGGTGCAGGAAGCCCGAAAACAGAACAAAAAAACCCCTGCCAGCAAAAAACTCTCATAGGGGATAATGGAGATTATGCCACAAAAAAGTGGTTTATATCTGAGGCCAGCTCCGTTGGTGTATGGGGGTTGGGTGGGCAGTGGAAGTCCCCTGGCCTGCCCCCGGAACACCCTCAGCCATGCCAGCACAGCATTCTGCGCCAGCAGGCCTAGGGGAGGATGGTGACTTCTGGGTCGGGCATCGTAGAGCCACACAGTGTCTGCCCAGGTAAGTAATCCCTCCACTGGTGAATTTGCAGGACTGTGCTGGCTCCAGGGGTGGGTTTAGCAGTGGCGTAGGAGGTTAAGAGCTCGTGTATCTAATCTGGAGGAACCAGGTTTGATTCCCAGCTCTGCCACCTGAGCTGTGGAGGCTTATCTGGGGAATTCAGATTAGCCTGTACACTCCCACACATGCCAGCTGGGTGACCTTGGGCTAGTCACAGTTCTTCGAAGCTCTCTCAGCCCCACCTACCTCACAGGGTGTTTGTTGTGAAGGGGGAAGGGCAAGGAGATTGTAAGCCCCTTTGAGTCTCCTACAGGAGAGAAAGGGGGATATAAATCCAAACTCCTCCTCCTCCTCCTCCTCCTCCTCCTCCTCCTCCTCCTCCTCCTCCTCCTCCTCCTCCTCCTCCTCCTCCCCCCCCTCCTCCTCCCTCCCTGTTCTTCTTCTTCTTCTTCTTCTTCTTCTTCTTTTTTTCTTTTTCTTTTTTTTTTTCTTTTTCTTCTTCTTCCTCTTCTTTTTTTTTTTTTCTTCTTTTTTTTCTTTTTCTTCTTCTTCTTCTTCTTCTTCTTCTTCTTCTTCTTCTTCTTCTTCTTCTTCTTCTTCTTCTTCTTCTTCTTCTTCTTCTTCTTCTTCTTCTTCTTCTTCTTCTTCTTCTTCTTCTTCTTCTTCTTCTTCTTCTTCTTCTTCTTCTTCTTCTTCTTCCCTGCCTCCTGGATTGGGCTTTTAATGTCCTTTCCCTTTCCCCTATGTTACACTCCTCTCCCAGATTTAAAGAAACATAAACCTTAATATTGGAGTCCCCCCCCATCAGTTCTGAAATGGGGGTACATACGGCTATTAGATGTAATGTTTACTTATGGTCTTCTTTGACCTGTTTTTTTAAAAATATATATTATTGGCACTTTACCCTGTTTTTTTACAACTAGGAGGATTTTATCTCTATTTACAGGGAGCTTGTTGGGTGGTTGTGGGGGGGGGGGGAAGAGATGGGCTGGTGATATGCATTCAAACGAAAGAGTGGGTAGAACACAACATAAAATTTACAGAGGTGCACACTGGGATTTCTCTAGGATTTCTGAATGTAAGGTCAACTGGGAAGGCTTTGGGAGGGGAGCCGTCCCACCCATGCTGCCTACTGCTGACTACAGAACAAGACTGTACAACACAATGCTCGCTTCACTGTCCCACGCAACCACCTCACATCATAAGAGCCTATCTGTGCCTCTGAATGGCACAGTGTGTCACAAGACACTGTTGGAATTGTTGCAGCAGTGTCTTCACTGAGGGGGAAAATGAGGGGATGGAAAATCCCAAGTGGACAGTACATTTTTTTTACTCTAATGGGAACATCAGCAGCACATCTGGTATCATTTGAAGACTTTCTAAAGATGTTCAACTTCGGAACGTGCCGGAACACCTCGGGGGGGGTGGGGGGGTGGGTGGAAGCGAGGAACTGAAGGCTTCTGTGTAGAAGCTTGAGAGAAACAGCTCTGTGATGAGACAGCGGTTGTGAAGAAGGAACAAGACGCACAGGTGGTGCTCGAGCCGTCTCTTCGAATTCCATTTATCTCTTTGCACATGGCTTAATTAATGTATGACAAACACTGCCACACCACAGACTTAGGCGTGGTCTACACATGCAGAAGAATAAAATATTAGAATAGCTGCACCATGGCTGATTTCTGCTTTTGAACGCTCCTCCGCGGGGAAGAAGAAGCAGAGTTTGGATTTAGACCCCTTCTTCTCTCCCGTAAGGAGACTCAAGGGGGCTTACAAACTTCTTCCCTTTGACTCCCAACAACAGACACCTTGTGAGGTAGGTGCGGCTGAGAGAGTTCTGAAAGAACTGTGACTAGCCCAAGGTCACCCAGCAAAAATGTAGGAGTGGGGAAACAAATCTGGTTCACCAGATAAGACTCCACCGCTCATGTGGAGGAGTGGGGAATCAAACCCTGGAGTTGGAAAACAATGCAGCAGAAGAGAAAATTCATGAAGAAAGAAGCTTCCTCTGTTGGTTTTCTGTTGGCAAGGGGCTTTTGATGAAGGAGATACTCCAATATTTCTCAGATGAATAGGGACATGCTTCCAGAAAGCCCTAGCTCCATACCAAGCGCTCCAGATCCACCCACCCTCACATCACAGAAGGCTGGAAAAGTGGTGAGTTCACACACCTCAGCCCGAGTGCCTTGGGGCTAGGTTTGTAGGACTTTTGTACTTAGTCCTATGAACCTCAGCCTCCAGATGGAGCCAAAACTCTGTTCTGAGGACCTCACAAGCTCCAACTGAATGGAAGGTGACAGGGCCTTGTGTAGGAGAGGAGAAAAGGTGGGGAACATTTGTTCAGTTCAGTTGCGTTAACTGAGGCTTAGGCAGATTCCGCATGGGTCAAAAACAGCGGAGTGAAAACAGTGTAAACCCCCTTACACCATTTTAAAACATTTTGCACAGTTTTCACATTGCGGTTTTTGGCCCATGCAGAATCTGCCCCTGTTTCAGTTGGAGATTAAGTCCATGAGGTTTCTAACAAGTTTCACAGAGAAGTCTAAAGGTTTCACAGAGGAAGGCAGGATTTGGGAAAGGTCTTGGGAGAAAGAGAGGTGAAGGCATCTCATGAAAGCTGTCTACCTAAAGGGCAGTAAAACAGAAGAGGCAGAGAGGATGAAGACTGTGGAGGATCATCAAGGGAAGAGACCACTGCATAGCTGAGAGTTCTGGAGATACCAGAGTGGAGGTTTTGTGCACAAGGGAGAAAACGGGGAAGAGTCTACCAGCCAACTATCAGCAACTGATTAAGATGTGGTTTAGCCTATTCTCCTCTACTCACAGGTAGTCCAATTCAGAGGTGTGAGCCTAAGTATTTTTGTCCTTCAGCACTTAACCTGAGGGTCCTGGCGTACAAGATCTGGCAGAAAGAGGAGACGAAGACCTCCTCTCTATTAGAAACCTTTCCTGCATCGTCTCCTGTTTGTTTCTATTGTACTGTCTAATTATAAGTTGTTCTGGTCTCACACTGGGGCAAGGATATAATAGTAACGAGGGAAGGGGGTAAGATATTTATTAATGACATGAAATCACAGTCGCTGGTTTTTCAGCTGGGGCTGGCCTTCACATGCACTGGGTTCTTCCCAAGAACCTAGGATGTCATAAAGTATCGACGTCGTATATGTGCGGATCCAAGCAATGTGGATTTTTGTAACTGACCGACTGTGATCTTATCAATATGTAGATGGTTCAAGGTTTTTTTGGAATGGCACAAGTATTGCTGCATCAATTACCCACACTTTTCCCCCTTTCAACCTCTGTTATGTCTGGTGTATTATGCACCGATATCCAGGGGCGGAGTGAGGGGGAACTGCACCTGGGGCATGCCTGCGCCCTTGCCACGCCCCACCCACACTTACCCCTGCCATGCCCCCACAACAGCGTGTGCCCAGTGCATCACGCCCTGCCCCACCCTGTCCCCTTGGCGCTACGCCACTGCCGATATCTTATCTGTTTGTATTCAGAAGGCCCACTGTATTTTGACCGGCTCATTTTTTGACTACTTTTTCAGCAATGCGTTTGCACCAATTTTTTTTCTTATTGGCAAATGATGATGATGATGATTTTCCCGCAGCAGCACCAGATCCATGCCTCCAAAAGTTTACAGTCTACTTAGCACCACGATTGTGACACATTGCGCTGCTTAACAACAAATGTTATCTCTGCAGCACAATGGATTAGCGGCACATTTCTTCAAGGCAGAGGCCAAAGTCCCACATGTGGTCCTCGTTATTACCCTTTCTCCGAGATGAAAGCAGACAGGCACATGATAAATTGGACTGTGCATTCGAACTGACGAAAATATTTTCATTGCTGAAGTTCTCAATGCAATTACGGCACGGCCTCCTCATTGCCCGCCGAATCGCTAACGTTTCTAATTGGATGTACTTGTTTCACTGACCTGGCAGCAGTGATTCGTTGAAAACCGAGGTTCTAAGCTCTGCAATGTTTGGCTCTGGCACCAGAACCCGCCTGCCAAGCAGCAGTTAACAGGCGTTACCTTTTATTAATTTGTCAACATGCTCTCTAAGTAGTTTTTCGTGAGTGCGAAGGGAAATACAGTCTGCAACCAAAACAGAAAACATGCAGAACAGCATTATGGAACGGGTGGGGAATATTAACCCCTTTGGCCCCTTATCCTATGGTCATGACCAGGACTCTACAAGGCCCCTTCCTCATAGCACCGGGAGAGCGGGTTGCAGGTGGGATAAAGTAACCCACTCTCCTGCAGTCCCGTTCGCATGCCTCTGTGCAGGCAGCAAATGGAGCCCATGGAAGCAATGGGGGCTGCTGTTGCGCCTTCGCACAGAGGTGTGAAACAAACCAACCTCACCTCCCATGCTGCAATTTGCATTACAACTAAAGAATCGCTGATAGTGCGATTTTTGAAAAACTGGGTTGGGGGAGGGGAAAACGTGGAGCGGACTCACATTAGGAGCAGGATCTGTGCAAAGCTCCCCCGCCCCCCAACACGACTTTTATACCATGGTTAACCCAGGTTTATTGGCTCATTTGGAAGGGATCCAAGTGTGCAACCTCTTATAATTCAAGAGACAAACATCAACATTTGGGCAAAAATCATAGAATCACTTAATTAGAAGGGACCTGCAAGATTATCTAGTACAACACCGAAAGACCAACAAAGAGCCAGTACAAGAAAGCCCAAATGCATAATGGAAACTATATCACTTCCTGTTACAGCTAACTGCACAAACAAGGTCTCCCAATAATAATAACAATAACAACAACAATAATAATATACACTGGGCACCTTGCAGGTTTATTTTAGCATATGTGCATAAAGCTGTGTATGGTTTGTGCTTGGAGTCAGGTAACTGTTCCCCTCTCTCATTTCGCTTTTTGTAAAGCATCTCTGTGAAGCTTCTGTAAAGAAGACTTTTAGTTCCAAAAAAATATTCCAGTATCCTACCTACCCCTCTGATAGATGTCAGAGTGTTGTGGATTTTCTAGGTTGTATGGCTATGCTCCGGTAGCATTTTCTCCGGACGTTTTGCCTACTGGAACATGCTACTGGAACACAGCCATACAACCTGAAAAACCCACAACGTTCTAGTGATTCCAACCATGAAAGCCTTCGACAGTACATAGATGTTAAACATTTTGTCTGAGGAAGGGAGCTTTCATTTAAAAAAAATTTTTAAAGCTCATACCCCGAAAAACTTGTTGGTTTCTAAGGTGCCACTGCAGTCAAATCCAGCTTTACCCCTCGCCCTTATCTCTCTTCCCATAATTCAAGTCAGTGAGAGGCCGAGAGAGACAGAGAAAGAGAGGGAGGGGCAGCCAGACAGTCAGGCGGACACACAGCCTTTTAAAAAGTCCACTGCGTCCCAAAAAGCTTACCCTAGCACCCTCAAGTTTCAGAGACAGCTAGTCTATAAATGGTAGAGTGGGAAATTAAACCTGGATCTGTCAGGGAGAAGCCCTAAGCATTTCTTCTCAGAAGTAAATTCTGTTTAATTCACTGGGGCTTCTTCCCATGAAAGTATCTTTAGGATTGCTGCCTTAAACCCTAGGCTGACACTCAGAATACTACATCAGACTCTGTCATCTTCAATGTTAGGGTTTTTTTAACGGTCATAATTTGCACTTTCTCCAATATCGTATGCTGTTTTCAAAATTATGACTGAAAGGCCAGCGATACATTTAAGTGATACATGAAAATATTCCTCTGAGAAAGTGAGAGGAGTAGAGCAAATTGAATCACTGGAGGGTTGCAAGGAAAAATTCCTAAACGGAATGTCTACATTTTTTAAAAAAGAAAAGAAAAGAAACTGGGTAAGTTTATGAGAATCAATATTGATGACAGGTGTAGCAGGAGCTGAAATTCGAACTCAGAAGTTACTGCAAATAAAGATTTGTTACACATGGTTTTAATATGACCTAACACTCCAATACTAGCTAGAGTATCACATCTTTTTTTATTGTAAGCAGGACAAAGCTAATAATATAGTTATGGAAACATGTTACACTAAAGCAAACACATACGGGGGCCGGGGAGGGGAGCACCCTCCATGAGGCAGATGCTGGTCCTGGGCAAAAGGAACGGCTGGACTATTAAAGCCTGCAAATAACAGGCCCAGCTCCAGGGGTTGCAGCAACCCCCCCCCCCAAGGGCAAGAAAGCTGATTCCCCACCAGAGGTGCATCTAGGGAAAATGTAGCCTGGTGCAAAATCTGAGTTTCACACACACACACACACACACACACCATATGGGTGGTCGCCCTCCCCCCCATCATGACCAAACAACGTGTTTTTTTGCACCAGATCATCTCAAAGGAGGAGGAATGTGGGGGGTGATTTTCCGTCCCCCACCTGACCAAATGGGCGCAGTCTAGGGACATTAACCCCATACGTCCCCCTGGGCAGTATGCCCCTGTTCCCTACCCTGGTGTCCTTCCTCTCCATCTTGCCCTCTCAGTGAGTGCTTCTTGCCAGGTCATCTTATTGGAGAAATCTCTTGTGTCATTTTGAACAGAGAAGGAATGATAAAACCCCCTTCATCCCTACAATCCTTTGGATGGGGAAGGCATTCAAAGACTAATAAGGATGGAAGTTGAAATGGGCTATAGTTCTAGGGTGGGACTATAGTTCATCTCTTCTCACAGCGAACAATTTCGAGCGCTCGATAAAAAGCAACTTTGGGGAGGGCAGGGCAGCCATGGCGGTCCACAGTAGGACAGCTCTGTTCAAGCCCAGGAGCATCTCAGAGATCAACAAGATTTTGGGAGTGTGAACTTTTAAGAGTCAAAGGTAGGCTGACCAGACGTCCCACTTTTGGCGGGACAGTCCCGCCTTAAATCAATTTGTCCTGCGTCCCGCGGGATTTTTCAAGTGTCCCGGTTTTTGAAAGGCTGCTGCACTGCCTTCTGGGGCGCAAGGCAGTGCGAAAGCCTCCCGTGCACGCAGCCGCAGGAGTACACTGCCTGTTCTGGGGCGCTCCCATTTCCCACCCTGTGACAGGGTGGGAAACGGGAGCGCCCCAGAAGGCCGTGCACTCTTGCGGCTGGACGCGTGCGCGCACCTACCCACCCGTCCCGGTTCACAAAGGTGACCATCTGGTCACCTTAGTCAAAGGCCCCTTCCGCACATGCAGAATAATGCACTTTTAATCCACTTGCACAATTGTTTGCAAGTGGATTTTGCTGTTCCGCACAGCTGCAAAGTGCATTGAAAGCGTATTGAAAGTGCATTATTCCGCATGTGCAGAAAGGGCCGAAGCTCTGCCAAAGGAAGTTTTGACTCTCAAAAGCTTATATGCCCAATCTTGTTGGTTTTGTAAGGTCCTACTAGAATTGAATTGAGCTCTTTATAGAAAACAAACATTGTGTCTGACCTCAGATTCGCCAATGCCATTTGATTGACGAAAATTCTTTCTGGCTTTCCTGGGAAATTACATCCATGGCTCCAACCAAGGAAGAACCTCCAAGCTTGATCTGAAGCTTGATTTAAGTGAAATTTTGGTAAGAAGTCAAGTGATTTTCATTCAGGGCCTCCTTGGTGCTTTGCGATCTACACCTGGGTCTTTATTCCACCCTCCCCTCCCAAAGATGTCTTAATTTGGCATACAGATTTTGTTTTTGAGAAAGCCAAGCTCCAGCGATCCAGAAGCAGATAATACTAGCACAATGAGTTCCAATTGTGTCACAATGACTTCTCAGAAGGGAGTTTTTGGCTGTTTTTCAGCTAACAATGTAATTGTGTGCAGAGTCCATTCCCTTCCAAATGGCTCAAATTGAAGGCGGTTCAATCTCATCTCTTGGAGTAAACTATCACATATGCTGTAGCAAATGTACACAGAAAAGAAGCACCATTTTGTGTGTTTTTAGTTTTAATTAGGAAGCATATACAGGTTCCTTTTCCTTTTGCTACCAAGTGTCTTCAAAATTGATTAGAACTCATACAGTAATGATTTTCTCCTACAGCAAAATAAATCATCTGCTTGCCCCATTATCACAGGACTGTAGAACTGAATAGGAACAAAATATCATAATGACCAGTGCCACATTTTGAAGACAGGATCTATGGCTCCTTCCCCACATACAGAATAATGCACTTTAAATCCACTTTCAATGCACTTTGCAACTGTGTGGAATAGCAAAATCATCTTGCAAAACAATTGTGAAAGTGGACTGAAAGTGCATTATTCTGCATGTGCGGAAGGGACCTATCTGTCTCCTGGGCTGCACTGGAATGGAAGAGCAAAGGTGTAGCTCCAAGGGGGAAGCGTGACTCACTGGGCGCATGCCCCTGTGGGGCATGGCGGGGGCAGAGGACGCACTGGTGCACTGGACGCTTTCCCCCCTTGCTACGTCTTTGCAGAAGAGGCAGAATAATTCCTTTCTACTGGTGGAAAACAGAGTTTGGAACCAACTTATTGTTAATATCTGGCTGGTGCCTTTGTGTTGGCGTTGTTGAAAGTTTTAAGTGTTTTGATTTGGGGTTTCAGGTGGCTGCGGGTTGCCCTAAGCTTTCCCGAGTGGTAATAGGCAATAAAGGAATTACCTGCATGAAATAGTAAAGGAAGGATGAAGGGACAGTTTTGTGCTTGTTCCTTCTTGCCGGTTATGAGGGCCTGAAAAAGTCAAACACACTGGGCCCATCCTTTGTCTGGTTTTCATATGGAAGCAATCGCTCTTTCGTTTCCCCTCTCCTGCTCTTCTGGGTGGACATGTTTGGTTCCTGAACGGTTTGACAGTAATGATTAATATAGTGTATTAGGAGATTCCAGTGAAAATATTTGAGAGCAAGCTGTGCCGTTTAGTTCTCATCAGATGGCCAGGCCTACAGGCCTATTAAAAACAGCAGGGGGGTTGCAGACTTAATCACAGAGGCTGCACCCACAGAGGGAAGATGACACACACATAGAAACAAGGCTGGACCAAGACATTTTTTGGTGTCTGAGGTAGAAGACCCAAACAGCGATCCCTTCTCTTCCTAATTAGCCTGGGGCACATAATGGTGGGAAGATTCTCCTGTGCATACCCCAAAGAAATGATGAAAAGAAATATCTGAACATGATCAATATTTCTGTACAAATCCCATTAATTTTCATAAGACTTCTAACACTCTCTATTATCTGAATTTCTCTTTGGCCCCTTCCGCACACGCAAAATAATGCGTTTTCAAACCACTTTCACAACTGTCTGCAAGTGGATTTTGCTATTCCGCACAGCTTCAAAGAGCACTGAAAGCAGTTTGAAAGTGCATTATTCTGCATGTGCGGAATGAGCCTTTGCTTCTGGAATGCATTCTTAGCTATAATGTGTTGCATTTGCCCCTTCTACACAGCAAAAGTATGGTACACAGCAAAAGTATGGTGGATTGCAGTGGGCATAAAGCAACCTGCTGTCCCATCGGGGCGTTCACATGCCTCTGTGCAAGCAGCAAACAGAGCCTGCAGAAACAATGCAGGTTGCATTCATGCCTTTGCATGGAGGCATGTTTTTTTACCTACCTCCACCAACTGCGTAGCTATGCAGACAGGATGGCATGGACCCCCACAGCCATTAAGATGTCCCTGTGTCCCTGCATGGCTATGCAGCTGCGAGGCAGGACCTTTGAAAATGAAGGGAAGCACAGCCACTTAAAGTGCTTCCTAGCCAGCCGTTCACTTGTGAGCAGCTGCAACTCACATTAAAACAAAAGAATTGCAACAAGTGCAATTCTTGAAAAACTCAGGTTGAGGTGGGGGGGGGGAACATGGGGCAGATTTGCATTAGGAGCGGGATCTGTGTGAAGTTTCCCCCCAACACGGGTTTTATACCGTCATTAGCCCGTGTTTATTGGCCCATGCGGAAGGGGCCACAGATGGAGTAGGATTGCAGTCTACTGCTATGAATATTCTATGTATCATCTTGCTTTTAATGCATTGCCCTCTGCCTTGGTAATTCCACTACCCCTTGTCTAGGACATTTGTTATTCCCAGTTCCCAACTCTGGAACACACTGGAACACACAACTCTGGAACTCTGGAACACAACTCACTGCATGACTGTGTTGTTTCCTATTTCTGTAATCTACCTGAAGTCTTTGTGAGGAAGGTGTAATGTAAATAAAAAAAATACATAGATTGAAGTTGATGCAATGGTATAGAATATTCATAACCATTCCAGCATCCCAGTAGGAGAAACCTTGCCAGAATGTTTACAGTTCAGATGTTCATGGACTATGATTCCCATCAGCCCCTGACAGCATGCTGGCAGGGGCTGATGGGAATAGTAGTCCTTGAACAACTGGAGAGCCAGAGTTGGACACCCCTGATTTAGGAACACTCTCTGCAGCTGTGGCTTCTTAGCATCCTCACCTGGCAATACCGAGCTGGTATCAAGAGTCTAGAAACAGGGGGAGAGGGGGAATGAATTTCTCATATTGATCTGAACTAATCAGCCAATTCCTTGGCTGCAGGCTTCTAATACAATTCCTAATATTATTAATTAGGAATTGTGACCCAGGCTAATTGAACAGTGAACCCCTTTGGGCAAGAAAGAAATTGCAAAAGTTGAATGGAAAGATCATGTTGGGAGAAAACGGAACAAGGGCTGCTAACAGTGTATGATTTGTGGAAGTGGAGGAAGCCATGGGACAGAGGTTTTATGCAGAGGAAGGATCAGATAAGGTAATCTATCCAGGGCTGGCAAAATCGTCAAAGAAGTATTTGGTGTGGAGAGAAGGATGGGAGAGAAGAATTTACAGCGTAGAGGCCTAATCCAATGATCACAGAAAATAGAAGTCACATAATAAAAGCAAGTACGAATAATTCATTTCGCAAATTCATGGCTATAAAATAAGCAGACAACCAGTACGGTGAAGTGATTAGAGAGTCAGAACAGGACCTTTGGAGTCCCAGGTTCGAATCCCCACTCTGCCACAGAAGCTTGCTGCTGACAGTCACATGCTGTGATAGGGTTGCCGACCTCCAGGTAGTAGGTGGGGATGTCTTGCTATTACAACTGATCTCCAGACGACAGAGGAAACAGCTGCTTTTGAAGGTGGACTCTATGGCATTATACCCCACTGAAGTCCCCCCTCTCTATGAGGCGGTATATGAAATCAAACAAACTAACGAACTAACGAACTAACGAACAAACGAACGAATATTTCGGCAACCTGGTGCCTGCCATTTCCTGTAGCCAGATGGAGAATCAGCTTTATTATTTTATTTTCTCCCCACCCCCTAGATAGGTGTTTCTGATTTTATGGGCTAATAGACATAAGCATTGAATTCGGAAAGTCGATATTTAATTGCTGGAGGCAACGGTTCCCTTTCAGTAAGTGAGGATTTTGGCTTTTGGTTTTATTTGCAGTGGAGGCAAGGTTCCGTACTCCACTGGAAGATTCCCAACTGGATGAGAAGCACGAGAGTTGCTCTTCGGCAAACTGTGAACTTTTCGATGAAAACTTTCGGCAGGCGAATATTCTGTTTTGGACAGCCATGATCATTCGACAACCAAGCTGAATCATTCGGCTACTCACTGTTGGTACAAAAGTTTATTCAGGCTTTACCTGGGACTCTCCTCCCATTTTCCAAGAAAAGAGTGGGAGTCGGGGGTGGGGGTGGGTGGGGGGCATGCTCCCAAACCAGCATCTGTTCTGAATGTCAGTCAAGAAGCCTTTCCTTGTCTGCCTGGGCAGCTGTTCCCCATCCTGAGCAGTAGCTTGCAGAAGCCGCAGCCCAGCTGGATGCAAGTGTGCCACTGTGCTCATGTTTCAGGTGCTGTTTCCTAATTGTGTCGAGGCGCTGGGAAATTCAGTTTTTACACTACAGAGGCAAGCCATAAAAAGGGGAACTGCAGCAGCAAGCAGGGTCTCTTATTTATGCAGGTGTGCTACGACTTAAGCATAGGGCACTTTCGCACATGGAGAATAGTGCACTTTCAATCCACTTGCACCACAGTTTGCAAGTGGATTTTGCTATTCCGCACAGTAAAATCCGGCTGTAAAGTGCATTGAAAGCGGATTGAAAGTGCATTCTTCTGCACGTGCGAAAGTGCCCTATGCTGGATACTTACATGCAATCAAGAACCCTGGAAAAAATTGGGTTTCCAATAGGATGGGGACAGCTATATGTATGCATAGACTGTGTGCATGCATTCTGATGTAAGCGTGTAGGTCTGGGTGGAGTATGCGACTGTGTCGCTACTCTGCTGCCCCAGCCCCCCCATAATCACTGAATATGTTAAAATTATATAATGCGACTAAGGACACTACAGATTTTTCTGCTGGAATCTGGGGAACAAAAGAAAAGAGGATAAAACTGCAAATGCAAAACAGGAGAACAGAGGCCCTGTATCCAAGAGACTGTGTCCTTGACCTAGAATACATAGATAGGCCATTCAGTCAGTAGGCTGAGGTTGGAGTAGGCTGAGGTTCAAACCCTGAAATACCCTAAAAACCACTTGGAAAAGTTCTCCTTTCTGGGTATGGTTGAGTAGCTGAAATGCTGAGGTTCTGACTTCAGGGTCTTGACAGATTAATGGCACCGACTTCACTTTAAGAGTGTGTATAAAGTGCTGCCAACTGATAGCCAGTAGGATTTTCAAGACAAGAGTGTAACAGAGGTGGTGTGCCATTGCCTGCCTCTGTGTAGTGACCCTGGATTTCCTTAGTGGTACCCCATCCAAGTACTAAGCAAGGCTGACCTTGCTTAGCACAAAAATTGGATTTATACCCCACTTTCTCAACCATAAAGAGTCTCAAAGCGGTTTACAAACTCATTTCCTTTCCATTTCCCACGACAGACATCTTGTGAGGTAGGAGGGGCTGAGACAGTTTGGAGAGAAGTGTGACTAGTCCAAGGCATCCAGGAAGCTTCATGTGTAGGAGTGGGGAAACAAATCCAGTTGACCAGATCAGAGTCTGCCACTCATGTGGGGGATCAAACCCGGTTCTCCAGAGTAGTGTCTGCCACTCGTAACCACTACACCACACGTAGCTTCAAGGAGCTCACAAGGTAATGCTAGCCTGGGCCATCCAGGTCAAGAATCAGGATCAAGTACTTTTCAGTACCTGTTCCTAAGGGCCCTTCTGCACATGCAGAATAACGCACTTTCAATCCATTTTCACAGTTGTTTGCAAGTGGATTTTGTTATTCCACACAGTAAAATCCAGCTGCGAAGTACACTGAAAGTAGATTGTAAGTTCTGCATGTGCAGAAGGGGCCTAAAAGTAAATGCAAATCCTACTGCAGCATCCAAATCCAGTGTCGTACAAAACAATCCCAGAAAGCATCCGAAACCCTTAAAGCCTCTTTTCCCCTTCAGTGAAAGGTCTATAGAATAAGCAAACCCCAAACACCGGTTCATTCTTCTCCAATGCACAGGCTCGGAACAGCAACAACAGCTTAAAATAGCTTTAAACCTTAAGGAGGAAATTTCAGCGGAGGCTGGGACATTTGGCTGCTCGGATTAATCACACTGAACCCAAGTTGCGAAAAAGGCAGGGACTTATTTGCAGTTGGTATGATTTGCCTGGCCAGGTTGAGAGTTGTTTATGAGAAAAACCCACCAGATGAGAGTAGAGGGTGGAGGGAGAGACCAGCATACACTGCAGGAGAATAGAGTTGCAGTGCTTACCATTATTAGAAGCAACACCAAGATATTAAAGACACTCAAACTATCCTGATGCATTTCGAAAGTGTATGAGCTGCAGAGGGTTGTGTTGACAGCGTGACAGCTCCTAAGCATCAGGAGATGAATTTATATATCATAATGTTTGCCTTTTACACACACACACACACACACACACACACACACACACACACACACACACACACACACACACACACCATTGTATAATGCTGACTTATTGAGATACAAATAATGGGGAAAATGTATACCTATTGGGGGGAAATTTGGACCAGCGAAACAGGAAATGAAGAAACGGGGGTCAGTTTGCACCCAGGATAAACAAAGCTGGGATTTTCAGGTTGACGACACAAGGATGAAAAAATTGTACTTAATTGGAAGCTTGTGCCTAGCTTTGTGACAAACGCATATGGCGTTGCTGTTGTGTGTTTTTTTTCTGTGCTAAGAACAAGAGTTGTCTCTATTTCTACAGGCCCGGTTCTTTGGGGGCAATTGCCGCTTTTCCCTTTGGCTGAGCCGACAGCAAGCGACTGATGAAGGGCAGGAATTTTCTTCTTCTGAAGCGCTCTCCCACTATCTTCACATAACTCGAATTTGCAAGGTTATCAGTGGGGGGCCGTGACTTCAGCGATGACCTCATTAAGTTAGTATAGCCACGTCAGCACCTTTTCAGTGCCTCTGGCACTCCTCATGTGTCGAGGTGGCTTCCCGTTGACACCTTCCTGGGCAAGACGACTCGTCTCTCCTTATCTCCTGTGGGGAGAGGTCTCTCTCACTGGGAGACAGGGACCTTGTCTAGGAATGCGGCAGGGAGACAAGTTCACCACCACCAGCTGACCGGAGATGATTAGGCCGACAATCTTTGAAGCCAGGCGAATTATAAATGGGTCCGGTCCTCTTTTCCATTTTTGCTCTTGACAACACATTTACTTACAGTGACTATAATTTCTGAATTGTTCCTATAATTTCAAACTCAACCTTGCAAAGTCTTTTGATCCCGAGCGGAGCTGTTTTAGCTCTCTTTGCGGCAACGTGACGCGAGCAAAGTTGAATCCATTTAATTTGCAAAAATACAGTCTTTATTCCCTCGGGGTTGGGGTGGGATGAGAGGGCACTCCCAAAAGGGCCTTTTTCTGAGCACACAAGAAAAAAAATATTGCTCATTTGCACCTATTATAGGTTGGACACTGGAAAGAGAGGCCCGCTCTCGAAACAGCTGGAGTGCCGAATGAAATGATGCCAGGACTTCTTACCTTAGTGAGGATCTTGTTCCAAAAAGTGGAGGGTTTTTTTTCCGAAAGCTATATTTTGCGAGAAAAATGGCTCATTTAAGTGGCAGAAGCTGTGCATTCTCTTCTTGAGGAACAAAAGGGGACTCAGCGTGGAATTGAGTCATGCATTGGGGTACAGCTGACTTTCTGTCAGTGCCACATATATTTTCGGAGAGTTAACAGGGAACAAAGAGCCCCCTTCACCAGTCATAACCCTCCCCCCTGCTCCCCCCATCACAAACAGGCACTGGGCATAAATATTAACTTCGGCTCAGTGGCTTTGTGCTGGTGCTTTTTCCCCCTTGTCAAAGGCGTAAGTGCAATCGCTCAGACTCACATGGAACACAATGTCCAAGAGGAAACATGGGGCCAATCCAACAGCAGAGGCAAATCCTACCAAGTCCTTGGGGTGGCACAAGGGCAGATGGATGAACTCAGGGCACTGAGCTGGGGGAGAGGGTCACACTACACAAGCACCAACTTGACTATTGTGCAATGTGCAACAGCTGAAGTCCCTATTGCTCATCTTCACTTGCACAGCTAAGCAATGTTGAGGAGCACGGCCCAAGTTTGTGATAACATTATTCTTTATTTTTCCGATTGCTGGAATGTTTGCAACGTTCATGCCCATTCAAGCAATGGTACCCCCATGACTGCCAGAAGCATCATCACTACCATAGAACAACTGAAAACCATGAGAACAGCATTCTCTAAACAAGAGGCAGTCGCCAACCTTTGTGGCCACAATTTCATTGTATGAAGAAGGGTTTTGGTTTGTCTGTTCTAAATCTTGGCTTGTCATTAACAGCTGATTTAAGAAAATTCCAAGGTTTTTAATCAAGAGATTGAGTTACTGATCCGTAGCTACGATCTTTTTTCTCCCTTGTCTGTTTCCCACCCCCATCCCTGACATATCTTTTTAAATTTTTGTAACTTGCCATGGAACACAATTTTGCCCATATGGTATTTGATAAAGGATATCATAATGGAAGAAATTATTAGTGATAACCTTGAACATGTGATGCTGCCTTTTACTGAGTCAGGCAACTGGACTGCCAAGATCCAGGGTGTTAACTCAGAGATGCAGCAGGGGCTCTGCAGATCAGGTGCCAGCAGCCTGCAATACTTTTTAGGTGGAGATGCCTGGGATTGAGCTTGCAACCTTCCACGTGCCAACCAGGTGCTCTACACCTGAGTCCCAGCCTTGCTTATCAATTCATTCATCTGCCCATCCATCCTTATAGATTTGTATCCCATGGAGTCTCCAAAGAGGCTAGGAATGCATTAATGGTCTTACTCTCCATTCAGGATCTCAGAAGGATGCGGATGCTTCGAGTGCGGGGTTATTTAAATGTACAGCAATCAGCAATGATGATCGGTCAGCTAAATGTTGTTAGATCAGCTGTCAGCCCAAATAAAGACACATTATATATGCACATTCTATATACTGGATAGAAAACAAAGAAATTCAGTATTGAGTCCACTAGGGGCAGTGAACACCTAAAAGAGAATACAGAGAGCTGTTGAATGACGACTAAGGAAGAGAACCAAGTTCAAAACGTTCTGTCAGTCATAAAAAATTCTCTTCCCATCCTCTCTTTCGATCTTAATCCAATGCTTAATTAGGATTTCTAAGCAGCAGATGGGAAGTGCAGAATCCTATGTACCATGACGTCCCTCCTGGTGAAAATCCAAAGGCAATGTCAGGTAGTTCTAGGAATTGCTGCAAACTCTGTGGTTTTACAATAGACATTCCAAAAATTCCTAGAGCTACTTGACTTCACTGTCATTTTTTGCCCATTGGTGACATCATGGTACACACAATGCCACTCAGGGCAGAACTGAGCATTGATGCTGCCAGTGGGAGGCCTCCTGCCATAGGGCGAGGCCTAACCACTTTATACTTGTAACACCAGATTGTCAGAAGTGGTGTCCTATAAAATTATGCACAAATCAAGAGAAAAAGAGGAAATTATAGGAACTTGATAGATAGATAGATAGATAGATAGATAGATAGATAGATAGATAGATAGATAGATAGATAGATAGATAGATAGATAGATAGATAGATAGATAGATAGATAGATAGATAGATAGATAGATAGATAGATAGATCATGAACACACATTTTTATAGCCACAAGATCTGTTGCTTTCTTTCTCCAATGTGGACATGTAGATGCAACCAACCGAAGCACAAAACACGGGTCCGGGAGACTTGTAGGCAAAGGCGTATCTAGAAAAAACGTAGCCTGGTGCAAAATCAGAGTTTTCTGCCCCTCCCCCATATGGGCAGCCGCCCTCCCCCCTGCCCAACGACCAAACAATTTTTTTGCAACTGGTCTTGAAATCAGTTTATGGACCTAGGGGGAAGGACAAGGGGTGTGGGGATGGTTTTCTGGTCCCCCCCACGTGACTAAATGGCCACAGCCCGGGGACATTTGACCCCATATGTTCCCCTCGGTGGTACGCCCCTGCTTCTAGGCCACTGCATAATACCAGTAACTCTGCTCTTTTATTACAGTTTTGTCTCACTTTTCCTCCAAGTCAGCATAGTATACAAGGCAGACACAGTTGTATACTGGTTGAAGTACTGGATTAGGATTTGGGAACCCTGGGTTTGAATCCTCACTTTGCTATGGAAGGTCTCTGGTTAATTTTGGGCTGGTCACTCTCTCAGCACTAAGAATGTGAGAATGTTGTAAGCCACTTTGGTCCTTCAAATGGGAATAGAAGTGGAGTATAAATGAAGTAAATAAACAATGTTCCCCACCTCCATCTTATGCTTATGACAACCCTATGAGGTAGATTAAGCTAAGAGATAATTATTTGCCCAAGATTACCCACATAGCTTAATGGGGATTTGAACCCAGCTCTCCCTAGTCCTAGATGTTAGTTTTTTGTCTATCTCATTAAAATAGGCAAGGAGACCTTCGATGCCATAAATTACCAAGCAATGACCATATCTTTGGCTCGGCCAATTCCTGTAGGAGTCCCTGTAGCAAAACTCCATCCTTCAGGATCCTAGAAAGCATTTTCCCCCAGTACTGAGACCACGTCTGAATCTTCATTTGTTTCACACATCTTTTAAAAAACAACCCATAATAATGGGTACATGTTTGCAAGCCATTCCGCTTCCGTGTTTTCTGCCACAGCTGCTTCAGGAGTTTCTGTTTCGTTATCTGATGACATCCCTCCGGCTATTAATTTCATAAAAAGATCATTGTTCTTCCAGATGATCTTTACAGAAACACGTCCCTGGAGGATGGGAACATTTAGTTAATAATTTAACATTGCGCTGTCTGCAGATTTTTTTTCCCCCCTGAACCCCAAATGCGATCGATGAGGCAAACAATTGGTATATTGAATCTCCTGCAGGCTTTTTATTTCCCAGAGACACAGATGGGAATGCAAAAAAAGATAGTTGCTTCTTACAAAAAAATACAGGCGCGCACACACATATACACATATGCACACTAAATCGATGCAACTTGGCAAAAAAAATAATTGTTTTATTTTCTCAGGGAACAGTCAAGACACTATCGGATGCGCTGACCCATAACGTTGATTTTTGAAGAGCGCGGGGAACAACTTGGCATTTATTGACAGTTTTTTTTTCCAGCCTCAGAAGATTGGGGGGGAGGGGGGGAGAGGTGAGATGCGAGGGAAATGCTTTTAATTTATGATCTTTTAAAAACAAAAACTGGATTTGCTGTACTTCAGAGGTGTATCTAGAGAAAATGTAGCCCGAGGCAAAATCTGAGTTTTCCGCCCCTCTGCTCCCCCGCGGCTGCCGTCCCCCACCATGACCAAACTTTTTTTGCAACAGGTCTTGAAGTCAATGTATAGACACGGGGAGAAGGAGGAAGGATGTGAGGGGTGATTTCCCACCCACCCCCATTTGACTAAATGGCCGCAGTCCAGGGACATTTGACCCCATATGTCTCCCTGGGCAGTATGCCCCTGCTGTACTTATCAGGTAAAGGGAGAGTATAGGATCTCACGAAATCTTAATGTATTGCAGAACTCCTCGTCAGGAAAGGCCAGATATCTTGAAAATAGGATATGGCCTTTGCTTGGGCCCATCAGGTGTCCAGTTGAAATTTCCTGCTCTGAGTAGCTCCTAAGGGTCCAGCTATATGCTCTGTGGGAGTTCTGTGATGAGATTCTATCCATGTTCTTTTTAACACAAAGAAACAGTCAAGGTGTACATGAGATAATGTGATCTTTTTTGTGTGTCTTTAGTGTTAGGGAAGAAAGTCTAAACATTTACCCCTGAACCTGATCAAAATCTCCCCTCCAGAAATGATGTTAACCCAAACAAGAAAAACGATATGTAGAGTAAACAGAGTTGTCAGGTCATGCTTGGCAACCAATGGGAAGATTGGGGTCCAGGGGCATGGGAGGCACTTGACCTGTACCATATTGCTGATGTCACTACATCACCTCCAGGTATATAACTTGAAAGTGACAATGAGTAGCTCTAGGAATTGCTGGGAACTTTATGGTAAAACTATAGAGTTTCCTGCAATTCCAAGAGCTATCCATTGTCGCTTGTGGGTAGCAAATATCTCAGACCCTTTCTTTGCATTCCACTCCTCCTTCCACCACCATACCTCCCTCCCCCTTCCCCCCAAATTGCTGTGATCCCCCAATCCTGGGGGCACCTTCCAGTCAGCAGGCCCAAGACATAAATAGATGAAAAATAAGTTCCAGCCATGACTCAGAATGAGGTTATATGACAGATTAACACTCTTCTAAACCTACAATACAAGTGTGCTAATGAAGATTGTGGTTCTAAATATAACTTACACAAGACTGATGACAATATCCACTTACTAGGAACCCATTACCATATCCTCAACAAGTACGACAACTCTATCTGCCCAGTGAGTAACTCAGCTACCTATCTACCTACTTGAACATACTCAGTTGAGTGTGCTGAAGATGGTAATTATCAGACCTCCAATTAAAACCTTTGGAAGAGGCTTTGCCAAAGAGCACTCTTGGCTCGGTCACCCTGCATGTTGCTAAGGATGTGGCTGTAGGCTACCTAAGGACCTTAAATGGCACCTCTCAAGGTGGAACTGCCTGTTGCATGGCTGTCCAAAATGCCACAGACACTCGCTGGATCAGCGAGGCAAGCAAAAGAACCGATCCACTGATGATGTTGTAACATGAAGCAGCTACCACCTGCTTTCAGCGCCCAGGCGTTGTTGCCTGAAGATCCCTCTCCTGTGGTATTTCATCAGTGCACCTTAGTATACATTCGCATTAGTAAAACACTACACAGGAAGAATCTTGATTGCAACAATACAGGTGGTCACATCGTGAATGCTTTTCTGCAGTGTTTTATCAATGAGCAGCTATCAGTTACGTAAAAGGTAAAAGAATATTGAAAGAATTGAGATAGTGCAGGGTGCAATACAGTATTAGATTTTGTAAAGTATTCTAGTTAAATGAGAATTAAGGAAAAGAACACAAGATTCCAGTCTGGCAGAGGGGCCCAGAATGGGACCAATCATCTCGAAATTTGATACAAAACCAGACTGGGAGTCTGTCCCCTGTTGATCCCAAAATGTAACCACATTTCGCTCTTACTCTTTCAGTGTCCTCTTTTTTCACAGATCCGTGAGAGGTTGCTGCATTAATGATCGAGGCATTGTGTTACACCCCTGGTCACGTTAAGCCGAAGCTCTTCCCCATGCTCACTGGTGCATCAGAGCCTGTGAATTATTTAAACGGCTCAAACAGTGGGCTGAAATTTATTACAAGCATCCACATGGCCAGCCTTCTATTTATTTATGCTGGGCATGATCCAGCCCAAAGTTAAGCACCTTGAACTCCTATATTATTTCAACAATGGGGAGGAAGCTCAGCACACGTTCCATCCCCTCCCCCCATCAGTCATAACTATTCACTTGTATTTATTTGTTCCAGTGGGTCATTCCATTTTAAATCAATGGTTCCTGCCAGAAATAAACAGAGGTGAGCAGTTGTTGGGGATCCAGCATATTAAGGAATTTACTCACCAGGAGCAATGGCTATCCTCCTGATTCATGCTAGATTTGAGGCCCACCAGGTAAAAGGTAAAGTCTCACCTTCATCCATTTCTGCTTTGAGCAGAACTAAAATACCCCAGAAGCAAACAGAAAACGTTGTTTCGTGCTCACAGCTGGTCTGGTGAAAAAATATGTGAGATACTTTATGACACCCTAGGTTTGGTGGTCAGAGACCGGTAGCTCCTTTCCCAAGAATTATCATGGCATAATTCCACTGTGCATTTGGGTGAATCCAACCTTGGGATGACAATAAAGTCCCCAGTGCTGCCTAGGCATATGCCAAGAAATTTGAGGTGCGATGTCTGGGTAGGGTGGAGTTTGGGGAAAATGTGACATCATCTGTGGGTGACACTCTAGGAATTTCCCTTGATTTATATGGTAAAAAACCATACAGGCTGGAAAGAGATCCAACAGGATCATTATGGAGGCCATTTGAGAGATTGGAGTGGGGTGGGGACTCAGGAAACTGGGAAGTCTAGAAGACAGGAATGCCTACAAAACTGAAACACTGTGGCCGTTTCCGCACGGCCAAAAGCAGCGACGCGATGACGTCGCAAATTGCGACGCATACGAAAAAAAGCGTTCACACAGACAGGCGGAGCTGCGGGCGTCCGCAGCCCCGCAGAAATGTGACGGTTCGCACTGAAGCGCTGCGGAAGCGGCGTCTCGCGACGTTGCGCCTGCGCACTTGCGAAGCCGTGCAGGCCCGACGTCATGCCCACGCAGCAGTGCGATGGACAACGTGACTGCCCTGATGTCCTGCCCGTCCCCCATCTGTCAGTGCCTCCCCTCCCAGCTACTGTCAGTCCCAGTGCATGGGTCTGGGAAAGGTGCTTGGCCATGCAGGGAAAGCACCAGGGCCGAACGTGTGTGTGTGGGGGGGGAAAAGGTGACCCAGCTTGGCCGTCTGGCAGTCGCCATTTTGAAGACGGCTCCCTTGCGGCTGTTCGCATGAGTGCGGCGTCGATGCGTCACAGGGGGAAAAAGAGTGGTTTAAAGCGTTTTCTGAATACGGCGTCTTCGCGCCGGTTTAGCGTTTCCGCGACGGCGCGAATGCGCGAATGCGCACCTCCGCCGCTGCGCGTGCGAACGCTCTCGCTATGGCGGTTCTTTTACCGTTTCCACGACGTCATATTTCGCCCGTGCGGAAACGGCCTGTGTTAGGAATCTTCCAGTTTGCCTTTCAAATTTTGGATAGAATACAGTGCATGTTCAGTCTGCTTCAGCTTTTAGCCCCTTAAAATGCATATGCACACACCAGCTAAATGAAACAGTGGCTAAAGAAGGGCAGTGTAGAATAAAAGTCAGAATGTCAGCATAGGAGAATAAAATCTGGGAGAATAAAATGAGGAAAAAAGAACCACACACACTTTTCTGAGCTTAGAGGAAGGGTGGGATAAAACTGTGCTAGGCAGACAGTATCAGGCAGCTGCACATTTTCATGTACACTGTCAAGCATTGTGCAGGGGGGGGGGTACATACGAAGCCATGGGGTTCTATTCAAAATAGAATAGTAAAAACATATTTAAATATGCCTATTGGAGAGAAACTCAAGAAAAAAGAAATTCTCAGGAGTCATAGAAGGCTAGAGGACAGGATAATCACAAAAATAGGATGCAACCAGTGAAAATTTGCTTCTCCAGAATTAAAATAATGCACAGAGAAGCTTTGGATGCAACTGCTACTATTAGGCCCCTTTCGCACATGCAGAATAATGCACTTTCAATCCACTTTCAATGGACTTTGCAGCTGTGCGGAATAGCAAAATCCACTTTCAAACAATTGTGAAAATGAATTGGAAGTGCATTATTTTGCATGTGTGGAAGGGGCCTTACAGTGTTTTATCAATTTGCCATGCCCATCATCAATATAGGAGGGGAAAAAACATGGAATTTTAAGAAATTCTTCTAATTAACTGAGAATTCAAGGAATCAGGACATACTCTTTCCTCTGGCCCTCAGGTGCCATCTCTGGGCCACCGAGTTGCAACTGAGGTCCAACCGAGGCCGGCAAAGACGACCTTTTCCAGGCTGACCTCGTTTGCCAAGTTAGATTCTCTCGATGCGTACCTCTTCCTTCGCGACAAGGTGAAAAGCTCTGAACCTTCAAGCGTTCGTTTGTGCAAAAAGCAAAACAAGGTAGCCCACATGAAAGCATTTTTGGAGCACGTCTCTGAGGCAAAGCTGAGCGGCTTCAGTGTTTGTCGGCGGGCCAAGCCGGCAGCAAAAACAGCGCGACGTAAATGACCCTCGAAAGGTGAACCTGATGGCTAGCAAAAGGGGCCTTTTATGTAATTTTTGGCATGGTTTCCTAACTGCCACTCGGCATAGAAATGATAATAAACTCTTAGCCCCCAAAAAAGGATTCCTTGGTTGTGATACATCCCTCAGGTATATTGGATATAAAACCAGAGACTGCATTAACGTTCTATATTAGGGATTCTTTGGCAGGAAGCCACAGACAAGTCAGCCCCACTGAAAGCAACAGGATAAAGGATTTATTTGCTTAATTTCGGGGGTGGGTGGGGGAAGGAGAAATTTGGTTCCTACAATGCTCAAAGTAGTTTATATTATCACTTCAGCGTACAAAGTAGAAGAGGGAAAGCACATTCCTTTTTAAAAAAATCATACACACAACACACACAATAAAGTACTTCATAAAAATCATGTGAGATTTTTAATTCTGTTATTACTATTTTTAAATTTTCAAGATATGCTGCAAAGAGCAAATCCTGCTTTGTCTCGTTTTATATCAGTTTATCAGGGTTTTTTTATAAGGATGTTTATTTTATTCCTTGGTCAGTTGTTTCCGTTTCCAAGTTTGGAAAAGATGTCCATTCATGCAGTGCATGCACGTTACATGGATTTTTATATGCAATTTTATGTGGTGTTTATATAGAGGGTGTTCATCATTTATGTATTTAACTGGGTCAGGTAAAGCAAGCACGCAGTACAGTCCTAATTTACCGATAATGTCAAAATTTTATAACGATAATTTGGGTCAAGAGCTTACATAAAAGAGAGGGATGGTGTCTGCCAAATTTCCCTTTACCCCCGCTTCCTAAATTACTTCCTACTAGATTCCCCTTCTTGAGAAGACTTATGCGGGATACGAAAGGTAGACTGATCTAAGATAGTCAACATGGTGTAGTAGTTACATTAGTTACAAGGTAGTCAGACCTTAGGTCCCTTCCACACATGCAGAATAATGCACATTCAATTCACTTTCACCACTGTTTGCAAGTGGACTTTGCTATTCCGCACAGCTGAAAAGTGCACTGAAAGTGGATTGAAAGTGCACTATTCTGCATGTGCGGAAGGGGCCTAGGAGAGGTGGTTTGCAAATTGCCTTCCTCTGCATAGCCACCTTGGTATTCCTTGGTGGTCTCCCATCTTTGTACCAATCAGGGCTGACCCTGCTTAGTTTCTGAGATCTGGTGAGATCAGTCTTCTCTGGGCCATCTGGATAAGGACAAATAGCCACTACTTATGTATAAATGTATCATTTTTCTTTCAGAGATGAGCAAGAAATGTCTAGAAAGGAAATACCGCTCCCCCAATGCACTGCAAACTACTAAAAGGAATATATACATATTCCTCTTCTACACGACTGAGCTGTGGGAACAGGGATCCTTCCATGCAGCGGGAATGGAATGTGAAATTGAGCCCACCCCGCTGTGAATGGAAGGTGCGCTTGTGAAAGTTCACATGATTGGGCCCCCAGCAAGCTCATTGTCTGAAGACAACTCCTAAGGTTTCGTATCATTGAAAGGACAGATGCCGTTAGCGGGAGCCGAGCAAGAGTTGGCATTGCCGGTGTAGGCGGTCGCAGGTGAATACTTCGACCTCCGCTCTTGTGTTTTGAGTTTTCCTGGGATGATCGCAACAAATGATAGATGTTCCTCTGCCCCCTTAATTTTAAACTGAATTATCTCTCGAATAATTAGGATCCTGCGATATTGGGAAACGGTGGCCAATTTTCTGATCAATACTCTGGGCTAGTCTTTTGGATTCTCTTTTCTGGTCACACTATTGTATATTTTGGACACTCCTTCTAGTTCTCTTATTCTTCTTATTTGTATTTGGATCCTGCGATATTGGAAATGGTGGCCAATTTTCTGATCAATACTCTGGGCTAGTCTTTTGGATTCTCTTTTCTGGTCACACTATTGTATATTTTGGACACTCCTTCTAGTTCTCTTATTCTTCTTATTTGTATTTGGATCCTGCGATATTGGAAATGGTGGCCAATTTTCTGATCAATACTCTGGGCTAGTCTTTTGGATTCTCTTTTCTGGTCACACTATTATATATTTTGGACACTCCTTCTAGTTCTCTTATTCTTCTTATTTGTATTTGGCGATTCTCTTTTTAATGCCTAATACAGGGTTCTGAACTGATGGATTTTCCTCACTTGTGTTGTCAAAGGCTTTCATGGCCGGACTCAACTGGTTGTTGTGGGCTTTCTGGGCTGTGTGACTTCAGTCTGGTAGATCTTGTTCCTAGCTTTTTGCCTGCATCTGTGGCTGGCAGCTTCAGATGTATATCACAGAGAGAAGTGTGTTACATACTGTGCCCAGTTCTCTTCTCTCTGGCCCCTTCCACACACGCAAAATAATGCATTTTCAAACCACTTTCACAACTGTTTGCAAGTGGATTTTGCCATTTCGTACAGCTTCAAAGAGCATTGAAAGCAGTTTGAAAGTGCATTATTCTGCATGTGCAGAATGAGCCTCTGTGATACAAGGCTGAGAATGTGTGACTGACTCAAAAGCATCCATCAGGTTTCCATGGCAGAAAGGGGGGCTCAAACCTGGACTTCCCGGACCTTAAGTCTGACACCACACGATGTTGGCTCTCTACTGCTACGACAACAGCAGCAACAACAAAAACAATAACTACTACTACTAATAATAATAGCAAAAATAATAATAACAAATGGGCAGAATATGCAACTGCCCTGCTTGTGTGTGTTTAAGTGGAAAAGGAGATTCTCAGAATTCTTCAGATGCTGTCATATCCTACCATGCGGACTGTGCTCCGCAGCGCAGTTGCAGTCACGGCCCTCCTGTTCAAAGGAGTCATAAAGCTGCAGACTGCTATTTTGAAAGCTCTTTCTTCTTCCTCCAGAGGGTCAGAAAGCTGTGGAGATAGACCAGTAGTAAGCCCTGCTTGCCATATAATTAAGGAAGTTCAGCAGCACAAACATTTCCTCCCATCTCCGATTACATTTAACAGCCCCACATGTGCTCGGAGTCTAGCACATCCCAGCAGCGCGGCGCTCGTCCCCCTGCCGTGTTCTCAGGCTGGCCCAAGCTGACCATTTTATGAGAGATTTGCTTGCAATAAATCCCCATCTTGCTTACTGGTGGTATATCAATAAGTAGCTCAAAGGCTGTAAAAATGAAACGGCGCAGCAAGTTATGAGACAGACTTTATGTGGAGATCTGACAGCTGCTCCCTCAAAGATGGGTGGAAAAACCACCATGCCAAATGCGCTTTACTGCTTCGCTGAAAGAGTTGCCGGGATCTTTTTTAAAAAACAAAATTGCTGTTTCATTGAAAGCAGCATCTTCGTGCCCGTTTCAAAACAGCCTTGTGTAGTTGTGGCATCACCACTTTTGTTGTATAGCGGCACAGGATGATACAAAACTCCAGACTGCAGTCTCAAGGAAGGTGGCACTGAAAATCAAAACCCTGTGTCAAAAACACATGGTATCCTGTGAGCATGTGCAGAAAGTTCTCACCCCCGAGCCTCCACAAAACCCGAGACTGATGTTTTTTAAGACAGAAATCCAAGTACCAGATTAACCACCGGAATCTCTCATTTTGGAAAAAAAAAATTAACCCCCAACAAGATTTTTAAAAAATCTTGGTTGGGCAAAATATCCCAAGGATTTCAGGTGGATTCCGTGTATCCGCAATATAAATGTGCAGTTCAGTCACTCAGCATTCCAGTAATTCTTAGTAGATGACCTGACGGTGAAGCAATTCTGCCCTGAATTTTACTCCTATGGTTGGACAAATGTTATATCCTGGGTCGCCAGTATTCAGCTGTGACTTGATATATTGCCATCGGCTCACAGCTGAATACTGGCTGCCCAGTAGGGTTTTCAAGGCAAGGGGAATACATCATTTCAGTCCAGGTGGTCCATGTCACAGAACAGAAGTGGCCACATATCTTTTATTTTCCATCGGTGTATCCTGGATATTTTTGGGAGGAAAATTGGGTGTTTGTTTAGTGATGTGTTATCGTTATGGAAGAACCATCAAAGGAGGGTTTGGAAAGCATCTCAAGTGATTGGGCGGACCTATGGTTTTAGATTTTAACCCACAGACAAGGGTAACCATATATGTGCAGCTTGTTCTCCATGCAACGCTCGGCAGTCCCAGAGCTTCCTTTTCTGCTCGGCTGCCGAACGGAGTCGCCCTGTCAGTGTTAAGTTTAATGTCTATTCCTTATCAGATCAAAGCAGGTTGGAGTTTCACTGTTCTGACTCCTGCCATTCTCCTCTCATTCATTCTTACTTCCTGTTCGCTGAAAGTCAAGCTTCCATTCACAAAGAGCCAGGCCTTATCTCCTTACCTCTTGACCCTGAATCATGGCTGCAAGGAAAAAGGGGTTTAATTTCTTGCCAGAGAGCTAACAGGTGACAAAGTCCTTGGCTGCAGTGCCTTGGGAGGATAAAGAAAGGCCTTTCTGAAGGCTTGGGCTGGAGGGCAACAGTGCGGACTGAACCTAACCTCCCGGCAAAAGCTTTACATGCAGAAAGAAAGGAAAGAAAGAAAAAAATAAAGAAAAGGAAGGAAGGAAGAAAAGGAAGAAAAGGAAGAAAGAAAGAAAGAAAGAAAGAAAGAAAGAAAGAAAGAAAGAAAGAAAGAAAGAAAGAAAGAAAGAAAAGAAAGGAAGAAAGAAAGAAAAGGAAGGAAGAAAGGAAGGAAGAAGAAAGAAAGAAAGGAAGAAAGGAAAGAAAGAAAGAAAGAAAGAAAGAAAGAAAGAAAGAAAAGGAAGAAAAGGAAGAAAGAAAGAAAGAAAGAAAATGAAGGAAGAAAAGAAAGAAAGAAAGAAAGAAAAGGAAGGAAGGAAGGAAGAAAGAAAGAAAGAAAGAAAAGGAAGAAAAGGAAGAAAGAAAGAAAGAAAGAAAGAAAGAAAGAAAGAAAGAAAGAAAGAAAGAAAGAAAGAAAGAAAGAGAAAGAAGAAAAGAAAGAAAGAAAGAAGAAGAAAGGAAGAAGAAGAAAGAGAAAGGAAGGAAGAAAGGAAGGAAGGAAGAAAAGAAAGAAAGGAAGAAAGAAAAGAAAGAAGAGAAAGAAAGAAAGGAAGAGAAAGGAAGAAAGGAAAGAAAGAAAGAAAGAAAGAAAGAAAGAAAGAAAGAAATGGAAGAAAAGGAAGAAAGAAAGAAAGAAAGAAAAGGAAGGAAGAAAAGAAAGAAAGAAAGAAAGAAAGAAAAGGAAGGAAGAAAGAAAGAAAGAAAGAAAGAAAGAAAGAAAGAAAGAAAGAAAAGGAAGGAAGGAAGGAAGAAAAGGAAAAAAGAAAGAAAGAAATACTCCTTGTGTTATAGCTAGTCCAGCTTCCTCCTGCATGTTGTAGTCAACCAGTTGCCCTAGAGAGCTAACAGACCAGAATATAGGGGTCAGTGCCTCCCCCTAACATTGTTCTCTTCAACTGTCCTTGGATGTGGAGGTTCCCTTGACTCATCTTAGCTAGCAGCCCTCAATGTACCTCTCATTCATGATTCTGTGTAATCCCCTTTTAAAACATCACTATGTCCACTGGCAGTGAATTCCACACTTTTAATTATTCTTCGAGTGAAAAAGTACTTCCCTTTGTCCATCCTGAATCCACTGCCCGTCAACTTTGCTGGGTGCCTTCAAGTTCTAGGACTATGGGAGAGAGATTAAAAGTTCTCTCAGTCCACAATTTTCAGAGCTAATTGAAACGAGCCTTTTGTCATGCGAGTTACTTGGCAGGCCGGCAGCGCTACATTGAATTAACGCCCTCCCCAACACTGTTGATGAAGGGAAAGAGTTTGATTTAGTTTGTTGCATTGCTGTGCCACTTGATCTAATGTGCTCTTGATGGTTTTACAGGTTATATAAGCACTGGATCTTATGGTAGTGAGAGCAGAAAAGAGTTCATACAGGCAGAGTTCCTTTCCTCCAGTCTTCTTCTCCCTAACTGTCCCATTAATGCCTCAAAATTCCTCTACTGAAGGTCTTGGGACCCTCAAAACCAAAATGCACTGTACCTCAGGGGGGTTTAGTTAGGGGGGGAAATCAGACAAATTGCCCCCTATGGGTGGCAAAGGAAGTATGGAGGAACCAACTTTCATGCAAGAGAGGGCCGGAGTAATTTCACACCGAATTCCCTTCCTTACTGCATCCTTCCATTCAAAATTACCTGGAGAGATTAGAGAGATGGGCCAAAACAAACAAAATGAATTTCAACAGAGATAAATGCAAGATACTACACTTAGGCAGAAAAAAAATATGAAATGTACAGATATAGGATGGGTGAAAGGGACCTAGGCCGCAAACTAAACATGAGTCAGCAGTGTGATGCGACAGCTGAGAAAGCCAATGCAATTCTGGGCTGTATCAATAGGAGTGTCTACATTAGTAGTGTCTACATTAAGGGATGTAATAGTACAACTCCATTCTGCATTGGTCTGACCATACCTTGGATACTGTGTCCAGTTCCAGGCATTACAATGCAAAAAGGATATTGAAAAGCTGGAATGGGTCTAGAGGAGGACAACCAAAATGGTCAAAGGTCTGGATTCCATGTCCTATTAATAGAAGCTTAGGGAGCTAGGAATGTTTAGTCTGGAGAAGAGAAGGTTAAGGGGTGATGATAGCCATTTTAAATAATTGAAGGGATGTCATGTTGAAGAGAGAGGAAGCTGTTCTTCTGCTGCTCCAGAAATTGTAACAAGGAGTAATGGATTCAAGGAGCAGGACAATAGATTTCACCTAAACATTAGGAAGAACTTCCTGACAGTAAGGGCTGTTTAACCGTTGAATATGCTGCCTTGGAGGGTGGTGGAGTTTGAAGGCTTTTAAACAGAGGTCGGATGGCCATCTGTCAGGAGCACTCTGATGGTGTCTTCCTGTATCATAGGGGGTTGGACTAGATGGCCCTTGTGGTATCCTCCAGCTCTTATTATTCTACAAAACTACTTTCTTCTGAGTAGAACCTGTTCAAGAAGTGCAGCTGGGGTTCTGCTGGGGAAGACAACTGCAAGAGATGGAAATGGTGACTTTTGTCCGATGACCGTTCGAATCAGTACCACTGAAAACCATGTAAAAACTTTCCCCCCTTTCAAAATGGACACACGAACGCCCAGATCCACCCCAGGTTCAATTTGGTCATGTGCAAGTTTAATGCAAACTGTGCTAGCTTGTTCATTCATTCATTCATTCATTCATTCATTCATTCATTCATTCATTCATTCATTCATTCATTCATTCATTCATTCATTCATTCATATTTAAAACTTTCCTGAGCCTTTGAAAGAGTTTTTTTTATCAGGTTTCACAGCCAGACCACTTGAGTTAAGAAATGTCTGGTGGGCAGAGGCTCTCCGGCACATACTTCCAAGTCACAGACTCAGATTCTCAAAAGCTCTCAGTTTCACCAACTGTTTATTTCAGCCGAAGCGATGCTAAGCTGGCTCTGTCTGCTTGCAAGCGAACACAGCTCTTTTTCGTCCTTTCCCTTTCGGAAAGCTGGATTTAAACAAAGAGCACTCAACAAGCTAATTTGCTCAGGCTCGGCGAGGGTTAAGAAACCCCGCCGAGCCTGCCTTGGACAAGGTGAAGTGGGTGGTCAGCGAAGTCTGAAAGGCACCCTTAACCCCTCTTGGCTGAGAATTCGAGCTGTTGTTCTCTCTGCTGAACACGCACATCATCACTTGGTGATATGAATCAGAATGAGGCGGCTTTCGCTGGGCAAAGCTTTTGGTCTTAAAGAGACAGCCGCTCGAAACAAACTCTTGTGCCCAGAAAAAGAAACAGCTCTTCACATCCTTGGGGGCCCAGCTCTTGCACCTTTAACTGCGGGCTGATGCTCAGGAACAAAGCAAGCCCTGGCTGTTCTATTAGTGGTCCATTCCGGACAACACAAATAAAACGTTTTCAGGCAGGGAATGAAATGTTTCCCTCCTGATGTTCAGCAATGTCGAATGCCCAGGCAGAGTCAGGGTGGTAATGGTATTATCATTTGGCCTTTTGAGAAAAAAGAAAACAGAGAGGCAATCTCCGACTGAAAACGTTTTAAAAAGCAGTCAACCTTCTTGGCTCCGAACCAGTGGCGGGATTCAAATAATTTAACAACTGGTTCTGTTGGTGGAATTCAAATAATTTAACAACTGGTTGTTTACAATTTTACCTTTTTAACAACCGGTTCTGCCAAAGTGGTGCGAATTGGCTGAATCCCACCAACTGCTCCAAACCATATTGATGCATCCAGAGCTGCCAAACAATCTGCCGTTCTGAGGAGAATTCAGGTGTCAGGCACAGTTTGCCATGGGAGGTTTTGGGACCAGGGACAAGGGCAGCACAAAAGCCTGTGATCTATTTGTTTTAAAGAATCACAGTTGTGCAACAAATGAAATATACCCCGCCTCCCAACCAGGAAGTAATTTGACCCAACACTCACCAGGATTCATTCACAGAACTTGGAGAATGTGATGAAAAAGTGACATTTGAATGGGCATTTTCCTGGGTCCTATATGTCAGGCATTTACTATTCAAATTTCTGACATATGCCCTTTCTGTATAAATCACCTAAAAGGTTTGGAAAACATTTTCAGTTTCCCCCTTTTACCATGATGTATGTCCACACACGCCATCTCGAAATGATTCATGGCCACCATTATGTGTTTATTTTCCTTTTTTAGTGAGTTGATGAAAATACTTCAGTGCTTCACAGCTTCATGTTGCAATTCTCCATACCTTGTATAAGTGACAACTTTATTATTATTATTGTAGATTTCACAGCTGCCAGATCTTTAGCTGGTAGTTGGCCTTCATTACAATTCGAGCCTCACCCAGAGGCCTAGGAAGTTGTAATGTATTGGCATATTATTATTATTATTATTATTATTATTATTATTATTATTATTATTATTATTATTATTATTATTATTATTGTTGTTGTTGTTGTTGTTGTTGTTGTTGTTGTTGTTGTTATTGTTATTGTTATTGTTGTTGTTGTTGTTGTTGTTGTTGTTGTTGTTAATACTACTACTACTACTATTACTACTACTACTACTACTACTACTACTACTACTAATAATAATAATAATAATAATAATAATAATAATAATAATATGCCGATACATTACAACCCAGTTCAAACCCAGTTCTCCAGATTAGAATCCACCTGCTCTTGCTTTCACTACACTTGCCTTGATCTCAAAGGGATATATGCCATCATGAATGCCAAAAAAAAAATGGCCAAGGCAAAAGAAAGGTGAAACTGTGAATGACGATCATCTATAGTGCGGTAAATGCTGTGCATTTCACTGTGAACAAATTTATTGGTTGACTTTGCAGTGCTCGAGGACAGCAGTTGGATGTGAACTGTTTGCTCGGTTGGTTGGTTTGTGCTGAGCAGCTGCAAGTGCTTGCTGAACAGCTGTGCATTAGATCTTCCTAAAATTGTGCATGCGCAAGGATGCTGCTGTGTCAAACTAATTGGTAGCCATTAGCATCACTAAGAACTACTTAGATGAACACCAGAGGAGGAGGAGGAGGAGGAGGAGGAGGAGGAGGAGGAGGAGGAGGAGGAGGAGGAGGAGGAGGAGAGCTCACTCTTGATTCTCCCTTACATATTTGATTGTTTCTTGAGGGTTTTTTTAAATTTGAGGGGCATTAATCTTCAAATTTTATAGAAGGCAGCCCTGCTGGGATCCGCACGAATATTACGCTGATACATTACAACTTCCTAGGCCTCTGAGTGAGGCTCGAATTGTAATGAAGGCCAACAACCAGCTAAAGATCTGGCAGCTGTGAAATCTACAACAATAATAAAATTTGAAGATTAATGCCCCCCAAATTTAAAACCCCCCTCAAGAAATTATCAAATATGTAAGGGAGAATGGAGAGTGAGCTCTCCTCCTCCACCACCACCACCTCCTCCTCTGGTGTTCATCTAAGTAGTTCTGTGATGCTAATGGCTACCAATTAGTTTGACACAGCAGCGTCCTTGCGCATGCGCAATTTTAGGAAGATCTAATGCACAGCTGTTCAGCAAGCACTTGCAACTGCTTGGCACAAACCAACCAACTGAGCAAACGGCTCACATCCAACTGCTGTCCTCGAGCACTGCAAAGTCAACCAATGAATTTGTTCGCAGTGAAATGCACAGCATTACTTATACTATAGATGATCACCAGGATTGAAGCAGTTTCACCTTTGCCTTGGCTATTTTTTGCACCAAGGATGACGAACATCCTTTTGAGAGCAAGCGTTGTGTAGTGGTTAAGAGCAGGTGGATTCTAATCTGGAGAACTGGGTTTGATTCCCCACTCCTCCACCTGAGTGGCAGAGGCTTATCTGGTGAACCAGATGTCTTTCTGTTCTCCTACATTCCTGCTGGGTGACCTTGGACCAGTCAGAGTTCTCTCAGAACTCTCTCAGTCCCACCTGCCTCACAAGGTGTCTGATGTGGGGAGAGGAAGGGAAAGGAGCTTGTAAGCCACCTTGAGTCTCCTTACAGAAGAGAAAGGTGGGGTATAAATCCAAACCCTCCTCCTTCTTCTTTCCTCTCCGCATCGCAAACAGAAAAGTGTATCTAATACAATCATGAATGGCTCAATCCCTTTCATAAATTTTTGCTGAAGTGGTTGTTCGACTTGCCTCTTTGCCCTACCTCCACCCCAGCACAACAAACACAAGGCAACTGACGCTCCTCATCCGACCATCTCCGCTACGATAACAGGTAGCTGAGGTTATTGGCCTCACAACCTGCAGGCTGGGCCTCCCATAATGGAAGATGTTACGGTGGTTGTCTGAAAACTGATTCCTGTCAGGAGCTATTTTCTCTGGGAGACAGAGGAGACATTGTAAACCCCACCCCCCTGCTCGAGTGTGGCCTTGGCTACCACCAAAAGACCACCTTTCTTCCTGCTCCTTCCCTGAGACAAAACAGAATCTGGCTGTCAGTTCTATCAGGAGCTGCTGAAAGGGGGTGTATCAACCCAGCGATGCAGCTCAAGAGATAACTGTCAAACAGCATGAAAAGCCCTGCCTATCTGCCTAGCGAGAGGAAATGGGGCACCAGAAAAAAAGAGAGAGCTAGGGAGAGGGAAAGACCATCTCCAGCTTCATGCTGAATACCCATTGGCATCCCTGATTTTTATTTTTATTTTCGAGGACATTCTTCAACACCCTTGTGAAACGAAACAGCAAGTGCTTCTCGTGGAATTCACACTCCCTTTTTGTTTTGAACCCAGATCATCGTAGGAGACGGTTAGAGTAGGAGGGTGTCTTTGTGGTGTCTTTAGTTTTTCCTTTTTTAAAAAGGAGAAAGGGCCGAAGGTAAACTCGGAGGCCACACAGTGAGAACGTGAAACAGATTTGTGTCTGAAACGTCAGCGTCAAATCAGTCAGGGTAGGAAAAAAAACCTGTACTGAAAAGCAAATCCCAATGAAAAGTTGGGAAGCTGTAGCATGAGCTTTCTGTAGCATCAGCCATTCATAAACTATTGTGGAAGTTTGGTTGTGTTGCTGACAGGCAGGAACCAAAGACCTTTAGACAACCAGTCTAGTGAAGTGGTGGGAATGACAAATTAGGACCCGGGTGTTGGAAGAGAAGGACTTTATGCTGTTTCCTACCTCGACCCATAGAGGGGGTTTTACTAGATAGCCAGTGGCCAGATAGGGACCTAGGAATTTGTCACCTTTACTCTATCATGCTGGCTCTAACCCTTTGATGTTAGACTGATACTCTCAGAGACTTCCTTCCTTCCGCCTTCTTCTCACCTCAGTTCTCCATCTTACTCCACCATGCCTAAAGGGAGGATGGGTACTCTGTGCATCCGTCTCCATCCAGATAGATTAGGGGCATTTCCCCACTCTCCCCTATCCCCCCTATGCCGCGTGCTGCTCTCAGCGCGCGGCATCCCTGGCGTGGGGTCATCAAAAGGCTCCCTTTGCAAGAGCCGAGGGGGTGTGACAGCGGCAGCGTCGGGACGGCTGTGCTGTCGCCGCCCCTCTCGTGGGGAGTGCTAGGGGACCCCGCACTACTCTCCTCAAGTAGCGCGGGGCTTAAGGTAAATGGGGAAAGGCCCTAAGATAGCATAGTGAACCTATCTACCTACCTTTCTATCCAGAATGGAGTTCACTAATAAATACTCTTTTTATTGGATTAGAAACTACAACTGACCCTGACTTTCTTTTGTGCAAGCTTACACGCGTGTTGGGATCTGCACACATGTGCATGTATGGTAAGGCTTTGCTGCACTCCAGCCTCCAGTGACTCTACTTGTTGTGAACTGGCATAATCTCCACTACGAGGTGATTATCCAACACTGGGAAACCCAGGTTGAAATCCACACTGACCCGAGACTTGCTGGGTTGATTTGAGCCAATAATACTTTTTCAGCCTGGCTTCCCTCTCAAAATTGTTCTGAGTATAATGTGAGAAAGGGAGAACTATCCACAGCACTCTGAGATCCTTTGTATAAAAAGTATTGCAGAGAGGTTACCATTTAGGCACCAGATTCGGTTTGCAGTCCATCTTACACAAAGGGCACAAAATATAGAACAAGATGGGTTGAAACAACTTAGACCCCTTCTGCACATGCAGAATAATGAACTTTCAATCCACTGTCACAATTGTTTGAAAGTGGATTTTGCTATTCCACACAATAAAACCCAGCTTCAAAGTGCATTGAAAGTGGATTGAAAGTGCATTATTCTGCATGTGTGGAAGAGACCTTAAAGTGGTTCCTATCACTACAATACAGTACAATACAGTATACTCAACTCTGTCTTCTAACACCCAGCTGCATAGTCCTTTCATGTATGTACATTCATGCACATACACAGTATCCTTTCCTGAAACAGAAGATGACCATTTCATGTTCCTTTAGACCAGGCGTCTTCAAACTATGGCCCTCCAGATGTTCATGGACTACAATTCCCATCAGCCCCTGCCAGCATGGCCAAGTGGTAGGGCTCATGGGAAATGTAGTCTATGAACATCTGGAGGGCCATAGTTTGAAGACCCCTACTTTAGACTGTGCCAGCGCCATTGAAGCTACAAGGTGCACCATTACGGTGCACACCATTGCTCCCTTGCCTCTCTCCAACAGAAAATGGAAGGGTACTCCAAAGGCCTGTGAAATGTACTAAGATGGACCGCTGGTTCACCTAGCTTGGTATTACCTGCCCTAACTGGCAGCAACTTTCCAGGATCTTTCCCAGGGCCTGGTCTTTCCCAGGGCCTGGTACCTGAGGTCCCTTAATTGGAAATGCTAGAAATTGACCCTAGGACCTAGGGGCATACCACCCAGGGGAACATATGGGGTCAAACATCCCCAGGCTGCGGTCATTTAGTCATGTGGGGGTGGACAATCACCCCCAAACATCTCCTCCCTGGGTCCATACACTGACTTCAAGAACTGGTGTAAAAAACATTGTTTGGTTGTGGTGGGGGAGGCTACATTTTCTCAGATACACCTCTGCTAGGACCTCATGCACAGGAAACATGTGCTCTGTCACTAAGCCACACCCAATAATGTCTGGTCAGCAGACACCCAATCATGTCAACCCTCAATATTGGCTTGAAGAGTAAACTAATCATGAATGTATATGATAGCTTGCTGCTGTTTTCCACGTTGGAAGGAGAGCTTTTCCATCACACACAAGCTCCTTCTCGGCTGTTCTGCATGAATGAATGCAAATGTCATTCCGAGTTCGATCTGTCCAACCATGAATGGAAAATTGGGGGGAAAAAACCCTTTATATGTATGCACTGAGATAAGGAAAGAAATCCAGCCTCCTCACACAACTTGCTAGGAATGCAGCAGTATGGTTAAAGAGTAACTAATTCCCATTAAATTATCTTAACAGGGTATCCTAAGGGTAAATTACCCAAGGTCATTACATACGTAAGTACCATCAGGTTGCAACCGACTTCTGTGGACACTAGCAAGGGACTTTGAATAAAGAAGGAAGCAGAGGTAGTCCACCATTGACTTCCTCTGCAGAGTCTTCCTCAGAGGTTTCAATCCCAGTATTGACCTTCCTTTGTTCTGAGATCAGGTGAGATCAGGCTACACTCTGCTGCCTTTTTGCCCATTTGAGGCTATTAAAAGAGGGCAAAGAAGGCTTTGCCATGACGTGATGGCTTCTAAGAGCCAGTCAGGACACTGGAGCAGATGACAGACAGATCTACAACCATGATGTGGTAGGAAATTCCACTGAAAAGAACAGAACAGGAACAACAGCACAGTCCATTCAATAAAGTTATCTTGATTTGTTCTTCTGTGCTGACGTATCCAACGATGTGTTCATATGTAGCAGCAGAAAAGAGCAAGAGCCCAGTAACACTCCAGGAACCTCAGCCGAGCACTTTCTACCTCCTACCAATAATACATAAAACCTGGCAACCCTGCATGTCCCGTTACCACAAGCATAGGCGCCCTCACCAAAGAAATATATGGACTCCAACCTGAGACACTGGCGTAATGCCCATTGGGCAAGGTGGGCAGCTGCCCAGGGCATCACCTTGTGGGGGGCATCAAAATGCTGGGTTCGTTTTTGGGTATTTTAGTGGTTTTCCATTTCTGGCCTGCAGGGGGTGCAGTTTTTAGGCTAGCGGCACCAAAATTTCAGCGTATCATCAGGTGACTGTCCTTATGCTACCCCCCAAGTTTGGTGCAGTTTGGTTCAGGGGGTCCAAAGTTATGGACTCCCAAAGGGGGTACCCCTATCCCCCATTGTTTCCAATGGGAGCTAATAGGAGATAGGGGCTACAGTTTTGAGGGTCCATAACTTTGGCCCCCCTGAACCAAACTGCACCAAACTTGGGGGGTATCATTAGGGCAGTCGCCTTATGAGACCCTGAAAGTTTTGAGACTGTGCCTTCAGAAATGTGCCCCCCACAGCCTGCAACCCCCATTGACAGCAATGCAGAAAACTCAATGCAGAACAAAGATTCTTGGGCAAATTTCTAGGATGTTCCTGCAGGGGGTACATTTTTTGATGTATCGGCACCAAAATTTCAGGGTATCATCTGGAGATGATGGCAACCCCCAAGTTTGGTGCAGTTTGGTTCAGGGGGGGCAAAGTTATGGACCCTCAAAACTGTAGCCCCCATCTCCTATTAGCTCCCATTGGAAACAATGGGGGGTGGGGAACCCCCTTTGGGAGTCCATAACTTTGGACTCCTTGAACCAAACCTCACCAAACATGGGGAGTAGCATAAGGACAGTCTCCTGATGATATGCTGAAATTTTGGTGCTGATATGTCTAAAAATGCACCCCCTGCAGGCACCAATGTCCTGGTGCAAAAATAATTTGATCATGGTGGAGTGGCCGCCCATGGCGGGGGGAGGGGGGCATCCAACTCAGGTTTTGCCCAGGGCTACAGTTTGCCCAGGGCTGCCTCGTTACGCCCCTGACCTGAGACCACATGTCATTATTACTTCCAGTTATGTCTATGAGAGCACAAACTTCCTAAGGAAACTGCAGTTCGTCAACCATCTCCCAGAAAACAGCATTCTAGCCAGCATGGATGTTGTGTCTCTATACACCCATGTCCTCCATGAGGATGGATTACAAGTAATTAGAAACACCATTCCTAACACCCCCACAGCATATCCTGCCACCGAACTCTACAGATCTGTTCTCACCCAAAACTGCTTCAGGTTTGTTAAAAACTAATATCTTCAGATCAACAGCTCAGCCATGGGCACCCCCAGGGCTCCACAATAGGCAACCAAGAAGAAGAATTTGGATTTATAAACTGCTTTTCTGAACAGTAAGCAGCCTCAGTTTACAAACTCCTTTCCCTTCCTCTCCCCACAACAGAAACCTTGCGAGGTAGGTGGGGCTGAGAGAGAGAGAGAGAATTCTGAGAGAACTGTGACTGGCCCAAGGTCACCCAGCAGGAATGTAGGAGTGGGGAAACAAATTCAGCTCACCAGATAAGAGCCGGCCACTCATGTGGAGGAGTGGGGAATCAAACCAGGTTCTACAGATTAGAGTACACTACTCTGAACCACTATACCATGCTGGCTGCCAGGAACACAACACGGCAAGAACACGGTCAAGCTCTGAGAAGAAATGAACCCAGTAATATTTTCCTTCTTGACGCACAAGCATTTGAGCCCACTGAGAACATTTATGGATGTGCATTGATGCTGAATCATACTGCCCATTCATAACATTTCTGTTTGTAGATCCCATAAATTAGAAACTCCTTAACACACGATCTCTGAGTACACAGTTTGAAATTTGTTGAGCTTTTCAATAAGCTAGTCGGTCATGCACGCTCAGTAATTAATTACTCGCCAAGCACACAACTTCATCATGTACTACTTTTGATATTTCTAATAGTGACATAAGTCTCAAGGGCAACACCATGGATTATAAATCTGAATGCACTGGCTTAGGGAGAAATAAAAGGATGGCGACTTTTTTTTAACGCATTTAAAATAATAAATGTTTCGTTTGTCCTATTTTGGGATGGCAACTGCCTAGTATAGAAAGAAACATATAGTTCTCTGAATCTTTTTCTTCTTTTTTGGCACTTTAAAACAATTCCTCCTCCTCTTTCTTCTTGGTTTTATAGTTCTGGGCTAGAACTTATTACAATTTTCTTTCCCCCTTTCCACAGTTTGTGACTCTAGTCTCCAAGTGTTCAGCGGACGGATACATACAGTGCACTGCATACAAGTAAAAGGAGTGCATGCATTCTATCTTTGAAACCCAAAGCTTTGAAGGAACATGGAGACTGATGGTGGAGCCAGTCGTGATGATCCCGCAATGCCGTACTCTACGTATCCCAAATTTGCACACAGAAAGCGTGAACCCTGGACAAATGATTCAGAATCAGTGTCACTATTGGAAATCCCTGCAACCATGATGTCCAGTCTGGAATGAGAAATCTAGAATGTCCCTATCAGATGCATACAGGAATCTCCCCTCCCGTTTTATTGCCGCAGCAATCTTATGAGGTTGGTAGGCTCAGAGAAAATTGCTCTGAGGTTTCCTGGGAAACTCCTGGGGCTGAGTAGAGATCAGAACACAGGTCTCTTTGCTCTGACCACTCAATGGGCACCGGGGCATCTACCAACAGCTTCCCTGGTGCCTGCTAAGTGTTTTCAGAAAGTAGGCAGTACCAACTGGGGCTTTGGCTCAGCGAGGCTTCTGATCGGTCATTAGAGACTCAATTGGCTGTGCAGATTTTTAAAATTGTTGCTTCAGCAGAAGTTGCCCCCGCAGCACAAGGATCGTCACTGTACATCTAAAGGTAAGCCACAGCAACTATTATATGTCAGGTTCCTGCTATTGTGGCAGGCATTTTGTGTCAGAATTTCAGACTCCAAAAGGTTGGCGACCCCTGCTCTAACCACTGAACAATACCATCTCTCCTGGACTTCACTGGGGCTGTCGTGAATCAGAGACACAAGAACACAGACAAATTGCAGCCTGACCTGTCCACCTGGCCGTTCTTTTCCCTCCTCAAAGACCGAAACAGCCCCTAATGGGGCCGGCCACCTTTTAGACACTTCATCGTATTATATTATCCCGCTATTCAAATAAAGGGAAGTGGAAAGAAATCAGATTTAATTCCCTGTTCCCTTCAGATGGGAGACTTTAAAATGAAATTAATGAGCTCTGCGGCAGGCTGCCTCACAATCAAGCTGTTTTCTTTCTCTCCTCCAGCTCCCTTTTTTTTAATATTTAAACCCTCGGAGCCAAGAGAGGCCATAAATTTTACAATAAGCCAGAGGAACCCCCCACCTACCCCAACCTGTTCTGCTTCTTTTTTTTAAAAAAAAATTAATAATAACAGACTTTTACTGACCTCAGCCTCAGTGGCTTTGATCAGAAATATTACTGAATGGTGTTGGTAGCCATGGGGTTGAGGAGAACCTGGCCAATGTGTGAATGAATGACCCTACAAGTTGATGGGGGAAGTCAGGAAGCCGGTTATTTCTCTCCAGCCCCGAGATAGGGAGGCAGGGAGTGTTATCTCAACTGCTAGGATGACTATAAACTATCTTAACAGTTTGGGGAGGGGGCTCTGCTTGCATCTCGCACAGGCCGGGCCCGTGAAAGGCAGCTCTGTGTTCGCAGGCTGCTGCGGCTGAAAGCAGAGAGTTTGTCTCAGAAGTTCTCAATTGTTTTTAAATTCTGTTTTTACAAGGAGCGGGAGATTTATAGGCTCTTGAGGGGAAGAAAATGATGTAACCTTAGTAAATCAACAGGCCATTTATTCCTGGCCCTGTTTCCTCTCTGCCGCTGACTTTTCGAATTAGCCCCCAGTATTCTGTCTTTGGAGACGTGCTCTGCTGTGGGCATCTGGTAGAGATAATTACGGGTACGGCTCGTGTTTCCTCCGAAGCTGGTACCCAAAATGAACCCTATAAAATCGAGGTGCCTGACCAAGATTTCGAGAAGCCGCTGTCCGCTCGCCACTTCGAGAAGCGACCGTTTCCCGCCCCCTTAATTTGCGGTGTTTGTATCCCACCTCTCTGCAATTTGCACATGGTGGTGGGGACGCAGCATTCAGCAATGATTAAAAAGGAAGTTCAAAAGTCAGCAGCGATAAAGACCAGCATAAAATCAATACTAAAGCCAGTAAAAGCAAAATAGCAGCATCCCTGTGTCAGAGCAACCAACTTTTCACTACCAAATGAGCAGTAATAATGTCTTTAAAAAGCAATCAACGTAAGTAAAAAGTGTAGATGCGTTATTAAAAAAACACAGCCACTCAGTAATTTGGATGGCAGCAGGGAAACAGGAGTTGAGAACCACAATAGATAACTGAACAACTCACCAGTTGGCAAAAGGTATGGGAAATTTGATTTTTTTTACCCAAAGGGTAAACTTTGAACTGTCTGCAAACAAGGTGCCACAGCAGAAAAGGCCCTGTTCTTAGAATTCACTCACTCACACCTCACAAATACCAAAGTCCTCTTGATGATGCCAGGACTAGGCCACAAACCACATAGTTATCTGGATCAAGCCTGCTTTTTCCTATGAACCACAGAAATCCAAACCCAATGCATAATTAACATCTGGAATTTGTCAGGAGGTGGTGATGGATTCCTGGCCCAAGTGGCTTTCAAAATGGGATCTGAATAAAATTGAAATGAGAAGTTCACCAAAAGACACTACGGTCAAATGGATCTTCTACGAGTAGAGGCAGTATACCTATGAATTCCAGATGCTGGACACAAAACACAATAGAGGAATGTTCTTTTTACACTCTACCTAAGTGTAAAAAGACAAGACAAATTGATGGAGGACAGGTCCATCAAGGGCTATTAGCCGCACTGGCAAAATAGAACCTCCACATTCAGTGGCAGTTTACCCAAGAATAACACAAAAACAAATACATACAGCCAAAATACGGGGTTGCTTTCGCACATTCACACAGAGATGCTTCTCTTTTTTAAATTTCCTGCGACACATGCATAGCTGTGCAGGCATACAGAAATCAACGCTTGCAACCACGCCTATATGATCGGCTGCACCTGCGTAGCTGCACATGTGCAACACACAATTTTTTTTAAAAAAAGGAGCCTCCCTGCAATGGTAAGGTAATAATGAATATATTGCTGTGGCAGGAGGATCCTCTCTGACTGTGGACAGCATGGTGCCTGGTCGTTCACATAAGAGGAGCTCCAACCTGGGATCACTGGTTTAGCGATTTTTGAAATTCCTGGGCTGAGGGAAATAAAACGGGGCAAACTCGTTTGGAGGATGGAATCTGTGTGGAATTCCCCCCCTCCCCAAAGGTTTTATTGCGTTCTACATCCATTATATTCGCCTTGTGCAGAGTCCACCTATGCTGCCTCTCCAGAGACCTGCTCAAGGCATTTTAAAGGAAGAGGCAAACAACACAAGGGAAAGCTATTACAACAATCCATTGCAACACAAGGGAAAGCTATTAAAACAATCCATTACCAAAAAGACTGTGCTCCTCAGAGATGGTGGTCCCTTCTGGGTAAGGGGGCATTGAGCAACATCTGCCTGGGGGGTGGGCACCATGACAGTGGAATGGTGCAAAGAATTTGACAATGCAGCCAACAGCGTGCGAGCAGCATTGCATCCAGTATTTGGAAACAAACAACACAACGGTGGAGAATTCGTAAGGCACTGGTTCCAGTTTGGGAACTCGGTCAGACCATTTGGAGCTCCAAAAACACAGGGCAAGTTCAGGTGAGGCAGCATCCCTACCGATCACTCATCAAAATGTTTACCTTCCAAAGGTGTCCAAGAGCATTTATGCATCACCCATGTGCTTGGCTAGTTCCTGCCAACCATTGCTCTGCCTGCCATCAGCCATGTAATGAAGAATGATTTTGGGAAGGGGGGGGGATGCCCTTATTTGTCCTAGCCACTGAATTTTTAGTGCATCATTTGGAAACAGCCACCATCACCAATACCCAAAAAGCCCTCCCCCCCCCAGGGGAAAAAAAAACTTTGCAGTTAAAAAAAATAACCAAGGGTATAATTTTCTTCAATCAACTGCAGCCCATGACTGCAATTACCCAAAATCTTTCCGAACCTTGCTGTGATACTCTCGGGACAGGTCTTGGAGCCTCGGTGGGTGGCTCCTTTTCATCTGCTTCTCAAACTGTTCTTTATTGTAAGGTTTCAAATTAGTGCTAGCAGCAATGAGCAAATTTGATAATTCCATCTCAAATTAGTTAAGGTAACGGGCCAGGAACCGCTAACAAGGGGCCGTGCAAGTAGAAAATGCATCTTTTTCATCATCAGGAGACATAGTGGACCAATTCGTCCTTTTAAGAGTTTACAAGTTGGGCATTTTTTTAAATTAAACTTCCTTTAGTGTCAGGGGGAATTACCCATCTTTTCCCCCCTCTATGCATATGAGTATGTGCATTTAAAAATACCTGCAAAGTCCAGCTCTAAACACAACACTGAATGTAGTCTGTCAAATGCAACACTCTTTACTTCAATGGAAACACTGAACGCGGGCATACTCTGAATCCTCGAAGATGCCGGCTATGGGGTATGTGTGTTGTTTCTGCATTGCTGACTCAGACAGGATGTGAGAGGAGGAAGAATTGGGAGCATGATATTTGCAAGGAGATATAAAGTTTCAAGTACAGCTTGTGAGAGTATTGAACAACCATGGCATAGTAATCCCCAGTTTGGTGCCCCTGGGCAACGAGGCGTCTGCTGATGTATTTCCAACCAGCCACATGCTTCTTCCTCAAGGCAAAGAGCCAATCCTGGCTTTCCTTTGCTACATTGGAGCAAGAGATGCTTCACCTGAGCTCAGGAGGCATCTCCTTTGGGTTTGTGGGAACAGTACCCGTTCAGAAACTGCGGTCTCCAACATAAGACAATGCTAGACTGGGGGTGTCCTCAAATTGTGTGGAACCTCCCAATGTTTTGTAATTGATAGTCCCAATGGGGGCCATTTTGCGCACGACTGATCTCCAACTTCTACAAAAACTCAACAAAGTTGGAAACTCTGGCCTTAGCCGAAGATGAGGACAAAGTCAGTAGCTCTGGCTACGAGTTTTTGTTGCCTCATGGGCACAGGGTGACTCTGACCCTCTATCACATCTCTTTCTCTGTCACACACACACCCAGTGAGGGGGACTTGAACTCAGCTCTCTCAGATCATAACCACTACCCCACTCTGCCCCACTCTGGCTTTTGTCCCCAAAAGTATAATTGGTGTGAGGAGAGAGTCATGGAGCAGCTAATTTAGCTACTGTGAATTGCATAGCTAGTAGCTGCCATGCCATAGCAAAGGAAGCCTGATAAGAGTCGTGGGATGCAATGGCGTCCTTTTCCACCTTGGATCAGAGTTGTCAATCCAGGGATAAGCACAGCCTTGAGAGCTAGACGTTCGTGATGCCTTTCGTTATGATCGATTGTCAGAGAGAAGACCAGGACGAGAGAGGCTGCGTTCTCTTGACAAATTGAGCACAGAGGATCAAAATTGCAAACAGAGACAGTGAAAGTTGGGAAGGCGTGCAACAAGGGAAATAAAAAAGGTGGGACTGAAAAGGGTAGGCGGGGCAGTACCGTTGCAGAAAACCAGGTGCTGAATGCCCCAAATCATAAATGTTGCTGCTGAAAATCAAAGGAATGGTACTAACTTTTGACTTGCCGGACTGGAGTGAGTGCATTTTTATCCTACCTTCCTCCAGCGTGATGTAGTTGTTAAGAGCAGTGTCGTGTAGTGGTTAAGAGCAGGTCGATTCTAATCTGAAGGACTGGGTTTGATTCCCCACTCCTCCACCTGAGTGGCAGAGGCTTATCTGGCGAACCAGATGTGTTTCTACACTCCTACATTCCTGCTGGGTGACCTTGGGCTGGTCACAGTTATCTCAGAACTCTATCTGCCCCACCTACCTCACAAGGTGTCTGTTGTGGAGAGAGGAAGGGAAAGGAGCTTGTAAGCCACCTTGAGTCTCCTTACAGGAAAGAAAGGTGGGATATAAATCCAAATTCTTCTTATTCTTATTTTCTTCCTCCAATAAGTTCAACGTGGTTCCTGCTTTTCCCTATGTGATAGGTTCTGCTTTGAGAGAATGCAGGGCCGGAGGTCACCCAGTAGCCAGATTTCTGTTCCCAGCTGTAGCATGAAAAACCCAAAGTTTACACTTTGCCTGTCCTCTAAAGTCCCCTAAATCCAACATGCACACGTTGGGGAGGAAAGAAAGCTTAGAAATTCAGATCTGTTTCTGCATGCAAACTAGAAACGGGACAATTCTCTTGAAGTTTTCTTCCCACAGCCCCCGTCCCCCTCCCCACAGCTACTTAAGATTGAAGCATCTTTAGGACAACATCTGAACACAATATCTGATCCCCGGCACGAACAAAATACTCTGCTAGGTTCACAAAAAGGGACCCTATTACAGCTAATGCTCTTGCTAAGCATGGCCCGTCATTTCTTGGGAATAAGAATGCTATCAGCAATATATGAATGCCAGGCGGTTTGCTTCAAATTCTGGGAAGCTGTGAAGTTAAGATGGGGAGAAGGATTGCCGAGAGAATTTCAAAAGCTCCAGTGTTGTGCTGAACTCTCTACTTTAATCAGAGCTGAAAGGCCTCCGGCCCGGAGCCGAATGACAGATGATTCTCTTCTGAAATGTTTTCAAATGGAACAGAAGACGCTGTTTATCTGTGTGGTCTGAGCTCATTTACTCCAATAGAAACCTCCAGCTTCTCTCTGACTGAAAGCCAGGTCTTGTTCTCTCATCAGATGGATGAATTGAATCTGGAAGCTTGATCCCGTCCCTTGAGATGTCATTTAAATCCACAGATACGTCCGACAGGCAGAGGGACCCAACAACTCCTTGGCTCATCTCTCGTTCACCCTCCCCTCTCACCTCCTTCATTCACTACGAGATGCTCTCGCCTGGCTTCTTTCCCCCCCCCTTTTTTCCTTTCCTTCCTCCTCCTTTTTTTTTGGCTGTGTGTTAAAATTAGGGCTCCGTTCTTGTGCTTTCGAAACCTTCGATGCAAACGGGTGTTTTTTTTCCAAAATGGAAAAGCCAGAATTAAAAATGGTCTCCAAGTTTGAAAACAAAACAAAATGAAACAAAGTTGAAGTTTTTCTTTTAGAATTTGACTCTGGAGGGCACAAAATCCGGCTGCATCTTAATAGTTAAACGGCACTAAGAACATACGTGCTAATGTATTCATTTATTTATTTTTCGATTTATACAATTGCCCTTCCCTGCAGGGATCAGAGTGGTAAACAACAATGATAAAACACTACAAAACACTACAATCATAAAAATGTAAACAGTTTAAATAGCATAAAAACACATAAAAGAATTAACAGTAGATGGCAAAACCCAGCCCTTTATCCGTCCCTGGGAGGCCACTAATAACAAAGTTATTGACCAGCTAGAGCTGCTGGACCTGGGACCTGGAAACCTCTTAGAATTACCACAGGTCTTCAGACAACAGAAACCAGTTTCCCTACAAAAAAATGACTATTTTGGTGTAATGACATATGTAGCAGGGTATATGTCATTATATCCTGCTAAGGTCCATCCCCACCCCAAACCCTGATCAAGCAAAGCAGTTATGACCCTCCGATACAAATATACAAAGGATAAGGCTCTTCAATGAGATAGCTAAAATGGAGCCTCTGTGTCCTGAAACACTCTATCACTGAATACAAGGTACTAAGCAGAGGTGAGGGGTACAACATTAGTGGCTAGTTGCCCTCATTGGCAGCTTGCAGACTACCTAGAGGTTTTTGAACATGCTGTGTGGCATAGTGGTGAAGTGCTTGCACTGCCACACACACGGTCAGGAGTTCGATCCCCCTGTGGGTCAGATATCCTGGCAGCTGGCTCATGGTCAACTCAGCCATCCATCCATTCTCTGGTTGGTAAATGAGTACCTAGCACATAGCTAGGGGGTAAAGAATAGCCAGGGAAAGCAATGGCAAACTACCCCACAAAAACGGCTTGCCTATAAAATCACTGCTTGCAGTGGTACCCCATGGTACTGAAGGGTAAACTTTACCTTTTTAGAGGTTTTTGACTAGATTGTGGGAGAAACAGGATTGTGGACTATTTGTTTAGGATCATTCTATTCCACCCCACCAGAAAAATCTCACCTGAAGTGGCTAGCAATAAGTGTCAAATAAAGAAACAATGAGTAAATAATATTCTCAGGAGTGAAACTTTGATCGGTCAAAGCAACAGTTACAGAGGAAGGGTTAAAATACCAATAGTAAGTGCAAAGCTATCTAAAGCCAGATGGCTGGACCATGTAAGGCTGTTCCTAAGCACCCGGGCTTAAAAAAAACCCGCATCGTGTCTTGAAGGCAAATATGAGTCTTCATATTGGATTACGCTCAGCGCCAGATAGTTTGCTGGGAACTGTGGCCCAATGTATTGCTCCTCTATCCATTTCCCTTGGTTCCGGTTCCTGTCCTCCAATGCTCCTTGCCCTCCTTCTGAACTGCCTCCTTGAAACTTGACTCCTCTGACCCACAGAATTTACCTGTCTGTGAGTGGATGGGTAATGTATGCCCCTGATCCCAACCATCTGCCAGCTGCTGTCCCTCTCCGCATCCACTTGACAGAAGGAAATAGGTACACACCTGACAATAACGTTGACTCAATAGCAAAGAAGTAGCTGTATTGATTGCATTTGATGCGCAAATCCCCTTGTGGCATTTTTAAAAGACACCTTCCGTGTGTTGTGTAAACAGACTTCAAGAATGTATTGATTTATTTAGATATTTATACTCTTCTTTCGTCAACAGTGGGTTATGTTCTGTCCTCCATTTTATCCTTACAACAGGACATGTCAAGAACCACACTCTCTGGCATGCAAAACTGGTGCTCTATGGCTCATCCATTCTGATCCATTCTGCCGTAGAGTTTCTGGAGATTCCTAGAGCTACCATAAGCCACTTCTGGGTTCTCCTCAGAACTGGAACAGGCCCCTTCCGCACATGCAAAATAATGCACTTTCACAATTGTTCGCAAGTAGGTTTTGCTATACCGCACAGTAAAATCCAACTGCAAAGTGCATTGAAAGTGGATTGAAAGTGCATTATTCTGCATGTGCGGAAGGGGCCATAGTGGTGCAGATGACATCATTTTTTTAAAAAAAATCCACACCACCTTTCTGAAAACGGCAAAACAAACAGAAGGGTCACATCAGCAATTCCGAGTTGTGTGGTAAGGGAAGGGGCTATCTAAGGTGAAGGTTTGTACCAGCAAAATCTTAGGAATGACTCAGTTTGGCACATTCTGTTTAGTCATTTAAAGTGCTGTTTTCTGGTCATTCCTGAAAGAGGTGGCCTGTTTTTGTTTCCATGGCAAACAGCAATACATCTTTAAGATGTGGCACAAGCGGGGTGCAGCACTAATGCTTTAATTTAATTTTGCTGGACCAAGAATTCATCTTGAGCAAGATTATAATTGTTCAAGTCTTCCTGAGGCAGGAGAGTTCATTCCCAGCATCTTCCAAGAGGGCCTCTTGCAGACCTTGGTCTTGCAAAGACAACAATAAGCTTTCTGGTAGGATATGCCATGCACAATTGCCCAGTTATGCCCAAATGGGCAAGAAACGATCTGTAACAATGGGGTTTTCCAAGCACAGAAAAACACAATATTGGTATATTCATTTTGATGCATTTCTTCCAACTGCCATGCTTGCAGTGTGCCCTAGAAGAAGAGTTGGATTTATATCCCCCCTTTCTCTCCTGTAGGAGACTCAAAGGGGCTTACAAACTCATTTCCCTTCCCCCCTCACAACAAACACCCTGTGAGGTAGGTGGGGTTGAGAGAGCTCCGAAGAACTGTGACTAGCCCAAGGTCACCCAGCTGGTGTGTGTTGGAGTGCACAGGCTAATCTGAATTCTCCAGATAAGCCTCCACAGCTCAGGCGGCAGAGTGGGGAATCAAACCCGGTTCCTCCAGATCAGAGTACACCTGCTCTTAACCTCTACGCCACTGCTGCTCCGTACCATGTGCCACCAATATAGCAACAGTTTCCTGTGGGAGATCCTTTGTACACTCTCAGTCAGTTGCAGTCCCAGACAGAAGACCTCCAGGTCTCTAAGGCCCCTTCCACACATGCAAAATAATGCATTTTCAAACCACTTTCACAACTGTTTGCAAGTGGATTTTGCCATTCTGTACAGCTTCAAAGAGCACTGAAAGCAGTTTGAAAGTGCATTATTCTGCATGTGCGGAATGAGCCTAAGAGTGGAGTGCATGCAAAAAAGAGTTCTGCTCTTCTCCCGTTGACTTCAGTGGACTTAGAAGGCTGTCTCTTTGCTGAGGATTTCACTGTAAGAGCTCCACATCTGATTATAAATGCTACTCCTGTTATTAGATGTGGCCAGATCAGATATAAAACACCCTGGAGACAGTGCTGAAATCTTTCAGAGCATCGTTTGAGCTTCAGTCCACATCAATTGAAATTGAAGTAGAAACCACTTGCCATTGATAGAAACCATATGTATATTAGAGAAAGAGACAGACAGAGCCAGTGTGGTGTAGTGGCTAAGAGGAGGAGATTCTGATCTGGAGAACCAGGTTTGTTTCCTACTCCTACATGTGAAGCCTGCTGGATGAGTTTGGGCCAATTGCAGGTTTTTTAGCACATGATACCTGAGATCCTTTACCTGAAGATGCCAGGGGCTGATCCTGCCTGCTACCTACATATTCTTCATTATACTACATTCTGTTTGCTGGTGGATCAGGTCCCATGACTGAGTCTTCGGTTGCTAGGCCTTGTTTTTTAGGTTCGACTATCTGATTGGATGACATTTCCAAACCCACAGTAGAGGAAAATTCCAAGCTGCATACCTGTGGGTAAGATTTACAATTCACAATGCAGCCAAATACAAGGTTGGAATCTGCCATGCATATTTATGCTGAGTATTATTTAAGCACTATTATTTTTGTCTTAAGAGAATACAGAAGAGTTACAAATGGAGTCTTAAAAGAACCCCATATCCTACAGAGCTTATTAAATCATCCTCGCCAACGCACATGCAAATGTTGCTGTCACAATTTGCAAAAACAGCAATGTTTACATGCAAACTGAAGAGGGATATTTTCCTTGATTCTATAGATTGTATGATAGAGCTTCTTAAAAGCTGGAGCCTACAATTGCACGAAGCATTCCAAGGGCATAATGCTGGAAACCTTGTTTGCAGAAGTCCTTGTGAAATGGAACTGAACTGTATGCAACATTACCATTCTGTTCACTGTTGGCGAAAGTTCTGCATGAAAGTTGTTGATATAACCGGTGACGAAAGCGAATCTAGCTTCCATGGAGCCCCGTGTGTGTGTTATACTGTAGACCAGAACTATTGGATCAGGGCCAATGTCCTTTGTAATACAGAACAGGCTGTATCATGACAAGATATACAGGTAGCCCAATCCATGGGGGCAGGGGGTGAATCCCCCTCTGGAGGCAGTGTGGATTTGCCCACCCTGGGGCACTAATGCTTAATCCATAGATGCCACAGTCCCTCCAGCCAGTTAGCCATTATCTGGTTGGCTTCTTACTTTCTATGCTATTATTGGCATGTGATAAATCTCTGCTTGTATATGGATGGTCCAAGCTAACTTCATCAGATGTTGGAAGCTAAATAGAGTTGGCTCTGGCTATTACTTCGATGGGAGACCAAGGAAGTCCAGGGTTGCTATGCAAAGGCAGGCAATGGCAAACCACCTCTGTTCATCTTTGCCATGAAAACCTTATGGGGTCACCCAGCCAGCTGTAACTTGAAGAAGAAGAGTTTGGATTTATACCCCACTTTTCTCAACTGTAAGGCGTCTCAAAGTGGCTTACAAACTTCTTTCCTTCCTCTGCCCACGACAAACACCTTGTGAGGTAGGTGGGGCTGAGAGAGTTCAGAGAGAATTGTGACTAGCTCAAGGTCACCCAGAAGGCTTCAGGTGTAGGAGTGGGGAAACATACCTGGTTCATGATCACATTGTCCACCATTCATATGGAGGAGTGGGGCATGAATCCTGGTTCTCCAGATAAGAGTCCACCGCTCTTAACCATTATACCATGCTGGCTTTCTTTCCACCACCAAAAAAGCTTCTGACAGATTCTTAGTTGAGAAGCTCAAAGAACAGTTGGCGAACTGCTCACAAAACCACCTGCCAAGACCACTCTCTACATCCCAAATAAGTTGTAAAGCCCCTGAGGCTACCTTTATCCTACAGCTAGTAAAATTACAGTGCTTAGAACAGACATATTGTACTGCGATCAGCACTTCACGGCTCAGGTACCTGAACCTTTTTATTTATAAAGGAATAATGGAATTATATTTTCACAGTGTTGCATCAAAGTTCAGTGCATCTGATAAGTTTCCACTCAAGCTTCGCCCCAGGGCCACATGGTCCCCTTTATTAATACCTCATCCTGGTTCATAGATGGATGAATCACTGCTTCGTTATCAATGCAACCTTTAGCCAGAGACTATTATCAAAACCAGCATCCATGGCGATTTTAGAAGGTTTCATTACACCTCCGTGGCTCAGCACATTGTGGAGATGCAAACCTTTGCCGTGCTGATTACAATAATTTCATCGCCAAGAGCTCAGAATACGAACTTTGCTTTCACAGGCCCAATTTTACAGCCATCTTAACATAAAAGACAGAAGTTTTGTTGAAAATGCTAACATTTATCATTATATATATGCTCAGCACAAAACTGCTCACAGTTTTGCAAGCATTCCTAGTCAGTACTTAGAAATGCTGGGTGGCCATTTGCAAGTGTTCGGTTTACAAGCACACAATAGCTCTCTCCTTCCTCTGGGCCCATACCCCAAGTCACAGATTTTTACCTTTCTGAAGGGTAAAAACTTCACATCATCATGTCCACTTCCAGTTTGTACCCAGAAATGACATCACGACACTCTAGGAATTAAAACATTTCTATGGTAAAAACCATAAAGCAAATTCCTACAATATCATGACATCACTTCCAGAAACAAACAGGAAATGATAGCCCAATGTTGTACATCATTATGCAAAGTCTGCCCCAAAGACTCCTGCTGGTTGCCAACATTTAGCTGGCAAACTTAGTGGTGCAGCTCAGACCTAAATTAACTACCTCATAGGAAGACCCCAAGTCCAACATTACTAGACTTATGTACTGAGAGGAAGAGACAGTCTTGTTCCCTTGGCAATGGGTATCAGGCTGTACTCTTAAACTTATCCATGGCCAGTAGAAAGAGGAACATTCTTTTCCTTTCTCCATGTCATTATGAGATAATCTAATAAGCAGTAAATTCTTTCCTCTGTTTTCATCTACACATTAAACTCACTCCGTCTTTCTCTCTCTCCCTCTCTGTCTCTCTCTGACAGTGCAGTCAAGAGTGAAGGTCATACTTTTAAAAGAAGTACTCCTTTCAACACGCAAGGAAAACAGTTCAACTGGAGAGATAACAAAGCAGCCAGAAACGTACCCTTTCTTTTTCTAAGTATTATCTCTTTGGTTCCTTTTAAGGTGGGCAGGACGGACCAAATTAGTTTCAAAGCCACATGTGAGCATGTTCAGGGCTAGATGCTTCTTATTCAGGGCTGAGATTGAAGGGGTGGGAAGGGAAAACAGCACAACTTAGGGATAGGGATGGTGAGGGTAATAATAGACAGACAGACAGACAGACAGACAGACAGACAGACAGACAGACAGACAGACAGACAGACAGACAGACAGACAGACAGACAGACAGACAGACAGACAGACAGACAGACAGACTGGATGGATGGATGGATGGATGGATGGATGGATGGATGGATGGATGGATGGATGGATGGATGGATGGATGGATGGATGGATGGATGGATGGATGGATGGATGGATGGATGGATGGATGGATGGATAAATTGGGAATTGTGAGCCAATGTGTGTGTGTCAGAGAATTTTGGAGATCATCTGGTTAAAGTAATATTAGTTTACATTTTGGCTGCTCAAACATTAGATTAGATTTCCATCAATTAACAGATGAATTAAAAATCACTTTGAAGAACATGGTATAGTTCAATTGATTTGAGCTAGTGATGACTACCCATACAGCAACAGGTGTCTTCAGAAAAGGCAGGGGGAATGCATTGTTTTTAGATGGTGTATATGCAGTGGTGGGATTCAAATAATTTAACAACTGGTTGTTTACAAGCACCACTTTAACAACCAGTTCTGCTGAAGTGGTGTGAACCTGCTGAATCCCACCACACTGTATATACCTTCTGTAGTCTGAATGAAAATGGTGATTAAAACAACAGAACCAAAAGGCAGGCCTGTTAATCAGGAGTGGCTTTGGAGTCAAATCAAACCAGTTTAGTAGCTCAGTCAAACTTAGTCAGCTGACTGTGAAGGTGCTACCTCTATTGCATATGTACAGTAAGGCAGGCATGTCCAGTCCACTGACCAAGCACATATTGTCAAAAGATCACCTATTATATAATCATGGTCCAATATGATAAAACATTGCCTGAAGTCAAGTACAATGGCATTCATTAGCAAGGGAAGAAAGGACAGCCACCTGCCATGCAGCTCAGCAACAGTTGGGAGTGGATCTAATGGGAAGATTCTCATATTGCCAACTCTGAGTTGGGAAATTCCTGGAGATTTGGGGGGTGAAGTGGGGTGCAATGCCATAGAGTCTACCCTCCAATGCAGATGTTTTCTCCCAGGGAACTGATTTCTGCAATCTGAAGATCCGTTGTAATTCTGGGAGATCTCCAGGCCCCACCTGGAGGTTGGCAACTCTACTGTCACCTATCACTCTAGCCACCAGCAAACAAGACTTGGCCCGCTTCCTAATCAGCCTACAAAATCCACCTTCTGCCTCTTAGTAGTTGCTATTATTCTAGGTTGTTGTGGTTTTTCCAGGTTGTATGGCCGTGTTCCAGTAGCATTTTCTCCCGGCGTTTCACCTGCATCTGTGGCTGGCATCTTCAGAGGATCTGATCCTCTGAAGATGCTGGCCACAGATGCAGGTGAAACATCAGGAGAAAATGCTACTGGAACACGGCCATACAACCCGGAAAAACCACAAGATCCTAGTGATTCCGGCCGTGAAAGCCTTTGACAATACATCACCATTTTTCTGATTTTGCATCTTTACATTGCCTTCCTTTTACAATAGACGGACCCAGTTGTTTCAGAATTAAAAGCCAATGCCTGGCTCAATCAGACAGTCCTATCCATAAGGTTCCACCTTAACAGCCCTTCTGAAGATCCCTGGGCCATCTTTTCCCCCTGCATCTGTGGCTGAAGAAGGTCCTCTTACAGCTGCCCACCCTAATAACATCTCTAAGGCAGCTAATAAGGCTCCCGATGAATGATCAGTATGAATTTCTCCACTGCTAATTTCCTTAACTATCACTCTCTGAAAGACAGCTGAAGGGATTTTCGGGTTCAGGGTTTGCCTCTCCTCTCTGCAAACAGAGGGCTGCATTATTTTGGCCAAGTTCAAATCAGCGTATCCGGTTTCAGTGATCTGATGGGGAGAGGGGGGTGAGGGGGAGAGCCTTGCATTTTGAAATGATACAATATTTTGAAATGCGGAACTGCTTCGCTGATTCCTCCTGCTTCACAAGTGGCTCTTCTGAAATCCCCCTTTTCTAACTGAACCGGACACCTCTCCAGCAAAAGCGCCGACGTGCAGCGAGCAAGAGGAGTTCTCTCTCGCCCCTTCCCCAAATTGCACCGTGAAAATTCTTGCATGAGCCCTTTTTTCTCCCGTGCAGCCGTCAAAGACTTCATACGCGAGGTGACAGCTTTTATTTCACAAGCACGCGAGGAAACATTTCCCGGAAGGGTGGTGTGAGCTATCTTGAACTCCTAGAAAGGCAGGATATAAATTTTAAAAATTAAAAAAGGCAGACAAGAGGAAGCTGGGGTAAAAACTAGGAACCCTGGAAAAACGCCAGTGTAAACCAAACCTGGTTTCAATTAGGGATACATCTAAATTTTTCCCCGGTAGGAGCTCTGCCTGGAATATGGCGTTCCATCAGAAGCTGTCCTGATGTCATAGAATGGACTTGTATTCTTTTTTTCTCCGTTTCTAAAGTGAACCCCAGATATCTTTCTGATGGGACACTCACTTGGGTAGGTATTATCATTATTCTGTAGAAAAGCAGTAGAACACAGAGGAGTACAGAAACAGGAGCAAAATGTACTAAAACATCATGATCAATACTTTTTTTAAAAAAAAATTTAATCAGTTTATTATAATACATTCATCCATTACATACTTACATAATACTATACATTCTACATTATCCTACCTTTACTACATTCACATCACATAAAACCATCACCCCACCCTTAATGTGTAAGACTTCCGCTTGGAACCAAACCATTTTATAATATCATTCATCTATTATATAATTTAACTTCAAGTTCGGTAATTTCATCAGCATTGCAGGCATGACAATACCAATACTTGAAACTATCCTGACATGGTGGATTCAGAGGTCTGATCTAATTTGGATAGTGGGCTTATTATTATTTTACTTATTTTTAAAAATGTATTTGTTCCATATTTTTATGTATGATCTGCATTAGGCCTAGCTTAAGCCCAGCAAGCCATTGTACTTCATGAAGAAGAAGAGTTTGGATTTATACCGCACCTTTCTCTCCTGTAAGGAGACTCAAGGTGGCTTACAAGCTCCTTTCCCTTCCTCTCCCCACAACAGACACCTTGGGAGGTAGGTGGGGCTGAGAGAATTCAAAGAGAACTGTGACTAGCCCAAGGTCACCCGGCAGGAATGTAGGAATGCGGAAACACATCTGGTTCACCAGATAAGCCTCCACCACACAGGTGGAGGAGTGGGGAATCAAACCCGATTCTCCAGGTTGGAATCCACCTGGATCATCTGCATAAAGCATGCTGCACAGTGTCTGTCTCACACATGTAGTTCACAGAAATCTGCAGTTGTATATTGGCGAACGTTGAACATGCAAAGCCCCATAAAAGAATGAGTGACATTTGATCCGCCCCCATTTCAATGATCTGGAACATATGAAATAAAAGTCGCAGTTCAGGTGTTGAGATGCAGGTAGGAAATGGGAGCAGTAGGTGGTACCCCCAGGTGGTAGCTGAAGATCTTTAGTTATTAGGGATCTGTTCCCATGGAGAAAATGGCCACTTGGGAAGGTGGACTCTATGGAATTATGCCCCACTGAAGTCCCTCCCCAAACCCCACCCCCTCAGGCCCCATCCCCAACATCTCCAGGTATTTCTCAACCTGGAGCTGGCAACTCTATCAATGAGTAGGAAAACAAAGTTTTCTAAAAACATTTCTCCCCCTTGTTTCCAGAGGAAAAAAACCCAGAAAATGTGGGGAGAACTGGGGAGAAAACCAATAGAGAAATAGTTTCTCTATTGAGTCAATACTAGCTTCAGAAGATAGCAGAGCTAGATTTGAGTCCAATAATACCTGAGAAACCAACAAGGTTTTGGGAGTATGAGGTTTCGGAGTCAAATCAACCTTTGTCAGATATTTAAGGGATCCCTGAGCAAGGCAGAGGACAGGGTTCTTAGATGTTCCTAAATGTCAGTTAGTAGAGACAATTCTGCTGAGTCATTATGGTACTTTTTAAAAAAAGCTATTCCTCTCATTTAGCAACAGGAGCTGTCTGTCCTGGGCCAAGGGTACCTGAAAGTGTCCAACAGCGTCCAAGTTCCTGTCAGACTGGAATGTAATTAGAGTAAATTAAACAGCATCCTGAAGCTGTGGAGGTCAGAAACAGCCGGTGGAGTTGAAGTGGATCATTACCAACTCTCTCTCTCTCTCTCTCTCTCTCTCTCTCTCTCTCTCTCTCTCTCTCTCTCTCTCTCTGTCAAATAGGCAGCACAATTTTGGGGCACCCATTTCAGTTTGGGCCTTGTCTTGGAGACTGTCTTCCTCCTCCCCCTCCCCCTGCCAACTACAGAGGAAGAAACAAAGTTTGCAGTCTGTTCACAATGTCTGAAGGTTCCCACCAGGGCAAAACACTTGAATAATTTCTGAGGAATCCCAAAGAAAGCACAACCCTGTATGTAAGCAAGCTCCAACTTAACTCTAACGTAAAGCAAAATTCAAAGCAAAATTGGGGGTCGGAAATTTAAGAAATTGCTCCACAGCAAATTAACTCCAAAACCTAGGCAAAATTTCAGAGGCTGATGGTTGTGCACCAAGAGAAAACACCACGACTATTTTGATTTAAAATCGGCATGCCACCAGTTAGTCCAAGTATAGTCCATCATGGCAGTTAATATTTATTAATACACAAAACCATACATACACAAACCATAGCTACCATGGACAGCAATGATCCTGGTCCTAGATTGGTTTGGGCAGGAACCAATGATTTGCTGCACCATCAAGCAGACCAAGCAGGTAGCCCCAGTTTGCCTTGAGGCCATGAACCCAGAGTAGTCTTGGCTGCCACCTGAGGGAGCCTGCCTCTCGCAGTTGCTTAGGCAATGCTCAGTACCACAGAGATGTCTCACATTGGGCCATGTGGCGCATGTCAGTAGAGGAAAGTAGAGGAAAGGGTGCGTTCTCTTGTCAAGAGGCCAACAACAAGGAATTGCTGGTACCCAGGAGGAGGCACCAAGACAGAAGGGGTGGACCTAGATGTGAGGATCATAAAGGTATAAAAACCGAGCTGGCTCAAGCTGAGGAGAAATATGGATGAGGGACACTAAAGCGCTCCTTCAGTTATTCTAGCCTCATATCATTTAGCTCTTCAGTTTTAGTATATCTGAGTTTTATTAATTGGCAAAGGGTAACCTGGGGGCAGGGACCCCAAATTGCCAATGCCCCTCTGTCTCCAAAACATGCCGCTTTGTTGAGGTAGGCCTTCCGATACCGGCCAGGCTTAACAATCTTTTTGGTGTTCATATCAACTTGATTCAATTACGCTTACTTCTGCGCCAGAAACTGTTACCTCCAGGGGAGAAAGCAAGCCGGGGCAAATGCATCACTGCCCATGGATATAGTATAAGGAACAGATTAATATACCCGATTTACATCCAGACTGCTGACTCCATTGCTTTAAAACTTCCATAATTGACTTTTTTTTTTAAAAAAAAATATGACATTAGCATTTAAATGGTGCTCGTGTTAGAAGGGTGAAGGTTCAGCAGAATATGATCAATTTATTGAACTTTTCAAATGTTCTTTTTGTGATACAGATATACATATATATTTGAGGCTCTCAGGCTGGAGGCGTTTATTTGGTGTTCTGTCAGACATCAGAAAAAAGTCTATAGCACCAAATGCTTGGAGTTGGCAGCTACCGGGTGGAGGGGGGGGGGAGAAACAAGCTGCAGTGACGTCCTTCAAATCATTACTCCATCCTGTCATTTTTAAAAGTTTGCTTTAAGATGCTTCCAAAATTCTCCCCACTGAAATTTCTCTGTAGATTCTGGAGTTCCAAATTATCTGCTTTTGCTTCTCTTTCCAGATTTTGTGCCAAGCTGTGTATCTACAGCGGGCAGTTTGTTCTTTTGCATTCCCTTTGCTCCTGATTAACTTGTGGGTATCAATAAAACACTGCAAAAAAGCAATCTTGGCAGGATAACATAGCCTCCCCTCCAATTGATGCAAGAGAGAAAGAATGACGATTAAGGAGTGGATCTTTTTTCTCATAACAGATAAAAAGATGTACTTCTTTACTCAAAGGGTCATTGGTTTGTGGAACTTACTGTCGCGGAAGGGGTTAATGGCTACAAGTTTAGTAGTTTTAAAACAAGATCAGACAAATCCATGGAGTGTGTGTCTATCAACGATTATTAGCCACAATGACTAACTGGGATTTCTATATTCAGAAGCAGTAACCTTCTGAATAACAGTGCTGCCAAGCAAGCATGAGGAAGGCCCTCTATGCCCTGCTTGAAGTCCTTCTGCGGACATCTGGTTGGAGACTGTATAGAACCAAACACAGGACCAGAAAGCCCAGAGGTCTGACCCAACATGACTGTTCTTACTTACCCATTTAGAATATTTTGGAAATGTAGAAAAACAAAGCAGTGCACCCATAGCGAATTTCAGGTCGCAGGGAAGCTCATATGAGGTGTTCCTCTTGTAGACCTGTGCTAAAACATCTGATATTACCATGCAGTTGTGTCACCCATCTCCTTAAGCATGAAATCAAATTGGAGGAGGGACCAGCTCACCAGTGTCACAACATCACGTTTAGCAAAAACTAGAAGTGAGGTTATCATGTCATGGCAGCAGTTTAGGATTCCCTATAAATTAATCATATGGCTTTGGGTGAATCTTAGGTGAATCCTAGGTGAATCCTTGACTGTCATCCCAGTGTGATGACATCATTGCTGGTTTGGGCTGGAAGAGGTGTAACACTTTGGCACGACACTGGCGAGCCCCCTTCGCTTCCCCCCCCCCCCAGTTTGTGAAGAAGCAGCAGGGATCAGAGGGTCATTGCTGGGAGATCTCCTGCTCCAGTGAGGGGATCTGCCCCCTATATTAAAAGGCATTATTTACAGTTGGCATAGCCAGAAAAGGAGTGGTAGCATGTTACTTGTCTTGAAAGTCTTAAAAATGCTTACAATGAAGCAAAGAGATACATGTGCACATTTAAACGAATCCAGATAGATACACAGATAACAATATTTCTATTTCAAAAGAACATAACGGCATTTAAGAGAAAAGAGAGACACTGTGTTCAGAATCTCACAATTTCCTTCCAACATTTAACTGCTGTTTTGATAGTGCCCCTCTTGCAATTTAGGGCATCATGATATATCAAAACACCCTCAAACATTCAGGAGATTGCCAGTCAATATTTATGGAAACAACCAAAATTATCTTATCAAGTCTTACAAAAAATACCTCCTACTTCAGATGGTACATTGAAATAGAAAGATGGGGTAACATTTTTCTAACTAACATAAATTAAAGAATACAAATGTGTATATATTTGGGAATTTATGCTGACAGAAGGCTGATCTGGGAATTAAAAAACAAAAAAAAGATTTGCATCCTGGAATTCAATAAAAAGAGCTGTTCTCTGCAGTTTGATAAACATGGGATCGGTTATGTCTGAGTAAGCCCAGTGTCCACTGAATATGGCTCAAAAATCTTAAAATCTCAGAGATTTCAAATTTCTCATTTGAGTGTTGATAAATCAGCATTACATGTTTTAAGTATAAATGTTGCAGACTAAACATATAAACACCAGGAAAATGTGTAGAGCATGCAAACAAACCGTCAAAACCAATACCAAACTGCAAAAAATCCCTCAAAATAATCGACGAAAAGATCTAGGAAGGAAGGAAGGAAGGAAGGAAGGAAGGAAGGAAGGAAGGAAGGAAGGAAGGAAGGAAGGAAGGAAGCAAGGAAGGAAGGAAGGAAGGAAGGAAGGAAGGAAGGAAGGAAGGAAGGAAGGAAGGAAGGAAGGAAGGAAGGAAGCAAGGAAGGAAGGAAGGAAGGAAGGAAGGAAGGAAGGAAGGAAGGAAGGAAGGAAGGAAGGAAGGAAGGAAGGAAGGAAGGAAGGAAGGAAGGAAGGAAGGAAGGAAGGAAGGAAGGAAACATCCATTCACTGCTAAAATAACTGAAGAAAATAAAGAATCTTTGTTTCTACATTTGGGTATTCATACACATGCAAAACCTACTTGAGAATTGAAAAAACAAACAAACAAAAACGGATTGTATCCCACAAATCAGTAGGGGACACATCAGGTTTTAAATGTGGGGTTAATTCTTTCTGTGTAAAAGGCCCAACATGAACCACAAATGATTTGAAAATGTCCTTCTCTTTCAAATTTACTCTGGAAGCAGACAGTTCCTAATCTGCTGGGGTGTGGGAGTGGGGGGAGAGACCTTCCTTCTTTTGTTAGTTGGGAGTTAAAAGAGATCCACAGTTCTTGTAAACAAGGCAATGGCAGCAGCCATGACTTAACCACAGATTTTGATTTCTTGAAAACCACCCTGGATCTTTTCATGTATCACAGTCCAGAGAGGCTCTAATATCTCAAGGAATCCACCTCGAACTTCTGAAACATTTGTTGCTACCAGAAGTGCCAGCAGTTCTTATTACCATAAAATGTTTGTTCTTCCTCACCCCAGCCATGTCTGCCCGTAAATCTTTCCAGTCTCGGCTTATGCAGCGGAGGCCCAGAGCCAGTGCCAAAAATTAACTTGAAGAGTATCCTCCCCCCTGTTTAGGAAGGTTCATTAGCAAGCCAATTACACTGTTCAAGAGACTTGCTATCCTCTGAATTGATGTGCAGGTTCCAAGCAAGCAGAGTTTCAGTTCTTCTGGTTAATCCTCCCCAAACAGGAGGCATTTATGAAAGCGTTCGGTTTTCAGTTGCATTTAATAAACTTTGTCAACGGAGCAAATCATAGCCAAAATGTAGCAACCCGCCGCCCCAGCCTTCATAAATTTGTACCAATGCCCGCTGCCACCCTTTTGAACTTTTCAGAGTCAGCAGAACAACAAATAGGGCGAACAAGCCAAAAGCGAACGTAAAGAGGTCCAGCAATGGATTTTTCAAACAATGCCCGAATTCTGTGCCACTAATTCGGCAACCTAAATCAATTAGGCGGAGGGAACAAATACATAACGTTCCTCGTTTGAATTATTCTGCAGTGTTTACTTTTTGCAGACATTATGGTGATTTTCCTAACCGAAGGAGCTGCTGGGCACCGAAGCTTTCCTTCCCTCTGGCTGCTGGCAATCTTCGGCCAATTTCAGGATAAGCGAATGTTCGTCCTTTCATTTCTTTGCATGTTCATTTACATTTTGAGCAACCATTTCAGTTCCCCTCTTTTCACATGTTTGCAAAGCAGATTCGGGGCTTTTTTTGTGCTGATATTCGCTAATGCTGAGTGCAGACAACTTTTTCAGAGGGGGGACTGTCCCAAGTCCACATGGAAGAACTGTTGGAAAGTAGTGCAACCTTATTTGTCAGAACCAGCACCTCAAACAATCAAGGAAACAAAAGCACTAAGCAGATCTAAAAATCTTCCCCCATCCACAGAAAGTACAGGTTATCTGGTTGGAACTGAGCAGCCCGACCCATCTTTCTGGATTGGTTCCGTGCACTTCATTGCTGAGGATATTGCTTATGGTATCTGCTGTAATTCCATAGAAACACAGGAAAAACTGAAGAGTTCATTAAAAACTTTTTTAAAACAATGAGAAGCATTTTTTTAATTTTCAGGAGTGTTGTTCATTGATTAAATAGGAGTCTAGCAGCATTGTGAAGAGCAATACAATTATAATTCTAGTTTATGAAATTTGTACAAAAATAAAAACTTGTCTTCAGGTACATCCAAATTCCTATTGATTTATTGTTTTTTTTTCTACAACAGACCAATGTGGTAACCCCTCAAGAACTGGTTACTGAACCATCACATACCTCACTGGCAAACCAACCCACAGAACCATGTTCCTGGCTACTACTGGGAATTTCCCCTCCCCAGTCAGTGCCTGGCTTGGAAGTTGTCAGCCCCCGTTATGGCAGATTTGGTGCTTCAGGTTTCAAGGAACAGAGAGAGTTGTTTAAAAGTTGCAGAAATCTAACTCACCTTCATACTTTTGAGTATGAGAACCAAGAGTGTATCAGATTTCAGGTTTTTGTGTGTCGTGGGAGCACTTTAATTTTCATCCATGCATCATGAGATAGTCAGTGTGGTCCAATAGTGTATTATATAAACCAGACCTTTCATCATCTCATGCTTCATTTGCTCCAGAGCTCATCCCTTTTTCTCAGTGTAAGGAACTAGAAAGGCTTGCCCTGTTAAACGTGAATGGGGAAAATTCCTATTATATAAGTTAGTGAAAACAGTAGCCTCAATTATTTGAAATCTGGATTACCCAAACATGCGCTGTGTCATTCCCAGCCTACTGAATGAATCAATATGTACTGTATTCTCTGGATAGGTTTCCCCTATTTTCTCTTTTCAGGTACATATTCTAATTTTTGGACCAATTTTGTTTAACTTTTGCAGAAAAATCTGATATATTTTTACAGACATTTCTTAGCCAGCCTAAAATCATAATTGTTTGAATTTCAGAGATTCAGCAAATGTTTGCCATTCATTGAGATGAGTGTCATTTTGCAAAGGAGAAATATTTTTTTTTGGGGGGGGGGGGTTGAAACCACGCAGATTTAATAAAAGAAACTGTCTCCGTATAGGGGCTGTGGAACCAACTTTGAACAACAGAGGGCGCCTTCATACAGGTTCTAATAATATATTTCAGACACACTAATATAAACTTAAAAATAAATGATAAAAGAAACAATCTGGCCAGTCGAAGAGGCCTGTTTTTAAAAATAGCACTTTTCTGTGGATATTATTCTTTTAAGAAGAGAGAGCGAGAGAGAGAGAGAGAGAGAGAGAGAGAGAGAGAGAGAGAGAGAGAGAGAGAGGATACTGCAGAAATTCAAGTATCATAGTATACATCCTGACTCTATTGCATCTCCTAGTAGTATGAACACTCCAAAACACTGGATCGCTTCCTACCACCAAAGAAAGATGCTTAAAGTAATCTTATGCTCTGATGCAAATCTGCATGACTCCCCTTTACGTTGTACAGGTGACCATTGTGATGTGCTTGGACAAAAAACTCCCAGTGCAAATCCAACCTCATATTAGTGTATCTCCCAAGAAAAACTAGTGCTGAGTTTCCATTCTGATGTAATATTTCCTGTGTGTATAATGTGTGGGTGAAACATAAACACACTAAGGGTTGATGAAGTGTAGACTGTAATGAATATTATCACAATTGAAAACTCATTTGTCATGGTGGCTGAGGAAGGAAAATGGAAGTCCCCAGTTCCTATCTTGCCTCTACAGTAAACTTTTCAGGTAGCTTTATTAACATAATTTCAGAAGATCATAAGTGTCCTGATGGATCGCATCAATGGATCTATACAATCCAGAATACTGGGTTTTTTTACAACAGCCACTTCCGAGAAGCAGGTATGAATACAACAGCCCTTTAGTGTAGTGCCCTTAGTAGTGGGAATTCAAAGAGACACTGCCTCTGAACATGGATATTTCATCCAGACACTACAGGCAAATAAACAAAATAAATGAATTCATTTGTCGGAATTTAAATACATAATAAATAGCTGGGGATAGGGCGTGACCATGGGGTGGAGGGAAAGGGGGTGCTTCTGAGGAAGAAATATCCCTTTTGGACATCATAATTAAGGTGTCAGGCTCCTCATGCTGCTGCCAAATCTTGGGTCAGTCACACACTCTCAGCCCTTTCAGGTACTTGGATGGGAGACCTCCAGGGAATACCAGGGTTATGAATGGAAGCAGATAAAAGAAAACCACCCCTCATGCTTTGAAAACCTACGGGATCACCACAATCTCTGATTTCTTGGTGGAGGAGCTGTCTGTAGGGAGCAGTGTACCACTCCTGCTCAAGATACCCGCTGTCTCCTTAGAAGAAATAAAAAAGTCATCTCAGAGACATCTGTGCTGCCTCCAAGGCCTCTGCGATTGCTTGCACTTGATGGTGGGACATTCAATTTGAGAGCCAGCATGGTGTAGTGATTAAGAGTAGGTGCTGTCTAATCTGGAGAACTGGGTTTGATTCCCCACTGCTCCACCTGGCGGAGGCTTATTTGGTGAACCAGATGTGTTTCCGCACTCCTACATTCCTGCTGAGTGACCTGGGATAGTCACAGTTCTCTCAGAGCTCTTTCAGCCCCACCAACCTCACCAGGTGTTTATTGTGGGGAGAGGAAGGGAAAGGAGCTTGAAAGATACATTGAGTCTCCTTATAGGAGAGAAAGGCAGGGTATAAATCCAAACTCTTCTTCTTCAGTTTGAGAGAATAGATTCTTTCCCTCCCCAGTGCTGGCAATACTGGCATGCAACTGCTCGGCAGGCATCCATAAAGCAGTTCCTGTAGTCTCCCCCTTGTGCGATTGTATGTTTTTCTTTTTCCAAAGAGAAAGGAAACTCCTGAGTCCAGAATGAGTGTTGCTGTTCTTTGGGTTTCTGACTCCTGAGCTGAGATCATAAGGCAGCCCATTAGCAGCCTCCTGGAATTGTTCTTTGCTCAAGTCAGTTCCTTACTTTATTATCCTCAGCTCAAAGCGTTAGAATTCCTGCCCCCCCCCCCACAAAAAAACCCCACATCCCTTGTTTAGAAGACCCCAGAGAAGGTCCCTGGTTGCTTTTCTCTGGGTGATGGAGAAAAATTTCCTCCATTGCATTGTGTTACTTTCACAATGTTAAGAAGCACTTTTTAAAAAAGAGGTGCTAGAATAAAGTCACATGGATTTCCACCAATTCCCCCTGCCAGGACTTGGGCCATCAAGCCAAAGCCAACTCATGGCAACCCCTCATGGGGTTTTCAAGGCAAGGGATGGCCACTGAGGTTGGTTTTCTCTGGGTTGCAACTCTGGACTTCTTTGGTGGTCTCCCACCCAAGTATTAACTAGGGCTGACCCTGCTTAGCTTTTGAGATCTTCCAAAATCAGGCTAGCCTGGACCATGCAGATCAGGGAACTGGTGAATATCACCTCACAAATACCTCACAAAAATGTACCCTAATGTTTAGGGATGAGTTTCAAGAGTGCTGGAAAATGACTGCTTGGGGAAATGCCAGATTTTTCTGCTAAAACCAGACATATATTAACTGTAGAAAAGAAATCTGCATTTTAAAAACAGGTGGTGTCATGTTACATGTCCCAAGTTACAAAATGCCTCTGCCCTAAAACATTAAAACTGTTATATGTAAGAACTGCCGGTGCAGATGAGGCCATGAATGCATGGACACCCCCCTGGTTTCGGATGGGAGGGGACACAGTTCATTAATTTATGGTGTTCTGAGTTTGTTTTTAAAAACTTGTCCCATTTTTTAAAGTAAGATTAAAAGGACAACTTGATCTCTTCTGGAGGGGAAAAAAAGACTTAGCTGCTCTTTTTCAGCAACCAGAACTTGAAAGCCCGGCCGTGAGTCTCTTTGGATAAGCTTGGCTCCGTATGAAAGCCAGTTCTTATTTTAAAAGAGAAGCCCCCTCCCAGGGTGAGATCCTCCTCCTCGGGTGTTCAGGACAGACAGTGATACGGCAGCCCCTCTCTGAAGTCGGACCAGCTCCACAGTGAATTTAGGCATTCGTTCCTGCTTTTCTATTGACGGTGTTGACAGAGAACCACCCAAGGGTGTCTTCTCCTGCCAAAGGCCAGCTCAGAGGATTCTCTCTCTGGGGCCGGGTTCATTAGCCTTCAGTGAGAAAAGGAGTTCCAGAATTCCCAACAGTTAACCACAGCTGTGGGCTGAAACAGTGCCCGCTTCTATTTGCCATTCCAACCTGTGCCCCTGTCATGTGAACTTCCTGTTTATTCAGAACTTTGATCCAACCACATTGACCACTGAATTCACCCCCCAAAAAAACACTCTCTAAATGCTTACTTCATCAAGGGAGTGTGTTGGTCTCCCTGGCGACAATAAGAAGCTATTCTCCAAATACACCAACAGTCCACATTTATCAGAGACAATCCTTGTTCTCTGGAACCAGGCAAAACATAGCCCATTTTGCCATTGGAGGATAGTTGATTAAAATATTACTTCTGCAAGATATTAGGTAGGTGGGGCTGAGAGAGTCCTGAAGAACTGTGACTAGCTCAAGGTCATCCAGCAGGAATGTCAGAGTGTGGAAACACACCAGATAAGCCTCTGCCACTCAGGTAGAGGAGTGGGGAGTCAAACCCGGTTCTCCAGATTAGAATCCACCTGCTCTTAACCACTACACCATGCTGGAGGTCATCCAATGTGTTTGCTGTTGGAAGTGAAGGACTTTACACTGTTACGCTGTTTCCTGCTTCAACCTACAGAGGGGGTTTTACTAGAGAACTAGTGGCTAGGTAAGGACCTAGGGATTTGACACCTTTATCATGCTGGTTCTATCCCTTTGATGTTAGACTGATACTCTCAGGGACTTCCTTCCTTCCGGCTTCTACCTCGACCCCTTCTCACTTCCTTCTTCTTCTTCCTACCATGCCTAGAGAGAGGATGGATGCTCCTCTCATCCATCTCCATCCAGCTAGATTAGGATAGCATAGTGACTCTATCTACCTACCTTTCTATCCAGAATGGAGTTCACTAATAAATACTCTTTTTATTAGATTAGAAACTACAACTGACTCCGACTTTCTTTTGTGTAAGCTTGCCGCACATTGGGATCCATCACGCGCACGCACGCACACGAGGTAAGGCTTCTGCTGTGTTCTAGCCACCCGTGCCGCTCTGCTAACTACAATAAGGGATAATCTCCAACTACCAGGAGCACTTATCCTAACATTTGCCAACCTATAGGTAGTCTTACCCTGGTTCCATGCTAACAGTGATAATCAAGCAGCTCCTTTCTCATTCTTGTATGCACACCAAAGTTGTGCTGGACAGCATTATTATCTCCATTTAACATATAAGACTGAAAGAATATGGCACACCTAATAAACAGACAAGGAGCCCTGTGACACAGAATAGTAAACTGCAATACCCCAGCCCTGTTCACCACCTGAGTTGTACACACTTATAAAGCACTAAAAATTTAATCATACGTAGTATTGCGTTAAGATTTTTTGGTGCTATGCTTGGTCATTGTGTGGAAACATATGGACCCATTAATAAAACACCACACAAAAAAGAATCTTTATGTGACCATGTGTACAGTCATATCCAGATGGCTTTTTTTTGCAAAGGTTTCTATCAATACACACACTTTAATAACACTGTGGGCCAGGGGAAAAGAGAATAAAGAAGTGTATGAATGGAAAGAACTTGAAAGTGGCAAATTGGGCATGTTTCAGTTCTGGAAATAGCTTTAGAACTTTTCTGGATTAAACAAGAACTCTGAAGCAATCCACAAAAACAATCTGTTCATCCCTGTCTTGAATATCAGAAGATATTGTTCAATCTCTACTTGGTGAACACTTGTGGATCAGTTGAACCGGTCAAACCCCCAGCAACCTTGAGGTTCTCTTTAACAGATCTCCTTTGAACTAATGCTGCACTGAAACAGGTGGTGGGCATTTTCCAGAAACAATTTAACCCCCTTTGAAAAATTACTTCCTTTCTTTTTTGGGATGTGTATGTGAAAAAGTTAAAAAAAAAACCATGCATTTTCAGAGAGAAGGCCTCGCCACAAAGGAAGCATCACTCTAATTCTGAATCAGCTTTTGTCTGGGATAAAATGTAATAGATAATTAACAGATGATAGCCATCACCTTCCCTGCTTGTGAACTCCCCCTGACTCCGCCATAAGACATAACGTGGTTTCTCTTGGAAACAGAATGCTGGACTTTATGGACATTGGTCTGAGCTGGCAAGTTGGTCTCTCTGAGAGCCAGCATGGTGTAATGGTTCAGAGCAGGTGGATTCTAATCTGGAGAACATGGTTTGATTCCCCACTCCTCCACCTGAGTGATGGAGGCTTATCTGATGAACCAGATGTGTTTCCACATTCCTACATTCCTGCTGGGTGACCTCGGGCTAGTCGCAGTTCTTCGGAACTCTCTCAGCCCCACCTGCCTCACAAAGTGTCTGTTGTGAGAGAGGAGGGGAAAGGAGCTTGTAAGCCACCTTGAGTCTCCTCACAGGAGAGACAGGTGGGATATAAAACCAAACTCTTCTTCTCCTAATGTCCTTCCAAAACCTCTGCACATCTTTAGAGCCACCAGACACCTGCTGAATGGGCACAGCCAAGCTTCTAATTAATGCCTTTGTTTCTGCCCTGAAATACTTCGCCTATCACTTGGTTAACACTCTATAATACTATATAACAATTCCTGTCCATAGTAATTGCAGGGTTTTCCCCAAGTCAGTCTATGGAGTCTCCAATCAGAACTACAGTCCATGAATCTTTCCAAGTTTCCTGTAATGGCTTTTAAGCCTTGTGTCGCAGGCTGTTTATGGCACGCTTGCACTTGGCTTTAGAGATTTGTTTTAATGCTGTTGGTGTTATTTAGAGAGGGATTAAATTCAAACAGCTTTATGGGTGCTAATAAACGTCCCTTATTATTACAGGCATTTCGATATAAAAACCTCATACAGGTACTTTTCTGTGAACTATGTAGATTTGATTGATTAGGCTGTGCTTGTAACACAGTGGTTTATTTTACACTTCAGTGAGCATTAAATCTTTCGTTAAGATTAAAAGTGCAGTTTCTACAAGCAGGAAATAACTTCACAGTCAACCCAAGGCATGGACCCTGCTTCAGCCAAACTTCATCAGGGGAGGTGGGCAGGAAATCGCTCTGATTAAGGAAGCTGAGTCAGCCATTTCTGGATGTGTTATGAAATAGATTTGGGGCAGGCATCAGGGTTGGCATCATCAGGAACCCACTGAGTTCCATGGCCCCAACAGCAGCTGTGCCCTTGGAGGAGGGGTGGTTAGTCTGCCTTGTTTTGAACAAGCAAACAATAACAGAAGCAAGGACACCATCCTCTCCATCTGGGACGAACTTGGAGCAGATGGAGTGAGCAAAGGAAAAGGGCAGGACTGAGATGGTAGATAGACCCATTTAGACTGTCCTTTTTTCCAAGAATGTTTGGGTCCAGGGCCTACTGAAACACAGACCTGACACTGAATTAACATGTGAATCTTTCCTATATTAAGGTCCATCTCATTTAGCTAATTCACGGAGAGCCAGTGTGGTGTAGTGGTTAAGAGCAGGTGGATTCTATTCTGGAGAACCAAGTTTGATTCCCTACTCCTCTACCTGAGTGGCAGAGGCTTATCTGATGAACCAGATGTGTTTCCACATTCCTACATTCCTGCTGGGTGACCTTGGGCTAGTCACAGCTCTTCAGGATTCTCTCAGCCCCACCTACCTCACAAGGGGTCTACTACTACACCCCTCCTCCTCTTCCTCTTCCTCTTCCTCTTCCTCTTCCTCTTCCTCTTCCTCTTCCTCTTCCTCTTCTTCTTCTTCTGTCTTTGGGTTGCCATCTCTGGGTTGGGAAATATCTGGAGATCTGGGAGATGGCGCTTGAGAAGGATGGAGTTTTGGGATGGGAGGGGAGGGACATCAATGGGATATGTCATGTAATCTACCTTCCAAAGCAGCTATTTTCTCCAGGTGATCTCTGTCACTAAGATATCAGTGGAAATCCCAGAAGATCTCTGTCTTCCACCTGAAGGTTGGCAGCCCTACATATTGTCCTTGTTTAGGTGGTGACTGTAACCCTCTGACCCAAATTTGAAACCCTCTTAAGTATCTTGTGCTGAATTGCTTACAATACTGATCGCTAGTAAGTGAGGAGGGACAGTACCATATTCAGTTCCCAGCAGCACAACCCAAAACATTTCAAGTGCCAGATATTTAATATTTTAAAGCACTGGGTGAACAATGAGATAATGATAACCTTGAAAAAGCTGCACTTTCTCCAGGGATGCTAAAGAAATCCACAATTTATCGCTTCATCATAAATTCCCCGTCCATAAATTCCTTTTTATTACACCGGGTACCCTAACCCTGAAAATATGTAACTAATAGGACATATAAACTGATATTTTACTTATACCCACCCTGTATAGTCAGCATTCATTAGATCAGTGGTTCTCAACCTTCCTAATGCCGCGACCCTTTAATACAGTTCCTCATGTTGTGGTGACCCCCAATCCTAACATTTAATCCATTTTACAGATGTAGAACACTGATGCAGAGAGTCTTAGGCGACCCCTGTGAAAGGGCCGTTCAACCCCCAAAGGGGTCACGACCCACAGGTTGAGAACCACCGCATTAGATTGAGCTGCTGAGCCCAGTAGTGGCTGGTGGTACAAACTCAAAAATTGATTATTTTCACCCTTTTCTTGGCTGTGATGAGAAACTGCTTCCTCTTCTTGCACGCTGAAATGGAACTGAGGCATTTTTAAAAGGGCATCGTAATTTACACAACATCAGCCCAGCTCGGCCTGCAGTCCAGCTATCTGATTATTATAATGCATCATAGTTGCTGAGGCTTGCCAGAGCACTACAACTCCCAAGCAGCATTATGAAAATGTGAATGCATCATTAGGTGCCAATTTAGAACTCTTGAAGGGAAAGTAATCCTTAAGTTGTTTATGGAGGAAGCTCATAATTAGTGGCACAAATACAATTGGTGTGTGTGTGTGTGTGTGTGTGTGTGTGTGTGTGTGTGTGTGTGTGTGTGTGCGCTGCCCACCACTAATTGTTTTCATGCAGATCTTGGTTCTCATCAATATTTCTAGCATATAGTTATGCTACTAAATTTTGAAGCCTATTTTGACTTAAAAATTCCCATTATGGTTTCATCCATTGCAGAAATCAAACCAATGATGATTTTTTCCCCTGCCATTTCCCATTCCGTCATGTTGAATTCTTTCCCAAGCATATGCTTGTTCATATTGCAGTGATGTATACATGAAACGCAATGTATAAATTGCATTAAAATTGCAAAAAGGGAGAAATCTGTAAGACGGGCAATAATAAATGGCAAAATGGCACAATGACGACTTACACAAACAAAGGAATAGAAAAGGATCATGTCATGCACCCTAAACATTTATTTATAGTGAAACCCAAATACCCCGCCTCTCAATCATAGGCCTTTGAGGTGGTTCTCATAGAAAAGCACAAAATTATAACCTCCCCAAAACTTGAAAACACTTCTTAGAACAGCAAGCCAAAGAATCTGAACTAATACTTTTTAAAGGTCAGTAACAACATCATGACCAGAACAGTGTGCTTGTGGAGTCCCAGTTACAAACACCAGACGATGATCCTGCAGATCATGCAGAAACAAGGAGGCCATTTCAAAAACAGACATAGAAAAGTCCTGCCTTGGACAATCATTCACCTCCCTTCCGATGTCATAGTACTTGAAACTGTACCTCTTAGTTCTCAAGCATGCTCATACTGAAGCAAGAGCTCCAGTGTTGGGATTCTAATAATTTGACAACTGGTTGTTCACAAGCACCATTTAGCAACCCGTTCTGCCGAAGTGGTGCAAACCTGCTGAATCCCACCACTGAAGAGCTCCCTTCTAATGCCCGGTGCCAACAGATCTTGGCAGTGGTGGGATTCAAATAATTTAATAACCAATTCCAGTGGTGGGAGTCAAATAATTTAACAACTGGTTGTTTATAAGCACCATTTTAACAACTGGTTCTGTCAAAGTGGTGCGAACCGACTGAATCCCACCACTGGATTTAGGGCTTTAAATTGAAGCTTTGGGTTGCGCCCAAGAGACACGGTCCCAACAGCCATAGCCTTCTTTTCTCAGATTTGATACCCCAAACCAGCAAAATTAGTAAATAGTTGGAGGTGGCTCAACAGGTAGTATACATGGGAGGTGAGTGGAGGTGGGTCAACAGGTAGTATACACATTTGGCCCAGTATGGCCCAGGTTAAATCAAAAAGACCTTTCTCAGCTCAAACCCAAGAAAAACTTTGGCAATTGGAGGAGACAATATTGAGTCAGACAGGCCAATGGTGTGACTCAATATTAGACAGTTTCACATGTTCATTCCAATAAATAGCATCACTGTTGCCACTGAATTTTGCACAGATAACAGCAGTTCAAATTAATAGGGTTGTTGTTAATACACCTAAACTCACAACTTTGTTCAAGATATCTGAAACAGTTGTTCCAAAATGCCCCCCCCCCCCTTCCCTGCAGAATGGACCTGGGGTTTCATCCTCCAGAAACACCTAAAGAATTTTGAGAGAAACAAAAGAAAATATGCTGCCATCGTTAGAGATGAACAAAGGTTCTGCATTTCATTTCTTTCAGCGCTCATTATCTTTTTGTCAACCATTTCCATTCTACGCCATTTGCGTTCAGTTTGATCGATTCGTTCATACTGTGAACCCACGCCGCATGGTTTTTATATGCAATTGATATGATATTTATACATACAATGTAATAATATATGTATGCTGCATCATGCTGGTTTATCGACACACAAATAATGCTGAAAAATGTATACATTTAATGGAAATATTCAGAGCAGGGAGGCAGAGTGGCAGAAAAAAAACGAAAAGATCACCGATTCAATTTGCACTGCAAAGGAAAAAATCAAAATTGGAAATAGAATTTGGGGGATAGAAACAGCAGGGACGAGAAACTTCAAACCGTCCCTAAAGGTGAAGAAATACACGGGAAAACTAATAGCCTGGAAAAAGCGAGCTCATTTTCTTGGGGTGGGAAGCGTGTGCGCGGTTCCCATATCCCTTGAGCCAGGTTAAGATCGCACAGCCATTTTATCAGAATTTAAAATACGGCGCTTGCACTCGGAGTTTTGATTCAGGGAAAGAGGCAGTTAATTACTGTGCTTTTCAGCTAAGTGTCTTGCTGAGTCTTGAAACGTCTCCCACAAGCAAGGCTTGGGCCTTGGCAAAAACGGACAGCCCCAGTCACCTGCCTCGCAGCCTTCAGACAGTCACCACCAGGGACCTCGTTGATGAATGGCCAGTTTACAAGGCTGTCGTGCCAGTTTTGTCCAGGGGGAAATGCAGGAGTCTCTCAAAACAGCTTATTACCAACCTGTGGCCAAGGCAATGATCAATCACGCTGATCAGATATGGCAAACACAGCAGCTGATACAAAGAAGATGTCCAGCTGTTTAGCTTGAGGTTAACATGACAAATGATACCGGGGACCAAGAATAACTAAAGAGGGGAGAGGGCATATTTGGTGGGGAGCCAGGGGCCCATCAAAGCATGGCCGGTTAACAGCAATATAATAATATCCCCCCCCACTCCACCTCTCAAACACACATACTACACACACACACACACACACACACACACACACACACTGCAATACTGCTTTACTTTCATCAAGGTAACCTAAAGGCTGCTCCCGGTAATGGTTTTTTAATGGTTTGTTTTTAATGGCTTTGAAAAAAATATACTGTGTTTTTAATCGCAAGCTACCAGGACTAGGGTTCTAAAGAGGAGGCATAAAAATATTCACAATTCATTAGTAGTAGTAGTAGTAGTAGTAGTAAGTTTATTGTCTTGGCCAGAGGCTTTCACAATCTCCTCATACACAAACATAGTGATATTAAAACCAACACACACAAAAATCCTCCTTGTATACCAATGTAGCTAAAAAGAACTTAATTAGCACTAATACCCCTGTCAAATAATAAAACATATCATCATTACACCATAAGTGGCCTGATTCTTCTTGTGGCATGACCAAAAAGTGCTACTCGGTTGGAAATGTATGGATCTCCATCGGACAATAGACAAATCAATTTCCCAGTGTTGTCAGTAACCCCTACAACTGGGAGGAGTCCTTTAATACATTTGGTCCTTCTGTCATCATAAAGAGGGCACTCCAAAACATAATGCAGAATGTCCTCATCTGCCTCACTGCCACAAATGCATGTATGGTTAGATACCGGCACATTACTACATTGTGTGCTATACACTGCCATTGGTATAGCCTGGAATCGCAGGTTAGTAAATGCCATTCTGAAAATATAAGTTGACAGATTCTCTAAATTAATTCACAATTAATTAATTTAAAAAATGATAAATGGCCCATGTATTATATATACATTTGCCTAGCTTAAAAAGCTGCAGGGGGCAGTTTTCAGTTTAGAAAGAGTGACTAAAGGGGACACCCTATTTATACATTTCCCAGCACAGCCTGAATCCCAGGTTTATTCCATAGCCACATGGCGCCCAGTGGTTTGTTCTACCGCTTTCCAATGATTGGCTGAAGATTTCTTCAAAAACTCAGAACACACTCAACACAATACCTTTTACCATTAAACGATTCTACTCTAACGAAAATACAAATAACACTAGTGCAGATTTCTGAGAACATTGTGTGTGTTGGACATATGATATTTATTTATTTATTAGTTATATCCCGCTTTCTCCAGCACAGCTGTTTTGAAAAATTATGCAGTCTATATTCAATGTCCATTGCAATCTACACTTCAATAGTGCTTCCATAATAATGGGCATCCAAACACATTGTCCATAAGTGTATTTCTATAGATGCATCCCATTTTTTTGAAGGGGGGGAGCTCTGCAAAACTACAGCCCCTTCAGCACTTGCAGAATGATGCACTTCCAATCCACTTCCAATCCACTCTGCAGCTGGATTTTACTGTGCAGAATAGCAAAATCCACTTTCAAATAATTGTGCAAGTGGATTGAAAGTGCATTATTCTGCATGTGCGGAAGGGGCCTATGAGATGTACCAGTGTACAACGGGTGAAAAGAAGGTCCATGCAGGTGTTCTCCAGCCACTTGGATCAGATAGCAGGAGTAGGTAGTCCTTCTCTTATGAACTTTCCCATTTCCACACCAATGAAGTGCTAAATTTCCATCTGACTCAATGTGAACCAAGCCTATGAGGAAGATTTTTCCTATTTTCCTGATATTGTAAAACTCCCATACCTCTGATAGTCATTTCCTTCCTCATTGGAACACTACTGGGAAGGAAATCAACATCCATACTTTCTGCCAAGTCCTAGATTATATGAATGTTTGTTTTTTGGTGCCATTTCTTTGGTTGTTGACTTTGTGATTTTATAGCTGTTTATTATAAATACACGAGCTGTTTAGTGAGGTATGGTTCCTATGAAATACAGTGAAAAGAAATAGTCCAACTCTTCTTTGGCAGCTAACATGGATTTGCAGCTGAGTATTCACTTAGCAGGGAGCTGCAAACCATCCACACTCTGTGATTAGTATAACTGTATATCAGATGAGTATTTTTTTCCTTGCAATTGTCTCATTCACATGTTACCTTTTTGTAAGCAGACTGTTTATTTGGTGTTATGTAATGTGCGGAGGGACCCACTTATGTTCCAATCCATGATGGCATTCAAAATTCAAGCTTGGAAGCCCAAACCCAACAGTTCACTCACAGGCCAACACAAGATCCCTATGGTTTTCCATACATTTGGCAAATTGTATTACGGGCCCTGCTGGAGACCACATTTCTTTGCGATTAATAAGAAGTAGCATTTCTTGTTATGAAACTACAAGGTATTTAAGAGGAGCTCTGCTGCGATGCACTTCACTCGATGTATTTACTAAGTACATCTAAGTACATGTATATATGTATTCGAAAGTTAAAAGATCTAAATTGTCAAACTGCAGGCGACCAGGTATAATGGGACCAAATTCTAACTCTCAAGGGTATAGAAAGTGCAGACACCGCGGTGCAACTATGCTAAGCAAACTCATATTGACTTGCGTTTTTTTTAAATGTTGCGTTGTTAATGGCAGGATCCGTTTCATGGGATTGTGAAATCCTAGAGCTGAGAAGGGAGTCGAAGCAACTGCTGAAGAGTACCCCCATTTGAACTTCACTGGGAGAGTAATCTCCTGTTTAACAACAAAGACCAAAGGGGAAAAAAATGCTGTCCGTTATCTTCTTTATGCCTGGAGGAGGATGCATCCATCACTTTATCACTGGATGTATCTCGGTTGTTAACTCTCCTACACTTGTTAGGGGGGTCTTATTGTGCCTGTAGCTAACGACTGCCTTTTTTTTTTTTTTTGCTTGAGTGGCTTTGTGGAGAAAAAAAAACTTGTTTGTGAACACAATTAATGAGCAAAAGGCAGTCCTAAATGAGACAATAATTTATGACTTCTGGAACAGGCAACCTTAACAGTCGAACTCATTCAATGATACATTTCTATCGAAAGAAGACAGGGAGCAGAAGGATTTTCATTTTAGAACAAACGAGGGCCTAATTTTTCATTTATTGTATTATCGTTTCAGCTTATTAATTTAAGAATGTACACCCTACCTTTCTATTAAATCCCCCATGGTGGCTGCAGTAATAATTCACATAACAATCAATACTCGGTTGAAAACAAAGCCCTGCTTTCCAGAGAACATTCTTTTAAAAAATTGGCTACGTTATCTAGAAACCATGAAAAATAAAATTAACTCTATGGCTATAATATGGACCGAAAAATGGAAACATTCGGTATAGCACAGCTTGGAAATTTTACTAAAACATTGTTAATCAATTCTAGGCAGGGTTGGCAGTCAGATGCATGAGAAACAACGATGTACAATAGGGAGATGTGGAATAGGACGGAAAAGGGTTCAGTCCTGATTCAATTGCAAACATTTCCCCTTTCGATACACCAGTGATGGACTGGGGGGTGGTCTTCAAACGTATCAGAAAAATAAGACTCGCTTAATGGCTAGCAGATTTCCAGAGTGTCAGTTCTAGTGTTTTCCACAGATAGATTTTCGACTCTATAATAATCATGCAGCTAAGATACAAGGTTTCTTGTTGGCAGTAACCTACATGACATGACTTAGAAGGCAGGTGTTATTCTAATTAGCTATTGTTGGGTTATCAAAAGTCAGAGCTGATTAAAGCCACTAAGTACAAGTGCAGTATTTTATTTCAAAGAATATTATGAACTCCATGCTGGGACCCTTTCACTAGGAACCTACCTTCCGGAGTCAGCTAAGAGCCCATGCCAGCAGTAATCAAAACTGAAATCTGCATAAACCTTCAGGGTTTTTAATTCAAGCAGAGCCATTTCATTAGAAATATGTTACTTTATGAAATCTGTTCGCCAGCAAGGGGAGAAAAATGTGACTTCTTAAGAAAAGTGAATGGCATCTCTTTAGTGATTAAACCCAGATTAATGGAGGCTCCCACTGGTGGGCCTAAGTCCATTTTATTGCTAATTCATTTAGGTACTATTTCAGATGTACTTGATGAAAGTCACCTGCTAAGAAGTCATGTTTTGGCAAGTAAGGATAGCCATTACGGTTGAAATCCCAAATAGATTTTTTTTTTATTAAAGAAGCTTTGAAAAGTGTCTTGCGTTAGGCAGTCTTATTATTTAATGTACTCAATTAGTTAAAAAAAATGGGGGGCCCTGAGTCACTGATGAAAGATTCATGGAACTGTTATGTATTTTTCCATGTATTTCTCCCCCAGCCCTGCACAACCTGCTACGATCAGTATAAATCTGTAAAATGTAGAGCCCAGTGAAGACAACTGAGATAGACAGCTGTTGTAGAGATGTTCGGTGAGAACTGGAAACTGTACTCCAATCGTCACTGGAAATTCCACCCTCCAACAGTGTTAGGGACCCTGGTAGATTTGTAGGGAGATCCACTCTGTGAGATACCATATCACCCTTGCTGAGAGTTAAATTTATCTATAGATCCCTGAAACTATGACTCTGAAGTAAGTAGCAGTGGAGGCTTATCTGGGGAATTCAGATTAGCCTGTACACATGCCAGCTGGCTGACCTTGGGCTAGTCACCGTTCTTCTGAGCTCTCTCAGCCCCACTTATCTCACAGGGTGTTTGTTGTGAGGGGGGAATTGAAAGGATATTGTAAGCCCCTTTGAGTCTCCTATAGGAGAGAAAGGGGGGATATAAATCCAACTCTTCTTCTTCTTCCACAACACCTTTTTATTCATTACAATGTTCCTCCATAAAATTTTGAGATGTGAAGAACAACAACAATGATAATGAGCCCCTAATATGTTTTGCAGGCAATGTGTTCAAGTAGACTTCAATGGAATCTATGTCCATTGATGTCAACAAACATAGAATAATGTAACTCTAGGAGTGTCTTGTGTGTCATTGATCTGCATCTTTGAAAACGTGCACACACACATGCATGCACACATTATCATCATCATCATCATCATCATCATCATCATCATCATCATCATCATCATCATCATCATCATCATCATCATCATCATTTAATTTTGTTTGATATCAGAGTTGCCAGTTCTTTAGCTGGTTGTTTGGCCTTTCATTCAAACCCCACCCAGAGGTCTAGGATGTTGTAATGTATCAGCGTATTTGTGCAGATCTCAGCAGGTCTGTCTTCCGAATCTGACAGATGTTGATTTTGTCAATTTGAAGATGTTTTAAAATGCTGCCCTAGTGTTTTTAGAGTAGAGCCCAGGGTGCCGATTTCCACTGGGATGACCTCAGCTAGTTTGTGCCACAGTTGCTGAATCTTGATTTTCAAATTGTGGTATTTAGTGATTTTCTCATGTTCTTTTTCATCAACCCTGCTGTCACCAGGTATTGCTAGGTTGATGATGGTCATTTTCTTGTCCTCAGCCACTCTGATGTCTGGCTGGTGTATTACGTGCCAACACTTTGTTTGGATTTGAAAGTTCCACCTTCTCATTTTCTGTGACTTTCTCTGGACAATGTTCCCACCAGTTTTTAGCTGTCCTAATGTTGTAATTCTTGCATAAATTCCAGTGGACCACTGAGTTTTGCCTCTGTACTCAGGGGTCTTTCTGCAGCAGCTAAGTTCATGATCTATATGATCTTCCCTCATGGGCCCCTTCCGCACACGCAAAATAATGTGTTTTCAAACCACTTTCACAACTGTTTGCAAGTGGATTTTGCCATTCCGCACAGCTTCAAAGAGCACTGAAAGCAGTTTGACAGTGCATTATTTTGCATGTGCGGAATGAGCCATGGACATTCCGTTGTTATGGGGAAGGGGCTTTCATGCTTCGATGACATTGAGAGATATGCTGGAGGTAGCGTATAGTACCAGAAAGGTCTCCCAAGCCAGACAGGTCTCAACCGAGAAACCAGACTGAGAGTGTCCACCAACCTGTACAATATGGTGAAACAAATACAAAAGAATCCTATACTGCATCGGTTGTGTCGCATGCTGAGGTTCCTGGTATGTGTCAACAAGTGAGCTACTAGTGGACCAACCATCAAAAAGACAGAAGAATAGTGCACAAGAAAATCATGCCATCATGTCCTGTTAGTACATCATCATCATCACCATCATCATCATCATCATCATCATCATCATCATCATCATCATCATCATCATCATCATCATCATCATCATCATCATCATCATCATCACCATCATCTGGGAGTAACCCAGGTTTCCCAGCTATGTCATGCATGCATGAATGTGGAAACACATCAGTCCCTCACCAACGTTCCCAGCTGCAAAGCATCATGTAGCACTGCTCACATTTCTTCAGCTACATAACGTAAACTGATAGCCAGACACACAACCAGTGGAGAAAGATCTGCCTGGCCCAATTGTCAAGCTCATCTTCCCTTCATGAAGGCTTGAAGCTGCCTAATGCTAGGTCAGACCCTTGCTCTGTCTAGGTCAGTGTTGCCTACTCTGACTGGCAGCAGTTCTCCAGGGTCTTGGGCAGTGATCTTTCATATCAACCGTTGCCGGATTCTTTTTAACTGGACACGCTGGGCATTGAACCCGGGACCTTCTGAATGCAAGGCAGGAGTTTTGCCTCTCCTATGTTTTCCATTCAAATCCCTTCTCTTGTGTTTTGTAGGCTGTAAATCTGTGGGCAGAGCCGTTCTTTCTTGACCGATATAAGCCACTATGGGAGATAACTTGTGGAAAAGCTCAGGCACCTATTACAAGACACTTCCTTGATATTCTGGAGCCGTAACTTACAGATGTAGCAACATCTGCACCACTGCAAAAGAATCTGAAATCTGTGCTGAAACGCAACAATTGTTCAAGTTGCACGTTGGAGGACATGACTGAAAAACTTTAAAGGTTTTCTGATAGGGTCTGAGCTTGAATGTTTTAACTTGTTTTAACCTAGTCCTTTACAGCCCAAATAAAACAGGAGTCTCAAAGCACCTGAAAACCTTATTTAGTCCAGAATGAGAAGTTTTTGTGAGTCAGAGCTCACTCCATAGAGCAGGGGTTCCCAAACTACGGCCCGGGGGCCAAATGTGGCCCCCTGAAGGCATTTATCCGGCCCGCTAGGCATGGCGGCGATGGCTCCATTCATGTGGAGTGGGGGCTCGAGGGAGAGGAGGAACCGGCCCAAACGGCTGTTGATTGCAGTTACATGATGGCACCCCCAAATCTCCATGAATTTTCTGACCCAGAGTTGGAAACCTTACATGTGGCAACTCCTGCTCCGCCCTTCCCTCTCAGCTACTCCATGTGTTGCTCTCAGGCTTTCTGTTCCGCCTCACTCCCATTGGCATCAGCCAGGCTGGCGAATCGCTCGCTGGCTGCTAGGGTGGAAAGAACCCAGGAAGATACCTGATCCTGGGTTAGATGGAATGCTTCATTGGGAAAGTTCTGCTTTTTTTTTTTTTTACAGGGGAAGGTATTCCACAGCCTCCCCAACAATATTTGGAGCCCACCCTGTACTAAAAATAGACCATGACAGAAAGGCTGAAAGGTGAAATCAAACATTTTACAATCATTTGTGCATAGGAATTTGTTCATAGTTTTTTTTAGTCCGGCCCTCCAACAGTCTGAGGGACAGTGAACTGGCCCCCTGTTTAAAAAGTTTGGGGACCCCTGCCATAGAGGCACCCTTACCTGTGGTTTTCCAACCTGCTAGAAGTGCTATCCTAAACTGACTGAGCAGAATCTTTTTTAAAGAACAAACCAACCCAGGTTTGCATCCTTCTTAAGCCCTTTGACTTCAATTGATTTAGGACGGCATAACTCTGTTGAAGGATGTTTGGCAAATCTGCAACCGAAAATGTGCACACAGATAAAAATGAGGTAGGGAAAACTGCCGATGGATTTCATAAACTGTGAGAATTAGGTTCAGATTTTTTTTTAATTCTCCCTGTACAGGCAGTAAAAAAACAATCTCCTTAATTTTTTAACAGGGGCGCATGAAGCTGCTAGTGCTTCATATTAAAGAGAGAAGCCAGTGGGGAAAAACCACAGAGTCCTTCCCAAAAAGGAGGTTGGCTTAGGGAGAAAAGCTGACCTCCGATGTCAACAAAGGAAAGGGAATAATATTTCTTGAGAGTCTTGGAGGCCCAGGCAAGCGAATCTTAGCCTTCTGTTCAGCTCAATTCGTTCACCTCCAAGGCCCTCTAGTGATTCAGTCCTGTCTTACTATCCTGTAATACCCCTTGTTTTACAGTTCCTTTTAAATGCATGTGTTAATTATCCTGCCATTGCTGTAATTTCTCCCTGTAGTCCATTAATTAAGAGGTCACAATCTAAGAGCATGTTTACCCAATAAGCTTTCTTTTTTAATTATCTTAATTGCTTGGATACTGACAAAGAATCTGTCCTTCCCCCATTCTCCTCCACGTATTCTCATTGGATTAGCAAAGAGCATTTTAAAAAACACACACTCATACACAAGCACAAGAATGGGTTTGTTGCACAGATAGGGCCACCTACTCTTGCTAAGTCTTACAGTTCAAAGATTAATGCGGAAAAGCCAATTTTCAGTTGACACAGAAATTGACAGAAATGCATTTTGGCTTATTTATTAAATTTTATTAAAACATTTATATTGCACCTTTCCTCGTTGTTCAAGGTGGTGATAAAGCTGGAAGAAATACGTTTGTGCAGAGGAAATGAAGGAACTGAATACTGCTTTGAACATCACAAAGTTTATGGGAACACCAGAAATCGGACAAAGTTGCCCAGTTATATGTCAAGGGATAACAACATCCAACTTGTTACATGGGGCAAGCAAAGCTAGATAATGGTATTGGATTTGTTCTTTGCCTAATTTGATTTGATAAAACAATGTAGGAATGACTTCACTATTCCCATTCCTGCTGTTGTCCAGATGAAAATCCCTGTTTTGAGTTCTCTTCCCCCTTGTACAAATTCAGTTTCATTATGACATTCATTTTGACACTGAGGAATATACTTCCTCGGAGTGTAGTGGAGTCTCCTTCTTTGGAGGTTTTTAAACAGAGGTTGGATGGTCATCTGTCAGGGGCGATTGGTTGTCTGTTCTTGCATGGCAGGGAGTTGGACTTGATGACCCTTGTGGTCTCTTCCAATTCTATGATTCTACGATTCTATGATTCATTTTTTCCAACCCATTTATTCCTTATTATTTTCCCCACGGTATGTATTGACTTCTATGTTATTTCTGCATTGATAAATTGGTAGCTATTATGGGTTAAATCTGATGATAATTTTTATAGATTGCAAAGGATTTATGACGGCAGAACAAAATTAACTCACCTCTCCATTTCTACTTCAACCCAAAATGCCCTTCTCCCCAAAGTACTGATCCCAGGAAACACGGGATCCCAAAAACAGCATAAAGGGGGTGTCAGAAGTCATCTGTTGGGGGCTGTGAAAATCATCTCCCCCTTTTGTCCTTGGAAATATTCCATTAAATCCCATAGGTATAAATTAGGTATATCTAGGTACCCAAAAAAGTGCACACATTTGCTTACACAGTACGACCAAATCTACAAATCAAACACAGAAAAGCAAAGAACTGAAACCATTGACAAAAATATGAACAAATATAAAAAACTGATGAAAAATCAAGTGTATTTACTCATCCCCAACACAAAGAGTGCAGTGTTTTCCCTCTCTGAATTCCAGCCTTCTTGCGTCTTTTGCGTCTTTTGTTGGCTTCACAGACAGCATATTTCAAGCTTATCGAAACAAACGCAAATCAAGATTACTGAAAAGACAAATCAAATCTATTTAGCTCAAATTCATAAAGAGCTTGCAGGAAAAGAGAGCCAAGTATGATTTTAATAGTTCGGGAAAGATGAATTGGGGGAGGTGAGTGGGGGAAATCTAATATTTTTGTCACAGTTGTATAGGACAATATTTGACATGCGGACAAAAGAGATTCCTTGGGTGGCTTTTCCCCCCTTTTAATAAAGGCTTCATTCAGATTAGACATCTTGGAAGCTTTCTAATATAAAAGTAATATAAATTAATTAGAAAACACTTTGGGAAGCATGATTGATGCATGGAAAATAGATGTTTCCCCACACTTATTGTTTCTGCTGATGGATTATGGATGAGTATTTAACAGTTCATTTGACCCGCCCATCCATGCGGCTGTCGATTCTGGCCGTGCCAGTGCGCACCAGCAACTTCTAGGCAGTTAAAGACTCTTTAATAAAGATTAAGATGTCAAGAGGTCCTGCATAGCACAAAATCCCAAGTTTATTAACTTCTCATTATCAACTTGAAATATGGAGGCCATCTCTTCCCCCACACACCCCCTCCGCCACTGCTAAAATGTTCCCCAAGGTGTAGAATGTGATTAGGCAGTGGGCATTTGCGTAAAGCAACTGGTTGTTTTCCTCCACAATATTCCTCAGTAGAGTGACTCTAGAGACTTACAAGTTGCAAAGGCGGTCGTTTAACTTGTGTTTAATTTTTGTCATGTGCATCTTGAGCTTGTTTTCTAGTTGGAAACAAAAACAAAATGGATTTCCATGACTGCGATCATCACCTAAAATCCAGTGCAAAAAACGCAGTACAAAATGTACTTGGGAAAGAGTTCTCAAGCGAGGCTTGGGTCGAGGTTGACAGAAGAGAAACTGGTTTCTGCTCCTAGGATCCACACAGCTTCTGGGGGGACCTGGAGATAGCTTGAATTACGACTGACCTCCAGACTACAGTGATCAGATCCTTTGGAGGAAAAGGAAAGGTTGCTTTGGAGGGTAGACTGGATGGCATTATACACCACAGAAGTCCTGCCTCCATCCCCAAATTTCCCATCAACCCTAGAGGCAACCTTCACCAGAATGCCCATTTATGAATTTCCAGAGGCATCTGGGTGTTTGAAACAAGATGATAGGCGAGATGGGACCTTTGGCCTGATGCTCAAAAACAGTTACTATGTTCTGAGAATTAGATAAACTTGTAGTTGGCAAGTTTATTAGCGGCTATTTACCGTGATGGCCAAGAAGACAACTTCTATGTTCAGAGGCAGGAAGAGCTGAACACAACTATGTACTTTTCAGGCTGAAAAGACACCCAGGATCGGAGCCTGCAGAGCAAGTGCCCTGGGGCAACTTTCAGCAAATGGCAGCAGGGAGAATCCCTTTAGCAGCACACAAAATATTGGGCATGAACTGAGGAGGAAACTGACCAGAGAGCTTAAAGGTTGGGTGGGGGAAAACCTCTTTCCTCCTCTGACATCTGTGCTGTCCAGAAAAAATAGGAGAAACGGCTTTTTAAAAGATGTCTTATTTTAAAGGATGTATTATTTTGGGTGTATTATTTTGGGTGTGCAGAGTAAAAAGAAGTCACCTCTTTTAAAGATGTCCCTCAGACATCTTATTTGTGCCGGGCAGAATGAACTTATTGTTACCGAACACCCTCCCCTGACGTTTGCTAAATCCAGGTAATATTTACACCATATCGCAAGGCCTCCAGTTGACCTTGCTTTAAATGCTCTGAATTTTCATTGTTCATTTTGGAAAAAAAAAAAAGGAGAAGTATCAGAATAGGATAACCAACAAGCGGACTTTACTGAGGAAACTGATTATGACTTTAAAAAAAAAGATCCCTGATCAAATACTCTGGGGCAGGGTTTGGTGGCGAAATATCCTTCCTTGTCCAAAGGACTGAAGCTATTTGTCCTTGCACCTGACATTTCTCAGTTTCTATGTAACGACACAATGGGTGGAAACATCTTTTAACTGCCAGACGGCACTTTGCTGATAAGCCGGCCAATTAATAATACTGATTTGAAAAGCCCAAGAATAGGTGAGAAAGCAAAGTCCTTTGGCAAGTCATATTTGCACAGCATTAAGAGTCCCTTTCTACCTGATCTGGTAAACACAGTATTTGTGGAAAGCCTGTGTAATTGGAAAAGGGAGAAAAAAAGTTTGAGGGACTACTGTGATATGTTGGCCTGATAGTTGTTGCCACTCCTAGTTGCTCAGTTCCACTTATCATGCCTTTTGTACATACATACCTTTCAGAAAGACAGCTCAGTGTTCAAGCATTCTTCCTGTTTTGCTATGCCCAGAATTTAAAATTGCCAACCGTCAGGTGGGGCCTGGAGATCTCCCGGGATTACAGCTCATCTCGAGTCTACAAAGATGAGTTTCTTTAGAGAAAATTGATGCTTTGGAGCACAGGTGTCAAACTCATGGTCCTCCAGAAGTTATGGACTACAGTTCCTATCATCAGCATGATGCTGGCAGAGGATGATGGGAACTGTAGTCCATAACATCTGGAGGGCTGCGCGTTTGACACCTATGCTTTGGAGGATTAACTTTATGACCTTGTACCCCACTGAGGTCCCTATCCTCCATAGGCTCCACCCCCAAATCTCCAGGAGGCAACTCTGTGGACTTTCTAACACTTTAGGGATGGAGACAGGGACCTGCAAGACCTCTGTATCTCCACACTTGTAAGACCTCTATTCTCACGCTGAGAATCACAGCCCGAGTTTGCACATTACTGTATCAGACTATTCTTCTCTGCCTGTGCTCATTTACTCAAAAGTATCTACTGATGGAAAGGCAGCTGCCTAATGGTTAAACTGAGACTGTCATACTCTGGTCACATTATGAGAAGAGAAGGCTCATTGGAAAAGACAATAACGCTAGGAAAAACTGAAAGGTAGCAGGAAAAGAGAAAGATCCAACTTGAAATAGACTGACTCAATGAAGGAAGCCGTGGGCTTCAGTTTGCAAGATCTGAGCAAGGCTGACAGTGACAGCATGTTTCACAGGTTGTGAATTCACAGGGTCACCATAAGTCACACGTAGTTTGTCAGAATGTAGCATGCATAGGAAGCTGCGTAGGGGTGTGTCTGAAGAAATAAAGCGGCAAGCTGTCATTTTGTGTGCTTCATGAACATGCAATTGAGAGCATTAAAGAACATGCACATGAGACGATCTGCTTCCCCCATCTTTTTAAAGATTTAATTTCTTTCAAAGAGTACATGGAAACAATAGGCATACATGCTTATACTTATTTTTAATAATTATAATCAAAATCTCACCAAAAAGCAAGATGGACAGCAAGATGAGGACAGTACCAGGAAACTAGAACCATCCATGGTGGAGTGGGGGGGGGGGTTTAGCTGAAATGTATGTCTTATTCTGGACAAGAAGGAGAGAGGCATCTCTGAATGGATGAAGCTGGGCCTGTATTCATCTCAGGCACCGTTACGTTTCATATTCCTCTTTGAAAACCTCAAGCCATGAGAGTCTCATTCTACCTGGGATGTTTCATCCAGGAAAACCCATAAAGGCCCCAATGAAATACCAGTATCTTGAAGTCTGACTGCAAGATCTTAAGATTTCTGCTGGATCATATCAAAGGAAAGGAAGCCCCCTCACAAGCCCACTTTGGGAATCCCAGGTTTAGAAGGATGTAGCTCTGCCTGGGACTGCAATCAATTCAGCACCCTGGTCCATTGTTTCGTTTGATGACATTTTTAAAAAATGTGAAGAAACACCAAAAAAAAAATGCTTGTGGACTTGGCTGCCGCTCAGAACTAGCCCAGGCACATTTCCAGCATTGAATAACACATCTTGCTCCTATGACCTAATTCATCAATGCTCTGTGCTGGGTGGGGAAAATAATATCTTGTTAACTGGGAAATAAATAAATAAGCAACCAAAAAAGACTAAATAAAGATTCAGATTTCTATTTTCTGAAAACTTGAGGCTCTTTAAGCATCTGTTCAGGGCTGTACAAACACAAAACATGGATCCTATGTCCTCAGATTCCAACTGGGTGAGAGTCTGCCCTGACCTTTCCCATTCACCCTAAAGTCACTCATAAAGTCTGGGTCACCCACAAGGCCTCATCTGAGCACTCAGGTTATCTCACTTTGATCTGATGTGTCTTGTGGACCACCTTAGAACTACCTCTGAAATCCACACATTAAGAGAAAGCTTCATTATTGCTCTGAGTAGCTCAGTATTGTCCATTTTTATGAGCAGAAAATTATATGCTAAGGATTGACTCTTGGGCCTCCTACAAGAAAGCTTGTGCTCTACCACTCAGCCATGGGTCTTGCTATTACTGCTGTCTTCCCACTGATTCTTCAGGTCCTTTCCCTGCCACAGAGCTTTGCTTTTGGACCTCTGAAGTACTATCCCGTCATTCAAATCCTTCCAGAATAGACCTGATCGTCTGCTAATCTTGCCTCCCCTTCATCCCACTGACCAATATGACTGACTCACTTGCCCAACCCCACCAATGTCTCTGCTATGATTTCCAGGAAATACCTACAGATTGGGACAGAGGCATACCGGTAGAAAATGGCGCCCAGTTTTCCACCCCCCCATGACACCCAGGATTTTTCCACACCCCATGCCCCCTGCCCTCCAATGCCCCCCCCCACCTGGGGGGAGTGGGGTTAAGCCCAAAGTGGATAAGCCCAAGGTTGACAGGGTTAGGAGAGGGGTGGGAATTCAGTGGAGTATAATGCCATGGAACCCACCTTCTGAACCATTTTTTTTCCAGGTGAACATCTCTGTTACCTGGAGATCCGTTGTAATCTCAGAAGATCTCCAGCCACCACCTGGAGGTAGTCAACCGAGATTCCTCCCCTTCAAATCTGCTCTTCCCAGGCTCTGGCCCCAAATCTCCTGGAATTTCCTAACATGGAGTTGGCAATGCAACTTAACATTCCAGCTCTCGTTTCATCAGAAAGAAGCACCAGAACAATAGACTCTGCAGTTCTGTGGACACTTCACCCCAGTCTACACCCATTGATTTAAATGGTCTTAGATAGGAGTAACTCTACATAGGATTGTTCTGTAATTTCTCTAGTCCTGTATTTTTAGAACCTGTACGAAATATTACATATTAACGCACACACACACCCCTCGAAATCACGTGATATCAATGGAAATTATACATACCAGTGACTACTATGTTCCAGCTTAGCATTGCAAGGGGTTGGACTTGATGGTCTTTGGGGTCTCTACCAACTCTATGGCTGATTCCGCATGGGCCAAAAACAGCGGTGTGAAAATGGTGTAAACCCTTTTATACCGTTTTAAATCCTTTTACACCATTTTCACACTGTTTTTGGCCCATGCAGAATCTGCGCATGATTCTATGATTCCACCAATTTATAAATCAAATCCATATTTCCACAAGTTTATGTAAATGAATCTTTTCTGCTACTCCTTCTGTCACTCCAACATCATCATCATCATCATCATCATCATCATCATCATCATCATCATCATCATCATCATCATCATTTGGATTTATACCCTACCTTTCTCTCCTGCAAGGAGTCTCAAAGCAGCTTACAAACTCCTTCCCTTCCTCTCCCCGTAACAAACACCTTGCAAGGTAGGTGGGGCTGAGAGTGTTCAGAGAGAACTGTGACTGGCCCAAGTTCACCCAGCAGGCTTAATGTGAAGGAGTGGGGAAACAAATCCAGTTCACAAGATAAGAGTCTGCTGCTCATATGGAGAAGTGGGGAATCAAACCCGATTCTCCAAATTAGAGTCCACTGCTCTTAAGTGCTACAACATGCTTTTGCCACAGTTTATGCGCTAAATAGTCTTACAACAACAAGTACAGAACTGAAACTGTCCACAAAAATATGAATGTAGATAAATGAGAAACAGAATGGAGAGTATTTGCTCAACCCAGACCAATTCCTCTCCTTTCTCTTGATAAAACTTTTTTTGTCTAGGGGAACTGATAGGCCTGCGTCATGATATATACATTTTCCCCTAATAGAGATGCATGATTCCATTAACTCAGCATCAAGGTCTTGTGATGATAAGCAAGGCGGTTCATGTAACCATCGGGCTTGGCCAGTTCAAGTATAAAGTACACACTAAAACTGTCTTCCAAATTCTACTCCAGCCGAGAAAATAACTGAGTGTTATATAGATTAATTTCAGTTCTTTTAAATGCATGTTGGTAGGGTGCATTGTCTGCAGACACAACTTACCACTGAAAAATAAATAATAAAAATAAAATAATAATAAATAATAAGGATGCACACATTTTTCCCCCATTTGGCGTCTTTCAGCATTTGTTGATCTTGTTGCTCATCATTCTGGTTCTTTGCTTTTTATTGTTGGTTTTGATTATTCATTTATATTGTGTCATGCAGGCAGGATGGGTTCTATGCAGTATTTATGTCACTTGCGCTATAATTTACTGATGCACAAATAACAGTGAAAAATGTGTACATTGCAAAGGTCAGTGTGGTAAGCAAAAACCAAGAAATGGTATGGGAAGAAGGAATCAGACTTATATTGCGTGGGGGAGGAAGGAACTGAAAATGGGGATTTTTCAGGTCAAAATGGCTGGGAGGAGACACTCAGATTTATCTTTGATTCGATAATAGCCCAAGGAAAAAGAGGAGAAGCCAGGCGATGTACGGCAAAAGACAACAACTTTGTTTTACAGACTAAAACATGGTAAAATTTCAGTGTGGGCAAACCTTTCTAATTAGCCAATTTTCAGAGAAGTCACCCAGGTCACCAGCAAGTGACCTCCCTACCCTCTTGAAAGCCTGAGGGCAGAAATGAACCCTGTTCCCAATCACAGGGAAAGGGAGGTTGTTTCTTAGCCTGCACTGCCTCTATGATTAAGGAAGGCAACGATCACCTCGGAGATATGAGCTCTAAAATCAATTTTTGGTGCCTGAACCAAATTCCAAAATCTTGCCAAAGTTTTCCCATAGAGTTTCTCATGATTCCCAGAGCTACCCACTATCACTTCCAGGTTTTCTCCAGAAGTGATGTTATGCCCACGATGCTGCCATTTATTTCTATTCACCAACAAGAGTTTAGGATGGGAATCCCAAGTGGATGGAAATCCCACAGTCAGGAGTAATGGTTAGAAAGTCTGAGTCTAGGATGGTGGAGACTTGGGTTTAAATCTCTTCTTGCCCTGAAGATCCATGGGTGATCTTGCCAACTTCACAGGATTGTTTTGAATGTCTTAGAGGAGAAGCATGTATGCCACCTTCTTAGAAGGAGGGCTCCTAACATGTATATCCTGTATTGTATATGCTTTTTAATCTGTTTTTATTATTGTTGTACTGCTGTCTATGCCAATAAAGGCTTGCTTCTGCTTCAGAAGGAGGGCTGGATGAAAATTAATAAGCATTTTTTGTGTCATAGGATATTATTGTTTTAATCCTGTTTAAGGAGGGCTACTCTCCAGTTCAGTTCATAAACCTTTATTAGGCATCAAAAGAGAATCACCTAATACAAATAAATAGAATAAGAGAACTGGAAGGAATGTCCAAAAGATATAAGAAAACTGTGAACAGAAAAGAAAATCCAAAAGATTAATCCAGAGTATTGATATAAAAATTGGTCACCCTTCCCAATAACATAGGATCCTGATTAAGCTACTCTCCAATCTAACTCTTCCCAAAAACTTTTGCTTTCATTCAAACAGAGAGAGACAATCAAAAGCTGACTTTTAAATTCTCTCTTTAAAGTTCTCATCTATGTTAGCAACACTGTTTTGAAATCCCCGGGGCGATCATTCCAAAATTTGTGGTGTTTTGTCTGCTGCTGGGACTGGTGATTTAAGGTTTGTCAGAGAATGTCAGAAAGGCCAGGAGGCCGAGGGCTTCCTGATGACGGAGGATTTTCTTTCACATGACCTTCCTGAAGTTGATTTCGAGCCCCAGACACTGCTGCCTTCAGCTTTGACAGGGGCCGGCTGGCAACAGACTCCTGCCGCTCTCTGGGGCATTCTGGTATTCTTAAATGAACTGGGGTGGGGGTGGGGCTGCAACGTCTCTTTGTCATCCAGAGTATTATTTCACAAGCAATCATCTCGAAGGTGGGATAAGAGAGAGATGTCCATATAAAAGCCAGCCATTTCGCAGTTCATTTCCTTGCCTGGCTCTCCCAAATGATCAACTGCTCATCTCTGGCTTTGGTACTATTTTTAAGAGCGCTGTTTGTTTTGAACTGGGGGGGGGGGGCGCTCTCTCTCTCTCTCTCTCTCTGGCTCATTCCGCACATGCAGAATAATGCACTTTCAAACTGCTTTCAGTGCTCTTTGAAGCTGTGCAGAATGGCAAAATCCACTTGCAAACAGTTGTGAAAGTGGTTTGAAAACGCATTATTTTGCGTGTGCGGAAGGGGCCTCTCTCTCTCTGAAGTTAGCTGGAGAACTTAAGTGTGTCTTCATTGGTGGGGAAGGTAGAGGATGCTCTTCAGTGCATGACTTCCTGTTGCAAGCTGTATAGCACGCGCACATAGTTGCCTAAGTATGCATTTGTGCACAATGTTGCGGAACACATTATGACAAGGGTGGTCCCTCATGCAGCCATATTGCTTATTCACTTTCATAATCTATAGATTTCTATAATCTGTGGATGCCATCAGAAATGAGGAAAGGTAAGTCACCTAAAGTTTGGGGGTTTTCTTTGTGCACCCAATAACGACAACATCCACAAGGTTCATTGTGGCACATCATCAACTGCAGGCTTCCAGAGAATGCCAGATGCTAAAGCAAGACTACATGCATAGCCCCTGCTGGTGTCTAAAATACTGGTATATTACACAGAAAAAAAATCACAAGAGGAACAGTCAATATAGGTGTTCCATGTTGAACCATCCTCCGACCCCCGTTCAGAAGCCAGCTTCCCCCATGCGAATGAAGTCAGAAAAAGAGAAGACAGATAAAGTAAGGATTTGGTGTATTGTTGAAGGCTTTCATGGTTGGAATCAACCATGGTTGGAATCAACAGTCACAACAGTTTGTGAGTTTTCCATGTTGTATGACGATGAACTGGTGATTTTTGCTCCTGACATTTTGTCCGCATCTACGCATGACATCTTCAGAGGCATGCCAGAATACCCAGAGAAAGACCTTGACCTGAAATCCTGGAGATCCACTATCAGTGTGGTAGGTAACACTGACTTTGACAGACCAAAGGTCAGCATCAGGCAGGCTCATGTGGAAAGGTCTTTCCAAATACCTGCCATCACTTCAGGTCCTTTATATTTGCCAGGGATTAAATGCATATGTTTTACCACTGAGATGGCTGATTAAAGGTGTACAGAAGCCCCTTCCACACATGCAGAATAATGCACTTTCAATCCACTTTCAATCCACTTTGCAGCTGTGCGAAATAGCAAAATGCAAACAATTGTGAAAGTTGATTGAAAGTGCATTATTCTGCATGTGCGGAAGGGGACAGAGTGCCACTGAGTACATCACCCTGAGCTAAGTGGAGTTACAGCAGGATAAAAATGGTGGCACAGAAATATGAACCAAAGTCTGGAAAGCTAATTGTCTAGTGTATAAATATTTGTTTCATATCTGAGCAACCAAGGCAGACCATTCATAATCTATTGTGGAATTCACTCTGCTTTTTATTTCAATTTAGTTTATTGTTTATTGAGAGGAGGAGAGAATGAGTGGTTTTTACATCTACCCTTTGTCCTCACAACAGTTCAAACAAAAATTGAAAATCTAACATTGGCAATAAATTAGTGTAAAGAGAACTAATTAGCACCATTAGACTCTGAATCCTTTTGCCAATCTTGACGATTGAGCAGAAACTTGGCGATGGTGCCCAAGGAGGTATGGATGAGGTATGGCAAGGTGTATTTTTCTAAACAAAAAAGGCTACCTTTATAATTATGGGTGTTCTCTACCTTTATCCATTTGTTTGCATCCACTCTGAAGCAGAAGCTGTACCAATTGTCCGTTAATCACCTGCATCACTGCAATATTAGAAATACTGAAAACTCAAGAGGTTACAAAAGAGTCAAACCATGAATGCCAGCTGCTTGATTTGGTAGGGTTTCTTAAATGTCACTTCAAACAAAAAAAATATGCTTCATTCAAAAGAGTTCATCTCCTTAACTCAGCCTGATTTATAGCCATATACACTGAGAGGGTATTGATTATTAATTAGTGGGTATTGAGATGTGTCATTGCAAATGGCAGCACTGAGGTTGGTAAAGCAAAGTTCACACACATTGAATACCCACGGCAACCAAAGATGTACTCCAGGTTAGGAATCATGGAACCTCAGAGTACTAATAATGTGGATTGATGCCCTTTTGCTGTCTGATTCATATACTTCAAGGAAACTCAAAGAAAAGCATTAGTATGATTCATAGAATAAGAGCAAATTCATCAGCCCTTTAAAAAGGAGCTCTAGGTGAGGTATCAGTGGCCAAAATTACTGGGCACCACCACCTTCACCACAACAAATACCTTTAATGGCATAAAAGAGAAACATTTTAAAAGCAGCAATAAATACAAAAGAAATGCGGAACATCATATGCTAACAATTTAGCTACTTTCATTGTAATTGTAGGGATCTCATCTGATAGGAGAAACTCGATTTTTCTTTTGTCTGGCCAGGGCATTTCTTGTAACCATGGAAAAAATTGTTGGAATCGCCTACCATCGTATCTTCTACAATATAATAATAAATGTTTTATGGTTTCAGGTACCCTTAACTAACATGGACATATTCTGCCTTCATGTGGAACTTGCCTGTATCTGCCAATTGTCATTGCAGATGGAAAAATATTCAATCCCGCCTGCATAAAGGCTTGCCAGTGAGTTGGAATTGCGAAGGATGTAAAATAAGTCACTGTAAGGGTATCAGCCCATGATAACAAAGTGATCAAATTTGTGCAGAATCACTAGGAACCAATTGAGACCCTTGCCCACAAGTGTTTACCAGCATTCTTTTCAGCGTGCATTACAAGTGCAAGGACTAGTAGTACTAATAATCTTTATTGTTTGAGCCATTGGCTATAACTTCCAAAAAGAATCAATAATCTAAATGGAAAATATTACATACAATTAAAAAGTTCATGGAGTAAAGAGAAGAAGCAATGTCGCTAGTCTACCTGGAAACAAAAACTGGACGTCTAAAACATCTACTACCTCCACCTAAAATCCAATGCAAATGCTAATGAAAATGTAGCAGAAAATGACCTTGAGAAAGAGTTCTCCAGTGAGGCTTGGGTCCAGGCATGGTGGAAGAGTATTTGGCTGCTGCCTCTGCAGAGCTGTAGCTCTAAGGGGACAGGGGGGGCATGCACCCCTGTGGGGGTGTGGTGAGGGCGTTCCAGGGGTATGGCGGGGTTGGGGTCGGACGTTCTGGGGTGGGGACATTCTGGGGAGTGACAGAGCGGAGGATGCATTGATGCACCGGGCGCTTGTCCCCCTTGCTACACCTATGACCCTCTGCTAAGCTTGCCAACCTCCAGGTGGGGCCTGGAGATCTCCTGAAATTACAACTGATCTGCTGGTGACAGAGATCTGCTCCTCAGGAGAAATTAGGAAACCGCTGGTCTGGAGGGTGGACCTTATCTCATGATACCTGGCTGAGGTTCCTCCCCTCCCAAACCCCGCACTTCTCAAAACTCCAACCCTGAATTTCCAGGAATTTCCAGCCTTACAGTTGGTAGCCATGTGAGCACCACGATCACGCTGGCCTGTGAAACGTTCTCTTCTGCGGCTCCCCCAGCGGCTGCTTTGGGCTGGGGCCTTCGTGTTAACATGCTTCATTTCAGCAAAATCAAGGATGCAAACTTCTCAGAGGTACTTAGTTTCCATGGCAACCTAAGCTGACCTCAACATTATTGTTCTCAAGAGGGAACTGACTTTACTATATGTTCATTCATGGAATTAATGGACTCCTGATTCTTTTATTAGAAGAGGCCTAACAATGAAAAGAGAGAGAGGGAGAAATGAAGGGTGGGGGGGGGACACAGAGAGACTCTCTCAGACAACTGTCCGGCCTTTTGTGGAACGGCTTATTGGAATGAAGTGAGCCTATTCACGGAAAGATTATAAAAATCAACTCAAAGCTGCCTCTGTTTGTGGCAGCTAAACATACTTTTATTTCATAAAGGCAGAACCCATAAAACAAGCAAATTGAAGTGCTTAAGGAAAGAGAAACTTCGCTGCAGAAACCATGTGGAAACTGGATTTTAGATATAAAGGCTAGATACCGTTATTCACGCGGATGGGATTTTTATCCAGTATTGCTGAGGTCAATCTTTATGGAAGTGACTTTAAACGACAGCCAGATCCTTGCTGCTTTAAGGAATTTAAGATGCTGGGGGAAATAATGAGAGTTATTTAAATTGGAGGACATGATTCAGCCAACCTGCTTACTCTTACACAAGGGGGTTTGGTGCACACAGCTGGCAATTTTTTTTGTGTTCCTCTGGCACCATGTTGATTGATTAATTGCATCTGCAGACTGCATTTCAATACATAAGTGTCTCTTTTTTTAAAAAAAAAGGTAAAATGATAAAAATTGAAGACGGTGGTGTCCTCAGCTAAACAAAGATCCAGGCATTGCGGGGGAATGCTAATCTTTCCCTTTCCATCTCCCATGATCTCCCTCTATAGCAGTGTGAAGATTAAGGGAAAGAGTTTAGGAAGGGAGGAATTTAAGCTCCCATACCATTGCCCCATCCAGAAATTTCCTTGTGGGCAGGGCAAGAGCCAGATAAGGGCGGGGTTTGGGGAGGGGAGGGACCCTAATGGGGTATAATGCCATAGAGTCCACCCTCCAAAGGAGGAGATCTTGGAGAACTGCTCTCTAATTCTGGGAGGACTCCAGTCACAATCTGGAAGTTATCAACCCTATTTGTGGGGCTGCATTTGCTCCACTGTGGTAAATTTACCCCACTGGGGCAAATATCAGTTCTACAAAGCAATTTCAGTGTGGGGGAAAAAACACAGGGTGAGGCGATCACATTGTTGTCCTTGTCGGAATGAGCTCAGGCTGACTCCTGCCCTCAGCAAGAAATGAGAAACTTGGGAGATCAAATATGGCACTTCCGGTATTTCATCCAGCCCTGATGCTCAGAAGCATCACAAGGCCTTCTTCCTCATTGTTTTTAGAGGTTTCCTGGGATTACAACTGATCTGCAGACTGCATAGTTCCATTCCCTTGGAGGAAATGGCAGATTCAGAGGGCGGGCTCTATGGACTCCCACCCCTGCTGAGCTCATTCCCTTCCCCAGATTCCATCCTCTCCAGGCTCCACATCTGAATTTCCCAAGTTGGATTTGGCAGCCATAAATGCTTGAAGATTTGGGGGTGGGGTTTGGGGAGGGCCAGGTTGAGGAGAGGAGCAGCAGGAGATTTCTAGGCCCCACCTGGAACCTGAGAACCCTAGCTCAGAATCCTAGAAGCACTTTGCACATGCTCATTTATGAATAAACATCCCACGAAAACTGTTTTGAGCTGTTCTTTGCTTGAGAAATCCGCTTACAGATCTGAGCATCTCATTCATTGACCATTGACCTGAAATTTTAAGCACTGCTAGATTTTTAAAATAAACAACTGATGCCGTATTCCTTTATGCAATCTCCATTCATACGTATACAGTATATACATTTGCATCTTTTACATGGTGTGTGTGTGTGTGTGTGTGAGCACGTGGAAAGCGCTTAGCTGCTGAGATCTAACAAATCAGGCTAACCTGGGCCATTATACATACAGTACATGTATGATATTTAATGATTTCTTACTAATGTTTTAGGATTACATAGACTTAGGATTGTATCCAATTCTGAGTACATGTACTCCATTTCACACTAATGGAATGCATGCTCCGCTTGCTGTGTGCCATATTCATTTAATCGAGCAACAGTCTGTCCTGTAACAGCTTTGCCAACTCTGGGTTGGGATATTCCTGGTGATTTGGGAGTGAAGCACTAGAAAGGCAGGGTTTGGGGAGGCGACTCAGGTAAAAAGCCATAAAGACCACCCTCCAAAGATGCCATTTTCTCTAGGATAACTGACCTCCGTAGACTGGAGAGCAGTTATAATTCTGGAAGCTTTGCAGGCCCTACCTGGAGGTTATCAACCCTCTCCCACACTGACTTGAAGAAGAAGAGTTTGGGCTTATACCTTCCTTTCTCTCCTGTAAGGAGATTCAAAGGGGCTTACACACTCCTTCCCCTTCCTGCCCCCACAAAAGACACCGTGTAAAGTAGGTGGGGCTGAGAGACTTCAGCCAGCTTCAGCAACATTGCTGGGCTTCAGGCAACCCACCCCAACAGACCTCACCAGAAAGCCCAAATACACTCCCAGCAATTGATAAGTAAGGTGGAGAGGGGATTCTCTGGAAGGGATTCTCCAGTCGGAAAAACATTTTTTAAAAAAAGTGGTTTAAAGAGTGTCTAAGTGGGTAGCCACTATGGAAGGCTCCTTTTACATCTTAAATACCTGAAATTCAAAAAGCTGAATATCTATTCGGTTTTTCGGCTTTCATAAGCATTCGGCTCAGCTTTTTCGGCATAGCTATTATTCAGGGCAGAATAAACAAAAAAGCCGAATCTGTCTTTTTTGGCTTTTTTTACCAATTCAGCTTTACCAAATCACCAAGCCTAGTTCTGAACAAACTGTGACTAGCCCAAGGTCACCCAGCAATGGAATGGGGAATGTAGGGGAAACAAATCTGGTTCACCAGATAAGGCTGGGCTGCTCATGTGGAGGAGTGTGGAATCAAACCCGATTCTGCAGATCCACCTGCTCTTAACCGCTACACCGCAGCTGAGGCTTGTTCTTCTGGTCAAAGGAGCACTAGAAAAATGTCACTGTGTTCATATGCTACCAACATTGCAGAATATATTTTAGCACCTATAGTATGCAAAATGACACACTGTATACATCATTATGTAGTGGTTAGAACATTGTTCTAGAATCTCAGAAGCTGCTCAGGTCACCAGTTTGCTATCAAACGTATTGGGTCCCATCGAGCTTGTCAATTTCTCTTAGCATGGCCTCCCTTGCTGATTTGTTGTGAAGATAAAATGGGGAGGGGCATCTGTATATGCCACACAGAGCTCCCTGGTGGGAGGGAGGGATAAAATCAATGGATGGACAGATGGACAGACAGACAAGCCCTTAGCGTTCAGGTGCATACCATTAGATATGCAGTATAAAGGAGCAGCAGTGGCGTAGGAGATTAAGAGCTCATTTATCTAATCTGGAGGAACTGGGTTTGATTCCCAGCTCTGCCACCTGAGCTGTGGAGGCTTATCTGGGAAATTCAGATTCCCACACATGCCAGCTGGGTGACCTTGGGCTAGTCACAGCTTCTCGGAGCTCTCTCAGCCCCACCTACCTCACAGGGTGTTTGTTGTGAGGGGGAAGGGCAAGGAGATTGTAAGCCCCTTTGAGTCTCCTACAGGAGAGAAGGGGGGGATATAAATCCAAACTCTCTTCTCTTCTTCATATCCACCAACCTCTTATCTGCTTAACTTCCACAACCACCATGGTGTAGTGGTTAAGAGCAGAGAACTGGGTTTGTTTCCCTGCTCCTACATACAAAGCCTGTTGGGTGACCTTGGACTAGTCACAGTTCTCTCTGAACTCTCTCAGCCTCAACCACCTCACAAGATGTCTGTGATAGGAAGGGGAAGGGAAGGTGACTGTAAGCTGCTTTGAGACTCCTTATGGAAGAGAAAAGTGGGGTATAAATCCAATTCTTCTTCTTCTTCTGGAGAGAGAACGAAAATGACAATCCAGCAATTGTCATGAATGAAATTGCAACAAGGTATTGCAAAGGAATTTGCCAAGAACTGATAGAAGAGAACAGAGAAAGTTGGAGAATAGGCCATCATACACATTGGCTTTTCTTTCCCACAAATTCAGAACAGTGTAGTTATGTGGGTCAATAGAGAGCTTCTCTGAACTTGGAAGAGCTCAAGTGAAAATCTTCAGGCCAATTGTGTGTGTGTGCGCGCGCTTGGAACTGTTATTATAAACCCTGCAAAGGCCGGGGGCATCATGGCCTGGGTAGTAATTGCTCCACAAAAGACAGTTAACAGTTCTCTTGCTTCCCTCTAACTACCTTCCTGACTGCTTATTGAAGTCTGATTTCCCACTCCTCTGGGTCATCATTCATCAGCCCAGCTGATCCCAGTGGGGGAGACCCAGCGGACCTTTCCCTCTCCCGTGTAACCGGGGGCCATTTTTGATGGCCCCTTCCTCTCCAAGAAACGTCTCTGCTCCCTCCCAATGGAGTGAGCTATGTTTATAATATCCAAATAATGATTTCACAAATTATCATAATTATCAATCAATCATCTTCTTTGAACAATGCCTGCCACAGTATCAGATGGCACCAGTGACCTGTGGAGAGTTTGTGTGTGTGTGTTCGCAATGTAAACAGGGAGAGATTTATTGGTAGTACTGCTGTGGGATGGTAACTTTTTTTTCTTTTCAGCTACAAAACTGGGTGAGACTTGGAAAAATCAACGGTAAGATTTAGCCAAAGTGCTTACAGGGTAATCCAGAACAAAGTTAGTTCAGTCTAAGATCTCTGAAGTCAATGGGCTTAGACTGGAGTAACTCTGTTTTGGATTGCATTGTTAATTTTTTCCCCTGTTAAGTGTGACAAGTAACACAACTAACAACTAATTGAAAGAAAGCACAGCAACCGAAATATACATGTTTTATTAAGTTGCAGGAATGCATTGCTGGATATTGAGCTATGATTGTTCTACTGCACAGCCATGCAACTAAGGATGCCAACTTCCAGGTGGGAGCTGGTGTTCTCCAGAATTATCACTGATATCCAGATGACAGAGATCAGTTCATTGGGAGAAAATGGTGGCGTTGGAGGACAGACTGTATGATATAGCGCAGGGGTTTCCAACCTTTTTGTGCCTGCGGAACGCAGACGTGGCATGGTGGATGCAGCAACAAAATGGCTGCCACAAAATGGCTGCTGCAGGAGGCAGAGCCAGCCACAAAATGGTCCCCACAGCTTAACATCAGTAACATACCGTAGTGCAGATCCTTGTGCTGTGGGAAAGCTCCTGCCAAAGCAACATTTTTTTGCAAAGCTGAACAGTCAATCGAATCTCCAATACCCAATCAGAAGTCTTGCTGGGCAAAAAGTGACCTGGCCCCACCCACTTCTTAAAAATATGTGGCAGGCACCACAAAGGTGTTAGCAGGTGCCACAGCATCCACGGGCACTATATTGGGGACCCCTGCCAGAAAGCCTAGGAAGCATGGGAGCCCATCCCTAGGTACCGTTCTCCCCATCCCCAAATCTCAAGCCAGAGCAGACAACCCTCTTTGCAACTGGATGTTCCCAGGTGGGTGAGACAATTCAGTTGCCAGTAATGTCAGGCAATAATATTGTAATTTCCTTTGAAGCGTGGATGCAGTTTCTTGTGGAAATCTCCAACATGCTCATAATATGGAAACACACAGTAATTACTTATTTCAAGAAGGAGGGACTTGCTCTTCATACATTGAAGCCTCACAATTACTTCTGTTTCCCTAACTCCAAATCAGCCAAGGGATACTTCAAATTGTGATGCATGAGCAAACTTTTTATTTTTTTAAAAAAAATCTGTATTGATTCCCTGATTTTGCCATCTGTTTTAGACTTCGGTTTGCACTGAGTAAGCAGAATGGTCCCAATAAAAAATGAACAAGGTACAACATACACTACACATATAACATACATGACATGCTGATTTACAGAGGCACAAATTCTTTTCAAGGAAAATTTGGACCAAGAAGACACATAAAAATGGCATGAAAATAAGAAACCGTGAGTTGGAATTGCACAAAGGATAAACGGTGTCAAAACAGCGATCTGATGGTGAAACAACAAGGACGAGAAATTCAAAATCATCCCTCGCACACACATGCACAAAAGAAAAGGTTTATCATCTTTCTGATCGAGTCTCCCCCGCTGTTTGTGACAACGGTATCTTTCTGCTCCCCCCCCGGCAGAGTTCATTCTTGTTAATGGATAAATTCAGACTTGCCCGAAAGTCACAGAATAAATTTAAAGCCTTTTGCCAAACGTCTATCCTATTGGATTTTGATAAGACGGCTACTGAGCTTTAATAATGTCGCCTATCCATTTCAGCTGGCCCTTAACATGTCTCTTTATTTGTCCCCAAAGCCTCTTCAAGCTATGCCTTTTTATTACAAGTCTCTCCACTTGCTCTCTGGGGAGACAGGGTCAACAAAGAGTGATAGATAGATAACTCTATAGATTATCTCCCACAGCTGTTTTCTCTCCAGTAGCCCCTTTGGCGATTCCCTCTAAGTAAACACTGGGGGGGGGGGGACCGGACTGGAGAAAGATGCCCCCACCAGGTCTCTCATCATTCTGCCTTGAACAAAATAAAATATAAAACACAAGTCATCTGAGACAGGATCTGGCTTCATGCTTCTTCCTTCCTTTCTATATCTAACCAAAGTGACTTTCAGAGAAAAAATTAAATGCATGCAGCATTGACCCTGGCAAAAAGCCAAAAAGAAGATTCGGTTCCTCTGTTTCTCTTCCCAAGTTTAGAATTGAAACAGAGATGATCTTTAATCAAAGGCAAATACGCTACACATTACTCCTGTTTTGGCATCTTGGTGGCACATGCCGAAGGACAAGATGAATGGCACAATCTTTAAGCAACGCGCAGGCTTTGAGAACATAGCGCACCACAGAAAATAGATGGCAGATTAGTTTTGAAGAGCAGTCCCTTTCTGATGAGCATTCACTGATAGCTCTCACATCTGTGACTCAGGTTCAGTGGGCAAAGCCATCTCTAGAAATTTTAGCAGTACTGACGCAAGATGTGGAATGTGATACAAATGTGTGTTTGGAACACTTATCCACAAAAGCAGAGCCTCCCCCTCCCATTCAGTACAAATCCAAAGCATTGGTACCTATTCTGATCTGCAATTGGTTCATAGTGCATCATTTTCCCCATTCGCCGGCACTGAAATTTTGCTCAATAAGATGACACACATCTGAAACAGTGTTGCATGTCACGGAATTTCAAGAACTGTGAAGCCACCTTCACTCACGGAAGTTTTCAACAACCGACATTCATCCCACCAACCAAAGCAGACACATACATTCAGGCTGACAAACTACGCTTGAAATGGAAGGAATATTGAGAGGGAATTGTCTGAATACACACAGAAACTTGCTGACTGACCTTGGGTCAATCATACCCTCTCAGCCTAACTTACTTCACAGGGTTGTCCTGTGGATAAAATGCAAAAACAGGAGAATACCATAAGTCAGTTCGATTCCCTACTGGGGAGAAAAGTGGGGGTATAAGTGAAATACTTATGGTTGTTGGGAGATCCACACCTGGTGCGTGTGTATCCCTTGAAAAGTAGCAGAGTGCACAGAGGCTAAACACAGGGAAGCTTACCTGAGCACAAACGCGTGGTTGAGCTTGCTAGAGAGAACTTCAGACACAAAAGAAAGTCAGTCATTTGTAGTTTCTAATCTAATGAAAAGAGTATTTATTAGTGAACTCCATTCTGGATAGAAAGGTGTAGAGTTAGGTTCATTATCTATTCTAATCTAGCTGGATGGAGGCAGATGCGTAGGAGACACATCCTCTCCCTAGGTGTGGTGAAGGTAAGATGGAGAGGTTTGAGAAGAAGGCGGAAGCAAAGGAGGAAGTCCCTAAGAGTATCAGTCTACATCAAAGGGATAGACTCAGAATGATAGAGTAAAGGTGACAAATTTCTAAGTCCCTATCTAGCCACTAGCTCGCTAGTAAAAAAACCCCTCTGTAGGATGAGGCAGGAAACAGCGTAAAGTCCCTTTTCTTCCAACAATGGTAACTCAGGACATAAGAACAAGCATGTAGGACCAGAACAATGGCCCACCTGGTTTGACATCTTGTTTCATATAGTGGCCAGTCAGATGTCCCCTGAAGGCCTCCAAGCAGGACACCAAGACCAAATCTTCCTCCTATTGCTGCCTATCCTGCACTGATATTTGGAGACACGCTGCCTCTGAACATGGAGGCTCCATTTTGCCATTGTAGCAACACAGACTGATTCTGTATGAATCCACGTGGTTTCTTGATTAAGGCCAGCTAAGCTGATGGACATCCCAACACCCTTCCACAGCAAATTCCCCAACCAAGTCCCCAGAAAGTGCCCTGCCACCCCCACTCCCCATTCAGAGAGGTCTTCTTCTAGCTGTCATGTCTACTTGTTATCAAGGTAGGGCTGGAGAAGGGCTCTATCCTGTCACTCCTAAGTACAAGAAGTCAGGAAGTGACACCTCCTATGTTGTGGTGGGAAAGAGGTTGGGGTGTGCAACCTTCCCAAAGTTCTTGGGTCTCAGCAACAGCCCTAATGATACCAACCCCAGATGTGGCTCAGTGGCCAAGCACGTGCTTTGTATGTAGAAGATCCCGATCCCTGGCATCTCTGAATGAAGACTCTCAAGGAGGAGAGAAATATTTCATGTGAGACCTTAGAGAGGCATTATCACAGCCAGTGAGGAATTGGTTAGGAATCTCAACAGTCCCTTTAGTTGAGCAGCAAGCTCCTTTGCAAATAATTAAATTTAGACCTAAACTTTTTACTGACTGCTTTAACATTGCTGCCCTGGCTTTAAACTCTGACCATCCGCTGGACAATTTATCACCCCATAAACCCCTGGTAGTGTTTCTTTACAATGTGTTTAGGCTAACATTTGTGCCAAATATTACAATTGCCCTGGTTTATATTTGCAGTAGACAAAGAGGATTCTCTCGCTCTGTTTTCAGGAGGGGGAGAAATAGCAGCATCCAACTGTGAGACATTTCCCACAGATGTTAGAAACCCCCTCATCTTTGCCACAGTAAAACATTAAGATCCGTTAAATGGCCGCGCTTGCTTTTAAGGAATTCTTCTTTGCTCTCTGCTAACGGGAAGGGACTCCCTTGAAATAAAGTATCGTGGAATGCAAAAAGGAGAAAGGAAAAAAAGATAACTGACAGGAGGGTGCTGAGCCACATAGTGCGGACCGACTTCCATCTTTGTGGTAAACAAGGTTATGATAATAAGGTAATAAGCGTTTTGTCACCACATCAATTGGGATATAATAGGAACCCAATGTAGTCCAGACAAATGGCTGATGACTTATGGAGATGAATAGGGTAAAAAGTTCAGCGGCCCTGCGAGGTCATGGGATGGTCAACAGAGGGCATATCATGTGAGAACCCCTCCTAAAGTTTAGCTTCCAAATGGATTATTTATCTCCTCCTGGGGAGAGCGGCATAGACTGCAGTGGGTATAGATATGTCTATGTATCTCTTCCTCAACGGCCTCTGGAGCCAGCCACATCTAGAGTTTCACGATTCTTGGCCGAAATCCATTGGGGTGTTTTCTTTTAACTTTCAGAGTTTAGGAAAGTGTCACTGCAAGATTTTTTTCCCCAAAAAAAGACAAGATGTAGTTGCTTTCCAGCTTCAACTGTAATACTTTTCAAACAAAATCTCTCAGTGCATGTTGTCCAAGACCATGAATTTTCATAAGAAGACAGGACTCAAGATGAAATCAAGCCAACGTGGTACCGGGCAAACACACATTGTAATTATGTGGACAGAGGCCATAAAGAAACATGGCAGTCGCAAGAGTTACCTTTCACTAGTTTTAGTCACACAAATACCAACAAAGTTTTTTATAGGTGAAATGAGTAGAGTGGATTTAGTGGAATAACTGCAACTCAATTCATATGTTGACTACTGAAAAAGTTAACAATTTGGAGGGAGATTTCAAAACTCTCAAAAGGATTAGCCAAAAGTGCTATGTAATCAGTCTGACTAGTAAACCCCTGGTGAATATTAAGTAGTGAGTGTTGAAATGCCAGTTAAGATTCTGGCAAAGGTCCACATATGAGCCAAGAAAATACGTCAAGCTCTGCAAAAGACTTGTCAGAATCCACTAAGTTCCACCCATGACTCCACAGAAACCACCAAAGTAACCTCATGACTCAGCAGAAACCTCTAGGTTCCACCTGCGTCTCACTAGACTGTACCAAGCCAAACCACGGACTCATCTTAACCACCAGGTTCCATTCATGCTCTGTCTCTGAATTACCCTGCTCTACTACAGTCTGCCTCCGCCTTAGCTGCACTTTCTGTGGTACAATCCTCTGGTCTTGTTCAAATTCTCAGCCTTTTTTCAAAAAACCCAAAACCGCAAGCCCTTGACTAAATATCCCATTGGTACTCCATTTTGAAAGGCTTTGCAGCATAGCCTCCCGTTGAAACATGGACTTTACCCCAAGGAACTGGGTCATGTGACTACTACATATCCCAGTCATGACATGAGTCATGAGTGATGTTTTGGGCTTACGCTGTTGGCCCAGGTGACTTTTGTCCAGGCTCTCTGCAATGGAACTGCCCTACCAAACTCACCACCAAAAATCATGGGGGTAAGAAGATGGGAAGATTTCTCAGGTGACACTCTAGGGAACAGACCAAGTGCCCTATGGATCCCCAGTCTGAATGCCTGACAATACAGTCAGTCATCATTACACTGTGGATTGGAATACTCAATTCTAGAATGTGAGACGTGTTCCTCCTCCAAATATTAACCAAATCTCCACCTTGCACAAATGGCACCAACATTTATTGGAGATATCTGCTTTCAGTAACTAAGCATCCCAATGCTTTGCATATTTATTTAGCTCCCGCTGAGTTCAATGAGGCTTAATTCCAAGTAAGAGTATACAAGATTTCAGCATTATCCTCTTTTGTCAAGAATGGAAAGGGCTGCCTGTACAGTTCTGAGATCCAATTCATTCACTTTCACAGAACAGCCATAGACCAAAACTTCTTTCTACATCAGCAGAAGAAAATATATTTTCTGATAAAGTCTAACAGTCCCGTTTGATGCAAAACTCCCATTATCTGTACTTCATGGAAATCTTTTCTCAGTCTGATGAGTCCGTTAACTATATAAAATACACACCAACCGTATCATGCCATGATGTAAAGGATTGTTTTTGTCAGATGTACCACAAGTTCAACATCTTCAGGTCAGTCAACAGACACCTTCTGAAGGCAAGAAAGCCACCCAACCTCTTCCATCGCCAAACAGATGTGAAAGACAGCTTCAATAGGGCTGATTTTATTTTTGACCTACCTTTTTAATGCAACCATCTTGCAAAGCTGTCTCTGGATCCGTAAGCATTTGCTAAAAACAAGAAAGAAAGAACAAGTCAATGAGCAGCTCTGGAGGGTAATGAGATACTGTAAATAACCAGGGCTGATGCCTGTGATGGTAATGATGGGCACCTATAACCCATCAGAGAGCTCACATGAGTTCTGAGGCATCTGTTGACACCATGCAGGGTCACATGGGTCTCTGGGGCAATCTCTAGATCAGGAGTGTCACACATATCTCTATCAGAGTCTTCACAGAGGCACCTAACATTTTTCATGATGGTTCAGGATCATCATGCTTTCAGACCTAAATATATTCTCTGTCATAGCATCATAGAGTTGGAAGAGATCTCAAGGGCCATCAAGTCCAACCCCCTGCAATGCAGGAACACACAATCAAAGCACTCCCAGCACGTGTTCATCCAGCCTCTGTTTAAAAACCTCCAAAGAAGGAGACTCCACCACTCTCCGAGGCAGTGAATTTCACTGTCAAACAGCCCTGACATTCAGAAAGTTCTTCCTGTATTCTCTTCTGTTCCTTTTTTCTAATAACCTTTAATGTTCTGTTTCTCTTCTAACACATTTGCACAGCTGCTTTCTGGGAACTTTCTGCAACGGCTCCAAGATGCTTTTCTGGAGTTATAGTAACTAATTTGGAACTCACCGTCGACTCTGACAATTTTTTTTTCCAGCATGGAGCGCCACACAACTGAAGCCCGACACGTTCTGCCCACGAAATGCACCAGTTGAGGAGTCTAGCTCCATTTGTGTGTTTGCATGACCCAGCCTGGTAAAGGCCACCCAATTTCCTAAGTTCAAAAATGTTGGCAGGCTTTTTTCTGAGCTCAGCTGTGACAACAAAGTGTCAGATTTTAAATATGAAGGATTTCTAACCCCTCCAATGTTTTATGTTTCTTTTAATAGACACTGAAAATTGTGGTTTTGGAAAGCCGTGAAAAGTAAACAGGAGCGAAAGGTGAGCACCGAAGGAACAAAGCAAAGTTTGTCGGGAGAAATCAGCACTCTGCACCCCACGCTAAATAGTTTCGCATGCGCCGCTGCAAGCAGATGGAACCGAGTTGATGGAGCAGAACTAAGCTTGGGTGAAGGGGAAGGGGTGCCCGACTGGGCCAGGCCAAAGGCCCACGCTGTGCTGGCTGGCCAAATCTGGATATGCGCAACTGTAAAGAATGGTGTGAAATTTCTCAAGTCAAGTTTTGAGAAGGATGCAGCCAGCTCAGAGAACACACATTAGAATGCAATACTGTCGGTTCTTTCATCAATCTTTCTCGCCTGTTGAGAGAGCAAGTTGAGATCCTCTGATTTGAGCAAGGATCCTTTTTATTTATTTATTTATTTATTTATTTATTATGAGATTTATAAGCCGCCTCACCAGGGGCGTAACGAGGCAAACTGTAGCCCTGGGCAAAACCTGAGTTGTATGCCTGCAGTGGGTTGGGACTTCCACCACGACCAAATTTTTTTTTTGTTGCACCAGGTCATTTCTAAATCATCACATTATAGAATATGCCCCAACTCACAAATCTGAGCACAGCAATGGGCCATGCCACACAGCAGAAATAAAAAAATGCTTTAAAAATTTTTTTTTTTACTGTGAAAAGTGCCTTAGAAAATAACTTTAGAAAATACAACAACAATAACTTTAGCTCCTTTAAAATAAGTTCAGGAGACAGAGGGTACCAGTTCGAGGTGGTGGAAGAAGCTCCCTTAGATGGGACCCTCCTCCTTAGCTTCACAGGTCAGATATCCCTCGTGATTGAGGATACCCCTCGGGAGGGGGGGGGGGGCTCCCTTGTAGTGGGGTGATTTGGATCATTAGGAATATAGAGTTGGGTTTGTGGAGAGAGGCATGATGACCGCGATGGTGACCTTGCCTGCCTGGCGGTTGCCATGGATGTCACGCCTGCCTAGATAGGCTAGTTAGATGGTGCCAGCGAGCTCAGCAGTTGTGGTCCACATTGGCATCAATGACATTAAAATGCAGCCGGAGGTTCTGGAAGCTAAATTTAGGCTGCTAGGTTAAAGTTAAAAAATCCAGGACCCCAAGGTGGCATTCTCCCAATGCTACCTGTTCCATCGCCAAAGTAGGGCGAAGCTAGGCAAGCGAGATACAGGGTCTCAATGTGTGGGATGAGAAGGTGGTGTAAGGCAGAGGGTTTCAGATTTGTCAGAACTGGGGAACCTTTGGGACAAGGCAGGCCTGTACAAACGGGACGGGCTTCATCTTTAACCAAAGAGGAACCAGGGCTGGCCAACATTAAAAAGGTGGCAGAACAGCTTTTAAACTGATCCTGGGGAAAGCCGACAGGAGCAGAGGACCGTTCAGAATACAGTATCTATGGGGATGTAGACAGAGAGTTTTCCAAATCAACCATGACATACAAGCAAGGTGCATAGCAACAGAGGTGATAGTGTTCACCAAAGGCTAGAGGGAAAACACATAAATCCCAGGTTAGGGGACACAGACAGAATATACAAGTGTCTCTATGCTAATAGTAGCTTCTCTCACCTAAAATGGGGAGCTGGAGTACAGAGTTTGAAGAGGACATTGATATAGTGGGCATAACAGAGACATGAGGGAATGAGAAGAAACAGTGGGATGCCAGAAAACCCAGGTTACAGGTTCTAAGCAGGAAGGAGGATAGGACAGGGCGATTAGTGGGGTGGCCCTCATCAAAGGAGCATAGTCACAAAATAGACACAATGCAGGGAGTCGGACTCTAAGAAGCACTGTGGATATCAATATCAGGGGTGAAGCATAGTTTAACATTAGGGATACATCGCCCCTGACCAAAGTGCACAAGAGGACTTGAGATGGAAAAAAGAACCAGAGAGGCCAATGCAAGCAAAATGTAGTAATGGCGATTTAACCATCCCCATATAACGTGGAAAAATGCATCCCTCAGGTCATAGTAAGGAGAGAACATTCTTGATATGCTAAATGACTGTGACTTAGAGCAGATATTGTGGAACCAACCAGGGGAGAGAGGTGATCCCATCTAATTCATGGTACCCAGGACCCAAAAGGGAAGTCAGTGTTGTTGAGCCGAGGAACAGCTACCACAATGCTGTCAGATTCAGTATCTCTGCATGAACAAGTGATAACTACTAATGTAGTTACATTTGCCTTCAGAAAGGGTAGAAATTTCAAAGATGAGGGGGGGATAGTGCGAGGAAGCTGAAAGGAAAATCAAGAGAGTCATCAAACTATCCAAGATGTTTGAGGTTATTTAAAAACACAGTCTTCAAAGCTCAGCTGTTCCGCAGGGTTTGGAAAGGCGAACAGTCCAAAGAAAGCCACCATGGTTAACAAGGAGTATGTTGAGGGAAATTATTAGGGGAAAAAGATGTCTCTTTAGAAATGGAAGTCCAACTTAACTGATGAAGAATACCAGAGAGAAATCACAAATGGTGGCAAAAGAGAAGCAAGTTAGCTGTAAGGGAGACAAAAAAGAATTATGAGGAACGATGACAACATCAAGACCAAGTAACAAAACAGTTCTTCATACATCAAAAGCAGGGAAGCTTTTCAGTTAGAAGCGTAGGCCCGTTAGATGACAGGCAAGAATAAAAGGTGTGCTAAAGATGACATAGGGAGATTGCAGAGAAGCTAACAAATTCTTTGTATCTGTTCACCCAAGAAGAGGTGAGGAAATTCCTGCACCTGAACCAAGCTTCTTAGGAGGTGAACTGATGGGAATCAGCGAAGATAGTGGTAGACAAGGAAGAAGTTCTGGCAGCCATTGATAAACTAAATGCTACAAATTTCAAATCCCCTGGCCCAGGGGATTGCATCTATATCCAAGAGTTCTGAAGAGCTTCCGCTAATGAAATTGTTGATCTTCTCAATTTTAATATGCAACTTATCCCTGAAATCAGCTCTCCATCCCTGAAGACTGGAAGATGGCCAATGTCACACCAATCTTAAGAAAGGGTCTAGGGGGGGACCCAGGAAATTACAGGCCAGTCAGTTTGACATCTGTTCCCTGGTAAATTAGTAGAATCTATCATTACAGATAAAATTATTAAACATGTAGAAAAGCAAGACCCATGAGGAAGAGTCAGCATGGTTTTACAAAGAGGTAAACCTGTCTTACAAACTTACTATTAGAGTTCTTGAGGGTGTAAACAGGCATGTGGATAAGGGGGAACCAGTGGATTGTCTACTTGATTTCCAAAAGGCTTTTTGACAAAGTTCCTCACCAGAGACTGTTGAGAAAACTCAGCAATGAAGGAATAAGAAGGGCAGTTCCCCCATGGATAAAAACCCTGTTGAGGAACATGACACAAAGGGTGGGTATAAATGGGAAGTTCTCACAATGAAGAGATATAGGGAGGAACTCCAAGGATCCGCTATGGGACCAGTGCTCTTTAACCTATTCAGCAAATGAATCTGGAAGCAGGGTATGGGTGCAGTGTGTGGTGGCCAAGTTTGCAGATGATACCACCATGTAGGTGGTGAGAACCACAAAGGATTGCTATAAGAGCTCCAAGCGGACCTTGATAAATTAGGTGAGTGGCTAAGAAATGGCAAATGCAGTTCAATGTAGCAAAATGCAAAGTGATGCACATAGGGCAAAATCCAAACTTCACATACAAGGGTCAGTGATATCAGTCATGACCAGCTAACGTGGTGATTCAGTCCTGAAGCTAACGTGATTCAGTCCTGAAGCTGGCAACAGAGAGAAATTGCCTCCCTCTTCCCCTGTTACTTTGACCAGGATGACTTTGGGTCAGCCTCTCTCTTTCAGCCAGATCTACCTCGCAGAGGCTCATTCCGCACATGCAGAATAATGCACTTTCAAACTGCTTTCAGTGCTCTTTGAAGCTGTGCGGAATAGCAAAATCCACTTGCAAACAGTTGTGAAAGTGGTTTGAAAACGCATTATTTTGCATGTGCGAAAGGGGCCAGAGTTATTGTGAGGGTACAGTGAAGAAGGAGAGAGCCACGCCAGCTGCTCTGAGAAAGAAGGCACCATTAACACACAACAGGAGCAGAATCACAGAAAGAAAGGAGAGGAAAGCTGATCTCTGGTATCAGCCCTGCATGGTATCTAACAAACCTCATCATGAATTTGAAATGTCCCTGGTTTTTGGATGAAAGGAAATGGAAATTCCTGAAAATCTAGAGGAATACTTTAAAAAAAAGAAAGCCATCGACCACTGTCTCTGTGCTGATAGCTAAAAGTAGAACAGCATGTCAAACGCCATTGCAGATGGGCAGTTTTGCATTACCAGGTGCTCTTGGGGTGGGGAAGCGGAGGGACAATCCCATTCTTGCTGTCTGCTTCCTGCAGCTGAGAAGGAGAGAGGGTCCATTCTGAGTGCTTCGGAATTTGCACATCTCCGCCCCACTTCCAATAACTAAACATGTCAGGCAACACCATGCGAATCGTTTTGAACAACAGTTTACAAGCTGGCATGCTCTGTCTGCATCGAGGCCTAATTTGATTACATTCCCGGGACAGGTCAGAATAAGCTTATGTAAATAGTAATATTATCCATTCACCCTGTGTGCTCAGAAGAAAACATCATTTAGATATACGTATGCTCCCATTAAGCTATTATACAGTACATATTTATTAACTGCATTTTAACTGCATTCACTGCTGATCTGAAATATGAAGTTTGTATGCTTGGATGCATGGGGAACAAAAGATAAATACATGAGAGCAAACCAGAAAGCTCTGGACTCGAAGTGCACATTTCCCACAAGGTAAGCATAATCCTAAGGCAAATTATACCTTCTAAGCCCATTGAAGTCAATCGGCTCATAAGGGTATAACTCTGATGAGGACAGCACTGCAAATGGCCTTAGAGATTTACTCTCTCTCTTCTCCGTTTTACAGACAAAAATAAGGACATGCTTGTGAAAAACTTCAACTCATACCAAGGAAATGTGCCTAACATCCTCCCACACACAAATACACCAGCTGTATGTTGGATCCATTTACAACAGCTTGTCCATCATGGATTCAAACACACAAAAACTTTAAAAAACTTTTTTAAATACATAGTAGAAAAATGTCATTGACCTACAACATACTAGCAGTAAAGCAAAAATTAACTCAGAAGCTGCCAGGTGCCAAATGGCATGTTATGCATAACATGGTGCTTCAGGGTTCATGCGCTTGCATTTACATAACGGATGAGATGCCTCCATTTCACACCTGGAAATTTAACTTCCAGGCACTTGCGGGCGGAATCCTGAAACCTGAATAGTGACACTGCCAGGAAATCATGATCAAAACATTGGCCCCTTCCGCACACGCAAAATAATGCATTTTCAAATCACTTTCACAACTGTTTGCAAGTGGATTTTGCTATTCCGCACAGCTTCGAAGAGCACTGAAAGCAGTTTGAAAGTGCATTATTCTGCATGTGTGGAATGAGCCATTCTAAGACGACGTTCCCCAGAAAGAAAAACAGGGACAATTACCAGGGACCGAACCAGAAATGTTCAGCACATTCTTCAAACCTCTGATTGTAATGTGCAATACTAGTTCAATAATACCAACCTACAGCCTAGGATTGTTGCTAAGATTATGAAAAGATATCTCCTCGGAAGAGATGCTGCACATTCTGCCTCTTTCAAATTAAAGGTCAGAGTAGAACACTAAAAAAGTACCTAAAATCCTGGTGGTGGAAAAACGGCATTATGACTTGAAGCAACCCCTCATGGTGTTTTCAGGGGAAGAGACGTTCAGAGGTAGTATGGCATTGTCTGACTCTGTGTAGCAACCCTGAATTCTTCGGTGGTCTCCCACCTAAGTACCAACAAGGGTTGCCCCTATTTAGCTTCCCTGATGCAATGAGTTCAAACTAGCTTTGGCTATCCAGGTTAGGTCAGGGTGTAATCTTTAGACAGTCAGGCCTGGGTGGTCCATAAAAATGAGCGGAGTTAATTACATAACGTTATTAAAGGTCCTTTCTGCACAGGCCAATAAGCATGGGGTGCAGCTGGGGTAGATGAGCCCAGTACAGCCCCTGGCCATTTGCACGGCTCTGTGTGGGCAGCCCTGGAGCTAATGCGGACCACCAACGCTCCTTCGCACAGAGGCGCATCTGGTTTTTTTGTACATCCCACTGATGTGCAGCTACGCAGGCAGGCACAGTTGCACCCCCAGAGCCTTGCTGATGCCAGAGGTGCCTGCCTGCCTCCGCAGATATGAGTGGGGAGGTAAAGAATCAGGGGAAAGCGCAGCCACATAAAGCACCTCCTGCCTGGCCATCACTCGGCCGTGGCTGTGAGGCGTCTTAAAACAAAAGAATCGCAGATAGTGCGATTCTTAAAAAACCCAAGTTTGGGGGGGCAGGGAGCAGACTCGCATTAGGAGCAGGATCCATGTGAAGTTCCCCCACCCCAACCAGGGTTTTATCTCGCCCTTATTGACCCATGCGGAAAGGGCTTAAGATAATTCTATCCCACATTTCTTCCATCAAAGAATTAAAAACAGTGTATATAGCCAGGGTGGCGAACCTTTGGCACTCCAGATGTTATGGACTACAATTCCCACCAGCCCAATTGGCCATGCTGGCAGGGGCTGATGGGAATTGTAGTCCATAACATCTGGAGTGCCAAAGGTTCGCCACCACTGGTATATAGGATTCTCAAGAGGTTTCTCATCCCTGCTTTATCATATGATATGCCATGTGAGGGTGCCATATCTGTAACCCAGCCACACAATGTCGCAGACCTTTCAGACCCCCTTCTTAGGGTCAACGATAGCGCCCGGCTTAAGATCACCCCAGCTCTCCCTGGAATAAGCCCAACACTGTGCACCGCACCTTGCTAGTTCCTGCAGGCCGGACTAATGAAGGTTGTTGATGATGAACTGCTTGAGCAAGATGTGCACTCCCTCAGTGCTGTTTACATATGGGCAAGCTTAATATTTAACCATAACTCAGATGCTTTCTGCGTAAACATTTATCTGTGTCCACTTTCTGTGCAAAGCTGCACTTTTCACCTGAGCCTCTAGCGGGATCTCAACACTCTCATAAAGAACTGTGGAAAGGAAGGGTCTTGGGCATCATACAGACACAGAGGCGTATCTAGGGAAAATGTAGCCTGGGGCAAAATCTGGGTCCCCCCTACCATATGGGCGGTCACCCTCCCCCACCATGACCAAATAACATTTTTGCACCAGGTCTTAGAGTCAGTATATGGGCCCGGGGGAAAGGAGGAGGGGTGTGGGGGCGATTTTCTGCTCACACGGGACTAAATGGCCACAGCCCGGGGACATTTGACCCCATATGTCCCCCTGGGCGGTTCGCCCCTGACATTAAAGATTCCACACCTGAGAGCTCCACTGGAGTATCCCAGGTGGAAAAAAAACTTCTTATAATAATGCAGTACAACAAACTAACTACCCATTTGGTTGAAACATGTAGGTGGAACCCAGGGCAGGGAGGGGGGCTTCGCAAGGAGATGACAATTTCCCCATGCCCACCACCCCCATTCCCAAATCTTTTACTCCCCCCCCCCCCATTACACACTCCTCCCACTTCTCTTGCAGTCATCTTCCTGCTTCACAACGTTCCTGTCAGGTAGGCTAAGATGAGAGTGTTTGACAAGCCTCGGGATCATTCATTTTACAAATTAGTGGGGAGTTGAGCCCCAGCATCTAACTGAACAATCTAACAACCCAGTTCTCCAAATCGACATCTCTTCTTTCCTCCCAAACTGGAAATCTATTCTGAGATATCCTCTCAACCACCAATTACGGTCAAATGACAGAGAATCGACAATTACGAACAACTTAGACCATCCCTATGAGAGAAAGAACGAACACAAATTGAAACGTTTCATTTACGAGAAGAGGTGGGGGCTTTTCACAAAGCAGCCGTCATCTTTCCCCTGACTTTTGTGATCACATCCTGGCTAGGACAAATATATCAGGAAGTTAAATACACCGTCTAATGGGGATCATTTGTAAGAAGTTCAATATACAGAGGACTTAAGACTTTCAGCCAAGACAAACAGAAGACAAGGTACAGATTACCGAATGGCACCTTCTCTTTGCCAAGTAATCGGAGGCCAGTGATAGGAGGATATTAAATACAATCTCCCAGTCTTCAGGGCCTGTTTGATTTTATATGGCTTTCTTATCAGGCTTTGAAAGTGCAGCATTTGTGAGAAGATGAAATGCACTTTCAAGGTTTGGCAGTTTTTCTTACAGAGGGAGAAATAAAGAGACCGGGCTCATTACATGGATCCCGATGACTTGCAAGCAGGGATCCAATTACCTTTGGGGGAGTACCACGTTCTCCTCGCTTTTCTGCTGTTCTAATATTTATTTAATAAGTCTATAAAAGGTACTGGACAAGTAAATGTGCCCCATTTTGTTTATCTTTAACCCAGGGCATGTTTTGGTTAACAGTTTCAGCTCTCTACTTTTCCCGGTTGGTTTTGGGAGTTTTGTGCATGTTTGTGCATCTGGAATCCCCAATTTTCCCCAGGTACATTGTTTTGGGGTTCCTCTCTCGCTGGACCCACTCAACCACCTTTTGTTGCCTGACCCACACTGGGGACACTCCTCCGTGCCTCAGAATAGGAGGCAGAGGAAGTTGCCACATCTTCATCCACTTCCCCTCCTTAGACAACTATCACCCTTCTTAACTATCGTTTCCTTGTGCTGGGGTCCCTTTCGCACATGCAGAATAATCCACTTTCACAATTGTTTGAAAGTGGATTTTGCTATTCCGCACAGTAAAATCCAGCCACAAAGTGCATTGAAAGTGGATTAAAAATGCATTATTCTGCATGTGCGGAAGGGGCCTAGAGCTTCCCTCCTGAAGAAATCTCTTGCCCCTACTGTACTCCTTTTGCTAGTCAGCAGGTTGTCTAATCCAGGGGTCCCAGGGAATTCCAGATGCTCAGCCTGAACTACAATTCCCATCAGCCCCTACCAGCA